>NC_092412.1:66941257-67566257 GCF_040894005.1 Engystomops pustulosus
GTGAAGTCGGACAAAACCCTGTAACATGCAAAATGCATGAAGCTACTATTAACATATGAAAAAGCAAAGACTGTGTTTGCTGTAAAATTGTGTTTTGCTATTACCATGTTGCCAGTTAAGGTGGAGGATGTATGTGCATCTCTGCTGAGGGCAGGGGGGCATAATTTACATCTACTTTAGTCAATTAGGTTTCTCCTGACCTTTCAGTCGGAGGGTGTGGTCACATGGCATCGCATCAGCTTTGAGGTGGTTTTAGCTGCAGTTTTGTCAATTTAACAGGTGAAAGACATGAACACGAGTGAATTTGATTTTGAAGGGGAAATCTGCTCCACAAATGTCATTCACCCGTTCAGTTCATGTCTTTCACCTGTTCAATTGACAAAACTGCACCTAAAAGCACCTCAAAGCTGATTGCGATGCCATTGTAACTGCAACGTGTGACCGCACCCTGAGCCTCAGGTCTGGACTCACATGTGTCACATATAAGTGACATGGGCACTAGAATACTTAGAAGATGTAGCCTAGCAGAAGAGGTTTCATCTGCCTTCCTCATCCCATTACCCCGGAAGATCCTGAAGAGGAATGGTTCATGTTTTATTCATGTTGAGCACAGATTATGCGTCTGCTAACAATGACCTCTTTCTAGCTTGCTGTAAAGCCATCGTCTTTGTGGTTGCCTCCACTCCTCATACAGATAAGGTTTCTATGAGAAGTTCATATTGGCTTCGCACCTTACATAGCCCTCTTACACACACTAGCTATTCCTCCAGATCTTATTACACTAATGCCCTGCAGCGCTGAGCTGGGAAGAGAGGAATAAGCAGTGGCCATGTTGGCTATCTCAGCTGACAGAGGAGAGTATGGACACCATTATCATTCTGCTCCTACAACACAAAGGCAGATTCGGGGACAACTGCAGAGAAACGTGGTCAATAACAAACAAAATATTGTTGCTTCCACGATCGCTGGTTGTGTTTATCCTGCACAAAGAACAGAAATACAGTCTATAAAAAGGTTTCTATAGTATATATTATAATGTGTTTTGGCTTTTTTTCATCAGTTCATATTGTTTTCTTGTGTGTTACCCCTCTCACATTCTTACTCATTAATATATATCATTGGCCAAACTATGGTTTCTCCATATTTTTCTTTTTTTCAATTTAAAATCATGAATGTTATATTTAAACTTTCCCAGGGACCGTGAACAAAAACTTCAATCTGATGGCTTTTTTTTTTTTTTTTTTTACTGCCCTATTTACCTAAATGGGTGAGTTTAGTTCAGGAATTAGAACAAATTAATGTGAGGTGCAACGATTTTCAGTGTACGACAGATGGTCAGTGAGGTAAAACAATGTGAAAGTACCAATTCAGTTTCCTGCTTCATTGTTCAGACATACACCTGGACACCACACGGTACTGAAACACTGCTATCTGAATGGGCCCTTCGTCTAGATGCACACAACAGGGAATAACGCCTGTGTGCGGCCCGGACAGTACACTATTATACAAAATGCAAAACTTAGAAATGAATGGATTCACATATCCCTTAGTTCCATCCTTTCCATTAAAAAGTAGACCTGTTGTCCTATAGAAGTCAATAGGGCACATGTATAATTAGTCTGGGATTGTACGCTAAATTGCAACTCTTTGTTATTTCCTACGCATATTAGTGGAAGGTGTGTTTTTGTGGCAAAATGTGCAACTTCAGGCAAGTCAGGTAATGACTTAGAGGGACACTACAAAAACAAGTCCATGGTGAACTTTGAAGGAAGTTGGGTGCTAAAACAGGTGCAAATTCACCACTGTGTCCCAAAAAGTCACTAAAAAACAACAAAATAAGCTAAATAATTGATACTATGCCCCAATGAGTCCTGGAAAAAATGAACAACTTTTAGAACAGTGCTGCCCATGAAAAATGACGTGTTAACCTTAAAATAAGACATCCCCCGAAAATAAGACCTAATACAATTTTGTTCAGGGTAAGAAATATAAAGCCTCCCCTTAAAATAAGACCTAGCGGCCATTGCAGCGGCTCCCCCCACATCATATATTAGTATTAGTAGAAATCTTTTAGATGCTGCAGAAAGTTGTGACATGGGGAAGAATTAATGAGATTAAATCACCGGCTGTTGTGCTGCAAATGTGATACCAGCAGCCACCAGGGTAATAATGGTCATTTATGGAAAGTGCTTTTACTAAACATGAGAGATTGGGGCCATTGATTCTAAGAAATACAGCATAAAATTTAAAGTTTGGAGAGTTATAAGGATGTAAGAGAAGTAGATTTTTTTTTTCAATGATAAATGTAAATTCTTGCTCATGGAAAAATAAGACACTCCCTGAAAATAAGACCTAGTGCCTCTTTAGGAGCAAAAATTAATAAAAGACACTGGGGCAGATTTACTTACCCGGTCCATTCGCGATCCAGCTGCGCGTTCTCTGTTCCTCCGCCGTCCACCAGGTGGCGCTGCTGCGCTGAAAAGCATCTGAACGCGCCGGAATTCACCAAGGCCGGCTGAGTGAAGGTAAGCGCGTCCCGAGCGACACATTTTCCGTTTTTAAATGCGGCGGTTTTTCCGAATACGTCGGGTTTTCGTCCGCCCACGCCCCCGATTTCCGTCACGCGCATGTCGGCGCCGATGCGCCACAATTCGATCGCGTGCGCCAAAATCCCGGGGCAATTCAGGTACAATCGGCGCAAATCGGAAATATTCGGGTAACACGTACGGAAAACGCGAATCGGGCCCTTTGTAAATGACCCCCACTGTCTTATTTTCGGGGAAACAGCGTGGTTGGTTGCTATAATTCACTCTTTAGAGTCACAAAGTTTACTGAAACATTGATCAGTTTTTTTAAAGACTTTACAAAAATGGATGACAGGTGAATGAAACTCGTCTATTAACCCCTTAACGCTCTGCGCCGTAGCTCTACGGCGCAGAGGTATAAGGGCTGTATGAAGAGGGCTCACGGGCTGAGTCCTCTTCATACAGAGGTGGGGGTTTTTGCATATTGCACAAAACCCCCACCGCTAATAACCGCGGTCGGTGCTTGCACCGATCGCGGCTATTAACCCTCTAAACGCCGCCCGCAAAGTCGCGGGCGGCGTTTAAAAGACGGCGGCGCGTGGGCGCCGCCATCTTTTTTTCGATCGCCACGCCCCCGAACGTCATCGGGGGGCGGCGATCGGTTGCTATGGTAGCCTCGTGTCTTCTTTTGACACGAGGCTATCTGGCAGCTGCAGATTCGTTACAATGAGCCAGTGGCTCATTGTAATGAATGTGCTGCAAAAATGCCATATATTGCAATACAGAAGTATTGCAGTATATGGTAGGAGCGATCTGACTATCTAGGGTTAATGTACCCTAGATGGTCTAAAAGATAGTGAAAAAAAAAATAAAAAAAAAAGTTTAAAAAATAAAAAAAATTAATAAAATATTAAAAGTTCAAATCACCCCCCTTTCCCTAGAACGGATATAAAACATAATAAACAGTAAAAATCACAAACATATTAGGTATCACCGCGTCCCAAAATGCCCGATCTATCAAAATATAAAAACGGTTACGGCCGGCGGTGACCTCCGAGGCGGGAAATGGCGCCCAAATGTCCGAAATGCGACTTTTACACCTTTTTACATAACATAAAAAATGAAATAAAAAATGATCAAAATGTCGCACAGACCTCAAAATGGTAGCAATGAAAACGTCGCCTCATTTCGCAAAAAATGACCCCTCCCCCAGCTCCGTGCGCCAAAGTATGAAAAAGTTATTAGCGTCAGAAGATGGCAAAAAAATTTTTTTCTTTTTTGTACACATTCGTTTAATTTTTTAAAATGTATTAAAACACAATAAAACCTATATAAATTTGGTATCACCGCGATCGCACCGAACCAAAGAATAAAGTAGGCGTATTATTTGGAGCGAAGAGTGAAAGTCGTAAAAACTGAGCCCACAAGAACGTGACGCACGTGCGGTTTTTTTTCAATTTTTCCACATTTGGAATTTTTTTTCAGCTTCGCAGTACACGGCATGTTAAAATAAATAACATTACGGGAAAGTAAAATTTGTTACGCACAAAATAAGCCCTCACACAGGTCTGTACACGGAAAAATGAAAAAGTTATGGATTTTTGAAGTTGGAGAGCGAGAAATGAGCCGGAAAACCCTCCGTCCTTAAGGGGTTAATAATAGACGATATGGAGGCAAATCAGCCTTGAAGAACGGACAATATTGGCAAGGATTGTCTCGTTTGTGTGCTGCTAGCCTTAGTGTATTAGCGTTAGATCATTGTGTTATAGGAGAATCGATGTACTATGCTCCTGCACTGTGGATGAAAACCAGAGCCGGAAACAAAGCCATGAATTCTAGTTTGGAGGAAACAAGAACGCTTTAGAATCCTGGGAAATATCCATGAGCAGGATACAGAAATTATAACACGAAACACATAGGGGAAGACTCAATCACACTGGTGCGGATGATGGGGAGCGTACATAATACAAGATGAAATATTATCTCTCAGCCCTCTAGACGAGGCAGAGTATGGTACATAATAATTAAATCTTTATTTCTATAGCGCCATCATATTCCACAGCTCTTTACAGATCATGGGGTACATATAAAAACAAGATAAGACATTACAGAGTAATACAAGAATGAGGTGGAACAATAGGAATGAGGGCTCTGCTCACAAGAGCTTACAATCTATGAGATCCTACAATAAATGATGTGGTATGGTTACACCTGCACGATTGTGCCACATGTCAGTGGAGACTTGTCCTAATATAACAGAGATGTTCCGATTATCTGTGGGACTGCTGATGTGACCTCAGTATCCAGGCGCCCTGGGACCATGAATCTTATAAGACTCAGCTAATTTACATCAAGGGACCTGATGCAAGAACGCCAGAAAAGAATTCGTATAACTGAGGCTGCTTTGTTCTGTGGAATAGAAACCTGCAAAAAGCAACAAATATAACAATTTTTGTATCTGAGAATATAAGGAATGTAAAGGGAGTGAAGGAGGAGAAACAATTGTGTGGAGCTGCATTGTGCTGGTGCTACATCGCCAAACACAAAGAGCCTGTACTGGGGTGGAGCACAAGATGTCTGGAGGAGAGGGATCCCAATCCAAGCCTTTCTTCAGTCTTTACCACCGGAGATGAGCCAGAGCAGCTGTTACTAAGGTCCCTTAGGGTATATTCACATGCAGCGGATGTCCCTTTCATTAATATATCTGAATGGGGGGTTCTCTCTGCAGCATATGGATGAATATCTGCAGCCCAGAAAATTCTGCAACCAATGTGCTGCAGGTTAACCTGACAGTAGATCCATTTTTGAGCCATTTTCATATTTGATTGTCAATCCTATAATTTTTGCAACACACAAGAATCATTATTAATCATTATTAATCTCCCCCTCCCCCACAGTTTTTTTGGCTCCTCCAACTCATGCACCAATTTGGGTGTGTTGGGGAGTTGGGCGGGCCGCTGGATTCACTATGGTCTACGCTAGAAAAACGGATGAGACTATAGCAGAAACTGTGCTGAACAGACCTGGTAAAACAGGCTGGAGCCTCTTAGCGGGTGCCAGTGGGGGGGATTTTAAGACTGACATTTAAAACGCCATTTTCTGTGGTCAAGAAATGTGCACACCCCTTAAACACCAAACCTGCTTTGGGACATTGTTTCCACACATAGCAAACGTCCCTATATCTTTCTATGGGCTCATACACACGGCTCTGGTTTCCCTGGGCCCATGTATGAGTGAATGCCCATATGCTGCAGGCTCTATTCCTGCGCCAATCTTCTATTGGTAACACACAGATTGTTTGCGGCCGGACATTACACATATTCGTGTACAGGATGCTATTCCCTCTATACAGTAAATGATGATTTGCTCCATAGATATGTGTCTTATATAATAATACAATACTTTACCAAAAAACATCCAATGAAATGAATGTTACTAGAACCCTATAGAAATGCGCCTTCTAGGTTCTTGGAGCTCTATATCAGTGACTACACTCTCTATGGCAGTGATGGAGAACCTTTTAGAGATCGAGTGCCCAAAATGAGACCCAAAAAACTGTAGCTTTTCCCAAAATGCCAACATGGCAATTTAGGCAGTAACAAACTTATTGCTACCAGAATCTTTGAGGTCCAATCCTACTCTGTCCACACCTTTTCACTCATCGGACAGGACCAAACAGCACAGGATGGGTCACTTTAAAGTAGTAGGGCACTACCTGGACTGCCTGAGACTGCAGGAAGATGCCATGTCTGGCAAACTCTGTGCCTGGGAGACAGCCCCTGTGCCCACAGAGAGGCCTCCGAGTGCCATCTCTGGAACCAGTGCCATAGGTTCGCCACCACTGCTATATGGTCTCCCCTCCACATTAGATGTTGGGCTTTGTTCACACCTGTGCCATTCATTCATTTTATTCTTCTACAATGTAGAAGCAGAACAATGGAAACAATGGCAGAGCCAGCACCCAGGAGGCCTCACTGAGAATTATAGGGTATTTTATGACATACTCTGCTCTCACGCTGTATGTATGTATGTATGAGTATAACACGTCATATGTCGCTGCTTCCCTCCATGTGATGACGCAGCCCGTTCCCTATGACGTCACACTGTATGTATGTATCAGTATAACACGTCAGGTAATAGAAAATTGAGAAGCACAGTATGCTAGCACTATGTTGGTGGAATAAAACCTCTTTATTCACTGGAAATACCGGAGTGCTGCTTCAAAATTTTCTATTACCTGATATTGGGGTCACTGTCGGACCTCTTAAAGAAGACCTGCACCCGAATATATACATATACACGGTGCCGCTCAAAATACCCTATTTTGGACTATTAGTATAACACGTCATATGTAGCTGCTTCCCTCCATGTATGACGCAGTCTGTTCCCTGTGACGTCACGCCGGTGTAGCTGTCTGAGCCCCGGCAGTGGAGCATCTGTGGCCCTTTGTGTGGGATGCTGGATGTCGGAGCCTCTCCCTGTGTCTCTTTGTCCCGGTATCCTGATGAAGGCTCGGGCGGATTACCTCATCCTATGAGCGTCTGACCAATCACAGGCCGGCTCGCCCGGCTCCGGGAGGTGGCAGTGAGGAGCCCGGACCAATGAGAAGGGCTCCTGCCCGGTTTCCATGCCGACGCGGTTGTATATAACGGGCGGCTTTGGAGCATGTGTCGCAGGTTCTCTTACACCGACCTCCTTAGTGTCGCACTGTAAGAAGGCATCATCCTTCTCCTCCTTCCTCTCGCCCTCTACTCTCAAGCCCTCCACCCGTAATCATGGTAAGCAGCCTCTGGTGCTGGGGTGGATGATGTGGTGGGTGTCGGGGCACTTCTCTATTTACTGCTGTTATATGTGGTCCAGTGTGTCAGGCTCCTGTCATGTCCTGGAAGCTGCCCCTGTTATCCCTTAGTGGTGATGGGAGTATATGTATGTGATGGAGCTGTCCTGGGATGTGGTGATGGGAGTATAGCTGTCCTGGGATGTGGTGATGGGAGTGTATGTATGTATGTGATGGAGCTGTCCTAGGATGTGGTGATGACAGTATATATATGTATGTGATGGAGCTGTCCTGGGATGTGGTGATGGGAGTATAGCTGTCCTAGGATGTGGTGATGACAGTATATATATGTATGTGATGGAGCTGTCCTAGGATGTGGTGATGACAGTATATATATGTATGTGATGGAGCTGTCCTGGGATGTGGTGATGGGAGTATAGCTGTCCTGGGATGTGGTGATGGGAGTGTATGTATGTATGTGATGGAGCTGTCCTAGGATGTGGTGATGACAGTATATATATGTATGTGATGGAGCTGTCCTGGGATGTGGTGCTGTGTGAATGGAGACATAGTCCCCCTCCCTTCCCCCGGCTGCGCTCCGGGATGGATGGATGGATGGCTGATGTAATGTTTAGCACTGGTATCCAGGCGATGTACCCCAGGGGGCACTGGCTGTACTGCTGCAGTGGGTGTGGCTCATTGTCTCCCATTCTCCGCCATAGACCCCCATCTGGTAGATCCCTCAGCCTCCGCCCTGCATTTCCTTTTTCTGACATCTGTTTGGACGTTCCCTCTGTAAAAATCAAGTGCGCCGTAAACATCAGGTGGACGATTGCCGTTTAAGACCTATTAAATCTGACAGATATTGACGTGACGCCAAACACTGACAATCTGTTCTTTGTCTCCGCTGCAGCGTGAGTGCATCTCTATCCACGTTGGTCAGGCTGGTGTGCAGATTGGTAACGCCTGCTGGGAGCTGTACTGTCTGGAACATGGCATCCAGCCTGATGGGCAGATGCCCAGCGACAAGACCATCGGTGGAGGAGACGATTCCTTCAACACTTTCTTCAGTGAAACTGGAGCTGGAAAACATGTCCCCAGAGCCGTGTTTGTGGACCTGGAACCTACAGTCATCGGTGAGGACAATAAAAGAACCTTTGTATGGTTATTGTTATATTTATATGTAAAGTATATTGGAAGAGGTGATTCCGGGTGATTTGTCTGGGCACCACAATACCATATTCTTACATTCTTAGCCCAGAACTGTTTGTCATAGTCTATGATTTTCACTAAAATTAATCTCATGATCCCTATTTTATGATTAACATCCTTGTTGTATCTTCTAACTCATTAGTTTGACACATTGTAAGGACATTGATGTATTGCACATTGCTTGAACCCTTATTGCAGGCGCAATACATAGACCCTAAGAAACATCCACCTATCCTCCTTTATATGATGGACAGTGGATTATTATTTTTAAAATGAAGACATAAAAACCACAATAGGAGTCATACTCGCCTTCACTGATCCCCTGCTGCACCCATTCCAATGCCCAGGGAACGCCTATTCAGTCAGTAATTAGTCGCAGTGGTAAATTGCCTCAATCACTGATTGCGGCAAAATGAACCTGGATGCAGGGACCAGTGGCATACTGAGGTCTTTAAAAATATATACATACCGTATATAAATAATAAATCATAATTAAGCTTTATATATAGCACCATCATATTACGCAGCGCTGTACAGATCATGGGGGGCATATACAAATAAAACAAGACATTACAGAGTAATAACATAAATAACACATGAAACAATAGGAGTGAGGGTACTGCTCAAAAGAGCTCACAAGAGCTTTCAATCTATGAGGAAGAAGGTGACTGGTACTTGGTCCAGCCTTCTTTAAGGGATTAAATAAATAGATAAATGATGCTGAATGAACCAGTCTCAGGCTGCTATCAATGTTCACAGAAACCAGGGTGCATCTGCAGAAACCTTTTCAATGGTATCAAGCGATGAGGGATTACATAGACATGAGGAGAAATCAGTGGAGGATAGGAGAGAAGGGGAAGTTACATATTGAAACAGCATCAACCCCTGTATTAGAAGACCACGTGATCTTTCAGAGCTTTGTGTGATAGAAAACATTATACAAGCTTCACTGTTTTTGATTTCCTCATTAAAATGTCCATTTTACTTCATTATTGTCAATTATCTACAGATGAGGTCCGTACTGGTACATATCGCCAGCTGTTCCACCCAGAACAACTGATCACTGGAAAGGAAGATGCTGCCAACAACTATGCCCGTGGTCACTACACTATTGGCAAGGAAATCATTGATCTTGTGCTTGACAGAATCCGCAAACTGGTAAGTGACTGTTTTGAGGGTGCAGTTATTTAATATATGTTACAATGAATGTGTTTCTTATTGTAATGTCATTTTTCTCCACAGGCTGATCAATGCACAGGTCTTCAAGGTTTCCTGGTCTTCCACAGCTTCGGTGGTGGTACTGGTTCTGGTTTCACCTCTCTGCTGATGGAACGTCTCTCTGTAGATTATGGAAAGAAGTCCAAGCTGGAATTCTCCATCTACCCAGCACCCCAAGTGTCCACTGCTGTTGTTGAGCCCTACAACTCCATCCTCACCACTCACACCACCCTTGAGCACTCCGACTGTGCTTTCATGGTAGACAATGAGGCCATCTATGACATCTGCCGTAGAAATCTAGATATTGAGCGCCCCACCTACACCAATCTTAACAGGCTGATAGGTCAAATTGTGTCCTCTATTACAGCTTCCCTTAGATTTGATGGAGCCCTGAATGTAGATCTGACAGAGTTCCAGACCAACTTGGTGCCCTATCCCCGTATCCACTTCCCTCTTGCCACCTATGCCCCAGTTATCTCAGCAGAGAAGGCTTACCATGAGCAGCTTTCTGTGGCTGAGATTACTAACGCTTGCTTTGAGCCAGCCAACCAGATGGTGAAATGTGACCCACGTCATGGTAAATACATGGCTTGCTGCCTGTTGTACCGTGGTGATGTGGTGCCCAAAGATGTAAATGCAGCTATTGCCACCATCAAGACCAAGCGTACCATCCAGTTTGTGGACTGGTGCCCAACTGGTTTTAAGGTCGGTATTAACTATCAGCCACCAACTGTGGTTCCAGGTGGGGATCTGGCCAAGGTCCAGCGTGCTGTGTGTATGCTGAGCAACACCACTGCCATCGCAGAGGCCTGGGCTAGACTGGACCACAAGTTTGATCTTATGTATGCCAAGCGTGCCTTTGTGCACTGGTATGTAGGTGAGGGTATGGAGGAGGGAGAGTTCTCTGAGGCCCGTGAGGACATGGCTGCTCTAGAGAAAGATTATGAAGAAGTTGGTGTAGACTCTGTGGAGGGAGAGGGCGAGGAGGAAGGAGAAGAATACTAAAAGTCAAAACGGTGCTGCTTTTCACAGGGAACAATCTAACATCTGAAAAAAAACATGCAAATGTATCAGCCAGTTCATTTCTGTGTAGCAACTTTATGTTCTGACGTATTTTTGCTGCATCAAATTGTTCTGGTCCAAAAACACTTGAACACTTTCTGACATCTCCATTGTGGTGGACTTGTCAATAAAACATTCCCTGTCTTAAACATACATTTTTGTGGCGTATTTCTTTACTCATATTTTATTTTCCAATATCTTTACTACACATTTAGAGGATGCAGATGCCGTCTTTCCATTCATTCTGTACGTAACAATATCATGAAGGGGACAGAGAAGCACATATACCAAATACCACTATGGGAGCAATGTCCCATGAATCTAGCTACAGGGTGAAAGTCTGCAGCCATTTTAGGGCTACATGGACCAAACTGAACGAGCTGTTTATGACATCTACAGGCCACACATTCAGTGTGATCTTTCCTGGAGCCCTTCCGATGTATAGGTGGATCTTGCATGTGGATAAAGTTAGCAACATAGTCATTTACGTTATGCTATAACGTATTGCTTCCCAGTTTGCGTGTAATTAGGTTCACACATAGTATTGTAGTCCAGGTCAAAGCTGCCTAAAACTACCAAGGGGAAACCAGTTACATTTAGCTTATACACTGCTGTATACAGCACATTATTGTATGTATAATTAGAACCCAGCCACCTATAGTAATTGAAGTTCAATTGTTTAATATTTAGAATAATGGAAACATTTTGCATTCCAAACACATAGTCTAATACTTTCTGTAACTTGATGAGAACATATAATTTTAGAGATGATAGCATTCTGTGAGATGCACTGACTTGCCTCATCTACTCATGTGGCATCATGTTATTAGGCTGTACTGTTTCAAGAATTGCAGAATGGACTTCAGATTCAGTTTTGTCTTCCTAATTTACAGTGTCCTTTGAACTTTGCAGGTACAAAACGACATAAGGGTATAAAGTAATTGGCTTCCATTTGTGTTCACATAGCAACACTAATCTACACATCATCTCACAAAGGCTTAGGCTACATTCACACTGCCGTTGCCCGCCATACCGTAGCACGGCGGCACACGGCAGTGATGCGGGAGAGCTCCGCTCACCCCTGCCCTATTCCATAGATATATATGGGGCACAGCACATGTCCTATCTTTCTACGGGGTACGGAGCCGTACAGTGCCGCGCGTGTGCTGCACCGTATCACTCCCGTAGGGCGCCGGGCGCTCATTGTCGTCTATGGGGGATGTATATCGGCCGTATATACGCCCCCCATACGGCAGTGTGAATGTAGCCTAATACAGTTATAAAATTTATATGTGCAATGTTAACTAGTAATGCAACGGGGATGGAACCACTGTGTCACTAAAAACATGTGACTTGAGACTATTCCTAAAGACATTGGGGGTCATTTATTATATGAATGGAGCGCTGACAGGTTGGCCCTACCATAGCAGATACATCAGAAGTTCTGGATTCCTGATGTATCTGGTAGTTGGCTGCACAGTACTATGCTACATCCTGCCTGACGTAGAATTGCGCTGCAGCCTGCAAACTTTCAAGCCTGAAGCCTGAGGGCGCGTTCACACGTTGCGTTTTGGTCGCGTTTTCATTGCGTTTGAAACGCATACACAACAGCTGAGGAGAGGTGATTTGCCTAATTACATCGCTGCTAACATTTCCGTTTACAAAACGCATCGTAAACGCGATGTTAACACATGCGTTAACAAAGTGTTAACACATGCTTTTTGTTAACACATGCGTTAACATTGCGTTTACAAACGTAAACGGTAATGTAATTAGGCAAATTACCTCACATCAGCTGTTGTATATGCGTTTCAAACGCAATGAAAATGCGACCAAAACGCAACGTGTGAACGCGCCCTGAATGTTCACAGGCTAAAGTGAGTGCACCGGCCACTCTGCTGTCAGCTGCATTAAGTCATTATAACTCTCCCACCACAAGTGGTTCCTTGGTCTTCAAAATTGAACCCCTGACCTGGAGGTCACCAACATGACATACAGCATTAAAGTGAAAGGTTTGCGTAATATACTATAGCCGGTCATAACAAGCAAAAGGTCATTCTGTCCAGTACACAGCCAGGGCCGCCATCAGGGGCGGTTTAGTGTGACTGTGTTCAGGGGGCCCCCAAGTCACAGAAAACCCTTCTCTCTTCCCAGGTGCAGGGAACTCACTGTGCACACAGTAATGGATTATCTGTGGGGGCCCACAACATTTTCAAGTCAGAACACACCATAGTAAACACACACCAACACATTAGCTGGTTGCTTAGGCATCTTTTAGTAAGGGGAAGGCACCTTAAGTAGCCCTCAGGTGCATTAGAGTATCTGAGAACAGAACAGACTAGAGAATCCTTTAAGGGTGAAGACACACGTGGCGTTTTTACGCCGTTTTTGGGCCGTTTTAAGTAGAGGGTTTTCTGATCGGAAAAAAACGCAAAACAAAAACAGGTTTGACCAAGTATCTTGATTCAAACTGGTCAAAAACGCATGCATTTTTTTCCAATCTGAAAACGACAATACTGTCTGATGTTACTCTGCTTTCTAACCCCTTTTGTGATATTTTTGTGACTTAAAGGGGTTGTTCACTTTCAGCAAATAATTGATATGGTTTGTGTAAGGAAATGTTATACAATTTTCCAATATATTTTTAGCATTAATTCCTCATGGTTTTTTAGATCTCTGCTTGCTGTCCCTCTATAGAAGCTTCAAGGTTTACTTCCAGTGGATAGAAACCGGTCCCTGGTCATGTGATGTCACACAGGTGCACGAGCCGTTATTATCCCAGAGCCGTGTGATACCAACAGCTTCTGCACCAGTATGTCCATCACACAACTATGCACAGAACCCTATCCCCTAGAAGTAAACATAGACGCTTTCTATAGAAGGACAGCAAGCAGAGATCTAGGATACCGTGAGGACTTGATACAGAAAGTATATTGGAAAATTGTATAACCTTACACAAACCATATAATTTTTTTACTGAAAGTGGACAACCCCTTTAAGGTCATTTATTCTAAAAGAAATGTCTCAGGTGATAAATCTGTGGCTAACAAATCCCAACCTGGAGTGTAGACAAGTATGCAAAGTTTTTGTGCAAGGGAGCAGAAAATATTGTAAATGCCTTTATTTTCTGTTTTTTGAAGCTAGATCAGCGATGGCAACCTATGGCACGCGTGCCACAGACGGCACGCGAAGCCGTTTCTGTTGGCACGCGTACCATCGCCGGTAAGCGTCTGCCCGCTGCCCGTAAAAGTTTGTCTATGTGAGCGGCGGAACTACGCGCCGCTCCATAGACAGAACTGCAGAGTTTTCGCGCATGCGCAGTATTTATTGCTGACTGACAGGGAGCGCTGACTGAATTTCCGCTCCCTTAGAACCAGGGGCGCACCTGCGCCCGATGTCCATGCTGCCTCCCGCCAGTCTGCCTATGCTGCGCCGGAAATCCCCGTCCGTACTACGTGCGCCCGCCTGCCGGCCAGCCTGTGCCGCCACCATGGCTGACACCCCATGCATGCCGGCTGGCAAATCCTCTTTCCCGCTCTGCTCTGCTCCCTCCCGGTCTACTTCGCACTGCTCTGCTCCCTCCCGGTCTACTTCGCACTGCTCTGCTCCCTCCCTGTCCGCTCTTCTCTGTCCTGGTCCGCTCCGCACTGCTCTGCTTACTCTGTCCCGTTCCGCTCCCCCCTCTCCTCCGCTCCGTAGCCCCCCTCTCCTCCGCTCCGTAGCCCCCCTCTCCTCCGCTCCGTAGCCCCCCTCTCCTCCGCTCAGCTCCCCAACCTCCGCTCCAGGTGGGAGTGCGTAATGCAGCGTAACCTGCATGCATTCCTGAAGAACCTTCCTGTAGAATAAAAGAAAATAAAGTAAGTTTATCTGTGTATATGTATGTAATGTGTATATGTATGTAATGTGTATATGTATGTAATGTGTGTATGTAATGTGCATATGTGTGTGTATATGTATGTGATGTGCATATGTGGGTGTATATGTATGTATGTGATGTGTATATGTATGTGATGTGTATATGTATGTGATGTGTATATGTAGGTGTTTATATGTGTATATATATACATATATACACACACATACACATATACACATATATATTCTGTATGTATTTTATACTACATGGTGATAAGCTATATGCATTTTATACTACATGGCTGTACGCTGTATGCATTTTATACTACATGGCTGTACGCTGTATGCATTTTATACTACATGGCGACACGCTGTATGCATTTTATACTACATGGCGATATGCTGTATGCATTTTATACTACATGGCGACACGCTGTATGCATTTTATACCACATGGCGACAAGCTGTATGCATTTTATACTACATGGCGACAAGTTGTATGCATTTTATACTACAAAGCGGTACGCTGTTGATAGTGTTTTTATTGTAATACAAAAGATTGTAACGTTTGAGCTATGTTTTCTTAATTAAAACCTTGTTATTCTAGTTACATTTTTGTGGTGGCACTTCGCTTCAAGTCAGAAGGGTTTGGGTTGCATTTTGGGCACTCGGCCTCTAAAAGGTTCGCCATCACTGAGCTAGATGAAGGGTTAAATGTCCCCCAAGTGTTTATTATGCAGCAAATAGGTTTTAATTATTTATTTTAGTTATTCTTCTAACCCTCCCTTTTAGATTATCATACCCCTTGATGATCGTAGAACACATGGACATTACCCACACTACAACACAGACATTAAGGGAAGCTGTCATCAGAAATGGACCTAATAAATCACTAGCAGAATGTTGCCAAGCAGCTGCACACCTTCTACCGTATATTCCGGCGTATAAGACGACTTTTGAAGACAGAAAAATCTTCTGTCTTCTCTGGGGTCGTCTTGTACGCCGGTAATCCCGACCGCCCGCCGTGTATTCACGGCGGCGGTCGGGTCCCGGTGCATGGAGAGGGCTCACGGGCTGAGCCCTCTCCATAGCCGGTAAGTCTTTGCTGCATATTGCAGCAAAGGCTTACCGGTAACACCCGCGATCGGTGCTAGCACCGATCGCAGGTGTTTTCACAGCGATGGCTGCCAGGAAAAGCTGCCGGCAGCCTCAAAAAGATAGCGGCGCATGGGCGCATACTCACCCTCTGGTGGCCCCGATGTCTGTGCGGCTCGTCTTCAGTCTTCCGCGCCGTCTTCTTTCTTCTGCTGGGTGCCGCCATGTTTTTCCCCGGGGCAGCGCCTAGTATGACGTCAGCAGCGGCGCGTCATACTAGGCGCCTGCCGGGGAAGATCAATGGCGGCGCCCAGCAGAAGAAAGAAGACGGCGTGGAACACTGAAGACGAGCCGCGCGGACATCGGGGGAGCAGCGCAGCACATCGGGGCCACCGGAGGGTGAGTATATAAGTTTATTTTTTTTTTAATGCTGGGCTGGGCTGTATACTACTGGGGGCAGTGCTGTATACTACTGGGGGCTGTGCTGTATACTACTGGGGGCAGTGCTGTATACTACTGGGGGCTGTGCTGTATACTACTGGGGGCTGTGCTGTATACTACTGGGGGCAGTGCTGTATACTACTGGGGGCTGTGCTGTAATGGTAATGTTGTTGTTGTATGCCTTATGTTTATGAGCGACAGTTTTCCTGCTATATACCTGCATGTCATAAGATTTTAAATTAAAAAAAGGATCATGTTAAATTCAAATCTGTTTTTTTTTTTAATTTTTACCGGTGTTTTGTATGCGTTGGAAAAGGGGTAGTCTTATATGGCGAATATATCTTAAACTCTATATTTTAAACAGGAAAGTAGGGGGGTCGTCTTATACACCAGGTCGTCTTATACGCCGGAATATACGGTATATCATGTTTCTTTCATGACCCAGTGTGGTCATCTCATTCGGAAAGTCAACTTTAACGTGAAATGTAAATAGGTTGTATAAAGTCAAGGGATGGAGATTTTAACGCTGAAATGAAGCTCCCCCGCCACAGAAAGCCTCCTTCACTGTAATTGATGGTCCTGCATCCAGAGACATCACTAACCAGATCTCCTGAAGTCTGATGCATGATGTCAATCACAGAGGAGGAGGCGTACAGAGCTCCTCACCTTGACTCAAATATTAAACTCTCCGCCTCCATGACTTTATACAATCAATTTACATCTCACTTCAAAGTTGATTTTTAAAATGCCAAAGGCATTTGCGATTTACACATTGTAATAAATTATGTGGTAAATTAAAATAATGAAATACTGTAGTATGGCAGTTTATGGTAGAAGCAATCAGACAACCGAGTGTTGAGGAGGTCTGAAAAATAGTAAAATATTTTTTTAAAAGATAAAAAAAAATTACATTAAAAAAACCTAGAAATTCAAATCACCCCCCTTTCCCTAGAACTGATATAAATAAACAGTAAAAATTATAAACATGTTAGCTATTGCCGCGTCCCAAAATGTCCAATATATGAAATATGGTTATTCCCAGTATTTAACCCCCGTAACAGAAAGTTGCCTATTTTGCACATATAGAAACAGTATAAGCATTTAGAGGGAAATAACCCATAGTAACCTATAGCAAGAGCGGCAGAATAGACAGTGGTGGTTAGTGAAAAGAGAGTGAAAGTTACCTGCAGTTAGGGATCATTATAGAACTGCCAGAATGGCGCGTTCAAAACTTGTTTGCTAGTCTGATGTATTCTGCATTGCACAGAAATAGTAAAAATCTGTAGAAGTCTTGGAGACGTGAGTGGGAGAGATTAAAGGGGTTGGCCTCTTATAAGAAATTTTACCTGGGTACGTATAATAGCCTAATGGGCTCACATTGTACTTAGGAGGGATGTGCCAAGGACATCCGCATGCATTTCCAACCAATGACATGGGACTGGTGTTCACAGAGGGGTCCCCTACTGTAACGAGTGCATGTCCCCTTTATCCACCGGAAGTCTGCAGGACACGGGACGTCACAGGAAGTTCCAAGGCCTTCTACCAGTGAGTCACATGGACTAAAATGAAAGTTTACCAGGATAAGTATAATATGGGTGACCCTATAAGAGTACTGTACTTACCCTAATAACATTTCTTATTAGTGGCCAATCTGATATAAGTTTTCTGGCAGGATACACACATGTAGAGGGTAAGGGGCTTATGTTTCTATTTTGCCCAGGGACCTATTTTCTCAATTACCTTGATGAGATTGTTTCCAGCTTAATTTCTCTCTTAGGTGAAGTGCAAGCGAATCAGATGAGCACTGTAACACTAGAAATGGCCAACACAAAGGAACAAGTCAACTACATTGAAATCTAGTATGTGAAAGAAGGCGGTCACAGTCCAATGCACTTGTTTACTGAGGATTCCAGCCAGAATGACCCAGATTTCCATGCAGTGCTGACTATCTGTGTCCCATATTGTGAACAATCATTACCAGCTTACTGATACATAGGCTTATCATGTTCTGTAAGATAGGTCACAAGCACCTGTAACCTGCTATGCACCAAGAAGGAGTTGTTGAAATGGAATCATGATAATATAATAATAAGTCCTTTAGCGCACACAGATTACACAGTGCTGCAAAGAGCTTGCCAAATCAGTCCCTGTCCCCAACGGGGCTCACAATCTAATCAACCTACCAGTATGTTTTGGAGTGTGAGAGGAAACCCACACAAACACGGAGAGAATATACAAACTCTTTGTAGATGTTCACCCTGGGGCTTGAACCCAGGTCCCCAGCACTGCAAGGCTATAATGCTCACCACTAAGCCACCGTGCTCCCCATTTGTATACGTGTAAAAGTAATGATGATATATGTAAATGATTACAATATTGGAGAAAAATTATAAACTGCAATCAGTAAGCCTGTAATGGGTATGACTGGGCATGAATGCATACAGGTTCTAAATTCTGCAGCACATTTGTAGCTTTGTCCTGCACACTTTTTTGTCAATTCTTGATTGGGGATAAAGGTTTTCATCAGGCAAGAAGGAATCTAGTGGATACATTTCTTGAAAATCCTTGCAGAGCCATTTGTGTCCCTTGTATCACTAGGGTGGCTGACTGTCATATGTGACGACTTTCTAGATCCTCACACTAGCAGATTGGACAGGTTCACCACAAGACCTCTATATGGTCACAGCCTATAGAAGTCCCGGTTTCATGTTCATAACACCACTGCAAGCAAAGGTAACGATGGCTGGCCATCAATGGTCATGGCATCAACTTTCCTTCTAATGGTGTGGGCAAAGAGGTGTGTAATGAAAGTGTCTGGATGGTAGGCATGAAACTGTGTGAGCTGCTGAATGGACCAAACAATCGTGTTTATTAGTGGTCTGGCTGGACTGTTAGCTGTGCATATCATTTACTTAATCACTACTCTCGACGACTCCTAACTGCAGAACCCTCCTGTCTAAGTCCTCGAGCACACAACGCTTAAAAAAAAAAAATCACATGCCTTTATGTCTCCCTATTGAGTAATACTCATTCATGTTCTTCCTCAGGCCTGTACCTGAGCAGTTGCCCCAAGACACAAATTTTGATGCAGGTTCAATTCCTGCCCTAATTTGTGTCTCGATAACTTCCATTGAAGTCTATGGGTACTCATTTGCCAAACGTATTGCCACCATGTGCGTTTCGTAGTTACGATAGGGTAGGTTACAGCTCATGACCAAATTTTCAGAACATCCATGTCCCAGCTCTCTTTGGAGAGTCCTGATCAAAGACTGTTCCATAATATGGGATAAGTGGAGGCCGGAATATTTGAACCATATGACAAGCTGTAGGCAGTCGGCTAATCTGTGTAAGTTTCTTAAGCTTTTATTTTCTTGTTGTTCTTTGATGATATTGCTGTGTGTATTTGTGCTGAGTTGTGGTTGGTTTGTGCTATTTCTTATCACTGTTTGGGGTACAGACACTTTAAGTTTAGTTTTTTTTAATGATCTTGTCTGCTGCTTTGGGATTGTGATAGGCGTATTAATGTCTTTTTTATTTATTTTTCACGTTTTCTCAGTAACAATCCTGGCGGGACCAGTTCTGGCCAGAGCTTTTTGAGAACAAAGAGGCAATGGGCAGTTGAAAAAATGTCCCTCTATGTACACAAGACGGCTGATGTTTTGAAAGACATCATGGATGTGAGCGAGTAAGCTTTTTTTTAATGTTGTCCTATTTAAATAGTTGTTATTCCTTATTTATAATGTCACTCTCTGTGTCCACTTCTTCACCACAAACCACTAGATCTAGTGGCACAAGCCATTTGCTCTAATAGCAGCAGCAGAGAGTTGCACCTGTGAATTCATAGGACCCCGAGTAAGGGGATCTATCAAAAGCACTCCCACAGCAGCCAGGAGCAGCCAATCGATGACACTGGTGGTAGGGAGTGAAGGAGCCGAGTGCAAGGGTTGGAGCGGAGGCAGAGATGTGGGAGCGCCGTTAAGAGGGTACTGTGAAGGCCTTCTGTCACAGACTGGTGTATGATATACCCGAGCCAATACGCAACCAATGTATGTGCAAGAACATGGGGGTCATGAGTGTATACAATTAAAACTATGACCCCTTTGAGATGACACATACAATGGATGACCACAAGTACTGTGCTAAGGGTTATGATGCTGGCTTTGTTGTACCTCTACCACCTTCTGCTTCCTGGGCTGGTGGATGCACCTTGATTGGGTGTGACAGGGACTATCGCAAGATCGAGGCCCTTCGGCTGGCCACCTATCCATGGACCCTAGCTATTCTGGTGGCACCTATTCTGGGGACTCTAGTCATTTTGTGGTGCACTACTACCAGCGCTCAGTCAATGGATTGCTTTAGCTGGGACTCCAGTATGCCATTATTCTAGAGACTCAGGACACACGGTGGGATCACGCACTAACCACTTGGCAGTGCCATATAGCTGTGCCCCCCTGTAAGTTCTATGGTTCAGGACCAAGGTACCTCCACAGGGAGGAGGGTAATTGCACCTTCGTCACATGAATCCTTCTTGTAGGATCTATTTGATACCACAAAGAAAAGGAAACAAAAACCAAAATTTAGAGAGCAAAAATAACACTGTATTCATACATACACAGAAAAAGTCTAACTAAATATACATAATAAACAGATCACAGTAACCTGTGTAGAGGGTATAGTCCTCAGAACAAGTTAAGGTAATTTTACTTGGTTAAACATATTATAGGCGAGATAAACTAAGAGTAGACTTATCATTAGGCAGGATTGTACTCCAGGTACTGTATGTCTTAGGACCTCTTTTGCACAGTAGATTTATCATAGTGGCTTAGACAGCTTGATAACTGTGGCACATGAGGTATTCATGTCTGTAGTTGATAGTTTTTAGATTGGCTAACTTATGTGTGAGCATTTGGTGCATTTTGTGTCGCATCAGACCACGCCCACTTTTGATGAAGTCGCACAGCTTTCCTGGTACATAATGCGCCTTGTATAGTACTATGCTGCACCCTGGTACAGCCACCTCTTTTAAACTAGTTGTACTAGTTTCCTCATACATTTAGTCTGGCACATGTAAGACAGTTATTTGGCACATATGACAACGGAATCCTGGCACATTTTCTTTTCACCTGGCAGTGATATTATATCATAAAAGTAGGGCGTTTAATGAGAAATTGCAATGTTGGTTTCCTAATCACCTACAATTTTTTTGAAACAAATGCTAACAGTGTTGGGCATACCCCCACAAAAATGTCACCTGCTATGTGGCCTCGAGCATCAGTTACAGCTTGACAATGATTTCTCATGCAGTTCTCAAGATGACTAGTTGCCTTCGGAGGCCTTGTATCCCATTCTTCTTGAAGAGAGATTTTGGGGTGCAGTTACAAGACTGTGAGAGATGAGCTAGTGCTCGGCATCCCTCTTGTCCCCCGTAAGCCATTTTAAGTATCTTCTGCAGTTTATCCAGAAGTAGCTGTTCCTTGAAAGTCAGCACAAGATGAGCACTACAAGGTCCATGATTATGTATGAGCAAGAACATCCGCTCCATACTACGGAGATAAGAATGTGTAGCCCCCGTATACACAGATGCCAACGCTGGACCACGTATTACAGAAAGTGACATGATTAATTTATTATGAGTTGTTTTTACAAGATACTGGAGTCTGTGTCTTGTGATACAGCTCCCACCCCAGTACTGGATTAACTGATCGATCACCAATTTGGAATTCATTCTACAACTCTTGCAGAGGGGTTTGGAGACCCTCACCTAATAGTCTTTCACTGTGATTTAGGTCTGTAGAAAGTGTAGACAACTCCATTTGAGGTACCCCAGTTTCTAGTAGCCATTCCTTACTGATGAGACCTTGATGAGCTGGTGTATTGTCATCCATGAAGAGGAAAATAGGCATAACGAGTGGATTTATGATGTTTAGGCTTGTCACTGCGACATTCACAAAGTGCTGGGCAGATCTTTATTGACTAGACTCACCTGGCCATACTTTACCACCACCACTTGCAAATGGCTCCTTGTGGGGCTGGAACGTTGTATCTTTATCATTGTTAATGAATAAACCTATTACATTTTACTGGAGTGCTGCTTCCTTGGATTCTTCACATATGGCTTACATGCATATGACAGAGATCTGTTACTGCTTCTACATCTTTCTCAGCAAGGTTCTGCTGTTCCTTCTCTACTATCACTGAAATCTCCAAAATCTTTGACATCAGTTCTGCTGAGCGTGAATTGACTTCCATCAGTAAACAGGCCCACTGGTCCCCTATCCAGCATAGATGCTCACTACCCTTGCAAGTCATCTAGGAGATTGCGCTGATGTGAACGGTTATGGATGGTCTGATGTGACCCTCACCCACCTTAAATATGCCTGAAGTTGTGTGGCATTCATCATCCAGTTCTTCAGAGCATTGTTCTCAATGAGTCAGTGTGGGATGTAGCCAAATGACTTCCACTTCTATCCCTTTCCAGTCTCTCTGTTGCGACCTGCTGATGACGTTCTGTGACACTCTAAGCTCAGTGGTCATTTATGTCTGAGCGAATCCAGATATAAATCGAGGGACAAACAGGACATGCATTGCTGAGTGTATCACAAACTACTGTTTTATTATGTTATAAGCCCCAAACAGACCCTTTTTTAGTGTGATCTTTATCAATATCATCATCAGCAAGTATATGGCCACCTATGGACCTAGTCAAAATGTAAGCACTACTATGGGTCAGTTTGCCCAAAATTCAGGCATGTGTATGGCCACCTACTGGACCTGTATAGTCTAATTATAAGCAAGTGTATGGCCCCCTCAAGGCCTGGTCTGTAGATATGAGTAGCCAGGCTCATCCATGATTACCATTAGTATGAATGTAGGTACCTCTGTGGCCTCTTCCATGCACTGGATAAGCAGGGCTGTGGAGTAGGTTACAATTTTGATGGAGTTGAAGTCATAATAAAATGTGCCAACTCCACAAACATAAAAACATTTAAAATATTTACATTTTTTGAATTTCCTTTAAATACCTATTCTATTCCCGATCCAAGGATTTAAGCCAGGATTTAGCAACATGTATTGGTCCAAGGCCATACTGCTCAACATTAAGTAACCAGTACCCTAGATGCACCAACAACCACAGTAAATGCCACCCCGTACATTGTAAATGCCACAGTACAGCACAAAATGAAAACCCAGAAATAATCAATACCACATTACAGCAATAAATACCACCCCAAATACTGCATTCACAGCAGATAATAATAGTACTGGACCCCCAGGGCATAAAACTCTTAATACTGGAGACCCCCAGCGCAGACAAATATTGGAGACCCCCTATCACATAACAAAACTGGAGCACCCACAACAGATAATAATACTGGAGACCAGCAGAGCAGACAAATAGGGATAATTGAGGACCCCGAGAGAAGACAAAAATACTGGAGTCACCCAAAGCATAAAACAAATAATATTGGAGATCCCCAGAGCTAAGAAAAAAATACATTTTCTCATTTCCTGGCTCTTCTTCTCCACCCTGCACTGCAGCATTTTTTCTCCTCCATGAGGCGCTCTGCTTGGAGTCTCATACTGGTTTTATGTGGCGGCATCAGGACCCAGAACAGAACTGCACCAGGAAAGGTAGAGGTCCCAGGAGCAGTATAGTACAGCTGACAAGTATTTACCACTCCTGGGTCCTCTCCTGCTCCTCAGGGTGCTCTGCTCTACACTGCCGTCAGTTATGAAAGTCCTCATTACACTCTGACTGTCAGCAGTGTGCGGACCACAACTCATGGCTTTGCTGGGTGTATGTGGCCCGTCCGCATGGGTTGTGAATAGTGATGGGAATTACGACTCTTCATATTGAGCTGGCTCATTAGGAGCCGGCTCTTCTGGCTCCCTTATTAAATGTATAGTAGGAACCCGCAGGCCAGTCATCACACCACTTTTAACATGATTGTATTGCCACTTTTAACACTATTGTATCAGGTTAAAGGGGGCGTGGCGAGCCAGTTAGGGGCAGGGTTAATTAAATCGTAGGACTACCGTCTTTCACAAACAAGAGCCGGCTCCCCTTAGTGAGCCGACAGCTCACTTAACCCTGCCCCTAACTGGCTCACCACGCCCCCTTTAACCTGATACAACAGCACCCCTGTTCCCCCTTTAGTTGAGATGATTGTGGCTGCACTTTATGTACATGCTCAGGAGTGAAGCTCAGATGAATAAGGCACTGAGAAGGAATGGCAGCATTTGTAGCACTGCGAAGGCAACCAGGAAACCATTTTGGACTGTGACCATTTTGGAGTTCACTGCCTCCACAGCCCTTGTGGATAAGTTTTAGGCACACTTCTGTGCAGGTTTATTATTATCAGAAGGCAGAGTGTGACCTGAGCCCTAGAGTAATGTTAGTGTTATGAGCGATGGAGGACACTGCAGCATCTCCCGGCAGCCATGTTCCCGGGTTGGAATTACTGGCCCGGGGCCAGGCGGATGGATGCCGCAGTGCTCACCCTGACTATGGCGGCCACAGCCCTGTGGTACAAGGCCGGGGGCTGAGTCACGTCCTCAGCTGTGATTTCTCGTCAGTCATGAGGTCACACTGCGGAGGAGATCAGCCATCATCCCTCTGCATTGCAGCTGCTCCTCAGAGCATCCCGGGATGTGACACCAGTGACCCTCCTGTGGGGAGAGTCACCCCTCATTATCACCGCGCTGTAATGTACAGGGACTACATGAGGGAGTCCTGGGGGTCCACCACAAGCCGCCATGACTACCCCCGGGTGAGGAGGACGAGCGCAGCGCCGCCATCTTGGGTCCATGAGGCTGCGGCTAGATGGTAGAGCAGCATCAGCTCCCGCCTCCCAGATTCGTACATCTCACTGCAGCGCCTCAGCCAATGAGAGGATCGCAGCATCTCATTAGCATAACGATGCATGACGTCACATACAGTGAGATATAAAAGCGGGGGGCTCGGCCAGCATCCTCCATTCTGTTACTTACATCCGCTCGTAGCTGTTGGATAAAGTAACGTTTATTTTATTTTTTTTTATTCTTACTCTTCGCTGACTCCTCATCTCTCAACATGGTAAGTGGCAGACCTACCTCTCGCTCGTTGTCTCATTGCATGGTCTTTAGCTGTAGTTGGGTATCATTAGATGCTGGGTGCAGATGCCGGGGAGAGGTTTAACGCATATTCGGGCCAGAAATCGCGTGTGTGTATGGGTCTGAGTGTGATTAGTGACTGATCAGATTTATAGGCGCTGCCCTCATCAACGGACCTTCCCGCGCCTGAGGGGCAGATGGGGGGGCGCAGCTTCCGGAGCAGCTCTGCCCCTCACAATGAGGAGACCCCCGCCCTATGGACAGCTATAAACATGACATAAAATAGTCCTGGGAGGACTGAGCTTCCTCCTAGTAATCCCATGGAGAATAGAATACTATGCTGAGTACAATGGCTGATAACAGGGAGCAGTAGCTGAGTATTAGGCTGTATGTAGTGTGATGTGTGACCCCCAGCAGCTGTGAGGAGTAAGCCGCCATCGCTTACTGTCTACTTCTAAAGAAAGCTCTGGATTATCCTGATTCACTGGAAAGCTTATGATGTGGGGGTGGTGAGCGCTGTAGTCTTCTCTCTTCCAACGTGGAAGTAGTCATCTGACTTCAGGAGGAGGAGGGGGGACCCTGGACACAATCACTTTCAGGAGGAAGTTTACTGTCCTTAACCCTTTGTAGCAGGGCACCACAGGGGGACATCGCCTCCACCCCATGTGAGGCTTATGACGGACATTTCCACTAATCTCTGAGGATTGTCTTGTCTGTATATAATATCCTTGATACTTACATATGATCCTTCTCTCTGCAGCGTGAGTGCATCTCTATCCACGTTGGTCAGGCTGGTGTGCAGATCGGTAACGCCTGCTGGGAGCTGTACTGCCTGGAACATGGCATCCAGCCTGATGGGCAGATGCCCAGCGACAAGACCATCGGTGGAGGAGACGATTCCTTCAACACTTTCTTCAGTGAGACCGGAGCTGGAAAACATGTCCCCAGAGCGGTGTTTGTGGACCTGGAACCTACAGTCATCGGTGAGGATATGTCATTGTGATTTAGCTTCATCAGTTACAATGGTTATTGGTTTTTCGCTTATTGACCCATATCTGTATATATGTTTGTTATTACAGATGAAGTACGCACTGGAACATACCGTCAATTATTCCATCCCGAACAGCTAATTACAGGAAAGGAAGATGCTGCCAATAACTATGCCCGTGGGCACTACACTATTGGAAAGGAGATTATTGACTTGGTGCTAGACAGAATTCGTAAGCTGGTGAGTACATTTGTATGACCAGTCATTGTGAATTGTTCAGGAACTGGAACCATTAATTGCCTTGAATCAAATCTTAGAGGCTTATGGAGACTAGAGAAAAGTGTCCCTATAAACCATGCTATCCTGTAATCTCACTAAAGTGCCTGTTCAGTGATCTGCTTACAGATAGGATGGATCTATCCTATGAAGTGTATATATGTATATGGCGCTAGAGGTTATGATATGAATGATGAGAAAGTATTAGCTACAATGCCGCTTATGTTGTACAGTATTTCTTGATCGGACAGCCTCATTTTTTACTAGATGGCAGCTGTCTCCGCTTATTACTGCATGTCCGCCATGCCCATTAGATACAAGGAAGCAGTTGTCTCTCCGGACTTCACCAAGGGCTTGGACATGTCTATTTACTTAAACTGGAATGCAGGAAAATGTTTTGGGCAGTGGCTCTGTTTGCAGATACAAATTGTTTTGAGATACTTTGTGTACTTGACATTTCCTGTCTGCACAAAAAAATGGGGATAAAAATGCTTTCTATAAAGATGTGTGGTGGGTGTCGGCAACTGCAGCCTAACTCTAGGTTGTAGATTTTTCAAATCAATAAAATTGCAGCATTGAAGTAAAAATCAGATGCAAATCAAGTGAAGGTTTAATGGCTCTTATCGGTGCAATATTTCAGTTTCATAGAGGAACCAAGCCCAGGTATTTTTTTTTTTCCTCAGGTACACAAATGATTGTGTATTTTGTGATATCTGTACCAGTCAGGATGGGTCAACTAACTAGTACAATTACAAGGGAAGGGCGGCTTAGCCTTGCAAACTATTTATTAATAGACTATTACAATTTTTTTGCTCACTTCAGTATTTTTGTTTCCTTTTCAGGCTGACCAATGCACAGGTCTTCAAGGTTTCCTGGTCTTCCACAGCTTCGGTGGTGGTACTGGTTCTGGTTTCACCTCTCTGCTGATGGAACGTCTCTCTGTAGATTATGGAAAGAAGTCCAAGCTGGAGTTCTCCATCTATCCAGCACCCCAAGTGTCCACTGCTGTTGTTGAGCCCTACAACTCCATCCTCACCACTCACACCACCCTTGAGCACTCTGACTGTGCTTTCATGGTAGACAATGAAGCCATCTATGACATCTGCCGTAGAAATCTAGATATTGAGCGCCCCACCTACACCAACCTGAACCGCCTTATTAGTCAGATTGTGTCCTCTATTACAGCTTCTCTAAGATTTGATGGAGCCCTGAATGTAGATCTGACAGAGTTCCAGACCAACTTGGTGCCCTATCCCCGTATCCACTTCCCTCTTGCCACCTATGCCCCAGTTATCTCAGCAGAGAAGGCTTACCATGAGCAGCTTTCTGTGGCTGAGATTACTAACGCTTGCTTTGAGCCAGCCAACCAGATGGTGAAATGTGACCCACGCCATGGTAAATACATGGCTTGCTGCCTGTTGTACCGTGGTGATGTGGTGCCCAAAGATGTAAATGCAGCTATTGCCACCATCAAGACCAAACGAAGCATCCAGTTTGTGGACTGGTGCCCAACTGGTTTTAAGGTTGGTATTAACTATCAGCCACCAACTGTGGTTCCAGGTGGGGATCTGGCCAAGGTCCAGCGTGCTGTGTGTATGCTGAGCAACACCACTGCCATCGCAGAGGCCTGGGCTAGACTGGACCATAAGTTTGATCTTATGTATGCCAAGCGTGCCTTTGTGCACTGGTATGTAGGTGAGGGTATGGAGGAGGGAGAGTTCTCTGAGGCCCGTGAGGACATGGCTGCTCTAGAGAAAGATTATGAAGAAGTTGGTGTAGACTCCATTGAGGGAGAAGGTGAGGAGGAAGGTGAAGAGTATTAAACCAGATCTTGCTACTTTACAGGCATGTGTTTTACCCATCAGAATGCAGCTTAACACCGAAGCTTTTTAAACTGTATTGCTCAGCCTTTTTAATGGTTTGACAGATGACGATCTGACAATCTGTTTTTGAGTTATTGATACAATTTGCAATCATGTCATTGTACCATCATTGTAAACGTATGAGATCTGAGTAAAATCCAAAAAAAAAACAAAACTTGTGTGTTCTGATTTTTTTTACTTCGCAATTATTTAAAAGGAATAATTTTGTACTGGGATTAGTTTCCAGCCTTTCTTAATACTGTGATGTAATTTATATGATGACTTGCAAAGCATCAAATTATGGCAACCCTTGCATGCTATATTATTGACATGCTGCCACTAAAAATCTGCACCAAGGAGCAATTTTCAAGTAGACCTTTTTTTGTATTATTGGACAAAAGTGTAAAATTCTATGCAGTATTTCAGCCACATGTGATTATTTGCAAAAAATGGATCTGAAAGATAAATATTGAATCAAGTATAATTAACCGTAAAATCAGAAGAACATACACACAGGACTGAAGACATACACTAAGGTCAACATATGAATAATAACCATGTATCACAGTGGTCTGTAAAATAACTAGTTAAGTTAATACCTTGAAGATGTCATTCACATAGTAATTAAATGTAGCCACACAATGTAGTGCATTTACTAAGAATGGTTAAAACCGCTCCCTGAACTGGCCCAACAGCGTGCACCACTTTTTTTTTCCTGGTCTATCTTTTAAATGGGACGTGCAACACATTTCTTTTGGACTTGCATGGTAAATCTGGCGCATGGTCCGACTGAGCACTTGAACGACCTCTTATGTGTCGCATGTCCTGGATTATAAGAGCTATAATTTTGAATCCCTGGTACCTAGAATCTTGGCAGCTTGGAACTGAAGGAAGAGGGAGAAAGTGTGGAGAGGACCGGATTATCTTTGGAGGTCCTCATGCTGACCCCACAACTCTTCCTGTACAGCGACGCCCTGGAGAGAAGCTACAGTGATAGTCCGGAATTGCTCTTCTGCTTTCAATTGCAGGTATCATTGAAAGTTGTGTGGGAACAGTTCAACAAATAAATTATTGCTTTGTGATAAATGAGTGGATTTTGGTTGTAGTTTGGGCACTCGGTCTCTAAAAGGTTTGGCATCACTGGTCTAGACTGTCATGAAAATGCAATGCCCCCAAACCAAAACCCAGAATTTTTTATTTGAAAGGGTGGGAAGACCCAACACTTGTGCAATGTGTTTTTCACTTCAGTTATTTACAGATAAAGCACCTTGTAACAGCTCACACATAAAGCTGCTGGACCCAATGCAATATTATTGTATTATTTATAGTACATGAATTAAATTGGGAAGAAACTCCATTAGGAGTTTCTCACCTTCAATTTGGGCCACTACTCCTCCAGCTTTAGGGGACCTTATGATAAGTCTCTAGTGACTGGAAATAGAATGTTCTGGTTTTAGGCCACAATGGTTATGGATTAGATTTATAGCTATAGATGAGTTTGGTATAAGTTAATGAGATTCCCTGAAAACTAGCCATTAACCACCATAAACTATTTCAACCAGAGCCCTTACTTCTACTGTTTGGATTGTTTAGCTTATCCTGTAATCTCTGGTTTTGTTTGGACGTGCAATGTAAACTGTCATTGAATATGCAGGTAATATGGATTACTGCTATATTATCAGGTCTGACATAACACTTTATATAAGAGAATCCCCATCTCTGCATACATGGCTACATCCATATTGGAATTGATGAATTATTATATTTATATATACATAGATTCTAAGATTGGAATACCCCTTTAAAAAGCAGTTGTATATATCATCTTCACTAATGATTTCTTTTGGATTTCATCTGCACTCATTAGATTGGCCCCATTAGTCCTTCTGATTTAAATATGTTTTCCTTATACTTTCTTTCTTGATAATGTGGTATTAATGTTACTCCAATACTTATTACGGCCATGTGGTGGCAGCCTTGCTCTGATTTCTTTCTGGAAATTGTTTACACAAAATTAATTTACGGTATTACTGTAGGAAAATTAGCAAATGTGAATTTTTAATAGCCGCATCATCTATCTTTTCAGCGACATTAATTTAATAAAATTGCAGACCCATAGTTTGTCATTGGTAATTTTTCACATGATATATAACATTTTATAGGAAGGGTACTTAGACCACAGTATGGTTTGTGTAAGGCCTCATGCATACGAACGTGTGAAAATGGCCGTATATATGTGTAGAATATTCATTACAACCCCATTCATTACAATGAGCAATATTGCCATCCATTTTAATTGCTGTATTGGTAACCAAACCATATATAGAGCAAGACGTAAAAAAAATATAGAGCATGTCCATTTTTCCGTTCCGTATGCCCCATAGAAGTCTATGGGAATGTATAAAATACAGGTTGCATATGGTTGTGCACCGTATATGCTGCCTTATATACGTGCAGTATCCAGGGAGACCAGAACCAGGGGGAGGTGCATTCTGTCAGCCAACCAATACTCATGCATCATCTGCCAGCTCAGTATATAGATACTGTATGGATACAGTGCCATACGTGCTCAAACGGGTGCAAAACGTCCCATCTTTATGGCCAAAATACAGCTCTGTATACAGAACAGGAAAAACATACAGTCGTGTCATGAGGCCTAAGGAAAAGTTATACAATTTTCAATTATACAAATATACTCTGTATCAATTCCCCACCATTATCTAGATCTCTGCTTGCTGTCCTTCTATAGAAGCTACTATAAGGGGGTATTAACCCCTTCACGCTCTTTTTATAAAAAGTAATCATAAGGTCGTGCAGTCCTAAAAATTATAACATTGTAAATGTCCTCAAAAGCCGCAAAAAACAACACCTCCCAAAGTATAAAAAAGTTACTAGCGCCAGAAATGTATGAAAACATTATAAAACCTATACAAATTTGGTTGCCCCGTAATCGTACCGACCCAAAGAATAAAGTAGACATGTTATTTGGGGCATACAGTGAAATCCGTAAATCCAAGCCCACAAGAATACGGCACAAATGCATTTTTTTACCAATTTCACTGCATTTGGAATTTTTTTCCTGCTTCCCAATACACCACATGGAAATTAAATACCACCATTTTGAACTGTAATTTGTTACGCAGAAAATAAGCCCTCACACAGCTCTGTACATGGAAAATTAATAAAGTTTAGACTTTTGAAGGTGGGGGGTGAAAACTGAAAACACAAAAACGAAAAAGGGCTGCGGCGGGAAGGGTTAAATAGTTACTTACATTATCAGCCGTGCTAAGATGGGCGATAAGATTGATGAGTGGATGAGATTGACTGGGAGGCCACGGTGGAGAGACAGGTGGCCACGGAAGGAGAACAGCAGCTGTAGATGGAGCAGGCAAGGCAGGGGCGGATATAACAGGTGGGCCGGGCAGTCGGAGACAGAGCAGGCCGGTCAGCGGCCATGAAAGGAGAACGGTGGCCATGGACGTAGCAGCGGGTGCGGATATAACAGGTGGGTCGGGAGCGGATATAGCAGGTGGGCCGGGAGCGGATATAGCAGGTGGGCCGAGAGCGCATATAACAGGTGGGCCGTGCACGGATATAGCAGGTGGGCCGGGCGCGGATATAACAGGTGGGCCGGGCGCGGATATAACAGGTGGGCCGGGCGCGGATATAACAGGTGGGCCGGGCGCGGATATAACAGGTGGGCCGGGCGCGGATATAACAGGTGGGCCGGGCGCGGATATAACAGGTGGGCCGGGCGCGGATATAACAGGTGGGCCGGGCGCGGATATAACAGGTGGGCCGGGCGCGGATATAACAGGTGGGCCGGGCGCGGATATAACAGGTGGGCCGGGAGCGGATATAACAGGTGGGCCGGGAGCGGATACACAGGTGGGCCGGGCGCGGATATAACAGGTGGACCGGGAGCGGATATAACAGGTGGGCCGGGAGCGGATATAACAGGTGGGCCGGGAGCGGATATAACAGGTGGGCCGGGAGCGGATACACAGGTGGGCCGGGCGCGGATATAACAGGTGGGCCGGGCGCGGATATAACAGGTGGGCCGGGCGCGGATATAACAGGTGGGCCGGGAGCGGATATAACAGGTGGGCCGGGAGCGGATATAGCAGGTGGGCCGGGAGCGGATGTAACAGGTGGGCTGGGAGCGGATGTAACAGGTGGGCCGGGAGCGGATATAACAGGTGGGCCGGGAGCGCATATAACAGGTGGGCCGGGAGCGGATATAACAGGTGGGCTGGGAGCGGATATAACAGGTGGGCCGGGAGCGGATATAACAGGTGGGCCGGGGGCGGATATTACAGGTGGGCCGGGGGCGGATATAACAGGTGGGCTGGGCGGTTGGAGACAGAGCAAGGACGGTCAGCGGCCATGAAAGGAGAATGGCGAATGGAGCAGCCAGGCCAGGCACGGATATAACAGATGGACTGGGCTGCCGTGGATGGAACAGATGGGCCCAGCTGGCAGGTTAAGATGGGCAGGCCAGGCGGCTGCTGTAAATTAAAATTTTGCCTCCCCTGTCCATCCCGGGCCCCTGTGCCACTGTTGCTACACCACTCATCAGTACTGTGCTGTAGAATGTATATGTGTCTGAAGCAAGTAAAGAAATTGCTTGGTGTTTGCTGCATGGATTAAGGAATATTTCTTTTTAGTGTTGTACAATAAAAGTAATGCCCTCTTATCATTGAACAGTCTCAGCATTTCTTAGTGGTTGAAGGCACAGATTTCCACTAGATAGAAATCTGTCCATGGTCACATGATGGACACGAGCCGTTAATATCACACGGCTCTAATTACTCCCTGTGATAATAATGCACCTGTGTGTCCATAACATGACCATGGTCAGATTTCTGCTCACTGGAGGTAAACATAGAAGCTTTCTATAGAAGGTCAGCAAGCAGAGAGCTTGAAAATGGTGAGGAATTTATACAGAAAGTATATTGGAAAATTGTATAACTTTTCCTTATACAAAAACCATATCAATTATTTGTTGAAAGTGTAAAACCCTTTTAAGGATTTTTCTGTAAAAATAATTAATTTTTAGACATAAACATTCAATAACTTCTGCAGAAATAAATGCTAACTACGTACCTGGCTAACTTTTGTGTATAAATGTTATGTGACCACTAGATGTCAGTATAAGCTGCCCAAAATGGTTCATCACAGAGATGGCAGCTGTAGTAAGATATGGAATGACTACAATTATTCTAGGAAATGTATTTTTCTTAATGTATATTGATGCTTTTAGAAAGGGTCTGTTTATGTAACATGCATTGAAAGGATACACATGTATACATAGGAATGGCTGTGTACAGTTTAGATGTCTTTTTTTAAACTATTTCGTACCATTTTTTGTTTACCTATGTATCTATATGGTTACAGATAAACATATCCAGTGTTTTATCCTGCAATCTTCATCTCTTCCATATGACCATCTTCCTAACATAGATATAGTAAAATAGCTGGAAGCTGAGGAAAGATTGAAAAGAGAGCAGAGGACTGGACCACTGTTTCTATATTGGCTACAATAAGTGGACACTGTTACTACATCAGACACTGTCATAAATCCGGTGCAGTATAAGGCGGTCTGTCTAATGATGCTTGTTTCTGGCCCTGTATCTATGTAGTAATCTTGCATCTTTTATTTTAATGTCTGGGCCACAGGAGTTGGTATTGGACAGTGAGGTGCCCCTAAAGGCAAGGAATTAAAATTGGGTGCCACAAGGAGGCTTAATACCATGAAAGCCACTATACAGTTTGGGGGCACTTTAGGGGACCCTCATTAGGGTCTTATTGGAGATATGCAAATGTGCACACTAATGTACCAGGATCTGTGACCATGCTTTTCAAGAGGATCACTGCAGAAAGATTTTCTGTTGTCAAGTGCCAAATGTCTCAAATTAATAACCTATTCTTTGTATATCCCATCAATATATTGGAGCTAAAACCGCATTTAAGGCACAGTGGATTTGCCTCAACAGAATGCCAATGAAGCTGATCCACTACTGCAAGCATGTAGAGTAAATCTGAATGTCACTCTGATCTGCAGGATAATTCTAAAATTCCAAGGTAATAATCCCTTCATATGTATAATGCAATATTTGTCAGTCATAACAGCTATATACCTTTCTAATTCTGTATAAGCAAGAGGAGATGCTCTAAATGGCTCTACAATCTGGTGCAAATTACTAAAGTGTAACGCATTACAATGATTTGAACTAAATTGTCACATATGTCATTGCCCCTATCAAAACAAACAGAACAATGCCCATATTGTGTTACACGCCCTTTTCTTTCCAGACTTATGGATTTTTGTGTTCTGAAGCACCTTGTCAGAAATATTCCTCTGCAGCAGTGCAATGGCCAGAGACTAAACTCTTCCTGTGTTTCTCCTAAATCCAAGTCAATTATAAGCTGCCTTTATATCCCATAAAACCTTGTGTTCTCGCATGAAGTAATTCCAGAAAGAAGTAACTGAGAAATAAGTGAGGTAATTAATCAAATCCAATGAGATTCCTACAAGTAAATCCACTGAGCACTGCTTAGAGTGCACATACAGGATTTATACTCAGACTAGCATGGCAGCTTTCATCACATGATGGAGCATGTAATACATAGCAGAAACCAGCAGTGAAATAGTTATGTTATGAAGTGTGTAGTCTGTGTGAGCACTATGAGCTAACAGCTTCCCTGCTGTGTAGATAGTGTTAGGAGAACAGGGGCTTAGGGGAGGAGTAGAGAAGTCTATGATAAACCTTGAGAAACTGAGAAAGTTTCGTGTAATCAAAGACTGGGGTGGAGGGACTGGCAGGGAACAGATGAGCCCTATTCACTCACTACTCTTTGCAGGAGACTTCTGTATTGACAAAACAGCAAACACAAGGCTCTGCTGCTAGCTACACAAAGAGAGCATCATATGACCTCCCCCTCCTTCCAGGGTGAGTAGGGAGTAGCAGTCCCTTCCTTCCAGCAGTTAGAATCCATCCAGTTTCTTGTGTAAACACTCTACAGATTCACAGATATAAGCAGCCCAGCTAGAAGAGGCATTTACATTTTGAAATGTTGCCACCCAGGACTGAAGAAAAAGACCTAAAGTCTGAAAGTCATACCCTATAAAAGCAGATGATACTGTATATACATTTGGCAAAATGTGAAAGTGATTTTCTTCCAAGGGCTCATGTGGTTTCCATGGCCATGGCTACGTGTCAACAACTGCTTGAGCCTCACATTATAGAGAAGGTTGGTCCTATTCTAGCCCATGCTTTGGGCAAATTGTTGGTTGACCACTAAGAAAAGGTGCAGCAATAGGTGGACCACTAAACACGGCAAATCTACTCACAGTCAACCATTGCACAGCTGTCATCCAAAAAGTCACCCAAAAAAGCTATTGCGCAATCCCCCTTTGTGCTGACATCAATTCTTTTCCCTTATATCAACAACATAAATTGGAAGCTATCATACCTGTTACATGCTAGAAATGATAAAGTTAATACATTGGAAAATAACTATATTGGAAGATTCCTGTAAGGGACCTCAAAACAAGATGTACCTTTAAGTAATAAGTATAACACTTAGTAAAATCACAGTTCAGCGAAGCTGGATTCTCCAAATAGAAAGCAGAATGGGAGTCTCTTAATAATTCTGGCACCTATCTCCCCAGAGGAAAGGTTTAAGACTGGTGATATGCCATGTGTTGTCTGATTTGTGAGGAGGTAAAACTATGTTTTCACTGATTGTTACAGTTTAAGGATATGCCATAAATACCCTACAGGGAACGGTGGGAGCAGGGCTACATGCTTGGCTATATTCAGTGCTTCCATTGACTTGAATGGAGAGTGTGTGGTCAGTCCATCCACTGCTCCATTCAAGAAGACTTGAAGAAGTCAGTGACTTTTTAGCAACCTTCGGATAAATCAATACTATAAGTGAAGGCAAGATACTACAAATATATCAGAGTAAAAAGCTTCCCTGTCCACTTATTTAGCTCTCATCTACTCTCCTACTATGAAATGTCTGCTATATTTGTTCTTGCAAGGAAAATTGAGAGGAACTAACGAACCTGTCACATCACACAGAAGCTCTATGGATTACTAATGTGATTCACATTAGTAAAATATCCATCTACCGACACAGAACTGCTAAGATGGGAGCTTATATTAACTGAGGATTGAAAATCATATATTGCCCAGAAACAGTGTTTACTCCTCCTGTACACACTGACTACAGATTGCAGAATTTTCTGGAAATTGATCTAATAATCCACGACCAGTATGTTTTCATTATGATTTAAATTATTAGATGAAAAAGCTTACAGTGGTGTGAAAAAGTATTGGCCTCATTTCCATCTTTATGCAGCGATTCAGGCGGTACATGAAAGGGGATTGCCCGTTAAAGACAATTCTCAAATTTCAATGTGAGATCATCCCCTAGTGATGTTTTCACAATAAAGATCATTTTTAACCCTTTACTTTATCATTTTGGTTAGTGTGGAAGGGGACTCTCTAAGCCAGTGGTTCTCAACCTGTGGGTCGGGACCCCAGTGGGGGTCGAACGACCAAAACCGGGGGTCGCCTAAAGCCATCGGAGATGCAATTTTACTGTGTTTTTACTGCGAGTTGCATGGTTTGGGGTCACCACAGCATGAGGAACTGTATTGCGGGGTCACAGCATTAGAAAGGTTGAGAACCACTGCTCTAAGCAGACACATTGGGGCACATTTACATTCACTAAGATCCTACATGTGTCGCTTCCCCGCTAAGGTCAGATGGAGTTCACCTTTTTTCCATGGTGCATGTAAGAGCATTGTCTTGCGACAAAATTTGAAAATCCTGCGCTCAGTCCGAATCAGTCAGAACGTTCGACGGCACAGCCCCCAATTTGTGTCACATGGAAGCCAGTGCGGCTGCACCAGAAATCTATCACGTGCTAAACAATCCCAGCACAACTGTTAAATACCTATCGGAGCCATGCAATTACACTTTTATTCTGCTCCTGAACATTCACTAGTATCTGCCACATAGAAAGAGAGATGAGACTGATCAGAGATCCACGAGATGCATATTACACACAATGACACTCTCAGCCATAACAAATTGTCTGCTCTGCCTCCCTCCCCCTCCACTGGATATAGATCTTAAAGGACACCTGTCATCAGGTCTGTGTCACTAGTCCTGTCACCACTACCTGTTGGAGCAGATCACAGCCATTATCTAGTTATTTCATACATTAATCATTGTAAAATCATCTATTTTTTATCATGTAAATGAGGCTGGTCGCATGGTCAGAGGCAGTGATGTCACCCCTGTTACCCCTCCCCTCTCCTCCCCCTGCTCATGTCTGTGTGTAATGTATAGTAAAGCATGGCTAGTGTGAGTGCTGTACCTGCTGACATGCTGCATCCTCCTAATATACAGGTGAGAGACACAGACATCAGCTACACATGAATCTGACATGTTCTGCTGTAACATGGCTGCCTGGAGCTGCTGCATCTCTCCTATACACACACACACATGCACACACAGGCTGCAGGGGGCGTGGCCACCAGCAGCAGGAAGCACATCACTATACAGCCTCACATCATTATACAGGCTGTCAGTCATGCACTGGGGGTGTGGCTGTACCTCCCACTCATGAATAGAGTGGACAGCTTGAATATGCTAATGCTTCATTTCACAGGTCATTTGCATACAGCTTTAGGACCTCATTGCTTAGGTTTACAGGCATGTAGAGGAACAATGAAGGGATAGAGGCAATGCTCTCTAATGGCAGTTTATGAAAATATATTTAGTTTAGGGGGTTATTTTGCATGACGGGTTCTCTTTAAGTATAAACTTATTGATCCCTGCTCTGTCATAGCTTTCAATTGTATCAGCATCCTGGGGACACCAATGCAGTAAAAAATTTGGATGATCATTGTACCTTCCCTCCAGGGTCTCCTGAACAGGAAGAATTGTCAGGGCCGGAGCAGGAGCTAGAATAATCCAGATCTGTCTACACTTTCCCACTCCTCCTGAGGACCCAGGCAGCACTATAGCTTTAAAAGGCACGTCCCGGGCTGTGTGGGTCTGCAGAAACATAATTTGAATCATTTCTTGTGATGGCATGGGTGCCCACAGAGAGGGTTCTGAAAGCCACCTCAGGCACCTGTGTCATAGGTGTGCCACCAATGCTATACTGATTGTAAAAATGCCTTTGTAGGCAGTCTGAATCATCAGCATTTCATAAAACTTTATTTCACATTACCTGGCTCCCTGCCAGCAGCATATGGTGCAGCCTGTGTCTCCTCAGGCATTCTTCCTCTCCTTCACACCATTCCTTCCTGTTTAATGAACATGACAGGAAGATGGGAGGGGTGAGGAGCAGAGAATGAGACACAGGCTGCAGCTTTCCCTCCTTCCTCCAAGGACTCACCACAAGCTGCTGGCAGGGAACCAGGTAATGTGAAATACTCTATTATAAAGCACTGAAATGATTGAGCATGCTGACAAAGGCACATTCATAATTAGCATAGCACAGGCTATGGGAACCTGTCACCAGCTGAAAATGACATTCCTGGTGACAGGTTCCCTTTAATGTCACCAAACCTTCAATTTCAGCAGACAATTGCGTATAACTAACACTCTACAGGTTTCTGCAGCAAAACAAAAAGCATCCTGAATGGGGAGGATTTTGATGGAGACTTCACACTGTAATTACACTGCACTGAAGGAAATGTGAGGTAAAACCCTATGACTTTCTGTACACCCTGTACCCTGTACACCCGGCTCCATGTTTTGGTGGAGGAGGAATCCCCGTGTTACCCGGGAATGCCCTTGGAGGACACGTGTCAGGAGCCGTGTACAGCTCCGGTGCTCCGGCCCCCGCACACACCGCTGACCGCTCCTGTCAGGTTACCACAGGACGCCCGGACTCTTGCCCCCAGCCGCACGCACTGCCCGGCCGTTACCAACTGCGTCACTGCTCCTCTCCACCAATCACACTGCAGTTCCCAGTCTCCGGGCTATACCATAGGTGGAGAAGGGGGCGGGGCGTGTGAAGCCTGGAGGAGATCCGCTGTAAGCAGATACTGGCCCTGAGGTGCGGGCTCAGTCCGGCGGAGACGTTGAGGCACAGTGCGGGCTGCGGTCGGGGAGCAGCGGATTCCCTCTAGTCCTTCTCTGTAGGTGTGGAACCATCTTGGGGGGCGCCATGCTGCCGGAGGATGGAAGCTGATCAAGATGTGTCGCTTAGAGAGCAGCTTTTCCACGAATGGGTCCGAGAATGCATCGTGAGTGCGGGCTTCAACTGGTTAAACTGGGCAGGGAGGGGTCACTGTTAACCCATTCAGTGCTTGTGTGAGGCTTCGACAAGTGTGAGGGGCTCTCCCCCCCCCATAGAGGGGCAACAACCTGTGGCTATACTGGAGCAGCAGCAGATCAATGGCAGTCTATGCTGGAACTTGTAGTTCTTCACTGTATCCCCCTTCCTGGATGTTTTGTATTGTCACCATTGTCTACTGGGGTCTGTGGGATCGATTATCTGCTGAATTTGTAGTGAGGGATGGGGGGGGGGGGGGTGATCCTGTTTCTTTATGGCTGTGTTCACACTAGTGTATAATGTAGAGGCTGCAGCTTTTCTATCTTTTGTATACCAGATCTTTGGATCATTAATAACTTAGTGTGTAATACGCATAGAAGTGACTGTAAAAATCTGTTACTTTTCCATAGGTGAACAATAATAATAAATAATAATTCCTTTATGTAGCACCCAGATTATGCAGCGCTGTACAGAGCTCACCAGATCATAAGCCTATGTGTAGTCCTATTTCACCCTGTTACTCTATCTGGAAATTGGCTTCTTATGATTGACCCTCCAGCCAGTCATTAATGTGACTTGTGCTCATATGATGACCACGCTCTCTGATGTCTTGTATGTACTTGCACTTGTTGCAGCCTCCGTGTTGTGCCACGCTGCTGCAGAGCCGGGTATTACGTGTGACAGTGACAGCCTGGTCCTCCTATGTACGTAATCACACTTGGGCAAACATCTCCGGCGCTGCTGGGCCGCACTGAGAGCATATACAAGGAAACTTCTTATTGTGTGCAGAAGCTGCATTGTAGGATTATTTGTGGGCTTATAAGTAGAAAGACTTTGATGCAATGGGAACAACGGTCACACAAAATAACCGTTCCCATTGTCCCAGGAAAGCCGCCACATGTGGAGCCTTATGCTGATCTGATGGGCACGAAATGTTTGGCTTAGAAGGACTAGATCCCTAGCATGCCCTATGAGCCTCTGTAAGTGGTAAATCTGTGTTCATTCTACATACAGATGACATATTCTTTGAAAACCCCCAAAACATGGTTGTATACTGTAAAGATATACTCTGTAATGGATCTCTAGACTTTTTAATTGCAGACGTATCCCTTTTACTTCAAAATTGAAAACTAGCCTGTGACACTTTTAGAACATTTGGCACACAGGTCCCCTCCCCCCCCCCCCTCCTTTTTAGTAGAACGGTCTCCTTCTAAGGGTTGTGTAGTTGTATGTACATCACTTGGTCATGGACAGAATTCTGTCCCCAGGACGTAAATAATGACGTTTCCTATAGAAACAGCAAGCAGAGATGTAGAGAACCATGAGGAATTGATACAGAAAGTATATTGGAAACTTGTACAACTTCTTCATTATACAAACAATAACAATTATTTGCTGAAATTCAACAACCCATTTATAAGAAATGATCCAATCTCCTGACATCAGAGAGGTGAGTGGCGAGTGTACCGGTACAAAGATAAAGCTTTACGTATGACCAGCCATCTGATACAGGTCCAATCTTCTAGGATTCAACTATCCATGAAAATGTGCTCAATATTTCTTTATAAGACAAATCAACATGGAAACAAATCCGTTCTTGTCAGACAACTGTAATCTGATGTTGGAGACGACAAGGAGTGTTTTGAGATGCAGATGAATAGATGTATGTTCTTTTGAAGGCACCTTACATTATCCTCCAGTATGTATGAGGGCTCCATGCAGGCTACAGCTTTCTGCTCTTACTGAACCCACAAGGTGTCACAGAGCGCGGGGCAGCTGGGAATGTTCCATAGACGTCACTCGGCCTCATATCTACTGACCTCAGTTATCCGTCTGCAGCGTCTAGTCTGCACCTTATTGTCTTGGTCTCTGTATGTCAAACGGGAATCAAGTTTCTTTTTTTTATAGCAGTGATGAAATGATCTAGAGCAGAACATAGTAGTAGAAATTATTTGCAAATGCAAATATATATATTGAAGCTGTAAGTTAACACAGAGAAGTAGGCCAATGTGAGCCAGACTCCTGATGTTTACTGACTGTTCATTCACAGGAATATAATCTGTGCATTTTAGATCATTCTGGGATTCCTAGTTCTCTGCTGGTTTAGGTTCAGGGTGGGGGGGGGGGGGGTTCAATCTCCAGTTTACAGATTAAAATTAAAAGCAGCAAGTGAAGGCGACTTATTGGCAAAAACTTTGGACGAGATGCTACCAGGGGGACAATCAGAAACCTCAAATTTCAAGATTTACTAATATAGTTGCATACATACATGTAGTGGCAGGTTCTTAACTTGTAAGATTCTGTCTTCCTTGGGATGCATGAAGTCCAGTTGGGGACAGATCCTTCAAAACAGGTCCTTATCGACACCCATGCATAGTATAATGGCTTACAGCTCTTTATCATTTTGAGAAGGCATGCCCACAACTACTCGGTGTTCTCTGGCCGCAAGTAACGGGCTCACAAACTCGGGGAGAAATAAGACCTGCTCTCAGTTTTGTAGATTTTTCTTTTAGCACACTGTAAAAGGAAATGGTTGTGTGCATGACCAGAACTATGAGTGTATGGAATCTGTGAGCAGAGAATGCACTGCTGACTAAAAAGTCAAATAAGTGGTGAGGGGTAACAAACATTTATCCAGATAACCAACCCCCGCCCCCTTCCAGGCCTTCACAATTTTTGCTACAAGATACCAAGCAGTAGTTGACTCCCTATATGGAAAGTCTCCCTCGTTATAGTCAGATTTTACTATATTATATGAGTTTTTTTTTTTTTTTTTTTGTAAGCTCATTCTTCTTTTTGATAAACTGTATATACTCGTGTATAAACCAAGTTTTTCAGCACAAAAAATATGCTGAAAAACCTTACTTTGGCCTATATACGAGTCAATAAACAGAAAAATTACATATTCGCCCTCCGGCGCCCCGATGCTCGTCGCGGCTCCTCTTTGGTCTGCTCTATTAGCTGGCAGAGATGCCTCCCTGCTGATGACGTCATGCACCCGTCCGGCAGATCGCAAGGAAGCGTCTTTGCCGGCTAATAGAGCAGAGAAAAGACCGAAGAGGAGCCGCGACGAGCATCGGGGCGCCAGAAGGTGAGTATGTAAGTTTGGTTTTTTTTATGTGCGGGGCTGGCTGTATACTGGGAAACTGTGACCAATGCATTTCCCACCCTCGGCTTATACTCGAGTCAATAGGTTTTCCCACTTTTTGGTGGTAAAATTAGGGGTCTCAGCTTATACTCGGGTCGGCTTATACTCGAGTATATATGGTAAGCTGTTACTAATTATCTGTTATTCCATGCTTAGCTTAAAGCTGTCAATTATTTTGGTTGTCAATATTTGCATGTTCTATATATAGATGTAGGAAGTGTTGCATAAGTTGACTATGTATCCTTAGTGCTCTGCACATTGCCCTTTATACCTTGCTAGATGCAGTATTGAACTTTTACCCACTAAGATCAGCTCATTGTAATCTCTTGGCAAGTGGTGTCTAATGATTTTCCAAGAAGTCCTACTCGCTGGTCATGGTGCTCAGTCCTCGTAACCTTTGAGATGTGCTGTGATAGTCAAACCCATATGATGCAAAAATGTTGTCCCTCTAGATGGCATATATTCAGCTGAAGACTGGATTTTATAAAGATAGTCCATATTGACATAATGGTATCATGTCCTTTCTTAAGACTTGTTGACTTTTCATTGATGTTGAGATTCTTCTGTTCTGTCTCTTCTTGCATTCTGGAATGACATCTCTAGACATTATTCTTGAAACCCCGTATAAAATGTGCGCCATGGTGTGTTGTACTGCTCAGGGTAGCATTTAGATAACTTTTGTGATGCACATTGGCTTTTGTGCCTTGTAAAAGATTGTTTTTTTAGTAGTCACAGTGGATGCTAAGTTTAAAGACTTCCGATGATGGAGAGAATTATTGTGGATGTTGAATTTTGATGCCCATTGCTTTAGTTCTCGGGGAGGTGTCTTACTGTGTCATTTTCTTCCTGTTCTGAATAGTCTACTTCTAATAAAGTTTGTGTGATTGTCAGGACCTTGTATAATATTTTGGCTTTATACGCTGGTGTCGAGAGATAAAACCGCGTACTTTATTTGACCTCATACAGACTCTGGCTGTTGTGCACAGATGACCCCATTTCCCCTCCTCTGCCAATGTCCTGAGTGCTGTTTACAAGACACTGTACAGCATTTATCATGTGTAGTCTCCTCCTGCGAGGCTCATACTGGATTCTTGTCACTTTATTTCTGCAGTTTTAAGTATAAGACTCCCTGTTCTAAAGCTGATGTATTAGAGATCAGTGTTAAAAATAAGGAAAACCCCGACCACCTATACCTTGTTGTACTTCTCATTCTATGGACATAAAGAAACATATTTATTTATTAATTATTTATAGCAAGGTCCAGCAGGCTATATACTACGGAGGCCGTGACCAATGCTTTTCCCACCCTCGGCTTATACGCAAGTCAATAATTAGGGGCCTCGTCTTACACTTGGGTCGGCTTATACTCAAGTATATACGGGTAGTTATATTTCATGTACTGTACTTCTGTGGACCCCTGCTACTTTCTACCTTTGGTCCCTTTCTTGTTGCTCATACCATTTAGGTTGTTTTTCTAGTGGTGAATGATTGGGCAGAGGTTCAGACATGAAGATCTTATTACTGGTGGGATAATGCATGCTGAGTAGTCACATTCTCTGAATACTTTGTGCATGACTCGCTCTGCTTTCTCTCTGCCTCTGGATTTATCAGATGTGCGGTCTAAACATCTGAACCCTGGATACTTCTTAAAGTATTTCTCAAGATTAACGATATGTAGGACCTGTCCTTAGAATATGTAAACAATATCAAATTGTGGGGGTCCAGCAGTGGCTTTCTCACCATCAGCTGTTTGGTTCAGAAAAGGAAACCGGAAGCAGATGGCTCCATCCTCTGTATACAGAGCTGTCACCTCCATCTCTTTCATGTGTATCAGAGGCAGCTGTGCACCACTTTTTTTGGTGCGGATGGTGAATATTGGTATTCCACTTTTATATTTCTGATCTCTTCTAATCGTGTAGCTTGGTTTACGCGCACACATTTTCCACCAATCATACTTCTCTCATAGACAGAGATTTTGTTAGGCTATGGCCAGTGATTGAGCCTTTTGCGTGTGGAAGTCAATAGAAACTTCTACCAAACAGGAAGGGTTTCTTTATTCAATACTCGCCTTCCAATAACAGGAAGGCTCAGTGATGATTTTGTTACATTGACATTAGAGTGCACTTTTTGTCATCTGTTAAAATTCATTGGACACAAATATCATCTGTTCAATGTTTGTTTTTTTAATAACATGGAGAAGACCCTGGTGCTATTAGCCCCTCTGAATAATGTGTAGGCAGAAGGGGAAGAGAAGGGAGAGGAGTCTACACCAGGCACAGTCACGATGCTGTGCATTTTCCCATTGATCTATGTCTTGCTGCATTGCTGTGTCCTGTTATCAGACAGCTGGAGGTCATCGCATCCCTGCTACTTTTCTGCCTTGGCTATAATCCTCTGATGTGTTCAGGCCCCGAGACAGCCTGTGATGGGCTTGAATGTCAATGAATGTTTCACCTAGTCGTCTCTGTCTGAGCTGTGGATTATATATTAGAAGTCGCTGCGCTGCAGCCTGAGATGTGTCGGCTGATACGAGACCTCTGTACAATCTGGCAAAATGTAACCAATGTTTTATACAGAATGTACAGAATTTATCTGTGAGAATAGATTGTACAAAACCTTCTTACTAGAGAGGAATATTAATATAGGCACGTAGTGATTATTATACCATCCTGTCTGGTTAACATTTGTTTCCATGGTCTATACGGGATAAGCTGACGGATGTATTTCTCCCTGTATCCTAATCCTGGCATAGGAATGCAATGACAAGAATTCCAAGTTATCAGATTGGGCAACGTTTGCGTACTCCTTCAGGGATTTGCTTCTTTGTTTAATAATGTAAAAAATAGATTTAAGAAAAGAAACTTTTATGTCTTTCCAATGAGGCTCTTCTGTAGCGAAGTAGCCACAGGTTTGAGGCAATGATGTAGGTGTTACCCAAATAGAAATACAAATGACTACAAATACAAATGGTTAGAATGTTACAGAGAAGACCTGCAATCACAAACACAATAAAATGAGTATATTAAAAGTAAAGTGGTTTTATTATTGCAGAAATGAAGTAAAACCCCTGAACTAAAGTTGTCTTTCCTGACAAAGCAAGCATTTATAGAATGGCTTTGTAATAAAATATATGTATATTGTTCCAGGTTTTTCCTAGGGAAACATGTTTTTACAGCTGTATCAGGAAAAGGGAAGTGCCTTTTGGAAGGTTTCCAATCAATCAGATGTACACACCCTCACTATTGTATAATACTGTAATCTACACACACTGTTCAGTACAAAGGGAAATTCATATATCACGTTGTGTCTCATCATAAAATCTATGGGATGTTATGATAAGAGGAGATTGTTATTCTTCCAGATATGGTAAGAATCATTGAAATGACTCTGATAGTACAGGACTGTGGAGCTAAGATTGCGCTGGAACTCGCAAGGTACGTCAATGAGATGCAACACATCCAGCCCTGCTGAGCTGTGGTCAGATTGGAGATAAGTGGCTGATACATAGACCATGTTTCCTGGGTACCACAAGACCTGCTCACCAGGAGAGAGTGTTTAGTAAAATCTAGCAATAAGACATATTTTGAACTTCATTTTCTGCATTCTAAATAATAAAACCTGGTAGCCATCTTGATCTGCATTGCCACCCACTTCATTTTCAGGATTATCGTGAATCCTTGAATTCTTAGGGATCATAAATGGCTGGCATGATAATGGAATGATAAATGCTCAGGGCAAGACTTGGATAGGAGAGGGTGCACTAGTGTCCTTATTTGCATCCTAATAGAAAGTGATTTTTACTATTAGGATTAGAAAATGCAAGGGGACACTATCACTAGCTTTTATGCCACTATGGTAGGGTATGACATTTTTTTTTTTTTTTTAGCACTACCTCTTTTATGTAAATTCTTCCATTTACATATGAAAAATACACATCCAAAGTCATATGCAAATGAGCGCTGGAGAACCGCTTCTAGCCCGAGATGAGTCAGGGTGAGAGGCTGCGAGAGGATTGTCTGTTTAGATGCCACTACCTTGGGCTCTATGGAAGCTACAACCACAGTGCTGTTCTGTCCATGATTTTTAATTTTTTTAATTTAGCCTGTTTTTGCACATTTTTTTTTTTAAAAAAAGAGCATGCGAACATCATAACTGACATGAACATTACAAAGGGCTATATACGTCTGAGTTCCTAACATATTTTTGTATTGGAATCTGCAACAAAGCCTCCCAACGCCTCTGACGCAGCAGTGAACGTAAGCTAAGCATACCTTTACTCTTGTCGTTTGTGTTGAAGGAACAGTAAAATGTACATAGAAGAGAAACCACTTCATGACTCATAGAAATTGAATAGAGCAAAGACGTGCAGAGGAGAATATGTAGTGTGATGAGAAAGAGCTGAAGCTTGGGTGCACTTGGCATTGCTTATCATTCCCCACACGGCTCTGAGAACATATGATTCTGTCTTTTCTGTACTGCATCCTAAAAATAGCCCTAGACTGTCACCTTCTTTAATACACAGCACTGCTGCTTATGTATGTGTGCAATGCATGGCTGTGCTGGTTATATTTATGTCCTAGTTCCTGTGCACAGCATTCTGTGATATTATGTTACTGTTTGTTTTCTTGGTGGATAGATTTCTTCACTTTACTATAAAAGCAAAAAATAGAAGGAAACCATCTTCCTGATTAGTTATGTTTAGCTTACTTCTGTGTGTTCTTATACATCCTGTTTTGCACAGTATTTTACACCCTCTGTAATAGGAAAATCGTGTAATAGTCTTTTCCTGTTCTCTTGGCAGATCTGCAGCCTGCTCTTCTCCTCGCTCTACCTCCTCTCGTACATGGTCATCACCAAGTTCAAGAAACATGCTGATTTCACCACTGGTGAGTCACAGTCCACAGTGTAACGGTGTCGTGTCAATTCAGTTAAATACTTTTTTTTTTCTCCCAGAAATGTAAAAGTTAAAGCATTGTTAATAAATATTCAGGATTCCAAACTTTCCCCAATGTAAATGATTTGTGCATCATTGCAATAGATTTTTCCTTGTGTGTCTGTAAGGAGGTCCTTGAGGTTTTACCGTTTACCGTTATGATTGTCCTTTGTGAACAAATCCAACATCTGTATGCTAGTTTCCAATTGGAGTATAATCCAATAATATAGAGCGTTTGGGCATTTTGATACAGAACAACCTCACGCGTGTTGTCGTGTGCCCCCTGTAACAAGATATGTTCTTAAATTAGCTATTATTTGCCTTTTTTTCCCTCAAATTATTTTTTAAAATATGCAAATGCACCTCAGGGGCTTTGGTGTACATCCCAGAAGCCCCTCCTGGCTCCATCGGGCACTTATTATTCATACCTGCCTTCTGTGCTTATTCCCACCTCCTCCCTTCCCCTGCCAGAGAGCCGGTGCCAGACAGCGCAGCCAGAAGTAGCTTCTGTAATGTACACTGGAGCACCTGAGGCTCATTTGCATATTAAAAGTCAATTTTCACGAAAAAATAAGCCACTAAAGGCTAAATGGCACATGCCCAGGTATCCTTGGGTCAAAAACAATAAATCCATGTGATGATTTTCTTTAAGGGGAACCTGTCATAAGGATTTAGGCACACAAGCTGTCACCATCCCATTGTCCATGACAGGATCACAATGATGTTCTACATTCTAGAGAAATATATAGTCTCCCCCCCCCCCCCTCCCCTCCCTAGAAGACTAGTACATTATCATAAGCTTCCTAAAGCACCTGTCATTCAGACGTGTGGTGCTGTACCTGGACTATAGGACCTCGACTAAGGGAGCAGGGGACATCCTTGTCTGCCTCTCCTCCGTCCCCATGACTCCTTACAGGTCACTTGTATATAGCGTTTAAAGATCTATTTCTGTGTAATGCTGACTCTTTCAATGTAGAAGGACATCATTCTAGGGCTGCAACACATGGCATTTCAGTTGCATTTATAATTGTAATTTAAGCGCCACAGGGAGGGGCTTGTCCGATTGCATATGTGTTCTGTATCCGTAGTGTTACCCATGTCCGTACATAAATTAGAAGGATTTCCATATGTATGCATGAGTGTGTATCAACTCTCCCCCTACTTGTTATACCGTGCCTTATAATATATACTTGACTAAGGGGAATGTTGGGTGAACTATCTCAGTAATGAAGTAATTGAAGGCACGTGAGACTGTTCCCTGCCAGAATTGAGAGCAGTGTAAAGCATTATAGACTTTGAGGTTAAAATAAGTCTTGCTGAATGTACAATAATCTCTGCCCATGAGTCAGTCATGTTATTGCCTCAGAGTCCAGGTTCTCCTTTCTCCCGTTTGCTGTAGTCCTGAGCTCTACTTGGATCAGTCTACTTATTTGCTCAGCACTTCTTATAATAGATCCACAGTGCTTCAGGTCCATCAGACAACTTGTGAGTGTCACATAACTACTGCGGGTGCGTCACTTCTATTACATTGCACAACAACATGTCGGCATGATCATATACAAAACATCTACTTTATTCAGAGATGTCTGGATACCAGTTGGGAAACCTTTTCCCTCCAAAGGGTTCGGATCACTCGGTGAATTAAAATGTCAGGTTCATCTAGTTCAGAGAGTCATTTTACATCAAGTCTAGTTTTTGCTCGATCAGTTCATTGTGTAGATGGAGGTCGCTGACCTTCTAGAAAGTAGAATTGTGCTGCGTCTATGTCGGCCTGCGCTTCATTACGGATAATCAATGCTATCTGCTCTCTTACAGTGGACGTCGAAGATGCTGCCGTTAACAGAATTGCGTAAGTGTTCTCTATCCTTCTCTATAGCTAATAAAGTACATGTCCTGTAATGGTTACTAGGCGCTGTCCACTCGAATATTTACCAACCTGTGGTTTAATGAATGTCTGCCCTTTCTGCTGCAGTGTCTGTGTCACTTCTGTGTGTTTTGGCACAACTCTCCATAGCGCATAACACAGTTATTATGTGTGTTTAGGATATACTGTGCTTCTCAGACTCTAAGCCTCACCTTAGCTGATGGGTAAATATTTAGTAACCTATGTATTTGCACTAGTAATGGCACGTCCTATGAGCAGCACGTGTTGGAGGGGTTCTTGTTGGTGCATGAGAGGAGTAAATAGATGGTGCTGGAGGGCAATTACTGAGCATAAACCAAATCGAGGCCAGGACTAGTGTGCTGCCAAAACTCTGCCCTCCTCAGTTCCCCCCGGCTGATCCTCTGTGTCGCAATAGATAGAGGGCTCTGATCTGCTTGGATACATGTAACACACAACATGGATAGAAGCCGCTGTCCAACTTTCCATTGACTTTTATTGCCTACTGTACAGCTTACTGGGTTTCACAAGAAGTGGTGTCTGCATATGCAAAAAGACCCCTTGTTTTCTGGCTTCTATTGTGATTTCTAAATGCTGTATGTGCGAGGATGATGAGAGGAAAGAGAGAGCTGATGCAGATTAGTGTCTTGTGTGTTTTCATGCTATACAGCTGGGATTCCTGGCTTTACCTAGGAATGACATCTGGACTATAAGGCTGACAGCGACATGACTGTGGTCAGTCCATGAAATGCATCTAGCGCAGTCCGATTTTTCAGGCACCCTAAAGAGGATGCATTATAGTGATATATACGGCATCTTCACTTCCCAGCAGTGTGGCGCTTGCATCACTACGATGCTCAGAGTCCCCCCTCTGCGGTTGCTCCGTGAATTTCTGCCACGCGGTCCGTTTTTCACGGACTGCCCGGGGTGGCTTCCTTGTTGGCCAAAGACAAAGCCACATTTTATCATAACTTTTAAATTGAATAGGTTATACAAATGATTAAAATATTATTTTTATCTCACAGTTAGTCTGTGGGGTCAGGCTGCTGCAGAACAGCGTGTAACTAAAACTTTAATAACCCCGTAAAAATTGTCTTGATGTGAACCAGAAGCTTATAACAGCAGATAAGAAGATCATGTAGTTTCCTAGTAAATCTCTGACATTTTATGACATGAAAGCTTCAGGGTATTGATCTTCTATAAAGTGATGCGGAGTCTGCTGACTGGCAGAAGTGTTAAGATCTAGGGATCAATATTCCTGATTTGCACCTTTACCCATGTTGTCGGGGGCTCCCTGTATCTGTAAGGATACGTGTGAGGGGGTTGTACTGTGCTTATTCCTGTGTGTGCACGGTCCTGCTAGGACATAGATGTGATCACTGCTGTCTTGTCATAGTTGTTGTTCTCTATGTGCCTGTGGCCTTTGCTCTGCCACGCTGGCCGAGGACCTGAGCCCAGTCATCTGGCTTTAGACTTTCATCTCGCTGCTGTGCTGTTGTTGGCCTCTCTAAGACGCCTTATCCAGCTGATCCAGCTGCATTAACCCTGTATGTTCTTACTGAACGCTCTATATAGCAACATTGGCACTAACTTTCTAGTTCCAGAACATGTAGCTGATGCAGATCAGTGTAGGTATGTCCGCTATGCTAATTGCATAGATGGAGACTAAGTAGAAAGAAGTTGGAAGAGCCCTGTAGCTTTTTCTGACATTTAGGGTCTACCGTACTTTAGTCATTTCCATCACTGACACAGCATCACACTTTGTGGCTATTTCTGGATTTGTTAGTAAATCGCAGGACTTCTTTGTGTCTCCTCTTTCTTCCTGATCCATGACTCTTTGTCTGGATTCTCCATTTCTCTGCACTTCATAGCTCTTGGCTCTTTAAGATGTCTTTGAAACCTGATCTCTTCCTCTGTCTCCCAATCTTTATGCTGCAGGGAACCAAATGCTGGAGAGCAGTAATGGAAAAAATGAGTTTGGTTTTGATGCTCTGGTCTATAGTTATGTCTTGCAGATGACAAACCCACATGTTATACACACATGTAATACTGCCATTATTTTGCTTTAAAAACAGTCTTGCGTGACGTCACTGAAGGGGTTAGTTCACATAATCCTTAGGAACAGGGGTATTATGGGAGTTGGGGTTGTTATAAAGTACAGACAGTGTCCAGGTTATGTACAATATAGATTATTTAGGTTTGTACTTGGGTTGAATTTGTATGCAAGTCGGAACAAGTGTATTTTATCATTGTAATGCTAGAAAACTTTTTTTTTTTTTTGTCCTGATGACAATTTGGATTCACAAAATTTTGTGCTGTCATGGGAACAAGGATTATCAACAAAACTTCCTTACAGTCCCCTTACAAGCTGATCATTGCATCCAGAGAGCTTCCCCAGAGGACTGCCTGTTATATTGAAATATTATTTTTAGACTGATTTCAGTGCAGTTACACAAGAGAACATTTTCTATGATCTCTAGATGGAAATGAGGTGCTACCCCCTCACCACTTCACTATAATAGCTATGGCTGTGTGCAGGTTGTATCTGAATGTTACTGAATAACAGTCAATCCTTATGTGACGCCATTATGTCAGCTGTTGGCATGTGGGCCTATAGACACCCATCTGTCACATTGGCTGCATTTGCTTATTTGATGACTCAAACCACCTACTCAAGTCAGTACTGCCTAAATTATTATGATTAATCACCACCTGTAGTGATAGTAGTAAGAGTTTGTCTACAATAATTTCCATTAACACTGAAAACCAACTTTGAGGAGACACTTTAACAAGTCTATACTTTGTAACCCTACAACCATGACACAGATGCTGAATGTAATTCCCCATACACAAGTAATTTGCCAGCACATATAGGAGGTTTAGTTTGCAATGTTTACTTTTTTACATTTTTACACTTGGCCTCAAAGTCCAGACATGAATTCTTTCATTGAAGTCTCTATTAACATGAAGCAGATATCTTACACTTTCATAACCTTCTCCTGAAAAGTAGCCTAAGAAGGAGAATGAATGCTGAGGATTTCTTCCTTTCGTCAGCAAATGTCTTCAAAAGCACACAATCGCCCTTATGGCTCATGTACAGATAATAAAAGGCCAGGCAGACGATTAGTCCTATCCATGTCGTGCTGTGCATTTGGATCTTTTAAGATGCTCATATTCTTCAGACTCAAGGCCGCCATGCACTGGTAGACATGACCGAGCATGCATGTTTTCTGAATAGAGAGACTTTCCTATGGTATCAGCTAATCTTCCTTCCAAAACAAAGGATCATGATGCTGAAGACGTACGTTTACCATCAGGGTGGGGGAAGATGGTACACTCAGGTCACACATAAGCGATAGGGGACAAGACAGGAAGTGGAGTCCTAGGAGACCATTCATTCGGTGACCCAAAACTTATTGTTGGCCATGGGGCTCAAAACTGGAGAGTGACATGGTAGCAAGCTATAGATCTATCTATATATTTTTTTTTTCTCTTATTCCTGTTAATCCCATTGAAGAATACAGGCAGTCCCCGGTTTACATACAAGATAGGGTCTGTAGGTTTGTTCTTAAGTTGAATTTGTATGTAAGTCGGAACTGTATGTTTTATCATTGTAATCCCAGCCAGAACTTTTTTGGTCTCTGTGACAATTGGATTTTAAAAATGTTGGGTTGTCATAAGAATCAGGATTAACACTAAAGCTTCATTACAGACACATTTGTTATAACTGTTATAGCTGATCATTGTAGCCTAGGACTAAAGTACAGTAAATTACCAATATCCAGAGGTCCGTTTGTAACTAGGGGTCGTATGTAAGTCGAGTGTTCTTAAGTAGGGGACCGCCTGTAGTTAACCTTTAGCCCCATCTGTAATTGCATTCAGCAGCAATAGTCATGACTAAACTTTCCTCTAATTTGCCAGAAATGTGGTAACAACTTCTTTATCGATATCCAGTTTGGGTCATCACTCAAGCTCATATTTACATAAAACTGCTTAGACTGGCTGGACTTGAACTACTACAATGCATTGCTGATGTAACACCGAAAATAGCCTCATCCCAGGTGCCCTGGGGCCAGGGAGATGACACCCAGTATATGACTGTTCTATCTGGCTCCATTTCCTGTCATTTCTATGGCTCGGTGAGCGTACATAATAGTCATCACTCTCCATAGCGGTCACACGTGCCGTCTTCTACATAACATATAGCGCTGTCAGCAATATTTAGCATTCTCTTCCCATACAATATATATTGGCAGCATTGCCTATGGACTGGCCACGAGGCTGGGGAAATGTGTAACCTGTACATTAAGGAATAACTATCCTGTAGCGTCTTATCAATTACGCTGACAAATCTCATCCACACACTGTGTGTGACAATGTGAGCCTGATGGCTGACACCTTAATAGGATTTTTAGCAAAAACTTGTATATATACTGATTCAGATTAAAAATATTTTATTATCAAATACAAAAAAAATTTCGTTTTGACAACCTAAGAATAGATGTATTTTTTGCTTTGTAGTTTATTTAGGTGTGTCTTGGGTGTATTTATCCGTTCTGACTTCATAGGCTACCAGCTCTGCTTAAAGGATTGTAATGGTAGACAATAGGTGGTGTTTTTTCATTGTATTATATTCAGTAGATTGACACAATAATATGACGGAATAAATTCCGTACAAACTACAGGTGTGCGAGAAGGAAAGACGCCCTTTGGTTCTTTATCCTGCATTTCTAATGAATCTCTCTGTATAATAGTGTCAAGGCTCTTAGAGTAATTGCACTAAATAACCGGGGAGAGCTACATTACTGCACCCGTAATTCAGGGTGCTGCAGGGATTAGAGATGAGTCACACAATGTCAATCCTATTTCACGTTCTTCCTGGTAAAGAATGAGCTCAAGCTCCCTGTACGTGGTGAGGTAAGGAAGCCTTATGCCTCTCTAATACACGATCCTTCCACATATACAGCTCAGCAGTATAGGATACTGCCGGGTGTACCTGCTCATACTATTGCCACTTCCCTCCCATCAAACAATGTAAGAATTCAGATTACCAGTAGCGTTTCTCTAATGTGTTTTTTTTTTTGGTTTTTTGGGTTTTTTTTGACACATCAGGGGGTCAAAGCTCATTCTTCAAATTGAAAGGGTTGAATTCTGCAGCCGATGAATAGCGTCATATGTCCGCAGTTCATACAGGAATCAGAATGTAAATCACAACATGTGCGCACCATAATGTATCTGAACACATGTTGTTAATACTATGTTATTGTTGTTGCTATCACTACACAGAGTCACAGGACCAAAAAGCAGATAATGGGATCCCACTGGGTTTTGCTTCCTCTGAGGACACCACTGTGGCATAGATTTTGTTATACATGATAATATATGTTTGTTTACTCCTCTCCCTGAGCTCATCAGTAATGGGTCCCATTACATGTTTCTGTACAGGCTCTGGATGTGCACGTTTACCCTCGCTGTGTCCGTGGGGGCCGTGCTCCTGCTGCCCTTCTCCATCATCAGTAATGAGGTGCTACTCTCTATGCCACACAACTACTACATCCAGTGGCTCAATGGATCCCTCATCCATGGTGAGTACAGGCAAAAAGGCTTGGGAACTTTTATTTGAAGAAAATATAAAAAATAAATCTACCCACTGTCTCTTCTTAAGAAAGGCAGAGGAATGTAAATAATGCATACATATAGAGGGGAGAGGTTGATGAGTATCCTGCAATCTACGTCACCATTTGCATACCATAAATAATTTAAATGCTGTACTTTGAGGAACTGAATGCAGTATTCAGCAGTACAGAAGCCCCAAGGGTCTAGAGCAGACCTTTTTTTTTATTGTGCCAAAAATGTGTTGTTTTCGGGTCAGGTAACACCCTTACCATGGTCACTGTGTCCCCCACAAATGCCCCATATCCTACCCCAACCCATATAAAGTGTCATTTTCTGAAAACTTCTTAAAATGTCCAGCAGCTTCCCCTCCTCATCAATAACATGTACTGAAGTCTCTCCTCGCTAATAAAATGGCACTAAGGGCTGTATGTGTTGAGTAGTTTTACAGATTTCTAGACACACAGGGGGTATTTTATGATCACCATCTTCTATTTTACTGCAGACTTGATCTTTTTTATGCAAACAGTACAATTCATCAGCAGAAAATATCCTCCACGTGTGCACTTGGCCTAAATTGAGCAAATCACATTGCATCTCCTGTCCTAGAATGTGGAAACCTTACACCACCTTCAAGGAAAGTTCTGGCCCTCGTTACAGATGTAAATGTAATAATGGGTTAAATACTTTGACCGTAAAATTTGCTCAGCAAAGACTTAGAAAAATGTAGAGCAAATCCCAAAACGATTAGTTGGCCTAAAAAGCTCATCATCTCATCCATTAAGCATGTAACGTTCTGTCCGTCCCCAGCTAACCCTTCCTTTTCCTGTTCTAGGTCTGTGGAACCTGGTGTTTCTCTTCTCAAATCTGTCATTAGTATTTCTGATGCCGTTTGCATATTTCTTCACCGAGGCAGAAGGATTTTCAGGATCAAAGAAGGTAAATGTGTTTCTCGTCTCTCATAAGTGTATGGCTTCACAGTGAATGTGATGGCATTGGTTTCCTTCTATAGTTGTAGTTCCTTCCTAGTAGTAATGTAATGTGCATCTTCACCTCTAAACAATATATTTTTCCTCTTCCAGGGGGTCATGTCCAGAGTATATGAGACCTCAGTAGTTCTTCTGCTTCTCACCCTCCTGGTCTTCGGCATCCTATGGGTGGCTTCTGCAATTGTAGACGATGATGCAGCTGGAAGGGAATCCCTTTATGGTACGTCTTTTAGTTAACTTATTAATTTGTCACTGTTTCCATGAATCAAGTCTGGTAGCAATGTTACATGTTCTCTTCCTCCTCTTATACATGAGCACCAGTATCTTGCCAAACATCCACTGTACTGTATACTCACCCAATGGTGCACAGCCATACTCAACATATGTAGAGGTCTCCTGATATAATTACTGTAACTAGATGTGGCCTCCATTATAAAGGCTTGATATTAGTAAACAGCCGGATATGCTTGGCCTTTTTCACTGACTCGATTGCCACGTTTCCTTTTGTTGTAATGACAGGGTGGCAGTCGTATAAGTTGTCACTTGTGACTAAGCTTGTCAGAACCTGATGGTGAATTTGTCATTGTATAAACATGCTAATAGAACAATTCACTAATGGGCCGTCACACTTGCCATGATATTTGTCAATAAAGACCTCTGCGGCAAAAAAGAGAACCTGCCGAAATTGGTTTACTGCTATATGAGCATCACGTCACATCCTGTCCCCCAGGACTGCCCCACCTCAATATTAGATGGCTGTAATGGTGGACTAATGGAAATTGAAATTCTATTTTTGCTGGAAATCTCCAAGTTGTCAGCTATAGAGATGGCTTTTCGTCTTTTCTTTCAGATCTCTGGGAATACTACCTCCCGTACCTGTACTCCGGCATCTCCCTTTTTGGTGTACTGCTTCTATTATGTAAGTATAATGTGAATGTACATCTTTTTGCTAGGGAAAGGAGTAAATACTTGTATGGCACAAGGCACCATTGACAATTTCGCTTGTCCCTTTGTGGCTGTAAGATCTCTTTGCACAAAGGCTCCTTTATTACATTTGCATGGTAGCTAATATAATGTCAGTAAATTAGTGTCACATGAGGATGGCATATCTTTCTGTATTCATGGACTTCCTCCCAGAAATTGAATGGTGTGACTGTGTTTGCTGATCCTTCCCTTTTTCTTCTTGCAGTTTGTACTCCATTGGGGCTGTCCCGGATGTTCTCAGTTACTGGGAAGCTGCTTGTCAAACCTCGGGTAAGTCTATACCTAATCTTCATCACAATATTTTATTCTTGCAATTACCTGTTATGAAATGACACAATAAATTGGGGAGAGACAAGTGGTGGACATCATCTAGCCCCCTGCTGCTATTACACACTAGCCCTTTACCTTTCTAGCTGTTGGAGAACTTAGAGGAACATCTGAGCTGCACAGCATTTGAAGAAGCGGCCATATCCCGTAAGATCTCGAGTAAGTACCCGATCTGTGGAAATGTGATTACTGGTTGACATCTGCTTGGATTTCCTCTCCCTTCACTAAAATGCTTTTTATTTTGCAGCCAAGGCATCTTGCTGGCTGAACCTAAACATGGAGGCCCTGCAAAAAAGGCTATTGGCTATAAAGAGTCACAGAATTACATTAGGTGAGACGGTATAAGTACATTTGAGCTTTGAACATTAGTATATATCTCAAAAAAAACATATAGAGATGTACACATGAAATGCTACTATTTAGTCTAAACAAACTTGTGCTCCATCTATTCATATTTTCCTGAATGGTATTTTACATGTCACTAGACTTTGTAAATTTATAGTATTTAAAAAGCATGAACGGCTGTTGTAGAACCTTACATACTACATGTGGTCCGGTGACACGCTGCCATCTAGTGGCTGAATGGAAAACATCCATGGGGAGCAATGATTATATGTGGAAATGATGTGGTCATCTTATTTCATAAACTAAAATGACTTTATTAATGTGAAATTGTGTTGGCATTTATTTTAGAAATGAGAAGGAAAGCCTCTCCATGGCAGCGTAATTTGGTCTATCCCTTAGCCATGTTACTGCTCCTCGCTCTCACGGTAGGTTACTTACAGTAAAGCGTTACAATTATGTCCTGATAAGCTAATATTTGTTACCAGTACTGCAAAGTTATTGTTTGTGTGTGTGTTTTTTTTTAACATATTGCAAGATGAAACCAGCTTCATGAAACCATTGTTTTGTTGTAGTAAACCATTGAAAAATATTTTGGACTTTCACAATGTGGTTTTCTGATCCACTAATATGCTAGGATATACCCACCATGCCAATGCATTGCAGTCATTATATACAGGCAACCTATTAGTCCATGCTTCTGCACAATGTAATAGGAATAAAGCCAAGGCAGGTCTGGCTTTAATGCAGCCTATTATGTTATACTTCCTTTAAAAAGCATTAGAACCCATATCTATCATCTTAAATATAGTGCTTTTTAATACTTCATTGTACTTTTGTGAGTTTATAGCAGGACACAGAATTGACCTTGACTAGACTACCTGCAGATTGCTTACCATATATGTCACATGAGCATCGCTTGTATATTAAGGTTAATGTTTTCTATTCACTTTCCTCAAGGGCATCTCTGTGCTGATCGTCTGCTTCCATGTCTTGGAACTTCTGATCGATGATGCAGCCATGCCAAAAGGGATGCAGGTACTAATATTACACAGTTATGGGAATTTTTTTATTATCCAGATTCTTATTACCTGAACTAATGGATATTTGTCTTCCACAGGATTCACGGCTTGGAAAAGTATCTTTCTCTGTCTTTGGGCCTTTTGGAGCAGCTGTGCAAGTCATCCTCATATTGTATCCTTTGCTTTAAAAAAAAAAAATGTGTGAAGATGTGTACATATATTTAAAACTATATATCCATATTCTCCACTTCTGAATCTGTGTGAATCCTTAACCACACTTCAGCTACTTGATGGCAGCATCCGTCGTTGGGTTTTACAGCTCTCCCTTCTTTACACGACTCCTGCCCCAGAAACAGAACACAACCATGACCAAAGTAAGACTTTGTTTACTTTTGTATTTGTGGAGATTTATTCTAGATGGCATAAAATGTTTGTTTCTGTGGTGGCAAACTGCAACACTAAGCGCTGATCCTGGCACCGGATTCATCGAACCTATTTTAACACACGGCCAGCCCCCTGTAGTATATAGCCGGCCAGCCCCCTGTAGTATATAGCCGACCAGCACCCTGTTTGCCCAGCACATAAAAAAGTAAACTTGCATACTCCCCTTTGGGCGGTCCCATGCTCGGCGCAGCTCCATGATACTCCGGTCCCCACGGCTCCTCTTCTGTCTTCTTTTTGCTGCATCAGCCGGCAGAGGCGCGGCCATGTGCTCTTCCGGCCGTCACACACTATGACGTCATCTGTGGTGACATCTCTGCCGGCTGTTACAGCAGGGAGAAGACTGGAGCATCAGGACCGCACAAAGGTGTAAGGGTTTTTTTTTTTACTTGTCTAGGTTAGTCTTGGGCCCTCAGTAGGATCTTTTATTGGCATGCTTTTAATTTATTTGGGAACAATGTAATTCTTCATTCATCCGTTATCGCCATTGTATAGTTTGTGAAAATTGTATAGAAGTTGAAACTGGTTTCGCAGTAACCTCTGCTTCCTCTTATAGATCATTGGAAACTGCGTGTCCTTGCTCGTCCTTAGCTCTGCTCTCCCGGTTTTCTCCAGAACATTGGGTAAGTCTTATGTAGGGCACATTCTAGATTGGGTCCACAATAGTATAAGTAATAGCTGATATTGACATGACTCTTTCTCTATACGATGGCCTTTTAGGTATCACTAGGTTTGACCTTCTGGGTGACTTTGGACGTTTTAACTGGCTGGGGAATTTCTACCTAATCTTCCTGTACAACATCTTGTTTGCCGGTCTCACCACACTTTGCCTCGTGAAGAAGTTTACCTGGGCCATGCAAGCTGAGCTCATCCGGGCATTTGGTAAGATGATGTAGAGAGATATATATATATATATATATATTAAATTTTTTTTGTAGAGAGAGATATATATATATATATATATATATATATATATATATATATATATATATATATATATATATATATATATATATATATATATATATAATAATTATTATTTTTTTTTTTTTATAAATTGAGCATATATGTCTGTGCATTTTTGTTTTGTTTTGTTTTTGAAGTTTACTGGAAAACTCAAGAAATATGTTTTGGGTAGAAGTGCAATTGTCCCTATACCTGCTCTATACCTTGTGTGACATGTAATACAGTATCTTTAGGGGGGATGTGAGAGATTAAATATTCTTTTAACCCTTTGAAGTTAAAATTTGGTGAATGGTCCTGCCTAATAACTGTAGTTGCTTAACCCCTTTAGGTCCAGGCCTATTTTGTTTGTTTGTTTTTTTTTTTATTCCTAAGCTTCTAAAGCCATATTTTTTCCCTCCCATTTACAGAGCTGTATTAGGACTTTGTACTTCCTATGAGTTATTTAGTGTTCCATGCAGTAAACTGGGAAGCTGTAAAAAAAAAAGGCCAAATGTGGTAAAATTTAAGGACAAATAAAATGTATAGTCTTTTTCTTGCAGGTTTTGTTTTTTTGGCTTTCTCTGTTTGGTCAGACTGATTAATGGAGGGACATGTATTATGACTTGTCGACCATTTTTCTGGTGGTCTAAACATGTCAGTTTTCTGACCCAAACGCCACCATTTCCAAAAGTGGGCAGTGCTAGGGGGTGGCTGTATTCACTATAGTATCTGCGGAGCACACCTTTTTTCTCTTAGTAAATCTATGGGTGGTGGGGATTAAGACTTGGGCTCAATATGCCAGTCTTATTAAATTTCCTCCATTATCTCTTCTACGGATCCCAACAATACCATGGTAACTGAATGGCACCCATTATATTCCCACTGTACAGTATTTCTGCTACATGCCTCAGGTGTAGAGGTTTGCAGGGTCAAAGGGTTTTTTCAAGGAATCCCCCTGGGGGTGGCAGATGTAAACAAAATAATAATAATGTGCTTGCCCTGATCTCTGTTCCAACATCTTAGTGGACTGGCACCTGTCGGCTAGTGCTGGGTGTCAGGGTACCTATTTTGCCAATCAACGGCTTCAGTGATGTCTCCTGGCCAATATCGGTTTTGGCAACTATGGATTCTTCTGCGGGTCTTTTACCTCTGGGGATTATCCAAGTAACCCATTGATTATATGCCTACATCTTCACAGTATATTTATATTGTGTTGTGTGGACAGATTATGAATAATTAGAATAGATTTTTCTTTCTATATGTGGCTGGACATGTACTAATATATACAAATACTTGGGCAATAAAGCCATTGGTGGTCTGTGAATAAGGAAAATAGTCCTGTGATGTGAGAGCTCTCGTCTGATGGACGTTTTCTTCTTCTCTTTTAGGGCTGGACAGGTTATCTTTACCTGTGAACAGAATTCGTAGTCAAGGAAAGCCTTAAATTGTGAAGGAGTTGTCTTTCAGTAGGATGAACACCTGGTATCCAGGTTGTGGAGTCCGTGGCTGGTCTGACAAACTGCTCAGATGCTGGTTCCTGAGTGAAGATGTCTTGTGTATGAACTTTGAGACGGGATGGAACAGTTAGCATTTTCTTGCTAGCACTTGGTCGGGATGAAGATCTGATGTTCCAAAATAATCTGAGCCAGTTCATGCAGGGGTGAAATCTCCCCCTGTACATTGCTTGAATATGATTTCCGCTGCTAAAGAGTAGGAAGGGAGTAGACAAACTTGTGTTGGTTTTCCTTTATTTTTATTAAATAACTCATTTTTTTATTAAGGGTTTGTGCATTGATGGGATACACAAAGCCCCAGCGTTACTGCATGGACCTGCAAGAGACTGTGAAGGTATATCCTGCCAGATGGATGATCCAATAACCTGTGACTGCAGGTAGACTCTCCTTCACTCTACTTGTGCTTGTTTACATGAACTCCACTCCAGCCCATGGGGCACCTTGTCACCATCATCTCATCAGGATAAGGATTCACCAGCTCATTACAAAGAGACTCTTCTGTCCCTTGTGTGGGACCGACTCCCTTCTGTGTTCTACGTCTTTTCTACTCCTTTCATTGAGATTTTCTGTGTTTTGTGCCTGGGTCTTGTCTGGTCCTGAGTGTGTGTAATATGGCTGAGAACTTGTCTCTTGTGACATTAGTCTGGATCTGTGAATATCTCACTTGCTGTATCTTTATTTATTAGTCTTGCAATTCCTTTCTGAAGACGTTGTAGACTTGCAGTATTTTGTATCTTTGTTCCATGTTTGTCAAGGAGGAATTTAGTAAAAACTTTATGTACAGTGACCTATCTATACTCACTGTCACCCCCATCTTTAACACCATTTAGCTAATTTTCACCCTTTGTGTGGGTCATAGAGATGTAGGTCACTAGAGGTTCACATTCTGGAGGTGCACATAGTTCACCTTGTGCCGTATACACCAATCACTTTTCACATATATGAGAGTGGAGTCTTCCCATGATCTGTTAGCAGGGGGAAACCAAACTACATCTATACACATTGCTTTATGGCTTGTAGTAAACCAGCCATTGTTATTTTCTTACAATAGCTGAATCTGCCTTTTCAGGTCAGATGTCTTAGTTTACAATGTTTGATTGTTTACTGAATAACAATAAAGCTTCAATAAAAGTTGCCTTATGGATAAAATGTGTTAGGAAAATTGAGATACAAGTTATAGGGTCATTGTATGTTAAGGGGTTTGCCTAGGATCTTGCCAGTGAAGGACACATACTGTGGTCTCTGCACTTCGTACCAGCACACCTCCACACATTAAACAGAAGCTATGCTTGATGTTACGCTTCAGCCCAATTTATTTAATTGGGACTGGGGGAGGGGACATCCGCTTTATGACAAATGTGACGTCACTGCCTGTCAAAGCAGAGCTTACATAATTACGGCCGACTGGCAAGTGTGGAGGGTGCAGGGTGTCAGACCTCATACATTGAGGATAATCAAATGAAAAAGACTGCATTACCTCTTAAAGACTTGTATGTAGAATTGAGAATGTTACTAGGCAATGTAGTATCTTGTATTCCTCTTTTAGAATGCGCAATGTATGGTTTTAGATTTTTTTTAACACGTTTTGAGTGAAAAAAAACTGTAAGCTGGAAAATTGCCCTGTACAGTAATCAGTCCATTTCAAAAGCCTCCACTAGGTGGCAGAATAACTGAGGGGTTCGATGCATCTTATTTTGTTGGTAACCAAATATTTTTCTTATTATGATGATTTTTTTACTTTTAACCTCTGTAATTCAGCTTAAGCCCTGTTTTACACCTGCATTCAGACCTTAACCGAAGCAGTAAAAACAGAAGTCTTACGAATCTAATTTCCATGGATTTTTGATGCTTTCCACACTACAACTCCTGTCCAGTGCAGGTGTGAACGGGACTTAACTAGGTTCTTAAATATTCTTTTAATAAACTGTAGTTTTGCCTATAGATGGGGAAAGTTTGGTAAAAACATGTTAAAACTTGGTCCCCTTACACATAAAATAATATCCCTCCCTCTTTCCCTTCGGCTTTGATTCCAAAAGTCCTGAACTTGGGGACCAAATTTTAACTGTGTGTTTTAGAAATTGAGTGTTGTTTTATCTGTTTTTTTTATAGAGATGCCATGTAAAGAAGTGTGGTACATGTAGACGGTTTATAGTCACATCAGATTTGTCTTTAGTTTGTATGAATGAAAGCTACCAAAATCCATGTACTCGCATCCACTCACACAATTTTTTTAAATGTCTTGTTCAGGAATCTTATACATACAATATATTGTTTGTGGCAATGAGCTTTAGAATGTGGAGGATTTAGTTCACTACAATCAGAATAATCTACCCACAGACCAGAGCTGTCACTGCTGATACATTCTGATATAATGCAATAAATGACAGATCCTCCTGAGGTATTAGTGGCTGAGTACTAAATGCTTCCCTGTTATAAATGTATCCCTTGTATGCTCATGTTTTGGTGAATACTAACCAACTGCCAGGACTCTATAGTGTTCTATGTACATTCAGTGTTACTGAGTTCTACTACAAATTGTATGTAATATTCCCTTCCCTGCAAGCTTAAGGTTGTAACAAGTTTACAATTTTATCTCCTATACATAGGATTAAAGGAAATCTACCATCAAAATCCAGCATGATAAACCAGAAAACTTGCTCATAGATCCAGGTACTGTGACAGTGGTAATCTTCTTATATTTCTTATTCATGGCCTCCTTCTAAAATCAGCTATAAGAGCTTGTGAGGCTGAAGGGCATTACCAGAACCCCTCCATGCTGTAGCTTTGCAGGCTGTTACACTCTGCAGGGCTACTTCCACTGTCTCTCGGCCTGAGTTTGTAGGGTTTGGAAGTACCTGCACGGTCTGTGAAGCTACATCAGGGAGGGGCTCTGGTAATGCCTTCCAGGGTCATTAGCTCATGAATTTGATTTTAGAAGGAGGCCGTTGATAACAAATATAAGAAGATTATCACAGTTATAGTGCCTGGATGTATGAGTAAGTGCCCAGGTTTATCATGATGGATTTTGATGGTAGATTTCCTTTTAAAGAACATCTACCACGAGGATGAAGGATTGTAAACCAGGCACACTGACATACCGGTGTGTGCCCCCTTTGGCCGGATCTGGCGTTCTTTAAGCTTCTTATGCACTTGTTTTAAGAAAAAAAAGGCTTAATAAATTATGCAAATTAGTTTTTTTTTTTAAGAACTAGGACATAAGAAGCTAAAAGAAGAGCAGGTCCTGTCAGAGGGGGCCGGTGTGCTTGGTTTACAGTCCTTTATCCTGGTGGTAGATTTTCTTTAATGTTTGATCAGCAGCACCTGACTGTAGAGACCCGCCATTGAGAATCATATTCATACTAGGGATATGGGACCACCATTGTCATGGTCAGTGGTGGTCCTAGTAGTTTGATCCTTAATGATGAATGGTAATTTGTTCTGTCCATGCAGTATTTCAGTGTCACTGTGCTGTGTGAGCCCCTCTTCTTCTTTCTGACCTTAGCTGCTGTGCTGTGTGTTTCTGTGTTTGACTGGATACATGATTGTTTGACAAATCTGTGGTTTTATTTGCTTTTTTTTTTATTATATCTTATTTTTTAATCTTTGGTTTGTAGATAATTGTATTTTTTTGACTAGAAAGTAACTATATCAGGAAGGAGAAAGCGAATCAGTGTTACCAATTAGCTCTTCCGTTCAATGTTGAGCATGATAGACGTCTGTAAGGTAGTGATGAATGTGGATTTCTATACATTGAAATGTTCCTGATATCTCTTGTTTTGTACAGAAAAGTAAAGAATATATTTGGTTGTATAATAAGTGACTCCTCTGGTGATATTGGGAACAGCCAGATTTAACTTTCCAGATTCAGATGAATTGAATTTTATAAGGAATGTAATCTGGATGAGCCCAAAGCCGTCAGAAGAGGATTATATTGCCCTTGCACCTACACTATACAATTGGGGCTTCCTAGGATTTGTCAAAATCCATACCATAATGGAGATGGGGGCATAAGACACCCAATGTATACAGTAAGTGCATGGCCCAGATCGGAGATACTGTGGATTACCTTTTAAGATGCAATAATTTAAATGAATATACATAAACTGTGAAAGCATGTAACCCCTGTAGAATTGATGTACAACCATATGGTATGAAGGGCATGCTGGGATTTGTAGTCCTCAAGAACTGGACATTCTGCACAGGAAATGCATAAGGAAGATGCAATAGTTTGGGTGTGTATTATTGATGTATATTTTTGTTTTGTTTAAAGCATAAAACAATATTTTCAAAAAAATTATTAAATCTCCTCCTGTTTTGTACAGAAACGTGTTTTTCTTTTATTAAGTCAGATGCTGCCTCAACAGATTCTTCTCCTGCCACATGCACTGATCATTCCCCCTCATTTTAGTAGTGAAATTTGTCTTCAGGATCATGGGGGCAACAAAACTAAGACCGGTGCTGCTGCTTCTATCATCATTAGTGCTGGTATCCTGTCTACAGTAGGTAATCTTGCTATATAATGTGCTCCAGGCTGCTGCTTTTTCGATGTACCTTGGAAATAGGGGAGCATGATCTCCTCTGCAGATGTAGATTTTCACGCTCTCCAAACTCTGCCGTGTATTTACACCCTATTCCTCTGTGTTGCTATCTTTAATACTGGGTAGAGGGAGAAGAGTGACTATGCTACACAGGGACCATTTATATTGCACCACAGGGTAGATTGTGAGGATTCCCAACGTACCATTACAATGGATGGATCAAACATATCCTGCTGTACACAGTGAAATAGCTTGTTCTGATCCTTTCCTTTCCCTGAAAGTATGAGGAAGAGTGAGTATTTTCAGGGTGTTTCCCCTATGGACCGTGACCTCACTGAGTGTACACATTGCAATGAACGGCGCAGCTTACAATGTATACTGTGTAGATTAAGGCAAAACTATGCCTCCATCCAACAGTATATGTCAATGGGTATGCTCAATGTATATTTCAGGAACTTTCCGGCTTGTACACTAAGCATAGCTCATGTACAGTACAGGCAGCCATGTGAAGGAATTACAGACTATATAGTAGAAACATGGTAGCAGCACGTTTTGGATGGTTGCTTGAATAGAGAAATTAAGAAATCAAATCTCCTAAGTTCAACCAGATTTAATGAAATTTGCTTTTTATTAAGCATAAGTACTAAATTATTAAGATACATTTGGCATAGTTTCAATTGTACAGATGCTTTAAGGAAACTGCATCACCTTGCACAGCAAGAACATGGGGAACAATGCACAGAACAATAGTGAAATCCCTACATTAACCCTTCACTTCTAATGAAACTTTATTAATAACAGTCCTTTCTCTGTTGGCCCCTCCTGACCACCCCGACAAATAGCTGATTTGCAGAGGAAAGTGGACAATTGAGTAGCTTCCCTGCATCTACAAATAATTATCGCACTTAGATCTTAACAATGCACATATAAAAGCCAACACACAATTGGAACTAAAAAGGAACGGAGCTAGATGGGAAGAAATTATGTCAGTCCTGTACATAAGTGTCACCAAAGACAAATTTCCCTCTGATACCAAAGTTTCTCCACAGTTGTTTGGGAAAATCGGTCAGATCAAACACAATACCTCTCGGTGAGAAGACGCTGAGTAGGGATCCACAATCTTTTACCTCTGAGGATCTCCATTCCTGAGAAGTGAAGATCATGGATCCCTACTTCTCTTTTCTTCTCACCAGGAGGTATTGTGTTTGATCTGACCGATTTCCCCAAACAACTGGAGGAATGTTGATAGCAGAGGGAAATTTTTCTTTAGTTTCCCTGCATCGCCTACTGCAGCTTTTTTCTTTTTTGGATGGGCACTAGTCATTTTCACAGGTGGATGTTGCATCTATGGATTTCTCTCTATCATGTACATATTCTCTTAGAATATATAATGACAATGGTCTGGAGCAGGAGATTACCATATCCATATGCCCTTACACATTTTGGATAGATTGTAATGCCATAACTTCAGTCAGGTGGGCCAACGTTACACCATATTATATCTTGGGAATGAAGGAGCGATAAAAACCTAAAATATAGTACTGGTTACATCATATCCTTTACTAACTGGGCTTGAGGAAAAACATTTTGGTGGGAGGAGTCTCTTTATATGAGTTGATATGAAAAGCTTGTTAGGACAAAAGAATGTTATTAATCCGGTTACCCGCTGGTGATACTGTATTGTACTCTCCATCCCTTACACCCTTTCCTGACTGCACGTACTATATGTAATGGGAAAAATGTCTTTCCTCGCTCTCAGACCTTACATCTTATTCCTCCCTCTGCTGGAAATCTCCTGGCAGGGTCTACTCATTTGTTCACCAGCCGTAATAATTGTAAATGCCAGCCGCATCCCCCTCACTGACTGGCACCAGCGTTTGTTCACTTTTCCTGTAACCGAGATCCTAGATGGATAAATTTAGGCGGCAGCGATAGAGCCAGCTCCACTGAGCAAACACTGGGAGTAATCTGTATGGTTTTGTCTCTTCAACATTTTGTAAAGTGTTATGTTTAACTGTAGTTTATGGTCTTTACGTTTGCATAAAACAATCAATGGTAGTGTAAATACCCCTGAGGAAGTCTCCAGTTGGAGATGTAACGTGAGGGGAGCCCTCCACCTCCTGATCATTCCACCACCCCGCCTGCATGCTGCTATTTCTCTGGTTTGTTTGCCAGGTCACTTGTCATATGTACTAGGGTTTGCCTCCATTACCTTTATCGACTTTTTACCATGTTTACATTGTGGGCATTAATTCACTTAACCCTTACTTCCATGGCAGCTTGACAGATGCACTTGCACTTTATATGTGTCTTTTCATTGTTTAGGGGTGGTTTTGGGTGGATACCACCCATTCAGGAGGTGTCTTGTTTTTGCACCGACCATAGTGCATTACATGGTAGACAATTGTATGTACTTTGGTACAGTTTTAATTGGTTTTATATGCATGTTTGTGTTCAGTGTTGAATATTAATAAAATTTGTTATGTTTTTTGAATCAAATCATGTCAGTGACACACTACTTTTTCCTCTGATTCTTGATTTGCTCGTTTTGAGTGTGTCGACTATTACCTCTACTTGGTGCAGTATTCTGCTGTGCAAGGTTCCATTTTCTATTGACAGTGTAAATAAAGATATGGCATCTTTACTAAAGATGAGAGGACCTGAACTTCCCGTTCGGGGTGCGACCCGTATATATTGCCAGCTTGGTGGCTGAACAGCCAATCCGGCAAATGAATGCCCCTAAAAACTAGCCATGGCTGTGATTGGCCAAGGGAACAGAGAATTAATATTCCGAATTGGCTGATGGACAGCCAATCCAGCAATCTGTCAGGGTCTTACAGGGTGCAATAGAAAGGAAAAAAAATATATCTGTAGCTCACTTGATTTATGTACCGGTGGTGCACGTCACGGACTCCGCACGGGCCAAATGTGTAGGAACAAATTTTAAACCCAAGATGAGATCCAGCGGGTCACATCCAGAGGTATTAAAAATTCTTGTGCTTTATTATGGAAACGTAATCCCACGTTTAAAATCACAGGCGTTTAAGAGAAAGTTTAAGATCAGATTCCTGGAAAACTTGGGGGACAAAGTTAAAAAAAAAACGGTAGGACTCCCGGAATCAAAAAGGACAATGTAAGGGCATCTAAACATTTCAATGAGATTCATGGGGGTTAAACAGAGTCTCTCAGAGCTCGTTCCATAGAAAAAATACAATTTAATAAAAGAGCTGGTGACATCCAAAAACTCCTCTTTGACAGAGAGGCTTATTGGATTTTTTACCTACAAACTAGATTTCTCTAAGGTCTCAATTATAGGAATGAATTAATGTTCCATTACAGAGGTATAATAAAAATTAGCATGACTTGCAGTGCTTTTGTATAAGGCACCGTACTCACACATTTATTCATTAGGTGACACGCATATTGTGATACATTCAGAAAAAAACACCGTAAATGTATGTAAAACCAATGCTGTTACTCGGTATCTTTTCTAGAAAATAGCCGTGCTTTTTTCTGTTTTTGTTTTGATTTCAATGTACAATTACATCAGGTATATAATGCATGTACAATGTTATACCGTTCACAATGAATGACAGGGTATTTACATTGGATTTTTATCAGTAATATATATTTATTATGCCTTATGTATTGCTACATTTTTATTTGCTTACCGGTTTATCCTAATGTATGAACATTTTGTTGCGTTTCTCCATTTGGTAGAACGCTTTGTAAATCCATGCCATACTTTCTGTTTTCACTCGCGGAACTAACGTGAGTTCTGGTATTCATTGCATGTGTTCACACCAACAGCCATGACTAAGAGCGTCGGACGACACTAGAAACGCTTTGGCCGGAGTGGGCGAACTCTTGTATCCTGTGATATACCTTGTTGTGACAGCGACTGTGATTTTATATGTGGAATCACCTATCCATAATGAAGCACACACATTTTTAATACCTCTGAATGTGGTATACTGCATCTCAATTCATGTTTGAAATCTTGCAGGGTGCACCTGAACTCGAATGGGTCCGCTTATCTGTAGTCCTTATGTATAGTTCCATTGTGAGCTTATGTAGAGTTATGTGAACATGTAGCATAATGGGGCACATTTACTTACACTAGTTAAATACCTGTGCAAGGTGTGTAATCCCTGAAAAAGGCGCACAGTCCGAAGAAAAAGAGCGTCGCGACCCTTATTAATTGAGCCCCAGTATCTGCAGTATTTACCACAGTGGTAATTGCACAGCCATTTTGTGTGCATAAATAATGTGGTTTATGTTGCGTTTTATGCTGTGATTTTCTCAAATCAGAGGTTCCCCCTGTGGATTAATTTTATTTTTTTACAAATCACATAACTACACTGCTACTATATCATGCTGTGGATTTACTGTACAAAAACTTTGCTTGTCAAATCCGCATGTAATATGCTATGTTCCCCCTTACTCACCCACCTGGCGGCTTATTTTACGTAAATTTTTTTTTTTAAGGTCAGGACAACACTTATCTAGAAGGACTTTGGCCAATGGTGATGATAAACTTGTAATTGTTTCCTAGATCTAGGTTAAGATAACAACTTACCAAAAGTGTAGTTAAAAGTGTAACCCTTTCCTTCCTACCTTAGATGAAGAAGTTGTCTTCCTAAAGTGCATATAGTAGGACGAGTTATGTGGTCTAGTCAGGAAGCCTATAAGCACCTAAAATGATGAAACATATCCATTATTTTTTTATCACATCTTTAAATTTAGTGGAACATATCATGCGATGGTCCACATGTAAACATAGAGTAGAAAGCAATGGCTATTCGCCTGTTCATTTCATGGGCAAAGGCTGTAGAGTCATGCAGTTGACCTATACACTTATTTTCTCAATTATGCTATCACACATGGGTTTTCCAAGAGGAATACTGTGATTCCCAACAAAGTACATGAAATATCAGCTACAAGATCCAACAACAAATCAAACAATCCTAAAGAAAAGCTTATTAGGATTTACAATACGTGTAATACGAGCCCAAAATGGGGGGTCTCACTGCCTGCATGCTCTAATTCAATGGCTGACATGGTTTCAGCTTGTAAGGCCCCTTTCACACTTGCGTTGCAGATCGCGTCAGAGTCTGATCAGGGTGCGATCAGGGTTTGGTCAGTGAAAAACGCACATTTTGCATCAATCAGTTCAATCAGTTTTCAGTCAGAGTTTGTTCAGTGTCTCAGTGAAAGGACTCAGGACTGAGCTCTATCTTTTCTATGGCAATTGCTGCGTGAAAAACGCATTGGACTCGCATTGGACTTGTATGTGTGTCTCAGAGTGCAATGCGTTTTTGATGCATCTCCATAGACTTGTATGGTGCGTTTTTCACGCGCGTGACTTGCAAAAGTAGAGCATGCCGAGATTTAAACGCGCGTTAAAAAAACGCGCGTGTGTGCATGAAAAAAATTGCAAGTCTGAAAAGACCCATTGGCTACAATGGGTCAGAGTGCAATGCAAGTTCTGCGCGTCAAAAGCACGCGCAGAAAACGCGCGTGAAAAACGCAAGTGTGAAAGGGGCCTTATGCTGCTAGGAAAACCGGCTTTAGGCTCATTCAGACAGGCGTGAGGTAGGTATGCTATCCGTTGTATTTGCCGATGGTATTCCTATGGTTCTGTTCACACATCCTTTTTTTCACGGATGTGCAGACAGTGAAAAAAAAATTGCAGCATGCACTTTTTTTTTTTTTTTTCTCACATGCAAACCAAGTACCTCCATGGAAGACCATGGATCTGTAAAAAAAAACTGGTGGCACACAAATAACATCTGTATTTGGTCCGTTGTTCTCAAATGTTACTAGACAACCAACTGGACAGGGCAGAAAGTAGATTAGAAATCCATCAATTTTTGAGGATTTGAAAAAGACGCTCACGTTTTATGTGGATGCGCAGGGCACGCGTCTGTGTGAATGAGGTGACTTGTCATAGGCCTATAATGTACTTTATGTAACTGTCATTTTCTATTCTCCTTGTGCCCCAGAGTCACATAGTAACTCTCCAAGTATTATTGTGAGAATACTGAGGGTGAGGCCCTGCGGGAAGAGATTTGATCTTGTGGTCATCTTCTACTCAAAAAAAAACCCTGAAGTTATTATTGGTCTTATTTTAAGTTTTGCATTTGTATATGTGTCTTTTTACTCTGAAGTGGAAATCCATAAGTAATTATTTCCTTGTCCTTCATGTCACACGGTCTCTGTGATGGGGGGTACTCATGTATTTCCTGCCACTGATTACATTGTCTAGGGAGGGTGCGGTGTGCAGCACTGACAGCTTTGTCCGTCCGCCTGGCAGCCACTGGCACGAGTCAGGAAACCCTGAAAGCTGTGTTACACCTCTGCAGCTGTTCTCTAGCATCTGACTGCCACTCATACAATCAGCCTGAAGATGCTACATGTACTCTGAGTCCCACCTTCCTCCGCATAGATTGTAAGCTCTTGCATGCAGGGCCCTCATTCCTATTATATGTCACTGTTTTGTATTTGTACCCCATCATCTGTAAAGTGCTACAGAATATGATGCCGCAATTAAAATATATACATACGGTAAGTAATTTATTATATTACAGGCAGTCCCCGGGTTACGTACAAGGTAGGTTCTGAAGGTTTGTTCTTAAGTTGAACTTGTATGCAAGTCGGAACCGTATACTTTATAATTGCAACCCCAGACAGAATTTTTTTGGTCTCTGTGACAATTGGATTTTAAAAATGTTGGGTTGTCATTACAATCAGAATTAACAAAAAAGCTTCATTGCAGACACCTCTTATAACTCCTACAGCTGATTATTATAGCGTATAGCTAAAGTGCAGTAAATTACCAACATCCAGAGGTTCGTTTGTAATTAGGGGTCGTCTGTAAGTTGGGTGTTCTTAAGTAGGGGATCACCTGTATTATGATAACTAAGTTATCACTTCTAACATCATAAAAGTCATTTATTGTATATAATTGAGGTTTAATTCTGTCAAGTCAATTAATGTGTGGTTTAATTAAAAAATATATAGATAAAAATAAAAAAACTTGCTGTACAAAATCTATGTGTTTCTATGGTTACAAACTACACGTTTTATATTATTGTGTGGAGTCTTGCTCCTTTTTAATTGCCCCTTTTCCATAACACATTTTTGTATATATATTAGCATTGCTAAGAGTATATATCCACTTACTGGCCAAAAGGGAAATCGGGCATCCTAGATGTGTTCCAGAGTCACGAACTGTGTCTCAGTTCCCATAAATGATAAATTCTGAAACTTAAATGTACAGTTTTCTATATGATGCAGGCAAGAATGGCTGTTTTGGGGATTTTTAAATTTGTTAGAATGCCATTTCATTCAAAATGTAAAGTTTAGCAGATGCATTTCTCTATAAGAAACCACATTAGACTCATTGTAGCAGCGACGGCTTGTGACCACAGCCACGCCACCTGTTCTGTGCCACTCCTAGAATTATAGGGTCAGGGTATCTTCTTCCAATATGCCCCTCTGATGGACAGCTCTGATAATAAAAGGTGCCTCAACATCAACGTTCATGTGAGTTCCTAGTGAAGGTGTGCTTTGACATGAGGTCTCCTCTCCTCTCTGACCATGATCTCAGATAGTTACTGAATCTGTGCTGCATGCCTCGACCCTCTGCCTCTTACTACATTCTCCTACTTTGCTGCCTGCCTTGAACAGTGGTGTCTCTTTGGCTACTGAACCAACTGCTACCCATATCAGGACCATCAGAAGAAGCAGCCTCGTGATCTCTCTGCAGTGAAGTCCTAATACCCGTGTAGGGGGTGAAAGGCTAAAAACCGGAGAGGTCCAAGGATAATTCCCTTAGTGTTTGGCCCAAGCCACACCATTTGGATAGCACAGTGGGTCTACAATCTGCTTTTCGCTATGTTAACCTTAACTAATACATATTTTCAGTGCAAAATACACGGTATTCTTATGATTGGCGACTTAAATAAGAGAAGCACAATCATTTTCATTTATCAGCGTACTGTATGTCAAACTTTAGCTCACATGTCCATAAATTACACCTGTTAGGATGAACATGCAGGAGATACAAGTACATACAAGAATCGTCTCCTTCAGTAAAGAGTTGCAAATTTTAATCCAATTCTTGGCCATGCAGCGTGCATTGTGACCATAGATAAGCAACTAGAAAGGAGTTAAAAATAGTTGGGATTTTATCCTTCATTCATTCACTGTGGCAGCCCCATCCCACCTCACTAAAAGTAATAAAATCTCCTTACACCCAAGCATGCCTCGCTGTAATCATGAAAAGCAGGAAGCTAAGTTATATGTGAGGAAATAGCAGCCCTACACTTGCCCTTCTCTAAACATAGGAGGTGACCAGAAGGAAGAATGAAAACAGACGGAACTTTCTACCATGTTTGTAAATGCGTACCCAGGACCATCACGGACATAGTGATATTCAGACAATCATATATAGACTACATCTTTGTTAACTGAACCAATAATACACGAAAGAAGAAACTAGTAACAGTGACACGTTATTGTCCTCCCTATGGTGCTTCATAGCTCCATGTAGGATCCTTGTTTACCAGTGACCCTACAGGTAGGTGGCACAAGAACTTGCTCTTGCAGGTCTCTGGAATCACATCTTATTCCAGGCGGTCCCCTACTTAAGAACACCTGACTTACAGATGACCCCTAGTTACAAACGAACCACTGGATATTGGTAATTTATTGTGCTTTAGCCCTAACAGTTACATCACAGCTGTCTGTAATGAAGCTTTATTGTTAATCCTGGTTCTTATGTCAACCCAACATTTTTAAAATCCAATTGTCACAAAGACCCCAAATAATTCGGCTTGGGCTACAATTATAAAATATACAGTTCCGACTTGCATACAAATTCGACTTAAGAACAAACCTAAAGAGCCTATCTTGTACATAACCCGGGGACTGCCTGTATAGGCACCATGTATTCCTGTAGGTAGTGTTCTCTGGGCACCCAGCAAACTTAACTTTATCTATCACTGGTGAAACATCATAAAGAGGCGGGTAGTGTTGAGCTTTATGCCTCTGCTACAGCCTACACTTGGCATTGTGCCCTCTTCTTATAGCTAAGAACCCCCCTCCCCCCAGGGCCATATTTACAGCTCCTTCTGCCATTAAGTCCCTGTTTATACTCAACAATTGTAATAATTTAATTAAAATAATATTCGGACAGTATTAACAAAAGGAGATTAGATATAAAACTGTCCCTTATTAATCAGTTATGATCATGTAGAAAACTCTTGCAATACTAAATGCTCCTGCTCCTATACATTATGACAACCCTTACTTCTAAAGAAGTACCCATGCCCGTATACTTCATAACTCCTTTACTCCTTCATACTATGGCTCTTCTCTTATCCTGTACACAATGGGGCACATTTACTAAGGAGCTTGCACCAGTTTTCTGTCTGACTCTGCATGTTCTTTTCTGTGCAAACTGCTTTTTAAAAAAAATAAACCTTTACTCAACTTCTTCAGAGCCCCCGGTGTCCCGCTTGTAGGTCTGTCAGAGCTTTGTTTAACCTGTTGGCTAGAAGTGATATAAAAGTAAATAAAGTAAACAATAAACTTGATAGGTATCAGTGAACCCTAAAATGCCCAATCAAAATATAAAAAACGGTAAGTGGCATCCACATTACCACTTTATTATTAAAATTTTTTGCAAAATGGTGAAAGTGATTGAAAGGTCATACAGACCCCAAAATGGAAACAATGAACAACTTCAACTCATTAACCCCAAATAAAACGAAAAATGAAAAACAATGCTTAACAATTAACAATTGTTAATTTTAAACTAGCCCTATCTGTGATGAATAGAGAATGGAGTCACAATGTATTAAATGCCGAAAAGCTCCAGAAAGTTTGATACCCAATTTCTCAATGCCCCATATGTGTTGGTAAACCGCTGTATGGGCACACGGCTGGGGATAGAACGGAAGGAGGCGCCATCCAGAGCAGATTTGCATTGTCACATTTTCTAGTCAAAATGATTATTTTTTTGTAATTTGGATATTTCTTTTTGCGGTTTGAGATCCACTTTTCAGGTACATTATTAAGGAGAATTCACTTGCTAATTGATAACATTTTATTAACTCTTTCTTGGTGGTTAAAAAAAAACATTCATTCTGGTTTAGGGTTTTACCTTTTTTTTCTGGCCGTTCACTATATCATAAAAATAATAAGTTATTTTTATTCTATGGGTCACCATGATTACAGTGATACCCATTGAAGTCATTTTGTGAGAAACTCGCTTGTTTTTGTGTCACCGCTTATTAATTGGCATAACATTTTTATTTTTTTGTTTACAGAGCAGTTTTAGGGCTTGTTTTTTGTGGGACAATCTGTACTTTTTGTTGGTTTCATTTCGGGGTAAATGTTACTTTTTGATCACTTTTTATCCAGGTTTTATGTGGTCAAATGTGAATTTTTGTGAATTTATTTTTTACTTTTTTTTTCACGGCATTCACCATATGGGTTCAGTGACAATTTTCTTTTTTTTGTACGGGTTGTTATGGGCAGATACCAATCTGTGGTGATTTTCACTGTTTAATGTTGTATTTGATTTTTATATCGGATGGGGACTTTTACTCTTTTTTTAAATAATTTTTTTATTTGCACTTTTTTGACTCTTTTATTTTGTCTCAGGGTGGGACATGAACAAGTGATCATTTGATCACTTTTTCAGTGTAATATACTACAATACTAATGTATTACAGGATATTACATAATCAGCCAATGCATTCTGTGTAGGCTGACAGCTGCTGACAGTATCAACACTAAATACAAAAGTATAATCGAAAAATCTGTACATCTTCTGTATAAGAAGGAGCCAGGTTTTTGCATAAGAATTGATGCAAAATACTTCACAGAACACTTCTGTGTGAAATTGGTCTTATTCTAATGTAGTATCCATTTAAAGATGTGGCAAGGATACTGAACAATATATAAAAAACAACAGTATTATACAACGCTACCAGACACTAAAACGGCAGAAATTATGTGCATGGAGTATAACTGTAACGTCATGACCTCTTTTTTTTGCATGCAGATTTGCACAGCCATTGCTTACCTTCAAAGACAGGAATTAAATGAAAATACTGTCCTGCCCACGGCCACCTCTAGGGGGAGCTATATATGTATATAAGGAGTCTCCTTGTATAAATGAATATTGCCTGATCCAGTACAACTTCCACAGCTATGACAGTGAATCAGCCATCAATCACAATTTCCCTTCTAACTTTGCATTTTATGCACTGACCTATTAGAATTGAATACTGTATACACAGCAATGACCCAACCTTGTCATTTTTGTAATGCAAAATTCCTATCAATCCCCTCCAGCTTCCAAAAACACAGACAAGAAGCAGAGTAAGAAAAGAGCTGTCTGTTTAGCGCTGGTGTTGAAATGATATGTGGTGTGGTTTAATACTGATATAGTGGAGGAATGCTAACGGCTCTCCAATTGTTCTCTGTAAAAGAAATAGGCATGTGAGGCTCGCAGACTGTGTATGTCAATGTATATCGGGAATGTTACATAACAGACTTTTTATGCTATTCCTGTTGTTAGAGCCACTGAAAACAAACCAACCCCGGGAATTCAGTGCTCTGGCAGTGACCTCAGACAGCTTTGGAGAAGGGAACCTATGTGACAATCACGTGTTACTGAATGGAACAGGATACAAAAAATTCACTTTACGACACCCTCTGATTCCATTTCTTATCTCTCAGCCTGGCCTCTGTCTCTTTATTGAATGAACATTTGTTTACCAACCTGAGATTCTTTTGAGCTCTGACCCCCATAGTCTATCACCTGCCCTCCTCTGAACCACCTAAATCACCTTTGTCTTTTTGACGCTTGTATTGGAAACTGTCTCTGTTTGCTGATACCAATCCCACAGGTAGAATAAATGATGGGTGGGGAATAGGTCTCGAGGAGTCCTGAGAAGGGCCAGAGTGTTCCTAGCACAACAGAGAAAGTTAAAGGTAGTAGTAGTGCAGCATGGTAGCGATAGTTTACGAAAGATAATCAAGGTTTGATAGAGCTGCCCAAATTGACAGCTTTGCAAGAATTCAAAATGAGAGATATAACAGAGGGAATTACTAGCGAGGTAAAGGAAACGCAAAGGGTGGATTTCTCCACAACCCATGACATGCAATGGTATGGGGCCTCATGGACCAGTGGTGCCCCATACATTGGTGGGATGCACCTTCACCAGACCAACTGTTAAAATAAACCAGGGACTAGAATTCATGTCCACCCCATGTGTGACGCAGCGTTGCTCTGTGCCGCTATGCTCTTTCCCCCTTATTAAGGGTGGATTCAGACGACCGGTGTCCGCCGTACCGTAGCACGGCGGGCACACGGCAGCGCGTGGGTAGAGGAGGAGGGGGAGAGCGCTGCTCACCCGCGCCCCTCTCCATAGGGATTATTTGGCATGTCCTATTTTTTCACGGGGCACGGAGCAGTACACGTGCGGCACCGTACCGCTCCCGTAGGGTGCCGCGCGCCCATTGCCGTCTATGGGGGACGTATATCGGCCGTATATACGTCGGCCGTATAAACGTCCCCCTTGCGGTAGTGTGAATGCAGTCTAAGGGTTTCTTCTGCACAAATAATAAAACATAAGAAAAAAAATTGGTTGTTGTAATTTTACTAACCCATGAAAAATTAACAGTGTACATTCAAATTAAATATGAATGATTAAAAATAAATTACAAAATTGATGTAGGTTGTATCCAGTCTGAAAGATATAATAAATATACATCATTGAAGTATAATAATAGTCCCAAAATAGTGTCACTGAAAAACACACGTCATCCCACAAAAAAAAGCCATTATATGGTTAAATTACCTGAAAAACAAAAATGTTATGGCTTAAAACCCTTGTCTTTTTAGGCAAAACTAGCTTCAGTAGGGAGGTGGATGTAGAGTATATACTATGTGAGAATACATTAATATACACTTTTATATGAAAAGGAGGACTAGAAATGACCCCTCCCCCTGGAATGCCACGCTATCCTAAACATTAGGGGCTACATAGTGCAAAATTTGGTGTTACCTATGAACCATGCACCACTCATATATTATTTTTTAACCTTCTTTATTTCTGAAAATAAATCTGTGGCTCAAAATGCTCTGTACGGCCCTTGCTAAAACCTCTGTGGAGTGTATGAGTGTGGTTTTGCAAATGGAGAGTCAGTTTCCAAAGATACCGATTTACTGACACTTACTATATGTAATATACATACAATGCGTACATACATATATATATACTCCAAGTAGCGCTGTGCTATGTGCTCAAATATCAGCTTATGCCCCTCACCAAAATACCTCTAGTAAAGGAGCACCATTTTGGTTCTGGTGCATAGATTTACACTATTTATGGATGCAGTCTTTACAGATATCAATGCATAGCCGGGCAGTAAAAATTGGGTACAAAAATGTCAGTTCTAAAATGGTGTATTTGTAAAAAAATGTATTCTCACTGCCCACTGTATGCACCACTAATAACTTTTTGAAAGGCACTTATGGGGTCAGGATGCTTACTGTGAACCTTGAGAAAATCCTTGAGGTCATGTATACACTTAGAAAGAACAAGTTTTAGCCTGCAGCATGTAGGCAAGGACAGAGGTTGTGGGAATCTCAGGGCTCACACTTCTTCCCTGTCTTGACAGAGTAACCACACTGTGGTTAACCAGATGCAGAATCTGGTTCAGATGGTTCAGAAACTGTCTGAACATATAGAGGTCAGACAGAGATAGAATCAAAATATAAGTGACCTGACTTATAGTACTGATAGGAAACTTGCTTTTACTTTTAGAGTAATCTGGTGGTCAATGTCCTTTAAAAGTTCCTCTGCGTTCACACATTCTGTTAGCACTGGATCAATAAATTCATATTTAATAATACAAGGTTGTTTTCCTGGAAAAGCATATGCGATTGGGAAGAGACCTGCCCCCTGTGCACTAGCGGAACGTATGACTGTGGCCTTAGAGAATGTAATCAGGAAAGCATGTCCACTTTTCCTACTCACTCTTCTCTCTCATCTTTCTCCTATTCCTTCTAATAATTCACCGGTGAAACCTGATGAACCTATGCAGGTAGGAGCCATGTCACCCCATGAACGCAGAGACCTAGGGAAGAAAAACTGTGGTAAATCCAGTCATAAGATCCTGTCCCACGAGTCCACCACTGTATAACTTCAGTGGCTAAGTGATAATGGGGGAGATCACTTGGGTGCACAGTTATGTGCTGAACTTATGCTGAGATTATGTTACCAATATGTCTGTTTTAGGCAGAAAAATCAGTGTCTGATAAGGTCTTTGTTGATTCAGAGGAAGAAAGATATAGTTTATTCATAATGAATTACTTGTCCTTAGATGTGTTATGTGGTCCACCCTGGCATTAACACAGTGGGGCTCTTTTACTAAGGATCTGCGGACCGCACTATCGTCGAAATACCTGTCGATTTCCAATGTGCACCGCATTTAGAAGGGCTTTTTGTCGCACGCGATCATATTTTTGGCGCATTGGCGCCTGCTTTCATGCAACACAAATCGGGGGGCGGGTCGTCGGACGATCCAACGGATTCGGACGATGCACAGGATTTAACATTCAAAATTGTGTTGCAATCCATGCACTTACATGCACCAGGAAGAAGAAGCTGAACTCTGGCAGACCTGAGCGGGGAAGCGACACATGCAGTAAATTGGACGCACTATCTTAGTGAATCGCGGCAGCTCGGAATCCTCGTCGGACAATGCACCTCGGGGATTGCAACGGGACGGGTAAGTAAATGTGCCCCAATGTCCTGTTATTGGGAAAAGGTGAATTAAATGGAGGTCCCAGTGTATTTCATGCTATCTGCTTTGGACTTTTTATATGAGATATCCATAGCAGAAACACCCTGCGCCATCCCACTGGAGGGCCCAGCACATCCCCCTCCATGTCAAACCGGTGTAGAGGGTGAATAAGACGCAATTCTTGGCTTCTGTGCTGGGAATTGAGACTAAATCACAGCTTGTATGCCTGTGTGGTCCTTTTCAAGGGACAATTTTTAACCTCTCAGCTGCTGAAAGATTAGCTATAAATAAGCTCTAAAAGGGGACACATTACAGTATCTACCCCTCTGATGGGGGCTTGGTTTTCCAATGATCTCCTCACTGCTAAATCCAAAGGTGACTATTCTCTCCTCGTTCTTCTGGATCTCTTGGCAGTGTTTGGAACTGTGGACCACCAGGTCCTCCTCAGGATGCTTCTCTCCATTGGCCTGAAGGACACTGAATCCTCTCGGTTTTCTTCCTATCTCTCTGACCACATCTTCAGTGTCTCCATCTCTGGATCTCTATTTTCTCCTCTTTCTCTCACTGTCAGGGTTTCTCAGGGCTCAGTCCTAGGTCCTCTTCTCTTCTCCCTCTATACTGCCCCCATTGGACAAACCATCAGCAGATTTGGTTTTCATTATCATTTCTATGCTGATGATACCCAGCTGTTTACTTCTGCACATAATATAATTCCTATAAAATAAATACCAAGCACTAACCTGCACGACACCAGACACGTGATGCAAATCTGGAACAGATATTTATTGTTTTAAAAGAATTAAAGAGTCAAATAGTGACCTGATAACAACTAATAGTTTTGTGGCTATAGATTCTGACATAAGCTATATTTGATAGGTAACAGAACGTCACAATATAAATACAGGAAGGTACCTGAATTCACCTATAGGCAAATAACATTTCATATAAAACAAAATAACACTTCATATAAAACATAAAATGAGATCTGTGTAAATAGGATCACAGGCTGGTCTATAATGAAAGGTGGCACTGTAGGGCCCAAGTGCCAACTTTTTCAGAAAAAAAACAAACTTAAAAATACTTAATTTCTGCATTTTTATAAAAAGTGTGGAATATAGAAAAGAGCGATATATGAATGTCTTTCACTTGCTATGTGGTGAATTGTTGAAAATATCTTCATAAAGGAATAACTTTGGTTGACTTTGTTATATAGTGGCCTTAGTCTATGCATCAAGCATTTGTTTGTACGCCTTAAGAATAAGGCAAGGTCATACTTCACAGAAAGTATGGATACTTTAACACCATAACAATAATGAAAGGGATGCCCTGAGCAGGATGTGTGGGTGGGAGATTTCCCGCTCACACAAAGACGTGAACAGAGAAACTACTGGTAAATCATATTTATCGAATAACTTGAACATAAATTCGTAGTTAAGAGGCCCCACTAACAGGATAAGGTGTTTTTATTTCAAATGCCTTTCAGGACTCCAGCTGTTCGGGAGGGTTAAATGATGTAACACCCCTGAATTTAAGCCTAGCCACCCATAACTTGGTATGTGGTGCTTTTTGTTGTTTGTTTTTATGTTTGCATTGTGCCTTTTGTGTATTAAATCCTCAAAACTTAAGGAAAAAAAAAAGTTTATATAACTCACTTTTGCCGGCCACAGTCAATATATTGTATGTTGTTATGATGTAGGACATGTTTTTATAAGGTAACTGTGGGGTCTAAAGTGCTAAAAAAATAGATGGATAGGTTTGCTATAGTCAGTAGATTGTGGTAATATGAATGGATTGCAATACATTAATCGCATGACAGGTCCTCTTTAAGGTTCTTCAGCTCTGATGAATCTTAGACCACAAACCATCTCTCTAGTCAAGAGAAGAACTAATGATGCTAGTAACAGGGAGCTCCTTGCCATCAAGTGGGCATTTTAATAATGGTGACACTCTTTGGAGAGAGCTCAAGAACAGATAGTGGTCCTCACTGATCACAATTAGAATCTGACTAAATTGGCAAGATGGGCATTGTTCTTTACTTGGTTCAATTTTATGGTTTCATACTGTCCTGGCTCTAAAAACATGAGGGCATATGCTTTTTTTCCCACAGCTTTCATTCCATCTATCTGCAAAAGCCTTAGCCAGAAACTATTCTTCCACCATAAATTGTTGTGTCTGCTATTACGCCAAATTTGACTACTGTTACGTTAAACAACCAACACATAGCTTCTGATAATGTCAATGCAATGTACTGGAGGGTTTTGTATTCCTATTACCCTGTATTCCTGTTAACCACCTGTAAGGGCACTTTAAAGGAAACCTACCACTTGAAGTGGCAGGTTTCAGATGGAAATACCGAGCACCAGCTCAGGGTGAGCTGGTGCCGGAGCTTATTTTTGTTAGTGTTTTAAACCGTTGTATCGCGGTTTAAAACACTTTTTAAACTTTATAGCCGGCGCAGGGAGGTACGCGCTCGGCGCTTACCATGCGCGCGGCTCTCCTTCACTTCCTATGTAGCAGCGCGCATGGTAAGCGCCGAGCGCGTACCTCCCTGCGCCGGCTATAAAGTTTAAAAAGTGTTTTAAACCGCAATACAGCGGTTTAAAACACTAACAAAAATAAGCTCCGGCACCAGCTCACCCTGAGCTGGTGCTCGGTATTTCCATCTGAAACCTGTCACTTCAAGTGGTAGGTTTCCTTTAATAAATTATCCGTAACACAAATATCAATGATCTTTAACTGTGTAAGTTAAGTTCCAGTATATGACAGACACTTCTTGCTGGGTGGAAAATTAGGTCACAGCTTTATTTTTTTTATATATATTAACCTGTAATATCCAAAAATCAGGCACTTGGGATGGAATTACATATTTTGAGCTGTGGTAGCTGTATGGCCAGCTGCACTCCTAGTTGGCAAGTCCACCAACCAAGCAAACACCATCTCAATTCCACCATTCCTCCTGCTGTGAGTTGAAATTAACTATAAAATACAAAGGGAAAGCATTACAAAAAAACATAACATCTCAATAACAAAGGGAGGGACAGCTTGCGAGTCACCTCATTCTAGTGGCCAAAATATCTGGTGAATAATTATGTTTCTGCATGTGAAATTTGTGCTAGGGCTTAGGTCCCCAGGAGACATATTGCAGAACAACTTTGGCCCTTGCCTGTCCCATTCAGACCTTGGACACATTTGTCAATGGATTTCATCACAGATCTTTTCTTCTGCCAGGAAATAGTGTGGTGTGGATGATAGTTGGCAGCCCACAGCCCTAATTTATTTAAAATCCATTTAAAAAAACCCTATAAATTATTAATTCCATAAATCTCTTAAAAATATGTCTCCACGCAGTCCGCCAAAATCTATTATTCAAGGTAAACTTGAGAATGAGATTTCTGACATCCTAGAATTCAAAAGGGTCCAAGGCTCTGTACAGTATCTTGTTCAGTGGAAGAGGTACTGTCCTCAAGAAAGGATGTGGATACCTCCTGGAGACATTCATTCTCTCCATCTCATCGGGTGGTTTCATGTTTTAAGCCCAAATAAGCCTCGTCCTAAAGATAAATATCCTGCACAATTTAGCTCTGAAGTTTAGTTCTCCTGGCTGTGCACCACACCTGGATGTAATGTTCTGGAGAAGGCTGTTTGATCAACAAGTCAGCAGCCTCTCTGAAGAGGGAATTTGTGTACACACAGTATAATGGGAGTGTCGGTGAGCTGCTCTAATCGGCTTTCGGCCTCTGGTCACTTCATGTATACCTGCTTGTTCATTTTACCAACACCTTATCTTGATTTTCTGGCTCTTTGTGAGATACTGTGATACTCTGTTGTAATTTTGCTGTGATTTTGACCTTTTGCCTAAAACTTGACTAGTCTTCTGCCTTACAATTTTGGAGTTCTCCATCATCTTGGTTTTGGACCTGGTTTGTCTGAATGGCCTTGTTGTTTGTCTTGTGTTTCTTTGTTTATCTGTCTTGCTGTACTGTGGACTTATCAAGAGTAGGGTCTGCGCCCAGTTGTCATCTAAGGTTTAGCACAAGAACAGATGTTGTCAGCTCAGTTCTCATACCTATTCCCTGTCTTGACACACATTCTGAAAATAGTGCAACCAACATCATATGGTATAACTCAAACAGATACCAAGCAAAAGAGTTCTTAAAATATATCACATATACTGCAAGCCCTTTTGAGAAGGGCACTCATTCCTATTGTTTCATCTGACAACGTTATTACTCTGTAATGCCTTATTTGACTTGTATATTCACCCCATGATCTGTAAAGCACACTGGAATATGATGACACTATGTAAATAAAGTTTTATTATTTTTATTATTATTATTGTTAAACATAACACAATAATAAACTCCCAGGAATGACACAGAACCATTAATGAAGTTTTGGGGTTGCTTCCTTTCAGACAAAAGATAAAATTCACATGTTTTGAGATGGATTTTCTCTTTCTATCCCTTGTGAATGTGTTTAGGAATAATTGTACAAAACTTGAAAATGACTTCTTTCCTTCATAATCACTTCACAACGCTTAAAGGAATAACAAGCTTCCTACTTTGTTTTACTTTGATCAGTGCAGTTTTGAAACAGGGTGACAAATAATTGTTTTCTAATTAAAAAGTGCTTTAAAATCCCTTCAGAACTACATTGGTCCCTACAAAAAATAAATTATGAAATTCCTAATTTGTTCCAATGTCTTCATAAAGGAATGTTTAAAAATAGTACATTAAGGAGAGATTCGGGATATGTTAGTTGTTAGCTGACTATTAAGTATGAGACTATCAAGTATCTGTATAAAATAATTTTAAAATAATTTTTATAATTTGGAATTAAAAAAAAGATTTTCTGTAAATTATTTTCATGAATAAATGAAAATAATTTTCACCAAAAGTTACCACTAAAATGTTTATAGAAGATGGAACAGTTCAGACTTGTCTTTTGTCCTCCTATGTCAAGCACCTATATATGAGCTGAAAGTCAACTATCTGCTATTAAATCCATGGTGTGTTGGTTTAGACAGTGATTACAAGAAAATAATGTTATGATGCAGAATAGCAGGAATAGTGAAATAATAAAGATGCTCCTGTGTAGAATATGGGATGTGACGGCTGCCATGTGATACAGTATAGCAGCATTGCCATGTACTGGAACCACGCTCCTACTTCCAAAAGATAATAGATGATGATACTCGGTCTTAGAAGCCAAGGATGAGTCCTCAAGATGTAGGTCCTGGAAAGCTCATTTAATAAAACACTTAATCTAGAAAAAGTTTAAATCTTCACTTCTTCTTCTTTGAAGTTTTCAATCTTTTTACATTGAAAGAGACCATCCGAGTACTGATGACACTTAGCGCGTGTTTGCTATAAACAAACAAGACATTTCATCACTAAAAGGTGATACAAAAGAAACTAAAGATGTGCTTGTAGATACTCATCTGGGCTCCAATAGAGACATAGTACAAACCCTGATGTTCCCAGTACCTGCTGTAAGAGGCAACATCCTTAACCCTTTCACAACCGGCCAAGGTAAATATACATCGGCCAGTGGTTAAGTAGTAAATGGAAAGAGCTCGGAGACTGAGCTCTTTCCATACACAACGGGTGTCAGCTGTATTATACAGCTGACACCTGGTGGTAGCAGCCACAGTTATTGCTGACAACTTGTTAGTTATAATGGTCAAACTTGACCGTGACACCTAACAGTGATGGACATGGCCGCCACATCTTTAAATGCTGATTGGTGCTCCCTGTGACAACAGAGTTTTCGCTATCGATTGCCATTGACTGCAATGATAGCTGTCATTCGGCACTCTCTGTTACAGTCTCTGTATATATTGTATAAGTGATCAGGCCCCCTGGGGGTATTAAGGAATTAAGGTATAAGGTCAAGGTATAAAGACATAGTTATAAGGACATAAAGGGAATTGAGATATAACTAAACTATATAAATTTGTCAGGACCCACCAGTGGATCCACTGGTCCAAGTCCAAGCCTAGGTAGAGGTAATGGTTATACTATGGTAGTATTACTCAGTCATTATGTAGAGGTCATACTATGGTGGTATTATTCAGTCATTATGTAAAAGTTATGGTCATATGGGTATTATTCAGTCAATTTGTAGAGATAATGGTCATACGGGTATTATTCAGTCATGTAGAGGTAATGGTAGCAGTCATGATGGGGTGTGGTCATGGTATGATAGTAATATCTTGTTCTTGTATAGCTCCATCATTTATCTTTGCATTGTGGTATTTGTTCAGTAACAGTAGGGCAGTAATATTTGGTTCAGGTATAACCATATTTTGGTAATATTATTACTAGTATTATTATTGGTCATAATATAGATTTTAATAACTCCTTTATTTAATAATAATTCCTTTATTTATATAGCACATGTTCAGTACCGTTTGTACAAATATACAGGTATTTCTATGGCAGTAGAATATGGAAATGAATACATACACACACCAATAACTCCTCCTCCTAAAAGAAAATTTTTAACTTCCACATGACTTTGGCTATTGGTGCCCCATGATTACTATGCCCCTGCCCTGTCATTTTAGTTATCATCTATAAATTAGGGAATTATTTATATAATTATATATCATCCACTTTTCCCAAAAGTGGAACATTTTCCTTGTTTTGTTTCTAGACAGATTTGACATTGAGGGATGTAGAAAAGCTGAGTGACTGCATCAGTGAGAGATGGAAGTTTAACTGGCTCTCACCAAACATTCTTAAAGGGGTTGTCAGCACCTTTATTAGCAATGTGGTGCCATGTGGGTCCTGCAGACATGCCTGCACCCCCAGTACTACCTGCAGTCCTGCCGGTCACTTGGCTCCGGGCTGTGCACATGTGAGGAGGGCACAGGACTAGAGGCGTGCCCGGGGGAGGGGGCTGCGGGGACAGCACTGTCCTCCCTATATCAGGCTGACGATGGCCGGGGAGAGGCAGATAGCCGGTGCAGGGGGATGGCAGGGAGGATGCCAGGAGCAGGGTAGTGCCCACGCTGGATGTAACAGGCACATCTGGCTACAGATCTCTCAGCAGGAGTTTGTCACTTGACATAACATTGGAATTTTGTTCATTAAAGGACCTGTTGGTTTACCAGGACAGTGCCAGGCTTAACCCGGTTATGGATAGGATGGCAACTGACGACCTGCTCTAAGTCACCCACAGCTGGCACTGCCAGACCTCCATGATGAGATTACTGCCAATGCCAGCAGCCTGATGTGGGCATTTACAGCAGGATCACCTGGCACCTGCTAGAAGCCTTGGGGTGTAGACAAGCGCTGTGCCATAGCTGGGTGCCCGCCATGCAGTGCTAACAGAGGACATGCCATCAGCCCGGGTTTTGGTCCTGGTCGCCTGCTTCTGGCTCCTGCTGGTCCCGGTGAGGTGCTGTGGTCCTGGCCGGGGTCCAGTGGGCCGGCGCCGGTACATGAGGAAGCTGGTTCCCCTGCGCTATAAACAATCCGTGCCCAACATGTCTGAGAAGACCCTGGGGGCGAGTGGCAGGACAGAGGGCAAAATCCGGCGAGATTCCGATCGGTTCCGGGAGCTGGTTCTGAACTACAACCCGGACATCGTCTTCAAGGATGAGGAGAACACCAATGCAGACCGGGTCATGACTGAGGTGTGTACCCACCTGTATGCCAGAGCATGCCCTCACCCACCTACATCCTACACCTCTGCCACATCACATTCTGCCGCACTTACAGCTTCTATACTCGGTTTCTATACTGTATTATATATTGATACTTTTTGCCCAGGGTGATCACTTATATCTTCTACATTGGGTTTCTATAGTGTATTATATATTAATACTTTTTGCCCGGGGTGATCACTTATATCTTCTATACTTGATTTCCATACTGTATTATATATTGTTACATTTTGTTCTGAGTTTTTATATGATATAAACTTACTTTGCATATTTTTCTTATGGGGGTTTATAGTATATACTGTTACTTCTTATGGAGGGAATGTTTTTATTTGATACAGTGTGACTTCTTACAGGGAGGGTTTGTGTTATAAAATATGATATATGCTTCTTATAGAAGGTATTTATTTAAGTTAATTTTTTTTAAAGGGATGTTATATATTACATACTTCTTTTTAGGGTTATTTATATTTTATAGTGTTACTTCTTATGAGGGATGTATATTACATAGTGTTCTTTTTTGTGAGTATGTGTATATTATATAGTGTTACTTATAGGGATGATTTATGGCTTACATTGTTTTTTGCTTGATAGGGAACTTTATATAATGTAGTACTAAAAATATATATTATATAATCTTCTGATACGTTTATACTATACATTGTTACTTCTTGTTAGGAGAATTTCCTTCTGTGTTCTATGGGATTGCAGCAGACGTATTCTGCTATGATGTATTGTTATATTATTATTAATGATTAATACAATGTGTGGGCCACATCTCAGCACACTGCATAACTAACCAGTTTCTTTAAAAAGCACAATGCTGTTAACCCTTCTTAGACAGAGAGTCACTGGGGATATAATTATTGTGTGGCAGCAGATATGGACATGGTAGTAATCATTTTAGCTGTGATTAGCTATGACTGCACAATGCAATGATCAGTTTCCTTTCTGTGCAGGTGCATTACACTGTCTCTTTTGCTGAAAAAGTTTAGATCTGGCCTGTTGCTGGTGCGAGTGTATGTATAAATAATTCTACATACAATTCTACACATTCTATAAATAATTATGGCTATATTCTGGCTGCTAAAACTCATGAACACATGCAATGTATATGTTCCAGAAGACTGAGTAACCACCTATTGTGTCTCACTGCTTCCCATCTCTATTGGGTTTTAACTGTCCAATCCTTTTTTTCTGGGGAGATAAGCCACTGTCAGAGAAGCCTTCCCTCTGCTATTGACTACACATGCACCCTCAGCCCACTGGAGTGTGCATGTGTATGGAGGAGTCAGGTGGCTGATGATTCTTTCATCCCCATACCAAGTAATGGGCAATGATTGCTGACTTTAGATTGGCAGGAAACAATCAAGAACAAATACTCCTAAGAATATCCATTTCCAATGATTTCCTGCTTTGTCGGACTTCATATAGGGCCTTAGTTTATTTCTTTTTTTCCTGGAAAGAATATTCATCAATTATGGTAGTGCATATATTTCAATCTGACTCTAAGCTTTGAGAGCATGAAGTCAGTAATGCTTTAGTTCAAAGTTAAGGTCATATTTTATCCATAGAAACAAACAAGTGACATGAATATATTACTCTGTTATTGGAATTGTTCAGTATTCTCTGGATGTGTGCTGAGCTCTGTAATAGAGTGAACTAGTTTACAATATACAGACCTAACATGTGAAGAATCGCCTTATACCTCATTTTAGATTTATATATTTACAATGTACATTAAAAGTGGATTAGATTCATAAAAACAATCCTTTATCTGCTACTGGTATTAAGTTACAGCCATAGTCCAAGCTTCAATCACAATTCTGCTGGTTACAAGTAATATCAGTCAAAGACTTGTCACCTTTCACAGCTTAGCTGCACTTCTTATAGTCTGTGCTCCGTCCAGCTGAGAGTTAAAGGAGTTGTCTTGGATTGTAAAAGAATACATGCTATTTTTCCACACGTGGATACAGCATCACACCTTTCCCCAGGCTTTATGTGGTACTGCTGCTCAGTCCCATTCAGCTCAGTTCATTGTACCTGCAGATGTGGTGCTGTTTCTGGTTAAAAAGTGAAATGTTTTGAACATCTGAAAAATCCTTTTACAGTGTATTTCCATCTTGGTCATTTTTGTGCATTGAGCCTCCGAGACTCACTCTCTATCTAAAATGAGGGTCCCTCAAAACACATCTTGCCTGAACTGTGACTGTAGCTGCAAGCTATAATTAAGTTTCAGGGATGTAATTCAGCGTATTTACAAAGTTACTCAATGTTTTATGGAGATGTTATCTGTGTGTAAAGTGTAAAATGTGTTCAAAGGTGAGCACATGCTTTTAGATGACCATTCATATTAGATGTCAATATCATAAGCACCATAGAGGCAGCCAATGGTTGTACTATGCTCCCCCAAAGGTAAAATGAATAAAAGTGAAATAAAAGTTATTTGTGTAGATAAGTAAGTGTATGGTAGAACGTGGCGTCTAGAGTGGACAATGTTGGCTAAAATGAACAGGTTCATGTGGTTTTGCTGGTTTTATGAATGAATGGGTGTGTTCACTTACATCAATTGTGTCCAGCAAGCAGTTTTATGGTAGAGCCCTACAAAACTAATCACCTAATGGTGTGCCAGCAGTCATCAATTGAAGTAAGATTGTATTTTCAAGGCGTTTAGCAAACGCATTCATACTTCCATTGCTGATTGCAGGAGAACAGGGGGAGTGCGTTGAATTTGGAAACGCCACACAAACGCCATGTGTTTTTCCAACTTTGAAAGCATTTTTCTTCATAACTGGAAGTGTAATCAGCTGTATTAACATTGGGACACAGTAGCTTACACTTCAGCAATGAAGAAATATGCTTTCAAAGCTGGAAATCGCATAGCAACACGAAAACACATGTGAATGCCACGTGTACATGCACCCCCAGAGTTTTCCAAAGTATATAATACTCATGTATACTATTATTATATATGCAAAAGAGCAAAGTGGTACAATTGGGGCCTTTTATATATAATAGAAAGATAAAAATATAATGTTAGACAATTCCTGTTTTAAAGGAAATCTACCATTTGTTTTTATGCATTGCGAACATTACTTGAGAATGCTGTTGCTACACTGATGCAGAAACAAAAAAATGTTTAATCTTTGATCCGAGTGGTTTTGCTCAAAAACAATTATAAAATTCAGGACCTTGGGAAAGCTGGATGAATACTGGTTACTGTGTTTCACAGAGCAGACTATATACTAGAGGGCATGGGCTGGCTATATACTGGGGCAGGGTCTGCCTATATACTGGGGGCAAGAGATTGTCTGCTTATATTCAGGGGGCAAGGGCAGGAAGGCTATATACTGGGGGGCATGGGCTGGCTATATACTGGGGCAAGGGCTTGCTAGCTATATACTAGGGGCAGGAGGCTGACAAACTACGTCCTGGGAGGCAGGGGGCTGCTTATATACTGGGACAGGGGCTGGCTATATATTAGGGGGCAAGGGCTGCCTGGCTATATACGGGGGGGGGGGGAGAGCAGACTATATATTGGGGGCATGGGGTGGCTTGCTATATACTAGGGGGCATGGGCTACCTGGCTATATACCAGGGGGCATGGGCAGGCTATATACTAGGGGGCATGCGCTTGCTATATGCTAGGAAGCATGAGCTGGCTATATACTGTGGGCATGGGCTGGCTGGCAACATACTGGGGGCAGAGGGCTGGCTATATACCAGGAGGCATGGGCTGGCTATATACTGTGGGCATGGGCTACCTGACTATATATTATGGGGCATGGGCAAGCTATATACTAGGGGGCATGGGCTGGCTATATACTAGGAGGCATGAGCTGGCTATATACTGTGGGCATGGGCTGGCTGGCTACATACTGGGGGCACGGGGCTGGCTATATACCAGGAGGCATGGGCTGGCTATATACTGTGGGCATGGGCTAGTATGCTATATTCTAGGAGGCAACGGCTACCTGGCTATATACTAGGGGGCATGGGCTGGCTATATACTATGGGGCATGGGCTGGATATATGCTAGGGGGCACGGGCTGGCTGGCTATATACTAGGGGGCAGGAAGCTGGCTGGCTATATACTGGGGGGCAGGGATCTGGCTGGCTATATAGTGGGGGGCAGGGGCTGGCTAGTTACTGGGGGCATAGGTAGGCTGGCTATATACTGGGGGATTAGGGGGCAGAATAGCTACATACTGGGTGTGACTCATGGGCTTATACTTGAGTCAACCAGCATCAGACACAGTTTTTTTGCAGTAAAATTAGATACCTCTGCTTATATTTGCGTTGGCTTATACACAAGTATATACAGTACTCATAGATCCAGGCGCTGTGACTGTGGTCATCTTCTTATATTTGTCATCCATTGATTCCTTTCTTTTAAAATCATGCTAATGAGTCAGAAGGGCTCTGGGGGGGCATTACCAGAGACCCTCCATGCTGCAGCTTCACAGAACTTTTTCCTCCCACTGTGTGAGATTACAGAAGGGAGGGGGAAGTGCTGAGGAAGCAGGGGGCAGGAGGACACATGCCCCTGTGAAGCTTCAGCATGGATGTGCTCTGGTAACTGCCCCCAGAGCCCTTCTGTTTCATTAGCATACTTTAAAAGTTAATTTTTGGAAGGAAGGAGGCAATGGATAACAAATATAGTGCCCCTGGTTTATCTTGCTTTGATGGTAGATTTCCTTTAAAATATTCTACCCATTATTGTTTGCACTGTGATCATTTTTTTTCTTTCTGTGCTTCTTAAGCCTTACGTTATGAATTGTTGGCTCCATAATATTGGTGTTTTCCGACTTGGTGTTTTTGACTTATTCTATTTTTGGGCATAAAATTTTGGCGCCGCTATTGAATCCAACAGTTTCTGGTGCTTTCTATTTGTCCGGCTTGTTTTTTGGTGCAATTTGTGGCGCAAAAAGAGAGAAGCTAAAAGCAAGTCTTGGGAGTTCTAAACCTTTAGTTTGTGCACCAATTCATTAATCAGTTGCGGCACAAACTTACATCGCACTGAAAAATATAGCATGGTTCCAGCGCCATCCTGACCCCAAATTAATAAATGCGCCTTCTGCCGGGCTACTACTTCCTTTAGAAATTGGAGATATAATACATTATTCCACAGGAATCCACAGCCTTGAACGGTGGGCAGATTTACCATACTGGCTGTGACTGATTTATGTAGTAATTTGCTCAAAAATAGCCTACGGTTTTGAGACACTTTTTAGATATTTTGCTGATTAGTACGATAAAGGGAGGGTGGTTTGGGATGTGGTGGTGCAGAGGACGAGAAGACAGTCAGATTTATTAACCAGCATCAGACACAGTGATAAATCTGGAGTAGTATGTGACTATCTAGTCTAACTCTCTACTGATCCAGTGCCTATGTCATGTTTGTGACCATTTTTAGTAAATAGAAAATTGGATGAGACCTTTATGAAAATAAAGTCAATGTAAGTGGTTCACATGCAGCAGAAATCAATGTACTGTATATACTCGAGTATAAGCCGACCCAAGTATAAGCCTAGGCCCCTAATTTTACCACAAAAACCTGGTAAAACCTATATTTTTTTTACTCGAGTATAAGCCGTGTTTGGGTTTTCAGCACATTTTTTGTGTGCTGAAAAACTAGGCTTATGCTCGAGTATATATGGTAAATAAATTACTGTTAAATAAGAGTATCACAGCATTTCCATTAACTTATAGGATGGTAAAGAGAGTCTTGTGACATGAATTACATGAATACTCCTGAATAGGTCAGCCACTTTTCACTAATGACCTTTCTCATTTATAAACAGGTGTTCAAATAGTGTAAATCAGGTCAGATGCTTGTTGTATGCACGTTCAGCATTTATTGCATGGGAGCTGAATTTGTTTACCTGGCAAGAACTGGAGGAGGGAACGAGAATTTTTTCTATGTTTTTCCACACCTTACAATGGAACCAGTCACCTGGCTGTTGAAATTTGCATACTTTGAGAAGTTGAGTGTTCGTGAGACAACTGAGAATTACCATGACCAGCCCAAACATTGGGGAGAATTGTCTCTTCTGTTTCCAGTGAACTTTCTATAGTTTTTCACCAAATTGAAGCACCCTTTGTAGGGCCATTCAGACCTACAAAGTTCAGCAGGGAACTGTGTACGTGTGTTGGCTGTATTTCCCTGCCCTACCACAGATCATGTGACCTATACTTACAATGTCGTATTAATTATGACAGTAGCTGTACTGCCCTATACTCATAGTATTATATAGGTATAGGACAGTAAAGCAATATAAGTCACAATTATGTTGTAAAATCAGATCAGGTGATCCATGGTCAGGTCTGGAGACGTATCAGTCACATGAACAACATTCCCGGAGCAAATATGGTCTAGAGAAGTACCTGCATGTGCAGAAGATTTATATTTCTATAAAGAGTGAACAATTAAAATCCACTAAAATCCACTGTAAGAAAGTGCAAAGTGATGTCTTTAATTTGTGCTTCAAAGTTCATGTAATAGTCTTTTACATGCATAGGATGGTAAAATACCGGGCAGAAACTCTGCTGTGTTTTTAGGGAAAGTGACAGTGACATGGAAAACTATAAGTCAGGCATTAACTGCATCCCCTGTATCCCCTGCAGGGATCACCATCATCTTTTAAGGTTTTAGTTAATCTACTAATTTAGTTAATTTAGTTTATCTACTACTAGGCTATCGGGGCCCCCATTCCTATTGTTTCATCTGACCGTTTTATAACCATGTAGTGTCTTATTTTGTCTGTATATGTACCTCATGTACCCCATGCAGGAATATTTTGGCAATATGGTGACCAGACCGTGCAGTTAGGGCATACTTCCCCTTTATCACATCACATAGCCCGCACAGCCCGATCTAAACTGTACTTCCAAGCTTCTGGTTTAAATCGGATCAGTGCTGTCCATGATCCTTTCGGGAATGCGTGAGTCACGTCACTAGAGATCGGTGCTGGGTGCCGTATGTAATCCTCAGCCCCACCGTGACCAGGAAATCCGCTCAGGGAATGAGCCATCAGGGTTTTATTGTACTGGTATAAGGCAGTAACCTGCACTTACGTAAAACCTCTGTTTTGTTTAGAATAGAAAGGTGTCTTAACCCACAGTCTTCCATAACAATTTTCTACCCGTCACACTGTATTCATCCAATCGGATGAAGTATATGTACATTACATATGTAAGGATTATATTTAAATATATACGTTCATGTTACATAGAACTGTCAGTAGAGGTATAACCTTTCATAACAAAATACTTTCCAGGAAATGATTTGCTCCATCAAGAAGAAGACTTCATTATGACTTCTCCTGGCCATGGTTGAATTTGCCCCCTAGTGTCTTCAGCTCCCCCAAACACATCTCCATATTGTGGCCCTTAAAACACCACAGGCACTTACAGTATAATGTCACCTGGATAACAGGCTTACATACAGGAATCCCTAATTATTATTAATATATATGTATTGTTTTAAAACTGAGTGCAAACACAGGAGGCAAAACACATCACCAAACGCATATGTGTAAGTTATTTAAATAAGTAACAACATGAGTTTTGTCTTTTAACATTAAAAATGAACAATGTAAAACACATGTTTCTACTAATATAACACGTATGCCTTTTCTGTCAATGTGTTTCAAAACGCCCCTCACACTATATATAGCCCCTCACAGTTTATACACAGTCCACCCGCAGTTTATAAACAGCCCCCCCACGGTTTATACACAGACTCCAAAGTCTATATACAGCCCCCAGTATATATTTACCCCTCCCCACAGTGTATATACAGCCCCCCCCCCTCACACACACAAAGCTTCTGTTGGGTTGCGGTTATGTGCAGGAACAGGTCATCACACATCACCTGGGTTCTCCAAAGTGTACAGAGCAGTGCAGACAAATGGGTTTGTTCTGCTCCGCTCTGAATTTCTGTGAGACACAAATGCCATTCATATATCGCAGATAGTACTGGTTTGCCAGAAGCAGGTCCGTGCTTGTGGTGGGTGATTCGAATGGCTACCTGAGTCACCCACATTACAAATGGCAATTCTGCTGACCCACTCAGGATTCGGTCATTGGCAGATGTGGCCCTGTCCCCTTCTCCCAAAACCTCTACCCAGATGCAATTCCAAAAACCAGAAGTACCAGAGAAAAGCAGTAACTGCGATCCAGGGCAGGGTAATTATGCTTTCTTATGCTTATTTCTTGTTCTTGCCCTCTATGGGTTTTCAATAATCCCTATGCCTGCATGTTTCCCAATGGGAAGAGAAGAATAAGTCACTGCCATGCCAAAATTTATTGTGCCCATCTATTTTAGTACATCCTTTGTCAAATGGCTGAACATCTAATACTTTTAAAGAAGACTTAATTCACAAATAAATTGATAGAAGTTATTGATGCCCTTTTGTGTCTATTGATATTAATCTGTCCACTTGTCTTTTGTGTAAGGCCGGTGCAAGGCAACTAAAATGTGGCAGGTGCCTCCATCAAAATTAATGGTCCTTCCTCCATCAATCTATATTTTGTCTCAACATCAAATGTTGCTAAAGAAAAGGGTTGCAGTTGACCATATTGTCATGGTCGAAACAAAAATTACTGGTTACTATGGATAAATATAGGGTTTTATTAATCTAGAATGTGTGCATATGTTATGTATTATCCTGTAATATTTAGTATATGTGTATACATTATACAAAGTACATAGTTAAATGGAACTTTAGTTTACTACATCTTTTATTATATTATCTGTTAATATATGGGTCAAAAGACTGCCCCATCCCCAAAATTTATTCTTCTCTTTGCAAGATTTGTCTGACATTCTTCCCAGCCCACTGGAATGGCAGTAATTTCAAGGATTTTGAAGTGTTATTTATTTTTTTCTTTTTTATGGGTGATAAACTTTTGCTGACCCTGTAGCACTCCTTGAACTCACAAAGCACCACCCCTTCAGACAACAGAGCGCCCCCTCCCATTCTAATTTCCTTCTGCTACACACCTTGATGTCTTTCTCCACCTGGTATCTGCAAGCTACTGAGGTGTAGATGGGGTAGGGATAAGGCATGTACAAAGCATTATAGCAACTGCATTCTCTTCACCTATATCTTGATGACTACGTCCTCATGATCATTGATGTTGAGCTTATTGCCCTGCATATGTTTTTCTCTGGCCTCATACCGAGCATGGACACAGTTTTAAGGGGTATTCCCATTTCAGCGAATAAATATTTTTGTTTGTATGATGAAGAATCATACAATTTTCCAATATACTGTCTGTATCAATTCTTCGTGGTTCTAGATCTCTGCTTGCTATTATTCTATAGAAAAGCTTCTATGTTTACTTCCAGTGGATAGTGGATGCTTGCTGTCCTGCTATAGAAAGCTTAATTGTTTATCTCCAGTGGACAGAAATCTGACCATGGTGACCAGATTTCTATCCACTGGAAATAAACAATTAAGCTTTCTATAGCAGGACAGCAAGCAGAGATCTAGAAAACCGTGAGGAATTGGTGGAGAAAGTATATTGGAAAAATGTATTTTCATTTCATCATACAAACAATAACATTAATTTGCTGAAATGGGGATACCCTTTTAACTCTACCAATTGTGATGCATTCCCCTGAAGAGTCTTTAAGATTAGCTCAGAAGTCAATACGAATAAAGTATGAATGTTGTGTACTATATCATGGCCTTACAGATCAGTATGAAAAAATCACTTTCATTATTATTTTACTATAACCAGAATGATTCTGGTTATTCTGTTGCCTTCAGTAGGATATGGTCTGCCTACGTGAGTAGCACATAGCACATGCGCCCAATATCCCGTGGAGAACTCTTCCCACCACAAGTTATCTTTACAGAATTTGTTGTCTGGACTTGTTAAAATCCAAACTTTTCCAAGCTGGTGCCTTTATAGTGTCATCTGGCTGATACACATCATAATGGGGCACATTTACTTACCTGGTCCAGTCGCGATCCAGCGGCGGGTTCTCCAACGCTGATTCGGGTTCTGCCGGGATTCACTAAGGTCCGTGCGCCGATATTCACCAGGTGTCGCTGCTGCGCCGAGGTCCGCCGGAGTTCACCTGCTTTTTTCTGGTGTACGTGAGTGCTTGATCTTGCGACACAAATGGCTTTTTAAATTCCGCGGTTTTTCTGAATCCTTCGGGTTGTCCGGTGGCCATTCCCCCCGATTTCTGTCGCGTGAAAATCGATCGCGTGCGCCACAATCCCGTGAAATACAGCGCAAAGCGGAAATATTCGGGAAAAACCCGATGGATTCGCGGCTGCGGACCCTTAGTAAATGTGCCCCAATGTGATTAATGGACTGCCCAGAGATAACATTGGCACATTGTATTCCATCCAAATAAAGTACCGTATAGTATATACAGTAAAGTATTGTATCATATATAACATTGCCATACTTTACATTTAGTGGCGCACAGATAGGCTGTCTGGTACCAAGCTAGGTACTCCTAGCAGTAATGATTAGAAATATATTGTGCTTGGTTTGGTACAAGTGGCCAAAGTTTTCTCCTTTGTAATAGTGCTCCCTGTACTTACAATAATCATTGGACATAGAAATGTGCCTCCAATAGTGCCTGCCCCAAAATATTTGTACCAGCCATAACAGTAATAATGCCAAGCATAGGGTACCAGTAGTTACTGTCAAATTACTTGTGTCCCCGTGTGCACCTCAAAGGAAAGTGACTAACCCTGTGTACAACAGTAATGTAAGACAAATATTAGAAATGTTCGGAGGAATGTAGTGAGCATAATAATAGATACTTCTGAAATATTTCCACACTTTTCCTGACACGTCATCTAGGTCTGTTACAGCTGAGGGGGTTATCAGAACCAGAGCTTCAGTATGACTTCTTTGGATTAGAAGGTTATGTATGTAAGTTATGTAGTTGTATTCAAGCCTGTCGGCCGCTGTAAGGAGGCCTGAACTTCTTGTGCCACTCAGAGTACTGTGAAACTGTTGAGTGCCACTTTACAGCACTTTGTGTAACTACAGTGGAATTCATACTATGGCATGTAAATACCAGAACTGCAGTTTGGTATTTCTTGATTATTTTTCTTGCTTTACACTTTTTCCAAGTTATATAACAGTATTGCTGACTGGGATGTGCAAACTGTAATACTGTAATATCTGTATAATACGTATAGTATCTGTTTAATGCCTATCCAAGTCACTAAGTCCAAGCCATTTACTTGTCAGTCAATTATTAAATCATATACCATTATCTTACCAGTTGGAATTCATGTTACCACCTTTTTCACAAATACAGCTAGTGGCAGGTTCACATAGAGCCCTATTTATTACCTGAATCCCTTCTTTAAGATAAAGAAGATACATTTTTAAGATAAAAAATGTTTATAAACTTGCCTGGTGTCCAGGGGTATCTAGAGACCGGGGGGGGGGGGGGGGGAGACACACTGGCCTAATGTCTTGTGACCAGGGTGACATCATCTCAGGTCCTTTAGCCTCCTAACATTACCAAACTGTACACCATGCATATATCTGACCACAGCATGCCTGAATGCCCTTCTAATCCTCTCCATGCAGGCTACTGTGATTTAATGCGCTCATATGTGCATGGTGTACAGTTTGGTAATGTTAGGAGGCTAAAGGACCTGCGATTGTGTAACCCTGGTCACATGACATGACTACTGGATTCAGCCCGAGGAGGCCACTCTCACCTGGACTCACTAAAAGGTGGAATTATAAAGTTGAATATATCTGGGAAAAACAATTTTTAGCTAAATGAAGGGTGGGAGTTAATAGGGCTCTATGGGAACAGTGGTGACAGATTCCCTAGGACAAGTATTAGAAGAAGCCAAATCGTCATTCCACTGTTAAAAAGAACCTGTCAACTCATAAGGCAAATCTGATTCAGAAAATACTTATTTTCATTGAAAGAACCGTTCTTGTTCATCCTTTTGTAACTCACTATTCTGCAGCTCCTTTGTTACTACTTGTAATAATTTATCACTAGTAAGCTAAGTGAGTGTTACTAGTAAAGGGGTGTGATGCTGCATAGCCCTATTCTGCCAGCAATGATTTCACTGTATGAGACAGTATGTACAGGGACACACCCTAAATTGTAACAACCAATTAGGTTACCATTCATAAATACGTGGTTAAAATAAAAAAAGAATTAAACAAGATTGAGTTATGAGAAAACATAATCAAGAGTCCAGAGTATTTTATGGAGAATGCAATTATTTTCTGAAATAGACATGTTAGGGGAGGTGACATATCCTCTTTAAATTTGTATTACTATTCCTGCCCTTAGTAGCAAATCAAACAGAAAGTAGTTACTACTATGACATTATGACATCACTTCCCCTGCATAGAAATTTTGGAAAATTTTCATTTAGTTTGAGTTTAAAAAGTTAGAAAAATGTATTCTCACACTGTATTCATTTCAAGCCTTCACCCGTTTAGAATCTCTTAAGACATGCAATAACCCCACTGCTATGTTCTTTCACCAAGTGTCTCCATGTGTCCCCATATAACCCCTATAAAAATTGTGATCCCCCAATGCCAGATTCGTCCTTCCACTTGTACCAGTCTAGTTTTGTTGTACTTGCTTTGTCTTGAATCTGCAACAAAACCAAATAATCAGCCATTAAAAAAAAATATTTCAATTAGATGTTAAAGGGGCGGGAGGAGTACAGAAGTTTATTTGGCAGATTACCCAGATAATTTAAGCTATCAGCTATTTCTTTAAGAGCAATAAAGACCAACAAAACGGCAGCACTAGATGGGTAGGACTTTTGACAGAGAAGTATAGGTTATTTTTTATTTCTTTTTTTAAACTTCCTCTACTAAGGCAAGCCTAAAATAATAGGCAGTCCCTCTATTAGAAACATGCACACTTGTCACATTAACATACAGTATATAGAAGATTAAGGAAAGTTGTCCACCATAGATCTAATAAAGAGGACTATTTTAGTCAGCCATTCAGATAAATGTTGATTTTGTAAATCAAGAACCAAGAGCGCTAAGATGTTTGAGAGTATAGTAACCGTAAAGTAACTTTTTCCTCAAATACAAGATAAGAAACATTAAAGGGGTTTACCAGATTCCAGGGGCAGGGTTGGAGAAAAAAGAAAGCTTACTTACCCTGCTCGGTTCCTGCGTACTATGTTATAGTTCCAAACTTGCCAAAAAACAGAAGTATCACAGTAAAGGTAAAAATGCTTGTTTCCTACAACCGCTTCAGCACCCAAGACCAAACAATGCACAGTCCCCCGGATGGTAAGTATGAATAACAGGTACTAAGCACAATACTAAGGTCTCTCAAAACTCATATGTACAGCCAGTTGTTCACAATACTCAGGAGCTTTACTGAGGCTGCACTACCCACTGATAGCCCAGTTACACTTCCTGTGCAGCGTCTATGTGCAGGACCCAGCTGCAGTGAGATCCTCCCTCTCCCTCCTGTGAAATGCTGCCAGAGAACCATGGATGGTGAGGGGGAGAGAGCAGAGAGACAGACTTTGTCCCCCAATGTATGTCTCCATGAGTACCTGAGCCTGTGTCATACTGTATCCTGTATAGTCTGCTTTGGGGGGTTGTCCCCTGTATTGTATTTATGGAGCAGAGATAAGTCACACACCTCTCTCATCCCATTCTCTTAAGTCTCTTCAAGTCTCTGTCTCTCTCTTAAGGTTCCAGAATTTCATACAGCCCCTGCAGGTGAAAGTAAAGGTAGCTGCATATGTTTCTAGTTGAATATTGGCAGTCGGTCCCTAAGTACTAGTTCCATACTAGTTCCATACCAGCATGGTGGTAGTAGTGAGACCTGTCAATCAGGAACAGGGAGGCAGGGCAGTACAGAGAACAATGAATTTTCTGGTCTCACTTACTGAACTCACCTCAGCTGAGTTGCATATAATTATACAAACTAATTTTTTACATTGCAGGCAGGAAAAGGAACAATTTAGGGATAAGGGCCATGCTTCTTAATCATAGTTTTAAATAAAGTATTTATTTTAAGTGGACCCTTGTAGGTTCTTGGTGACCACATAAATCACGTCCTCAATACCCTGATATGTGATAACATTTACATATCAGGGATTCAGTAGATGTTATTATTCAGAAATCTGTTGTTTTCTTATATTTCCAAGGACAAATGTATGGATGTCAATCTAGTGAAAGCTCCATATATCCATACAGTACTACACTGAGTGAGATTTGTGCAGAATTCAAGCGTATATTTTATTGGCAAATAGAAGACATGATGATTTAGCAATTTACATTGTGGAGAAATATAAGGTGACAGGGGAGAGGTGTCTACAAGGAATCATTTGTGCCTGCCAAGGGAAGGACGCACACAGGGCACAGTGATCTCTCTTTAGTCCCACGTTGCCCTTTTCCCCGTTTGCCCCGCTTCCTGACAGCAGTGACGTCTCTGAAAAGCTCTTTTGTGGGCAGGCTGGGGAGCTAGCTGGTATGTTGCTTCTGAACTCTGTGCTGGCAAATTCTCACCCTGTTAAGTCATTTGGGGAATGGAAAATGGCTATTGTTTGGGCTTGGCAAGAAGTCCAAGTACCATTCCACTTGCAGACCTTTTTTCCTAGGTCAAGATGCTTAAAGGTGCAGACGGCTTATATAATGTATGGATTCTTTAATTAACTCATCATTGGCTATAACATGGAAATCAGGATCGAGTCTTGTTTATTTAGGAATTTTCTTTGAACTTTTTCATTTCTAAGATTCTATTATGTTTTTCCGTCTGTACAATGGAAAGCAGAAGGTCAGTGTCCTCATTTCTGCACCTCCTGTCTGTGGGAGGATAACAAGAGGATGTGTCAAATGCACTTCAGAACCCGAAGGACAAAAACTTAAGGCCAGCTCAGAAAGTCACACACAACAAAGGCCATTGTTCCAGCACAGAATAACTCTGAACTATCAAAAAATCAACATCCATCAACATTCCGCCTGTGCTGGCACTGAGCACTGGATGGGACTGCAGAGAAAGATAGACAGACATTGAATGGACGGAGTGTAGGAGGAGGTGATGCCAGTTTACAATAGGATAACAAGACAACATAAGGCTCATTCAATGGAGTGCAGCTGCACCATGTACAGTAACCCACTGAAACCCTGCACCACCCAAAGAAGTATTTAGATACATGTTATGTATACCCACATAAACAAACTACACTGGGGTGGTTATTTTTCATAGTATACAAACAATTACATTACATTACAATGCATCAGAGAATATGGATACAAGAAAATTATATTATATTACAATGCTTTGGAGTATGTGGATACAAAAAAATAACATTGTATTGCAATGCACTGGAGTATATAGATACAAAAAAAACTAAATTATATTACAAATCATTATAGTATAAGAGTCTCTTATGCCTCTCAAAGTGGTAAATATTTGGTACGGGAAATACCATAAAAAATAGGTGGTGAAATTAAAGGAGTATTAAAGGGTTTTAAAATCTGACCACCTATTCTTATCATAGGTGATCAATGTCAGATCAATGAGGGTCCGACAACTGCCACCACTCAGTCAGCTGCTGGATCAGGTTGCAGCGCTCTGGTGAGCACCACTTCCGCTTCACAGGCCAGTGACATCTCCATTCATTATGTGGTCTGTGTGCAGGTTAAGTCTCGTCTCGTTCAAGTGAATGAAGCTGAGCTGCAATAACAAGCACTTCCATAAGTCTGAGCGCTGCAGTCTCTATACAGTGCAGATCCTAGACAACCGCTTTAAATATAGACTGTAAAGAGCTGGGTATTTGTCTGCATAACAATTCCAGTGATCACATTCCAATTAGGTTTTTGTTGTATTCATGATTTTAGGTACATTCTTAAGTATATTCTAAATCTAACTATAGGTGGAAATACATTTGGCTCAATTGGTAAGAAATCTGCCCACAGCTCTCTATGACTACTGCTAAGTTAAAATATGGGTTAAAATATGTCCCAATCGGGTGGCTTTGTGGGGACCAGGACTCTGACAGGACCCATTTTACTCCTCCATGCACCCATGTCATAACCAGCCGTCTAGCAGAACAAATAACACATAAGCAGCATATATAAATATACATGGTTCAGTTATTTCAGTCGAACCCAGTCAATGTATAGCTGTTGTATAGCTGCTTATGTTTGTGTAACAGGATTTGGCCAAAATATGAGGGTAGTTTACTCATGTCAATTGCCTTATAATATTATCTAGAATTTTATGAGTTAATTATGGTATGCTATTAAGCCAAAAAAGGGGAAGTGAAGCTCAGGTATGGTGTAGTATTCCAAGGTATATTGTTTGAGGTAATATGTATATGTTCACATTCTTAGGTTGTGCTAAAGTCACAAACACATTAGTCACTTGTTATATCCACAGGGCAGCCAATGGTAACCCCAACCCCAACCAATATGGGGGCCTATGACATACTTGTAATTGATCTACTGCTAGTGCTGCTGGATAGCAAGTCTATACAGCATATGGTGTTTTCATTTGCATGGCATGATTTTCAGAATGATAAGGAATGGTGACAAAAGATAAGTAGATGTATTTTATACCTGGTCAACGAGTACGAATAAGCAAAATAAGAGGAATTTCTTCATTCTTGTAACATATTAAAATAACAACAAGAGAACACCAAAGGAAAGGTGATGAAACATTTAAAGGGGACCTGTTAAATCCTCCTATTTTACTAAATGATTGCATCTTTTTTGTAATGTTATGTTGCATATTTATGTTATTCCTTTGTTAATGTATGGGTAGTAAGCCAAGTGGATATTAACAGTTGGAGCTGTGTTCCTTTGGTGTCTGGTGTCTTATCATCACTTACGACATCACACTGTCAGGGACACTTCTAGACCTAAAAACGGCTTCTTTGTAAACTACACATACATTCTATAATGATAACAAAGCAACAGCAACACATAGGGGGTCATTACTTTATTCTTCTTCCTTCTTCTATAATTTTTGAGACTTTTTAGTGTTTTGCAATTTTTGTGCCTTTTCGGGACTTTTTGAAATGTGCACTGAAGTCCGCTGGACATTTGTTTATAGTCAGTCAGTGACATTTATTTTCTACTCCAGATGTGCTAAATGTTTTGACCCCAAAACATTAGCCAAAAGCATTCTTGGAAAGAAGTGACTTGAGACATTTCTGAGACATCTGTAACAAAGAGATCTGAAAAGAAAAAAAATCCATTTAACACAAAAAAATTGAGATTGATAAATCATCAAAGTAGCAGACAGAAAAAGGATAGGCAAAAACAAGCAAAAACAAACAGAGATAATATAAATGACCCCCATAAAGTTGCCCAATTTTTTAAATTTCATAAGGAATAGAAATATTGAATAAAATAGTCAGAGGGGGCAGTTCCTATTTTAATAAATTAAAGGAGAATCAGTAAAAAAGGATGCAGAAATGGGGTATAAACTGTAGCATATATTAATGTGATGTAAATTAACATAAATAATGTGAAAAATTTTTGAAATTAGGTAAAAATAAAAAGTAGGGATAATAACACTAAAAGTTATTTTATAGCTCCTTTATTTACATTATCATCTTACACAATTACAGTATAATAGTAATTTAGCAAAGTTGCCACCAATAAAGAGAGAAAGAGCACATAGAATATGGGGAAATTAAATTGTCAGTAACTTTTCAACAAGCTTTATTGCAACAAGGCAATAAAGGAAATTTTGTAATATATCTCATCAAACAAAAATTCCCCTTTCTTCTCTTATCTGGCTCATTTCCTTCTCCTCTACCTGCTAAACTGACATTTACTCTGAAATAGTTACTATAATCCAAAATTGCAGAATTATTATATAAAGTTCAACATAGAAGTCCATGGAGAGTGGAGGGGTAAGAAGGAGCTGAGTGAGAGATTAAATAAAGGAACAAACAGGCCCGCAAAAGTTAACCAAGTACAGGCGGTCCCCTACTTAAGGACACCCAACTTACAGATGACCCCTAGTTAAAGATGGACCACTCTGCCCACTGTGACCTCTGGTGAAGCTCTCTGATTGCTTTACTATAGTCCCAGGCTGCAGTGATCAACTGTAAGGTGTCTGTAATGAAGCTTTATTGATAATTCTTGGTCCCATTACAGCAAAGAATTTTGAAACTCCAATTGTCACTGGGGCACAAAAATTTTTGTCTGGAGTTACAATTATAAAATATACAGTTTCGACTTACATCCAAATTCAACATAAGAACAAACCTATGGAACCTATCTTGTACGTAACCCGGGGACTACCTGTATTACCTATCACACTCCAAGTGCTTTATTCATGTATCTATGGATACTTCTCTATAAACTTCTATATGTCTATAGGATCCTGCTGATCTTTAAGTTAGATACTAGATAGACATACTGACTCACCTCAATGTTAATGTAAGGGAGACATCATTACAGCTAGTCTTCATTCATCAGATCTGAGACAAATGTGGATTAAGGAGAGCCTGCAGAGAGATAAACTAATACAAGTCTTATAAGTTATTGAATGGTCACAAATAGCATTATTTGTCCTTTGTTATTCCGGAGTTTGTTCAAAGTTTAGGCACAGTTGTAAAGTAGATGAGAGGAAGGAAGACATAGTGAAGTACCAGGAAACTGCTGTCAACCTTGTGTTGTAGTTGGGTGAGAGTAGGAAGAAAGTTCTACTCACCACTGCTTGAGGTCAGTCTGCACTGATGGCAAGGGTGGCCAGTGCCCCTCTTCCTTTGTTGTAGATTGGGTATCTAATAAGAAGACACAACAGCCAATCAAAGGGAAAAACACGGCACATGGGTCTTTGAAATGTATCAACAAAGTTGTTTTATCAAGAAGGAAATGAAGTGTTGGTGGTACACACAGGATACTTCTCTGTGAAACCATCCTAAAACAAGATAACATGATTGTGTGATCTCATTCTACTGAATACTATAGCAGGAGAAGAAAAAAAATGTGCAAAGAGCTATATTTAGTATCGACAATGCATGTGGTTCATGATCTCATCTCAAACAGGTTATTCTCATCACTGAAAATTCCAGTATAGATAATGCAAAGTCTAGGCAATGACTTTGTTCAGCTTTGCTTATACTTCAATGGTTTGGACTGTGGGGTATTTACATAAAGTCGCCAGAGTTTCAAAGGAAACTGTGCCACAAAAAAAGGAAAATTACCCAATTTAGTTTTTCCCGATGTTTTACAAAAAGATTGCTGAAAATAAAGGTTTGACTAAATTAACTTTTTTTCATTTTTGTAAAGCTGAAAAAAAATTGGAGTTAATAGACTAAAAGTCCAGATGTAAGTGTGCTGTGGTAGCATAGGTGCCATCCCTTTGCAGCCTTAACATTGGTTGTCTAAAGTCTATGCCCTGGTTCTTAAAGGACATCTACCATCAGATTTACTGATGGTGGATGTCCCAAACTTACTTGCTCCTTACCTCTAATAATGGGGTTGAAAAACCATAAAAGTTACTGGCGCGGCGCTGCTAGTTGAATTATCCACGGACAGAGGTAAAAAAAGTTTACAACAGTAACATGCACAAAAGACATGTATAAGACAAAGGTCTAAAAACATAGTACTGAAGGTCAAGAGTTAATGAAACAATATTTAAATGGTACATAATAAATTCATCAGAAGTTCATAGTCAAAGCATCATCGACAAAGGTCTGTCACAATAAAATCTGTAACACCATTCTGTAATACATAATAGAGGTATAATAAAGGTATAATTCATAAAATTCATGAGTATCTGATAGTGTATTCATTATTGGTAGAGAAATATGTTTACAGATCAGGCTCCTTTGTAGCATTCTGATGTGAGAACGCTGAAGCGCCATACAGGACCAGCGGACCTGACGTGTATGAATGCTTTTGCGGCGTAAGTCGCAGTGTTGCGTCTATCAGTGTAAACATGACTTGTGCAGGGATGGGAAGAGCCCAGAAAACTTCCTCTTGAAAATGTAGATTCACAAATTGGGGCTCATTAACTAAGGATCCACAGACCACATTTTCATCTGGATTCCCGTCGATTTCCACGTTGCGCCGAATTTAACAGGGGTTTTTGGCGCACGCGATCGGATTTTGCCGCATCGGCGCTGGCTTTCACGTGGCTCAAATCGGGGACGGCCGGGGAACGATCCGATGGATTCGGACCAACCGCGGTATTTAACATCGCAAATTGTGTCGCAAGACATGCACTCACATACTCCGGCGGACCTCAGCGGGAAAGCGACAGAAGCAAGATCTCGGGCGCACGATGTTGGTGAATCGCGCCGGACTTCATCTTCGTCGGACCAAGAGTGCACCAACTTTTTTGTTGTGCACCTTTAACAAAGGGTGTGTGGCGCACTTCTGTCGGATTTTGCGTGATCAATTTGGTGCAAGGTCCGACTGAGCATCGGAACAACCCACTAATTTGTGTTGCATGATGCCTACTGCAGCTGCGCCCCAAAACGATTGCGTGTGACACATTAGTGGTGCATACACTTCTTAAATACCTGTGCAAGCAGTTTGCACCTAAAAGAATGTGCAAAGTCAGACGGAAAACTGCTGCACAGCCCTTAGTAAATACGCCCAATGTCTTTTTTCACATGCATTTTTGTGTATTTTCTTTTGCTACCATTTTACAAGTTCTTTAGAGTATTGGAAAACACTAGAAAATAAAAGTATACATAAAACACTTAAAAAGCTACTCTAAGGATGATTTGATGCAAGGACTCCATTCCACTGCACAATCCTTGGTTTGTGGGATCTGACCTACACACAGGTCCATTTCCAAAGACTATGCACGTTCTTGTGCAGTAGGCCTAAGGCTTACTAAAGGCATAGTATGCCCTATATTCTAAGTGGAATCCAGGTGAATGCCATGGCAGATACAGTCATTTATTTTCATAACCACAGCAATATGTTCAGTAAAATGTGCTTAGTAAAACAACAATTTTGTCATTGAAATTGAGCATTGTATATTAAAAAAAATCTTTGTGTGTTAAAATGAGCCCTCCTATTGTACTATGGACTTTTAGTACATTTTGTATGGCTGAAATTCCTTAGAGCTGCCCTTTGTTCTTCTACAAGGCTAGATAAACCTGATGTCAATAAACAGGTACCAACGCCCATTTAACTCCCTCAGAGGCCCCCAAGAAAATAATAAATTGTTCATTTTCAAAGAGAGTGAGACAGATGTTAGTTGTTCGGTAATATTTGCTCAAGGAAGGTAATGCCATTGTTCCCAAATGTTTGCATTCACAAAGTCACATTCATATTAACACAATGTATACTGGAGACAAGTATGTCATAGCTAATTTATTTCATAATTTCTATAATTAGTTAATTATTAGTATCTTATCGAGATGCTTAGGCCAGCAACACACGCACCAACGGTAGGCACATGACTACATTAACTACAAAATTTTTTAGTAGATTAGTGCTCACAACTGTTATTCTAACGGACCGTGTGACTCATCCATTAAAAAGTAGAGAATGTCCTGGTCATAACCAGATCACTCATGGACTATAGTTTATGAGGATCTGTGAAAAATGGATGTCAGACAAATCACACATGATAACAGAAGGTAACATCCGTTTTTCACAAGTGAATTTGGCCACATTTGTGTGCAAATGTGGTCACACTCTTGGGCAAGTGCATGTGGCTAAAACTAAGCCCAACTACAGCAGTCCATGTGGTGAAATTGCTCTGTTTTTATAGTAATTGAAAAAGTACAGAATAGCTGTTATTGACAGGGAAAAAGCTGGGACTATAAAAATGTTAAAACTATCCATGGCTGTATAGTTTGATTCCTTTTGACTTGTTATATATAGCCGGTCCCCTACTTAAGGACACACGACTTACAGATGACCCCTAGTTACAGACGAATCCCTCTTCCCACTGTGACCTCTGGTGAAGCTCTCTGGATGCTTTACAATAGTCGCAGACTGCAATAATCAGCTGTAAGGTGTCTGTCATGAAGCTTTATTGTTAATACTTGTTCCCATGACAGCACAAAATTTGGAAAATCCAATTGAGACAGGAACAAAACAAATTTTGTCTGGAGCTACAATTATAAAGTATAGCAGTTCCAACTTACACACAAATTCAACTTAAGTGTAAATCTACGGAACCTATCTTGTACCTAACCCGGAGACTGCCTCCACATATTTGAAAACAGTTGGCAAAGGTTCTGGTTCTGTTGTTGAAGCTGAAACCAATGTTGTTTATTATTACTATTTTATTTATTCATATAGTGCTAACACATAAATTGGTATATAGTATATATATATATATATAGAATGTGAAAGGAACACAAAATTCCATACAGCCAATATTATCATAAACAGAAATATAGACACTCCATGAATTCCACCTATCATAAAATATGATAAACTTACAAGATCCTTCATCAACTATGAAGGCAACATTGCTAACCAATGAGACACTGTGTTGCCATATAAAATTGAACAATACCCAGTGCATTTCATGTTGTATCTACTGTATAAGGGTACATTCACACAGCTGTATGCCCACCAAGCCGCTGCCCGGCGGGCATACCGCTGTATGGAGGAGGAGAAGGAGGTGACCCCTCCATAGAGAAAAGTGGCAAACGGGCGCACACATGGGGAAAGATAGAGCATGCATGTGTGGCACCGTACTGTCATGGGGCTGCCATTGCCGACTATGTGGACGTATATGCGGCCGCAAATTTGCCTCATCCCTTTTTAGGCTACATGCATACGATATATGCCGTACTACGTAACATAGAATGGCGGGCATACGTCGGCACCGGGGAGAGAAGGAGAAGGAGAGTGCTGCTCACCACTGCCCCTCTCCATAGGAATACACAGCGTGGGGCACCTTATTCCGTAGAAAGATAGGACATGTCTCATCTTTCTACGGGCTACGAAACAGTACGGTGGCGCACATGTGCTGCACCGTGCTGCTCCCGTTTGGCACCGTGAGGCCATTGAAGAGTATGGGGGTCGTATATACGCCGTATATACATCTGCCATATATACGTCGCCCATACGTTCATGTGAATGTAGCCTTATACTGACATTCACAAACCCATTTTCTATGGCACATAATTTAAAGTTGTTTTAGTTGGCAATATGACTTTTAATATCCATGTGTGCCATTCTTTGATGTTTATTGCAGCCACTATATCAATGGCCTATCCATAGGCACCTAACACCTTCACCCATCAACTGATAGTAAATCTGCCATACACTGCCCATTGTAGTGCAGGTTTGGTTTGCATAAAAGTAAAGGGTGGCTCAGCCCAAGATAAATCTACACTACTACTACCGCTACACTATCTACACTACCATTATGTGTTTCTTGCTCTATCCAGTGTGGAGCAGCACTGATGTCAAGATGTAGGGATTAGCACCCCCACAAATGCCATACGAATGACCAATCCTCAAAAATCATATTTTATTATATGTTTTTTACTATTGCCACATTGGGTATTGCGTCCACATTGCCCTCTGTCATACTCTGTTTGTTACAAACACTATGGATTGGTAACTATGTACCGCTGATCAACTATATCTTATGCAGAGTGTGCCATCTGTTCCATTAGTGTTATATGCATTTCTTATGTGTGAACTATACTTATTGACCTTAAATAATATTTTGTATGGTTTACAGTTTACACTGATCTATTTGTATGGGACAAAAGGCAATACATTTATTGTTTGTTGGTGCAATGTGATATGTATTGATCTATTGTGATCTTATACATGGGTTAAGGTCGGATGTACTTATGTACTTTTTAGGTGTTTTTAAACGGATGTTATGTGGTGTCAATATTCAATAAAGATTTGTACAGATTTTTGGCCTGTGCACACTTAGTCTTCTGTTGGCACACATGTTTTTTTACTATTGTGACAATTTCTATCTATAAAACATTTATTGACGACAGGGAATACACGTCCTTTTTTGAACACCGACCTTTGAGTTGTACTTTCTACTTTAGTACATGAATTGTTTATGGTAACCAGGCCACAAAAATCAACACATGAGTCAACACTGAATATGTATGGAGCTTAATGTGCAGATGGTAAATTTCCATTTGTCAAAAGCAAGGGCAAGAATGAAAACTTAAAATCTAATGTAAGGAGAAGTTAAAGGTAAACTATTAGCAGAAAATGACCTAATACACCACTGCTAGTAGTTGTCAAACAGATTAACACCTTCCAAATCATGTTTTTTTTTATCATGGTCCAGAGCGGTGTCATCGTCTACAAAATCCACTCTGAATTGAGGTAATGTAAAGTCATGATGGTGGAGATCGGATGAAGTCAAGCTCTGAATTAACCAGTTGCTGCACCTGACAGGTCTCCACAGCAGTGGAGAGATTCTAGTGCAGGGAGAGCTTGACTTCAGTAACTGATTGAAATGGCCGTATTACAATATACAATGGAATCTTTTCCATATCACCTTCAAGTAAAGATCATGGGGAAAAAGGAAAGTTACATCTGTCGAGCTTATGCCCGGAATTTTAAGCTAGTAGACTTCTCTTAATTTATAGTCTGAAAATAGCAGAGTTTCTTTTACACCAATTTCTATTTAACTTTTTAATTTTTCTTAACTTTTTTTTTTCAGTTTTGCCTTTTGTATTTTGAAGTGTTGGTTGCAAGTAAATTGCTTTTAAGGAGTGATGCTATCTGGTGGCGTATTTCATATGTATATAGTATGTAACATTTGTGTACAAAAGCAATTCAAACAAACCCTTAAATCCATATGCTTAGTCAAAGTGCCTTTTTGATTTGGGGGAACATAGTCTATATAGTTATAAGGGTTGTCTTCCCTGCAGTTTCCTTATATCCTTTGGCTTATGGTATTACTCTAGCATTCAGCTGGATTGACCTTGAATAAGAGAATGGGAGCAATTTTGTTTCCCATTAATCTTGATATTATAGTTTCAATTGCTTCGAATCCTGAGTGCTTCAAAAGAAGAATATCGCTTAAACTAACGCAAGCCAGAAGATGAATGCAAATAGATTCATGATTATGCACAGTCTAAATTGTCCAGATAGTCGCTCCGAAAAAATATATCTGAATAATGAGTGAACATATAGACACATATTCCTAGGACAAGTTCTGCTGCTTTGGTAAATGTGTAGGATGCTTTGTAACAGTTGCCAGGAAAGAAAACAAGAGTGAATCAATTTCTCCCACTCTCTTGGTGGTGACTAACTGGCAACTGTCCCTTACACTGATGTTGGCCATAGACAAAGAGATTTTATAGAATCTCGGATACATTTTGTGACACATTCATAAGCTATTGAATAAGTTTGTAAACAATTTGGAGTTAGGCATTGGTCATATCAACCAAATTGTCTTTGCAGCTATGACAAAAGTGAATGAAATCTGGAGACTAAGGCTACACAAAATGCATTAAGTATCTACTGCATAAAACTGCTACTTACTTTGCCTGATGAGAATACTTGTTCTTATGGACTTTAGTGGTTGAAAGCCTACATGTCTATGAGGGAGGGGAGAAAGAGCTGTGATCCAACAAACATTGTTGGCGTTTGTGTATTGAGGACTGGTTGTGCAATTTTGGGCCTGTTCTATTTAATATTTTGTCAATTTATTGCTACATATGGAAGTTATTGTCTTTGCATCAATACAGACAGACAGACACCCCTCACTCCAACTACTAGTACCCTCAGGAACGGAATAAAATGTCCTTTCTAGAATTACCTCTTTTATGTAAAATTGAACTTGTCTATATATTTTATATGTCTATAAAAAAAAGTTCTCCAAAAAAAAGTAATGCGAAAATGAGCAGAGAAGATAAGATATTTAGCATGAGATTAATTATTTGTAAAGGCTGCAGGGGTTGTCACTGCAGTCCTGTCTTATATTCTATAGTGCCCAGAAACTTAGGTTGGAACTAACCAGGATCTTTATCTGCAGCTGACATTTCTAACTATGTCTTTAAATGCCTGTAACTTCAGAGGATATTCTTCTTTTAAATAATTCACCAAAAGCAAAGGTTTCTAGGTACTGTAGAACCAAAAATAGTGTATTCTGAAGTGACACTTCCTCTGCAGCCTCTAAACTTAATCTTAGGTAAAATATGGCCCTGCTCTCCCCAGGTAGGGATAGCAGGGTCATATTATTTTTACTTAATTTTGAAGGATATTTTTCATGGGTAAACATTATTATGCTCCACCTGAGGATACTAGGAGGTAAAATTTAATGAGAGTGTCCCACTAGGAGCAATAAACAATATGGAGGGCAGACTACAAGTCTATAAATTTTGAGTGACACTCAAGTTTCAAGCTGCGTCTAATGTGATGGCACTTGAAATCCTGCTGCTAGAAAGAGAGCAAAGGATTATTGTTTTATGAGCATCCACCATATGGGTCAATAATAACTTTGGGCATATACCTAAAGGATTTCATCTGTGTTGGCATCAAACTATGAAAACTAAGTTGTAATTTTCTTGTGGAGAAATATGGCTTTGTGTACTGACTTGTTTCGTAAGTTGCTCCCTCATTGAGATACTGTTCCATAACCACTGAGCCAGTTGCCTCTTGTTAGTCACTATAACCACTAAGCTGGTTGCCTCTTGTAGGATAGTTAATATTAAGTCAATAGCCTCATGATGAGTAAAGTCTGATTTATGTACATACGTTGTTTACAGCATCTCTTTGATCATCTTCTGTGAGTGTGCAGCCCGCTAGAGTCTTAGCCAGAAGTATTTTTCTCATCCATATTATATATATCACCACAACTATGACCTGGATACACAGATTTTGCAGTGTATTTTCTGTGGCATATGAAGAACGTTGTACATTTTGTGTAGGGTGTCTTATAAAGAATGTCAATAGTGGGAGTGTTGCAGGAAGCAAAATCTTAGAGTTTTTAGATTTTCAACATTCCAAATCAGAAATTTGCATGGAAACAAGTTAATTAATGACCAGCTATTAAAGTGAAGTCATTGAGCCGTATGTTATGAGTTCTGGGAGTGATGGGACTGAGGGCATGGCTTCATTCAGGCATTTATGGTCACATTTTTTTATTAAATAAAGTCATTAGAGTCTCATACAATGAATGACCCTTTTTGTTACAGAAAGTGATCAAAAGCCGCCTCATACAAACATGTTCATATTAAGCAGTATAAGAATATCAAATACACCTTTCTAGAAATGGGTATTACACTTTTGCACTGAATTATTTATGGCATAGTTTCAGCAAGGTTCTGAAATCATTCAATGGGAGATTCTGGTCCAAGTAGACACAATTCATGCTTTCGTACATTCATTGGATTCATGTCCCTGGAAGCTAAATACCTCTTATTTTTTTTTAAGATTTAGTGACTCACTAAGCCATATGATTGCACTGAATTTATTGGGGGCCATTTATAATAGGATATTTTTGACTTTTTGGTGTAAAAAAGTGTCTCAAAAAACTCACAATTGGGTTTTTAGTGCCAAAAAATCGCAAAGACCTTATCCCAACACTGGCTTGAACATAGGACCACATACAGTGCAAATCCATATAAAGCCAGATTTCTTTAAATAATCTAAAAAAAAATCACATAGTCACTCCCCTCCAGGTGCATGTGCTGCTGCGATTTTTTACTTATCTTGCAATTATTTTACGATGATTTAAAAAAAAAAGGAAGGCGCAGATACTGCTGACAAATTTATTAAAGGACCAACACCAAATCTCCAAAGACGGTCATAGAACTATCACTAGAACTATATGAGCCTGCCTAATGATAAATAACAGCCATTGATGCTTGAGAACGTAGTGGGGGTGAACACAGGACATTGCTATCCACAGGGCCGCCACTAGTTTTTATGGGGCCCCTAACAGCTTTCCGTTATATACAGAAATCACCCCAGCATGCCCCCGTGGTAGATACATAGACCCCCGGAATGCCCCTGTGGTAGATACATAGCCCCCCAGTACATACCCATGTTAGATAGCCTCCAGCACATGCACCACAGTAGATACACACAGTGCTGAGTTCTATGGAGGGTCAGGACATCACTGGGGGTATGTAGACTCTGTTCTTTTGCGATTGCAAAATTGGGGATCCGGGAACACATTCCCACTGCACCCCATGATGGCGGCCGTACCTATCCACAAGACTAGGACTCTGCTAAGTTGTTTGTAATGGATATTTGTAGTTCATTGGACTTTAAAAGGACTATTGATGGACTTTGGTAATCACACCCAATCACACATATTAGCCTCTGACAGAAAATCCAAGCGGTTGTGCATGCTGTCAGATCCTCGACTTCCACAATCAAAAATAGCAACAAGAAATAACAATCTGCAACACTCATAGAAACCACAATGGTACTGTGCAAAAAGACCTACTCTTTATTCAAGCTGCGGGTGCATGACAGAAGGATAAAAAACACACCGGATCGACGTGTTTCGACGCTATTGCGTCTTAGTCATGATCTCAAACAAAACGATCTTTATTTGAGATCAGGACTAGGACGCGATAGCGTCGAAACACGTCGATCCAGTGTGTTTTTTATCCTTCTGTCATGCACCTGCAGCTTAAATAAAGAATCAGTATTTTTGCACAGTACCATTGTGGTTTCTATGAGTGTCGCAGACCATTATTTTTTGTTGCTTTTGATGGACTTTATGCTCTCACACAGTATCAACGCATGGTATGTCTTATGAGATGTAAGAAAATTTATATAAAGAAAAGAATTTAGCTGTTAGATATTTGATTGTTTGTGAATCGGAGGCAAAGGAAGGGCCTCTAGGCCCTATTCCACTCCAAGGAAATTGGGTTTGTTTGCTTGATTTCATACGTTTAAATAACCCTCATTGTTATAGGACAGCCTTGCTATAATGTATTCTGGGACAGTTATCTCTGTAAGTGCTCTTATAGAAAGAAGGTTGTCCATCACTGATAGAATGAGATTAATAAAAATATACATTACATGCAAATGATTCTTTTCTCCACAAAAGTATTTGCTTCTCCTGTGATCACTCCTGTGTTAAGTGAGTGTAAAAGGGCCCCAACTATCATATGCTATTTATGTTACTGGTGTTTTTTATGTGATATAAGTTTGGACCTCCCCATCCACCAAGGTGAATGGCAGCTTCTGTAAAGCATAGTTCAACAATGCATTGATAATTCTCAAATAATATTAGGGCCACCTGGTGCTCAATGGTAACTACAGATATTTTAACATCAAGGCGTGTGAAGAACACTGGTGTAGGCATTACATTTGATTCTGTTCCATGTATTACTGGTGTGTGAATTACCTGAAATCTTCGCCATTCTGCTCTGACATCTCAGAATAATTAAGTTTAGTATTTCAGATCAGATTTCTTCAAAATTCTGCTATTGTGTCTGAACCTAAACCCCTAGACCAGTGGTGGCGAACCTATGGCACGGGTGCCAGAGGTGGCACTTGGAGCCCTTTCTGTGGGCACCCAACACAGAATTTACCAGATAGGACTCAAGGTTTCCTCCTTCAGTCCAAGAACACCCAGGGCGCCCCACGCTCAGGGCTATTTTAAAGTGACACCTACTTGGCTGCCAGGACTACAGGAGGAGCGAGAAGGTGTGGACAGAGATGGATTATCTTTGGAGCTCCTGCTCAGGGGAGCCTGGAGGGAAGCTACAATCCAAATGTCTCCTGCTTTCTATTGTAATGGTGTCCTCAGGACGCCAATACGATTTAAACATGTGATACAGCAGAGATTAATAGATTCTTTGTCATGTTGGCACTTTGCGACATAAGGTTCGCCATCACTGCCCTAGACCACATTTGCTTTCTCTGATGAGTTGTTTCCATAATGTACATATACCACCTATATGTCACTGCCTCTCTTCAAGCTCTGTAGGCAGTGCCAGGCAGGCTGGGGGCGTGCATAAATGACATCATGGCAGAGCCCAGAGTGGCTGAGCAGAGCACCTAAGGCTAATTTGAATATTTTGAAAAGTATTTTCCATCAAAATGCAGATGTCCCCAGTAATACCGAGTAAAGATTACAGCACAAGGGGGATGAGATGGGGAGGTGAGTACTATCTTCTACCATGAGGAAATCTGATGGAAGATATCCTTAAAATATGTAAAATGCATTGTATGATTCAGATCCACTAGAGCTGACTTGACAAAAACTCTGTGCCAATGGATTGTCTCAGAGAAACAAAGGATTGTCCCTGGGCACTGACTGCAGAGCAAGCATACCAGAGATAACTGGCTGTGCCCGTGGGTGACTGGTGGAGGACGGGCACCAAACAAACAACTTGGGCATAGCTGGTCCTAAATGAAACCATTTATCAGTCCCTAGTTCAGATATGCAAGTTTTTCATAGACAATTAAAAAATAATGGAGGGAAAATAAAAAACAGAAGAAGAATTAAAGGGGCTGTCCACTTTCAGCAAATAATTTATATGGTTTCTATAAGGAAAAGTTATATAATTTTTCAATGTATTTTCTGTATCAATTCCTCACAGTTTTCTAGATCTCTGCTGGCTGTCCTTCTATAGGAAGCTTTTATGTTTACTTCCAGTGAATAGAAACCTGTCCATGGTCATACAGGTGCACGGCTCGTTATATCACTCACCTCTGGTAATTCTCTGTGATACTAATGTGCCCTGCACCTGGGTGACCATCGTCAGATTTCTGTCCACTGGAAGTAAACATAGAAGTTTTCTATAGTAGCGCAGCAAGCAGAGATCTAGAAAACAGTGAGGAATTGATACATAAAGTATATTGGAAAATTGTATAACTTTTCCTTACACAAACCATATCAATTATTTGCTGAAAGTGGACAACCCCTTTAAGCCCAAGATGTAATTTCCTTCGGCATATACTGTATATTTTAACTGTACTAAACTGTACTGTGTTAAAAGGTATATCATTGTTATGTGAGCACATAGAAGACATTCACTAGAAATTAGAAACTGTAATGTTCTTATTTAAGTATTAGACAAATACACATCTGTCTCACACCAGTCTCTTCTCTTCTCTTATTTCAGCGCTGCAAGGATCGAGTAAATGCATTGGCTATCTCTGTGATGAACATGTGGCCTGGTGTGAGATTGCGGGTTACGGAAGGATGGGATGAGGATGGCCACCACTCCCATGATTCCCTGCACTATGAAGGACGTGCTCTGGACATCACAACTTCAGACCGAGACAAAAGCAAATACGGCATGTTGGCGGCCCTTGCAGTTGAAGCTGGCTTTGACTGGGTGTACTATGAGTCGAAAGCTCACATTCATGTCTCTGTGAAAGCAGGTATTGTTTAAGGAGATATAGAACCTACTTATAGGCCTGGAATACTTCTTTAGGTTAGGTCCACATGACAGTAGGGTTGCCCAAAATGACTGGGTTAATGCAGTATAGAATTACTCAACTGTTGTTACTGTCCAACAACCTACACCCCCCCCTCCCCCCCCCCCCCTTTAAATGCATGGACGGACAAAACAGCTTTCTGGTCCTTGGTGTTACTTATGGGATGAAAACATTAGGATTTTATGGACAGAAAGGTCTTGTAGGTGTTATCTCATACTATGTACCTACCTTTGGTCTTTATAAGTAGCTGTATTTAAAGTACTGCTTTATTTTAAAGAAAAAAAACTCTATGTTAATAGGAAAACCTCAAGAGAATTTATCCACTGGTTCCTAGAAAACAGTGGTAACAGTAGGCACATATTTATTTGTATCCATTACATTTTCCAGTCTAGCAGACAATGGGAGGTTTTACCTTGAGATGTTACACTGTATCGTCCCATTATACAGCAATGAAACCATATTAATACTGGATTGTGTGGACTGAGTAGAATGAGACTCGTTCACTTTATTCTGTTTTCACACATCTTTACCCATTGTAGTATTTCACACATGACACCCTTTGTTGTCTTCTCACCTTGTGAGTTCTCACTATTTTAGTTCTCGCTATTGTTTTCTCTTTATTACCTCTCAATATTTTTTCCCCTTTTACACTTACCTGATAAAATTGAGCAATAAAAAGAAAAAGCAGTGACACATGATATACCTAAAAGTTTATTTCATTGTAATGTCAGGATTGTTACAAGTCAAGGTACTAGGTAAAATTGGGCAGGTTTGGCTATTGAGGAGTCCCAAACATAGTTTTGTCTATGGGTTGCGTTGGCAGCCATGACTGCTGAATAAAGAGCCATGCCATAATAGGTTGTCCTGTACTCAATATACCAATATACAATATGTATTATAAATGCAATCAAGTGATTTGAGGTCCTCCAGTGGTACTAAAAAGGGATAATAAGGCTACATCTACACTGACTGACTGGCTACGGCCAGGCATCTGTCAGGAGGGGTGACCCCTCCCCTCTCCATAGCGATTTGCGGCACACGGCCGTAACACAGGGAAAGATAGGACTGTTCTTTTTGCCATTTTTTCACCTTTTTTTTAATGTTAGATCTATACATTGCAAATGTGTTTTGATAACTACCTGTGTTCCCTTTCAGACAACTCCTTAGCAGTCCGTTCTGGGGGCTGTTTTCCTGGCACTGCCATGGTTAACCTAGCTGGTGGTCAAAGAAAGTCCCTTTCTGAAGTTCAGCTTGGTGATAAAATCCTCACTACTGATGAGACAGGACAAGTGGCAACTACAGAAGTCTTCTTATTTTTGCACAAAGACAAGGATAAATTGTCCACCTTTGTTGTAATCGAAGCTGAGGGACATCCCTACAGGTTATGGTTGACACCAAACCATCTTATTTTTGTAAGGAAAAACCAACTGGCAGGTTTTCTACCTGTGTATGCCCATCATGTTCAGGTGGGAGACTTTGTTCAAGTATACATCAATGGCACTCAGCTTACACCGTCTAAGGTGGTCAATGTGTCTATACAAGAAGAAACAGGAGTTTTCGCTCCACTGACTGTCCATGGTACACTACTGGTAGATGGCATTCTAACATCCTGCTATGCGACTATTGAATGGCATGACTTGGCACACATATCATTTGCCCCTATGAGATTTCTTTACAATATGTTCTCCATGCTTCCTGAATTTGTAGACAGTGATGGAATTCATTGGTACTGCCACTTCCTCTATGTGCTGGCTAAGAAAGTTCTTTGGTTGGAAATGCAATGAAGTGCCAAATGTTGGTTAATTTGGAAATGCTGCTGCAGTAGGGTCTCGTTGACCTACAGTGACTCATACTGTGTGCTTCCTGTAAGCTTTCGAAGCTCAACAATCACAGCACATGCTACGTGGTTCCAAAGGACCTTGAATACCAAAGTACCTACGCCTTAAAAGCTGATTAATAACAATCATGTTGCTTAGATGGACCCACGTCATGTCAAATGCTGCATGAAAATTGCTTAGAAAGCTATTAACTTATCTTTGTGGGTAAAGGGTAATGATCATGTGAATACAAGTAAGACGTCTAAGAAGATGGTCAGAAAGGAGATGTTTGAGTAGTAGATGAGAAGACCAACTCTCATTTTACAAATATATCTCATCCTATAGAACCTCTTCCAGGTTACATGGATTTCCCAAGGTGGAGTCCATGGAACTAGTGTTGATGAGCATACTGATTTTATTCTAGGTCTGAAACTCAGACCTTATCTAGCGAGGTTTTAGGTTCTTGTAGAACTTTCTTAACAAAAAATATTATTTAACTTGTCATAGACTTCACTAAAAGTGAGATGTCATCTATGTAAAGCGAAATGTCTTTCATTTTTCAGTGGTCTGGCATTCCTTTACATATTAGCTGATAATCGACCAGACATGCATGGACACATCTCCAAATATGTTCATCTACAAGCCTAAATCTGTTGAGCCAGAAACATAGGAGTTAACAAAGGTCATTGTGCACTGATTATTTATTATGTGGATTTCGGTAACTTCTATGATCTTCCATTACATGCCCTAACCATTGGAAGATGCTCACAGGACTTGTGAATGGAGGATTCTACTACAATAGGTGCTACTTGGCAATAAAACACAAAGCCGGAGTGTGTACAGGATGGTTATATACAACACAGTTATGTATGTGGTTAATATTTCATTCAATCCAAGTGTTATAAGGGAACTGCACCCATGTAATACAGGTTTGGGTTATCTTTCACTTCATATTTTTAAATTAGACGACTTACCCGCGGTTTTGGCAACTTGACACAACTAGGTGAGCGTGAATAAAACACATGCAGAAGGCCAGTAACGCTGTGATTGGAGAGAACCCAGGATATATTACAAAACCTAAGAGAACATAGAGCACTGTGGATTACAGCTACTTGTTCTCTATCACACAACTCATATAAGCATTTACCTAGCTATTTTTTAAACTGCTTTACCTATGTACTGTTAGCAACTTTTAGGGGTCACAACTTCTTTCACGAAATACAAGCCAATAGGAATGTGACAAGTGTTCTCAGCATATTTATGGCCCATACAATTTGTTGTCAGTTTGATTTAGCACAATAAACCACTCACTAGTATAGTTAGGCAATGTTTACATCTGGGAATATCCCTTTAATAATAAAAAATTCTTGCATTTTCATATTGTCGGACCCCATGACACTGCACTTCACATCTGTATCATTGCCATGGATGGTGCTGCTAGAGCTTCCTGAAAAAAAAATTGGAATTTTATTATTTATCTATTATTAGTTTCAGTTCTATGTTTTTTCCCCTGCAGTTAACTTTTAACAGGGGTGTGGCATGGAGTGTTTTATTGGACCTCTTTTATAGATTACGTGTAAGAGAGAACTTAGGTTATATTCACACATTGCAGGTTTGTTGTAGAAATTTTGAAACTGTGCTCTATATATTTATCAGAATAAAGTTTTAAAAAAGTCATTGCCCCAGAAATGACCCATTTAAATGTATGGAATAAATTGAGATTTATAAAAATATTGGCAACAAATCTGCCAGTTCTAAACAAATCTGTCCAAACTCTTTACAAGGAGAATGGGTAGCCTTATACTGATCACAATATACAGTACTTTATAGTTTTCCATTTACATATTGGGAGAAGTTCCCTTTTAACATATTTTAAGTTAATAATCTCCTGGGATGAGAAATGATTTCATAAAATACTGCAGACTCTCACTCAAGCCACATGCTATTACTAAAAATACATAAGGTAGGAGGTGCGGTTTTCCAGGGAGTTGCCAAGTTCCCTGAATAAAAGTATATTTTTTTAGATCATGTCTTATTGTAACATTCCAAAGGAAATCTGCTTTAACACAGCTGCTGCACAATCATTCTTAGAGTATATTTTTCTACTTATAAATTGTAATTTAATTTGGTCATTGTAAAGTTCCAGCTTCCTGTAGATGTAAGACAATGAATGTTGAAACAGAATTTAATATCTTTTTAACAATCTTATTTAATGTGTTTTCTGTTAATAAACCATGTTATAATTTATCAGTACTGGTAATTCTGACTCTGAAATCCATTGTGTTGTTTAAAAATATAAATGTTTAAGGATTAAAAATAATCAAAAACACTAAATGAAAAAAAATTGCAGTCAAAACATTTGCAATTTTCAAAAATCAGAGTAGGGCAGTGGCCTGTAACCTTAGATGAGCTACTTTGTCTTTGAGTATTCTGTGGTAGTCTGAGATACATGTTGGTTATAACAAGTGCTTGATTATCAACATTTCTGCTAAACCTCCATTTACAGGCTACTAGTTGTGTGTGTATAGACATGAGAAGTAAATAAGTGTATGATGATTTTGGGTACAGCAGGGTTATATCATACATAATTCTAATCCATTAATAAACATAAAGATACATACATTTAGAATAAGGAACCTACGCTATATGACAACAATGGTGATGTGGCATAAAGACTGTGTGACATTGCACCTAGTGTTTGTCAATGTAGTTACTTTTTGGTCACAATGGATTTTGGCAGCAAAAACCTCTGTAAATATGGTGGACCCCCAGCAATCAGACATCTATGCCCACTCCAATGGATAAGAGTTTTGGTTCACAATAACTGATACAAAAATAACTGACAAATGAAATAACTCAGATCTTAAAAAATAGAAGCATTTGCATTTTCATCCGTTTGGCCAATAGGGCGTGTCAATTTCAGTGCATGAATTTGCAAATACATTGGATAACACCCAGATGACATCCATGTGGGATCCATTTCTTAGCAATGATGGAAAAAAGAAGGACCAAGAAATGAACAACAGATTAATTAGGAACTTACAAAATGAGGCAGTATGGACATTCATATGGATGAACGGTCAGTCTTTGCACACCTAGATAAGGATACAGTCATCTAAACAAGTCATTGGATAGGAAATGGTCAACCATATATTGCTACTATGCATACAACATGGAAAAGGCAGAACTGGACAGTGACACATCAGAATCTGCAGTCCAGAGGTTCAGAACAAGAATATGATAAATGTTAACTTGCGACAGAGTTACACAAACATTACATGAGCTGACTCCTTCGTCACCCTATACATTGCCTACTTCCCCACTGAGCGCTCAGATAGATGTGGAAAAGAACATGTAAAACAACACTTGCATTGAGGACTTGCCGTTCGCCCCCAGTAAATATTGTGTAAGCCCTGAAAGAATGTGTTTATCTGGGGGGAGCGGAGGGGATTACCACGGTAAGCGGGGAAGCTAACGGTGGGTTTAATGAGTCTAATCCCAGCGTGATTAGCAGGCTCAATGCAAGGGCAGCAGCACTAATGCTGGGAGGGGCTTTCCTCCGCGGAGCCCCTGCAGCTGCCCCCACAGCCCACTCATCCAAATCATGATTGTATCATTCTAAACTTATTAACATAGTGTGGTGTGAAAAGACATACATACATGTGTAGTAACACATGGTCTAGTAAATCGCTCATCAATGCATTGACATTTACTATGGAAGAACATTTTTGGCTATTGACCACAAGATGGTAATGAAGATTAAAATCAAATGCTGCAGATTTGTTGCAGCAACATTTGCAGCACATGCAGCAATTTCTGATTTCTGCAACACTATTAGATAAAAATAAATGTTGCTGATATTTCTTAAACAAATCTGCTAACCCTTTTAAAGGGAACCTGTCATCAGGAATCCTTTTTCTGGCTTCTCCATGTCCCCATGGAGAATAGTTTTCACATTGCCAAAGTGTTTTTATAATAACACTTTTAAAAAGAAAAGTTTACCTTTCTCTCTGCAGAGCTGTGTCCCATGTCCCATGGGAGTGACCAGTGAGAAGTGGTTTACCCCCCCCCCCCCACACCCTCGGGAACTCGCTATGTCATGCCTCTATTTCTGATTTAAAAAAAAAAAGCCCATAACCCTCCTATTTGTAAAAAATGCATGCCAGAGCGCATTCCCGAGGTTGAGGGACCACTCCTTACTGGTCACTCCTATGGGACACTGCTCTGCAAAAAAAAAGGTAAACTTTCATCTAACTTTTCTTTCTATCGGAAAAGGCCAGTTTTATTATAAAAACACTTTGGCAATGTGCACACTTTTCTCTATGGGGAAATGGAGGAGCCAAAAAAGGGCTCCTGATGACAAGTTTCTTTTAAAAAGGATGCCCAATTTTCCTGCATTGGTCACTGGCCACTCCCATGGGACACGGGACAAGAGAAAGGTAAACTTTTCTTTTTATAGGAAAAGCCAGTTTTATTATAAAATACCTTGGCAATCACTATTCTCCATGGGGATCCAGAAAAAGGCCTCCTGATAACAAGTTCCCTTTAAAAGGGATGTCCGATTTCCCTGCATTGGTCACTGGCCACCTCTAGGACATTCCTGCTGATGTCAACTAGGAAAAGAAGGACCTTCAAGGACCCCTTAAAAAGTTACACGATGATGTTACCTAGTGATTTACAAATATAGAAACACCAGATAACACCTATACCTGTATTTTTTTATGTTCCCATAGACGTCTCTGGAAAGACCCAAGATGAGTGCCATCAGCAAAAGAAAAAACACATGGCACATGGACTAAAACAGCATTCATGTACATGTAGTCTAGGGGCAAATTCACACAAATTTTGAAACAGATTCTAAGCCTTAAAATCTGCTCCAAAAAGTACCGTTATTTAATGTGGGACAGAAATGGACTCTGCACTGCTAAAAGAAGCTTGAAGTGTCACACCATATCAGACCACGGGTTTATGAGGCAGAATCACAGCTAAAACTGTAACCAGCGGCTGCTTTCAAAATCTTTGTCAACCTACCTCCTATTGATTTCAAAGCAAACAGAAAAAAGCAAGATGACTTATTTTCCTTCAGATTCCAACAAAGACTTTTTCTTGTTTAGATATTGCCTTACATGACGATGACAGTTACCTCTGTTTCCAAACAGGGTTGGCCCTAGTACCCCAGATACTGCAACAATACTAGTATTTATATACCAATTTCAGCCAATGCATAAAACCATTGAAAGCCGAATGAATCATAGCTTTAAACAAAGTTTCTCCTTTGTGACAACCATAGTAGCCGATTACAGTATTAAGCATTGCCAAACCAGCCAAGCATGTACAAGCATATAGAGGGCTAACCCTAATGGGTGCCATGCAAAACCTGTGAAAACAACAATAACTGTGAATTACAAATGGATATTATATTTGGTTTCGTCTATTAGAACATGTCACCTTTTTCTGCTTCTGTTACATCATTTTGCATATAAGCAGAAGATACAATACAGTGTGCATGTGCTTAGGTATGGGTGGGAGTGCTGTGAATGCATATTTCATCTTCACTACCTAGAAGCTGCTGGGTATGTATTTGCATTGGAGGTTGTGTTTGTAGATACAATTGAAGGATTTCTGTTTGTCTAGATATCTGTATGTGTGTCAGAGTGTGTGTATGTATAGTTGTATCTCAGATTGTGTGTATATAAAGGGCAGTGGGGTTTGCTCTCGGCCTTCCTCAAGAAGTATTTGTCAAGAGTGAATAGTTCATGATTGTTAACTGGTTAATGATCTTCTTCCTCCGCTGATACCTGGCCTTTGTTTGGCATCTTTATTAACCATTGAATCTGAGAAGTCTTTGTATTCAAACCAGTTTTATTATCTGAGTTCCTAGTCTCCTCCAGCGGAGCTTCAGAAGAAGAAAAAGCCTGAGACATCTGAAAGCTGCTTATATACATATCAATTTTGTTTGTTTGCGACTCAATGATTGAAGTTCTATGCAATTACATCAGAGATAAACAGATTCCAAGTAAAGACAATCAAGTTGTTACCAAAACTACCGCATGGGGGAGTGGGGTAGGTGTCCTACCCCACTAGTAACCAATCAGGATGCTGCTTTTGGTTTCTAACGGGCCTTTGGAAAGCAAGAACTGGAATGTAACTGGTTGCTATGGACAACTTCCTCATTTTTGTCTTGTCAAATATAATGGCCAAACATGAACCTACACAAAGTCAGGACTATAAGTACTTTCTGGGAAGAGATTTTTGAAGCCCTCACTCCAGAATTGTTGCTTCAAAATGGGTATTTGCAAGGTTTTAGGTCACTTACAACAATTGTATACTTTGATCACCAACTACAGTTATGAAATGTGGGTCAGATAGTGGTTGTGGTTATAGTCTGTTTAGCCACAGGCACAAAAAGAAAGTGGGGTAACATCTCAGGACACACCTAAAGATGCATCAAATGTATCAAACAGTTCAGAACGTAGACAGAGGCAACTCAGCTTTCAGCAAAATATCCTGAAGGGTATTCTGGTACTAGAGTGCCCGTGGTGGTCTCAGAGCCCCTCAGAGGCATGTTATCACAGCAAAGACTCTGGGGCACATTTACTTACCCAGTCCTGTCGCGATCCAGCTGCGGGTTCTCCGACGCTGATTCGGGTCCAGCCAGGATAAGGTAGTGCGCCCGATGTCCACCAGGTGTCGCTGCTGCGCTGAAGTTCACGGAAGTTCACTATCCTATCCTGGGTGCAGGTAAGCACGTGTCAAGCGACACTTTAAAAAAAAAAAATACAGCGGTTATTCTGAATCAGTCGGGTTTTCCGACAGCCACGCCCCTCAATTTCCGTCGCATGCATGCCGGCGCCGATGCGCTACAATCAAATCGCGTGCACCAAAAACCCGGTGCAATTCAGGCAAAATCGGCGCAAAACGGTAATATTCGGGTACCCCGATGGAAAAAATGTGATTCGAGCCCTTAGTAAATGACCCCCTCTGTCTCCTTCTGCGTGCTCGCACCTTACGTCAGTGTTAAGAAGAAGAGGAGGCAAACAAAGCACAAAGTACATTTAATATTCACTTGAAGCCTCTATGGTTTTACTTCAATGGAAAGTTCAAGCCCTGATGTTGTAGTATACTTTTGTATATCTTATAAAAAAACTACATAGTAAAGTTAAGTCTCTCATTTTTAAGTTTGCATCAGGCTTGTGGTTCTGGGAGCTACAGAATTAGCGATACAGACAGTGGAAATGCAAGCTGCAGAAAATAATCCGGTTGCCTCCTGCTCATTTGCATATTCCTTTGGAAGGGTTTTCTATTGTTAAAGAAAATCTACTATCCAAATCAAACATGGAAAACTAGGGACACTAACTCATAGATCCAGGCACTGTGATTGTGGTTATCTTCTTATCAACTTTTAAAATTATGCCAATGATCCTTTTGGGCTCTGGGAGCATTACCAGGACCCTTCAGTGCTGCAGATTCAAAGACTGTTGCAATGAGCAGAGCATGTCTCACTGAACTCGCTGCTCTCTCTCTCCCTTCCTCTGTCTGTGTAATCTAGCAGCAGCAGGAAGTACAGGGGAGGGAAGATTCATTGTGACAGCCTGTGAAGCTACAGCACTGCGGGGCTCTGGATATACCCTTCAGATTAGCATAATTATAAAAGTTGATTTTAGAAGGAAGGAGGCCTTTGATGGCAAATATATGAAGATTACGGCAGTCACAGTGCCTGGATCTATGAGTAAGTGTCCCAGGTAGTAGTGGATTATAATACAGACAGTTTGGGCATCTGTCCGGGGCCTAAGGCTATGACCACCTGAACCAATTGCCAAGTTTGATATTGCCCTGTAGATCAATAAAGAGAAGGACCACCAGCCATGAAATCCTCAATTTCTCTACATAAAAATATACAAGGGTCCTTCCAGGACCTTTAATGGTCCTCCAAGGGTCCTCCAACTGCAGAACTAAAAGGGGATAGAAGGAAGCTCCTTCCTTTCCCTAGTAGCTTGATTCTACTATCATATGACGGAAGTAAAGCCACTAAATAATTAGAATTGTAATGGACCACAATTTTCATACAGCCCAGGACACATGGCCGTCTTAATCCGGCCCTGATCCCAGGTGTATCATGCTGGATTTTAATCCCTTTTTTCCTTTAACAAGGTGAATTTAATACATAAAAAAGGGAATTCTAGAAAGGGCATTTCATACCCTGCCTCAGGGGGTTAGTAATTTGATAGGGTAAAATCTAGTGACAAGTTCCCTACAAGGCTAGGATATGTCTCAGCAGCAAGGTGGGAGAAGTCTACAATTCTGTCTGGGCAGGATGGAAAAGCTATGGATACAAGATATCTACAATAAACTAAGACTTCACCTGTGAGTCACTGGATTTGTGGAGGTCATGCTACAGAGGGAATGGGGACACCCAGTTGTACATTTAGTTAAATATCTGCAGGAGGAATACTACAGATAGAACAGTATAGCATTAGGATGGAAATACATGGTGTGGTCAGCGGGGATACAGCCAACCGCATCCAATTACAGCATTTCTCCAATCATTCCATGATTATTTAGTTACTGTATCTTATTAACAGTACATGATACAGTCACAAAGTAATAATGCTGCAATAAACTATAAATCAGAGAAATGTGTTAATGGGATGTGACTGGCTGCACCATGTATTTTCACCCTTATAAGAAAAGATTATCTACAAGTATTTTATAAAGGGAGAGATCATTAAATTGTTGTGTTTTCAGGATTGTGTGATCTGTAATGTAATTTTCATCCTGCAGTATAATAAAACCCTGTAGACCACCTGTGTTATCATGGGATCTGACAACTATACGGTCACTATATGGCAGTATTTATCGCGCCATAAGGCCTGCACGATTGCCATTGACTGTCTTTGATAGTGTTAGATTAGGTGTTACTACTGTAGCTTCTACTCTTTTACACTAATGTGATGCAGTTAGAGCATGACGAAATAAAGAGAAATCTACCTTTGTACTCTTACACCTTGCTGTTTTTACAACCCCCACCCTCTACCTGCCCTATTCCTCTGAATAGAAGTTAATACATAGTAAAACAAAATACATCTTTCTGGGACCTGTGGTTCTCGCTGTGTTAGTCAGTATACAAATAGTTACTTTGCCATTGACTGGATGCAACAACCCTGCCCTAGTTAATGGTTAATAGAAAGCTGCCATCCATCAGTTTGTTTTATAGGTAAAAAAAAGACATTTCTCATAGCAGACACATGGATGACTGACGCTGGTGCCCCCAATAAATCACTACCAGGATAATCTATGAATAATAATAGTAAAGTCTACTCACATGATTGTCTGTATGTAGATCACTGGTGCAACATGCTGCTCATTAGCCTAATATACAAAGTATGTAACATAGAATATTACATGGCTTTGTGTCAGTATTAGGATTCCAATATCAGAAATCGATTTCAAACTGAACTTTACAGGCGGTCCCCTACTTAAGAACGCCCGACTTACAGACAACCCCTAGTTACAAACGGGCCTCTAGATATTAGTAATTTACTGTACTGTGTTTAAAATCCAATTGTAACAGATACCAAAATTTTTTTTGTCTGGGGTTACAATAATAAAATATACAGTTCCGTCTTGCATACAAATTAAATTTAAGAACAAACCTACAGAACCTATCCTGTACGTAATCCGGGGACTGCCTGTACTTATCCTTTCCCTCAGTATGATTCCCTCTTAATTTTGGCTTAAAAATATTGATGCAAAATACTGACCACAACACGGCCACTGGTCGCTCACGCATATTTGTGTGGGATTTTTCATTGCTTGGCTTGAGTTATTTTTATTTTTGGGTGACTTTTTTTATTCAAACACTTTTACTTGCATTTTTCCTGTATTTTTTATTAATGAATGAGTGAACCAGTGAGATAGCTTGTGCTATAATTTATGTATAGGAACAGTGAACTAAAGTTTATTAAAACATAACTTTTAATATTTTCAATAAAAGGTCATAAAGTACTTCAGACCAGAGCAACACTCCATCTCATAACACCAGAAGAAATGTAGAGAAGTAATAAAACAAACAATTTTACATCAATAAACAATGGATAGATCTCAGATCAAAAGATAATAAACCAGAAAGATCTCACCCATGACGAGGAGTCAGGAGCCACGGAAATTGGGCAGGAATATGGAGCGGCTACTGTCAACAGAAGGGGGTCCCAGACCAGGAGAAGACGAAGGCACTGCATCCAGGTATCCCTAAAGCTGCTCTGTCCCAGGAGATCCCTAGAATCTAAAGGTCCCTAGGATTGCCGTAGAATGCCTTCCCAACACGTTTCCAGATCCGCCATCCAGGAGGATCTTTCATCAGGGAAAATAAGACAAGGTGCATAAATAATGTCAGGTTGGTCACGCCATGGACAGTGGTCCTACAAAGAACACAGTGGTGTATCTTAGTGGCAGCTATAAATTTATGCCAGTATGGACAAAGGAGAACTGGTCCACTGTTCATTTTAATGATTAAAGCAAGTTTAATTTATCTGATGGGAAAAATTGGAGAACATTAACTAAGGCTCTTGCGCCAGTTTTCTGTCTTTCTTTGCACATTCTTTCAAGTGCTAACTGCTTCCACATGTATTTAAGAAGTGTCCGCACCACATAGGTGTCGCGGCTGCAATGTTCTTCACGCGACACAAAGTTTGGACACTGAAAGGGGCGTTCCATACAGAATTGTGTCGAATGCCCTATGTTAAAGGTGCACCAAAAAAAAGTTGATGCACTTTTGATAGATGTGGGCCATTATGTTTGTCGACAAACTGGGGAAGGACTGAGCCCAAAGTATGTAAAGAAGTCAGTGAAAGGTGGTGGAGGAAGTGTCATGGTTTAGGGAATGTTTTCTGCAGAAGGAGTTGCACCTCTTATACAGCTACTTGGCATATTGAATGCAAGTGTGTATCAGAACCATCTTTAACAACACGTGGTTCCTTCCATGTGTTATTTACTCAATTAGCCAGCAATTTTTATGCAGGACAATATATCCTGGCACACAGCAAAACGGGTAAAACGGGCAGTTATTTGAAACAGAAAACATTGAGACAAATGAAATGGCCAGACCTGAGTCCTTACCTAAACCCAATAGAAAACCCCTGGAAAATCCGTGGTGACAAAGTTATGGCCAAGAAACCCACAACAGTCGCAGAACTGGAAGAAGAGTGGACCAATATCACACCAGAGCAGTGTGAGAGACTGGTGATGTCCTGTGGCCACAGATGTGTCATTCAAAGCAACGGCCTGTACACGTCCTACTGATTGGTGATATTGATATTGGTGATATTGATATTGGTGTAATTGTCTTTTACTGATCTTTTTCTGTGTTACAGTTCTGTAATTATGATCACATTTTTGTCAATTAAAGGTTGTATGTTGATATACTTTGGTGATGTAAAGGCAAAGTGTACCCCTTACAAAAAGTCCATCAAATGTTAATCAGTGGGGATTACATTATTTATGACTAGTGACCATACATTGTTCTCTCATTTTGAGTTTCAGTGTATACAGTATGTATGTGACCTCTAGTATTATATGGGCAGGTGGGCTAATACTATGGATATACAATATTATATTGCTAGGTGATGTGTTTTCGCCACCTAGTGGTCACTAACAAAAATGCAAGATACATTTGCTTATATTATATCAGTGTCTGCCTATTAAATATGAGGTTGAGAGTGATATGTGTGAATATCAGGAGATAGATACAAAATAATGCATATTGAAAGGTAGGCCAGTCCTCCTTTGGAAGACTTCTGATCACAGACTTTTAGTGTCCATATCTGTCTTGCACTGGAATTACTGGACAGGACAGTTGGTTGGAAATCTTGAATGGGATTCTGTAGCCTCTGGTGTTCTCCCTATTGAAAATGGCTCTTCATAAATTTCTATTGAATTGTAAGTACATTTTGCACGTACTTTCTAAAGTAAACAGCTTGCACCGGTATTTAGGAAATGTCTGCACCAAACTGGTGTTGCACTAGCCTCAAATTAGGGGGGCGTTCAGGTGCTCAGTCGGACCATGCGCCTGATTTAACATGCAAAGTCTGTTGCACGCCCTATGTTAAAGGTGCACCACAAAAAAGTTGGTTAACTCTGTCGGGCCAGGGCAGGGAGCGCCAGATTCATGATTTCCGGTGCACGTTCTTAACATGGAGTAAACCTACATTATACACAGGCAGAGCACTTTCAGTGCAGTTTCCTACATCCTTAATGAATGTGCCCCATTGGGGCTCATTTACTAAGGGTCCGCGGAGAGCATTTTCATCGGGTTTCCCAACGATTTCTATATTGCGCCGCATTTAACAGGGGATTTTGGCGCACGCGATCGGATTTTTGCACGCGACACAGATCGGGGGGCGGGCCGTCGGACAACCCGACGGATTCAGACTACGCGCAGAATTTAATATTACGAATTGTGTCGTAAGACACGCACTTACAAGCACCGGGAAGAAGAAGGTGAACTCCGGCAGACCTCGGCGGGGAAGCGATGGATGCAGGAACTCGTTGGCACGAGCTTCGTAAATAGGGCCGGACTTTATCTTCGCTGGACCATCCGAATTGGGGATCGCGACAGGACCAGGTAAGTAAATTTACCCCATTGTGTCTATGTCATATATATCATTTTTTTTTTATGCATTTAGAACCAAACATACCTTGAGACTGCTGTAGCTACACTGATGCAGAAACATATCTTGAAACATGTCTTGTTTAATCCCCCTGAACTGAATGTTTTTGCTGAAAAAACAATTATAAAATTATGATGATGAGGCTCTGTCTCTCCTGTGGCTGCTCCGGCGTTCTTCTCTTACCCTAATTATGCACTGCTCCAGCCTTGTCCTGCCCAGCATAAGCCAAGAAAACGTCACTGTGTTGTCCCTGACAGGCAGAAGTAATCAATCACTGCACCATGCCCCAGCAGCTGTGTATGAGTCATCCAGCTAAGGTTGATAAGTCCTGTCTGGACAGTGCAGAAAGCTCTGTGTAATATGTTTATGTAGGGCAGCTAGTAGCACCCAGCTTTCCCAAGGTCCTAAATTTATAATTGTTTTTCGAGCAAAAGCACTCGGATCATGGATTAAACAAGATATGTTTCTGCATCAGTGTAGCTACAGCATTCTCAAGGTATGTTTGGTTCAGAATGCATTAAAAAAATGGTAGATTTCCTTTAATCAAAAGGAAATTAAATAACCGCTATATTGCATTACCATAAAAGACTGTCAGCTACAATGTAACATTGCTAAAGAAGTACTTTTAATAGTGTTGCAAAATATATAAATATATTCTATAGTATATAGCATGTGATCTTTTATATGGGGTCGTGGGAAGAGATTGATGGTTGAGCCCTCTCCATAGCCGGTAGGTCTCTTCTGCATATTGCAGCAAAGGCTTACCGGTAACACCTGTGATCGGTGCTAGCAATGGTGCTGGCGGCTTAAAAAAGATGGCGGAGCATGGGCGCCGCCATCTTGTCGCGGATCGTCGCTCCCCGTGACGTCATCGGGGAGTGGCGATCCGTCACCATGGTAGCCTTGGGTCTTCCGAAGACCCGAGGCTACTTCATTTTAACCCATCCATTACAATGTGCTATCAGCACAATGTAATGAATGAGGAAGAAAATCCCCATATACTGCCATACTGTAGTATGGCAGTATATGATAGGATCCTACAGACGACCTAGGGTTAAAGTACCCTAGGGAGTCTGAAAAATAGTAAAAGTAAAAATTCCCTAGAACTGATATAAATATAAATAAACAGTAAAAATCATAAATACATCAGGTATCACCGCATCCGAAAATTCACGATCTATCAAAATATAATAACGGTTTTTCACTGCGTTTAACCCCGTAACGGAAAATAGCGCCCGAAGTCGAAAATGCCACTTTTTTGCAATTTTGAAAAAAATCAATAAAAAGTGATCAAAAGGTCATACAGTCCTAAAAATTATAGCAATGAAAATGGCATCAAAAGTCGCAAAAAATTACACCACAGCTCCGTAAACCAAAGTATGAAAAAGTTATTAGCGCCAGAAGATGGCAAAATTAAAAAAAAAATTTTGTACAGGAGGTTTTAATTTTTGTAAATATATGAAAACATTATAAAACCTATACAAAGAAAACGTTGCGAATGTGTTTTTTCACCATTTTCACTGCATTTGGAATTTTCCCGCTTCCCAGTACATTTCATGGAATATTCAATACCGTCACAATGAAGTGCAATTTGTTACACAAAAAATAATCCATCACACAGCTCTTTATGTGGAAAAATAAAAAAGTTATTTTTGAAGTTGGGGTGTGAAAAATGGAAGTGAAAAAACTAAAAAGGGACAAGTCGTTAAGGGGTTAAAGACCCTGCACCAGTTTTCTGTCTGACATGCTTGTTACCTTTGGGGGTACTGCGCACCGACAGAGGTGCTTGCGCCATAATTAGTAAATCCCTCCCAATGACTTTATAAATATATGTAATTTATCCAGAGGTGCCCGGGTGTACGTCATCGGAGCGCCTTCTGGCTCCAGTCATTCATCGATATTCACACCCCTATATTTAGTATTCACTGCTCTTCCCTGCTTGTCCCTCCCACTAGCACAGCAGACAGACGGTGACGTCACCCGGCTGTCTGTAAGTCTTGTGCATGCGCAGTAATGTTGACCTTGCACAAGCAGCTGGAGAAAAAAACGGTGCCCAGAACCCGCTGAGGTAATCAGCATGTGGGTGGGAGCAGCCACTATGCTAATTCTGGTGGTAGAAGTCCTTTAAGAAGTGTCTGCGACACATTTGTGTCACGCCTGCACTATGCCCCACGCAACACAAATTTATGCACAATTAGGAAAATACCTCATTTATAAAAATTAATTTGGAGAAAAACTTGTTAATTTTAACATGACCATCTTTTCAGAGGCATAACGTTTTTTATTTTTCAGCTGACAAATTTGGTTAAGGGCTTATTGTTTTGTGAGAAAAGTTGTTGTTTAGTGGTCTTTTTTTGAGGTATGTCACTTTTTAGAACATTTTATAAAATATTATCTTTTTCAGAATGTTTTTCGAGTTGTGTCTTACAGTGTTTACCATGCGCGTCCAATAACGATTCTGTTTTTTTTTAACAGATTGTTATGGATGCAGTGATAACAAATATGTGGGGTATTTGTGTTTTTTTTTATACTTTATTAAGTGTTTGTATGAGAATGTGTCTTTTTAGGGGCTTATGTTTTATTTATTTTGAAAATGTTTATTTTTACGTTATACAAACTTGGACTTGAACAAGCGATGCTCTAATGTATTGTAGTGCAGAATAAACTTTTTGGGGGTCATTTATCTTATCTCTGTTTGTTGTTTTTCCGTCTGCTTCTTTGGTAATTTATCAATCTCACTTTTTCCTTCTGTTAAATGGGGGATTTTTAAGTATGGTTTAGTCTGGAGTTTTGTGTAACACAATTTTGCACATTTTAGACAATTTGAAATGATAAATTTCATTTGTGACATTTAGCACATCTGGAATAGAAGATAAATGTATCTTACTGACGAAAAACAAATGTGTGGGGACAATTCAAAATGGCCCCAAAAAGGCGCAAAAATTGCAATGCAACAAAATATGTCTCAAAAAACACAGAAAAAAGAGGAAGAAAAATAAAGATAAATGACCCCCTTTGAGCATGCAGACAAATTCACAGTTTACGGTCAGACCTGAAAGGGGTCTGACTGCTGGAGACATCGGGCAGCCTTGGAGCAGACCTCAGGGCTAACCTGAAGAGGATTGGACCCGCTGGTAAGTGGCAGGGGGGAACCGATCCCTAGGAGGAAGAACCTTAAACGTAGTGGTCATGTTTGACAACTCTGAGTGTGGATGCTAAAGCGTGGTGGCAGCTATGATATACAGTAGACACCAGCTGCTTCTGGTGTCAGCTCTGCTGTGAAGAAGCAGGACATTGCCAGAGGCCCGGCATGGATGTACTAGTACGTCCGGGTGCAAAAAGAATTTAAATACAACCCTCTATAAATAGTGCCCCCTCATAAATGTATATTGTTACCAGGGTGTGCAATATGAAGCAAAAACCCATGGGCTATGGAGAGGCCCGTGAACTCTCTCCAAACACCCGCAGCCGACATGTGACGTAGTAATACGTCAAACGTCTGATGTTGGCTCTGCATTGACTGCAGCTATTCACATTTTTCAGGAATGCACATAATAAACGAATTGTCCCTCTGGACAGGGTAGATTTAGTTAAGTATAATCTCTCCAGTTATTTCAGATATTTTATTGAGCTCAGTAATACAAAGGCTTAGATATACTAATGCTTTACTAGTGTTTTAACCACATAGAGGTGGAAATTCACAGAAAACGGGTACATCAACTTTCACCGATATCCTAAAGCTTCTTTTATGAATTCATTTGTGTAATAATTGAGAATATATTGGACGGATCATGTACAAGGTATCAGGTACAGGGATGTTACTTGTTATACACATCACTTGCCCATATTGTATAATTCATAAGTGTAACTCAGTAGTCACGTGCCCTTGTGAAAACACTATATCCATGTCCCGGACACTTGTATACTATTTATGCATAGCGAAAGTGGTTTATTTTCCTCTTTTCCACAAGGGGTTCCTGTTATGCCCTTACTTTACTGGAGAGGATAATGGAAATCAAAAACTGATGGTGAAGGGGAATCACTTGCATATATCGAGGGGTCCCTTCCTATCTACGCAGAATGCTCCCTTTCATCATGTACTCAATATTTATTTAGGAGACAATAACACTACATTCCACAAAATAACAGAAACAGAGGAGATGTTATTGTAAATGCAAGACTATTGAACAGGGCTAGTTCTAGACAAAGTGGGGCCCTGGGCAAAACTGGGGCCCCAAAATAAAACTATTTTATGACCAGTCAAAGTCAGAGGCTCCCTTTAGTATGGTAAAACAATTTGTAATATGGGAGAATTTTACAGGAGATAGATGATAGGGAGATCAGGGGCAGCACGGTGGGCCAGTGGTTAGCACTACAGCCTTGCAGCCCTCCCTCACTCCAAAAACTTACTGGTAGGTTGAATAGATTGTGAGCCCCACTGGGGACAGGGACTGATTTGGCAAGCACAGTGCAGCGCTCAGTAATCTGTGTGTGCTATATAAATAAAGAATTATTAATTATAATTAATTATAATTATTATGATAGAATTTAAAATATGAAAGATGATAGAGATTTCTAGATGCAGAACTATAAAGTAGATGATATATACAGTGGATAGATATGAGAGATAAATACAGTAGATGAGAAATAGAAGATTGATTGAAAAACAGAGAAAAAGTGAGATACATAAACGATAAGATTATAGTAGATAGATAACTAGACAGATCGATGATAGATAGATATATAGACAGGAGCTTAATGATAAACATCTTCACCCAGGAATTCAAACCAAGGGGCAAATAGAATTAAAGTAAACTGCAGCAAACCACATATTTTCTGAAAGCAGACACTTGCCTCATTTTCAAAATTGCATCAAAGAGTTTATAGACATAGGCGCCTTCATGCAATTTTGATTCAAACTGAAACATCATATAAAAAAATACTTAAAATTTGATGGCAAAAAATGTGTTTCAAACAGGAAATATTTACCTTCACATCTCATGTGTAGAGTTCAAAAATAACTAGAGTTCAAAAATAACTCATATTGGTATGTTCATATAAATAAATCAACATAATATCACTAAAACTGAAATAACTAGATATCTGCTTTTCAGCTACTAATTTTAAGACAGTCACAATCTACAATATATAGCAATAAAACAGATTAAAACGGAAAGGCACCATAAAACCAACCAGCAATAAAATGTAGAAATTGCAAAAAATTCTAAATTTCCTCTAAAATATATACAAATCCAGAAATATATATAAAGAAATCATACTTTCCTAAAACAGCAAGATGTGAGGAGATCATACTTACCGCGCATGTGTATATTCACCAAAATATGCATCAAAGGGAATGTTAAATTCACAGTGGACAACTAACAATGTTTGCAGAAAATTGCACTGCACATCACGCAGATCTATCATTGTATCCTCCCTTACACAATAAATAAATAACTATATATCCATAAACCAAGCTAATGAGATAGCAAAAGTCACGTTTAGATGTAAGCCAATGTATTAGCGGCACAACAACAGACCCCTCCCTGATTCATAAGAATTTGAGTGAGAACGTCATAACGTAGGTATAAATAATGGAGGATGGTGGGAAATAAAAACTTTATTCTTGAACATGTGAGTGTTTTTGATGTTACATATAACTTTATGGTCATGTTCTGGGTTGCAGTGTTAATATATACAGTAATAGCAACATCAGGTGAAGAGGATCGAACATTCATCGCAATTTTCACAAAAAAAACTATCATGAAATAAAAGGTAATACGAGAGAAAGTGTGTTTTTTGATAGTTCTGTACAGGAGAGGGTTAAAACATGAATATTAGTTGCTATTATTTGTTATCAGAATGTAGTAACATATAATGTGAATATTTCCATTATCTGTGAGGTGCAGCAGCTCCTGTGTGCAGCAAATTCTCCCTGCAGCCTGATGGCTAAGAATCTGGAGGGGGCTACACAGGCTCGGACTGGCCTGGCGGGTGGGCCCCTGTCCCAGACACCCTATTCCCCGGTGGGCCCCTGTCCCAGACACCCAGAGCAGGATTGGCGCTATTGGAGCACCAGCGCCGTGACCCGGCCTATTTTGCAGAGGCCCCGGCCTGGCGCTGCAATAGCGCCAATCTGTTCGGCGCCACCATGGGCCCCGGCCGACACCCAGTAGTAAGGCAGGGGCCTCCGTCCATCCGGACTGGAAGCTCCTGCACGCCATACTATAGTGCTCGCTGCGGCCATTTCTGGCCGCACAAGCACTATTACTAGAGCAATGTGGCCGGAAGACAATCCCAGCGCACATCGCTCTTTGAACTTGGATGCACGGCCGCGTGATGGCGTCACCACGCGGCCGCGCACCCTTTCCTGTCCGGCAGCGGCAAGAAGAATGAAGATGCGGGAGCCAGAGGTGAGTACAAGATTTTTTTATTTTAACAGCAGTAAAAGATGGTGGGGCCCGGGGGCCAAATATATACAATAATTGAGGGAGCGGGCAGCATATTCATTCATTGTGGGGGCAGTATATACAATAATTTATTATGGGGGGCAGTAAATTTAATAATTTATTATGGGGCAGTATATTCATTAATTATGGGAGGCAGTATATTTAATAATTTATTATGGGGGCAGTATATTTAATAATTTATTATGGGGGACAGTATATTTAATAATTTATTATGGGGGACAGTATATTTAATAATTTATTATGGGGGCAGTATATTTAATAATTTATTATGGGGCAGTATATTCAATAATGGGGGCAGTATATTCATTAATTATGGGGGACAGTATATTCAATAATTGGGTGGGCAGTATATTCAGTAATGGGGGCAGTATATTCATTAATTATGGGGGACAGTATATTCAATAATTCATTATGGGGGGCAGGGCCGATTCTAGCATATTTGCTGCCTGAGGCGAATATTAAAATGCTGCCGTCCGGCAACCCCCAGCCCCCCCCCCCCCCCCGCTCCCTGTTCAGTAAATACTGAAAACTTTACTAACAATTAATATACCAACAGACAGCTTACTGACACTGTGTGACTGACTACAGGTTCTGGAAGTCATTAGTGGCATCTAGTACCTTATAGATGACAATCTCTGCCATCAGGATGACTTTATTCCGGGTTCTCCAATCCATAACATATCACTGCTGAATTCACAGCCAGATATCTTCAGCTCTGTGCAGCACATCTCCACCCGGCGTCCCTAAATATACCACAGTCACTTACAGTATGAAGTCTCCTGGATAACAACACTGTGCTCCTAAATAATATATACCCCTCACAACGTAATGGACGTCACTCTCCCCACATATAAAACATCCCTTCACTATAATATATACATTCTACTGGAATTATAGCATGCACAGCAGCAATCAATATACAACACCCCCAATTTATTAATACAGACCCCCCCCCAACATTTGGTTTACACGATGCAAAGTTGTATCCTATAACTAATATATCCCACCCTTTTACATAAGATTTTATATATATTTTAATGCACAGCACCCCCCCCCCCCTTCCCAGATAAAAGGATTATGGCCCCATATAAAATGCACAGCACCCCCCCCCACCCCCCTTCCCAGATAAAAGGATTATGGCCCCATATAAAATGCACAGCACCCCCCCCCCCCACCCCAGATAAAAGTATTATGGCCCCACATAATATTAATAGCATCACCCCCCCCCCCAGATAAAAGGATTATGGCCCCATATAAAATGCACAGCACCCCCACCCCAGATAAAAGTATTATGGCCCCACATAATATTAATAGCATCACCCCCCCCAGATAAAAGGATTATGGCCCCATATAAAATGCACAGCACCCTCCCCCCTTTCCAAGATAAAAGGATTGTGGCCCCATATAATATTAATAGCATCCCCCCCCCCAGATAAAAGGATTATGGCCCCATATAAAATGAACAGCTCCCCCCCCAGATAAAAGGAATATGGGCCGATATATATAAATATATAGAAAAACCTCCCCACCCCTACACAGCTATATTAACTATATAATCCTATACCCCCCCCCCCCCCCCTTATTGGCAACATTTAATTAGTACATCAAAAATAATAAAACTTATACTTACCTCCGGCAGGGTGCTTCCACGGAGCGCAGCTCCCATCTTCTCGTGGCTCTCCTGTCAGCCGCGGCTCTGATCAGAGACACAGGCGGGTGACGTCATCATCCGCCGCCTGTGTCTCTGCTTAGAACGGAGCGACGACAGCAGCAAGATAGTCGCTGCATCACTCCGCTAATAGATCGCGTCTGTCTCTTAAAGAGACAGGCGCGTTTTATTTAGCTGGTGGGCAATTCGGGCGGCAGCGGGCGCCCGAGTCACCCACATTAGAGCGGCGAATATCGCCGCCCTTTACAGGGAGCTGCAATCTGCCGCCTGAAGCGAGATTTTCATCTCGCCTCATGGCAGATGCGGCCCTGATGGGGGGCAATATATTCAATAATTCATTATGGGGGGTACCAGTATATTCAATAATTCATTATGGGGGGTACCAGTATATTTATTAATTATTTAAGGCCCAATATATAAAATGGTTGACAAAGGGGAGTAGTATATTAAATAATAAATTGAGGGGGGCCCAGTATATTAAGAGTGTGGTCACATGTATCACTAACGCTGTGTTTTCCAGCGCAGCGCTAGCGCAGGGGCATTTGCGTGAACAATGACACGAGTTTCACTGGTAACGCTAATGAGATCAGGCCGAGGCACAGCCCCCTATGCTACTGGTATGTGTGACAGTACCCTTAATTTATTTGGGGCCCGGTATATTTAATAATTAAGGGGGCCAGTATATATAATACATGAGTGGCCCAGTATATTAACCCCTAAACGCTCCCTGCCGTAATATTACAGAATGGAGCCGTTAAGCATATGTGGAGAGGGCACAGGGCGAGCTCTCGTCATACAGACATGGGTTTTACTGCACATTGCAGCAATAGCCCACTGCTAACACCCAGAGTCAGCACAAACCTGTGAGTTTTAACCCTTTGACCACAGCTGGTGGAGTATATATGATATATCTGTGGAGCACAGTGTGGTCAGTTGTGGTGTGAGGGGTATATATGATATATGGGTGCACAGTGCGGTCAGTTGTGGTGTGAGGGGTATATATGTTATATGTGGGGGCACATTGTGGTCAGTTGTGGTGTGAGGGGTGTATATGATATATGTGGGGGCAAAGTGTGGTCAGTTGTGGTGTGAGGGGTATATATGATATATGTGGGGGCACAGTGTGGTCAGTTGTGGGGTGAGGGGGATATATGATATATGTGGGGACACAGTGTGTACAGTTGTGGTGTGAGGGGTATATATGATGTATGTGGGGACACAGTGTGTACAGTTGTGGGGTGAGGGGGATATATGATATATGTGGGGACACAGTGTGTACAGTTGTGGTGTGAGGGGTATATATGATATATGTGGGGCACAGTGTGTACAGTTGTGGTGTGAGGGGTATATATGATATATGTGGGGACACAGTGTGTACAGTTGCGGGGTGAGGGGGATATATGATATATGTGGGGACACAGTGTGTACAGTTGTGGTGTGAGGGGTATATATGATATATGTGGGGCACAGTGTGTACAGTTGTGGTGTGAGGGGTATATATGATATATGTGGGGACACAGTGTGTACAGTTGTGGTGTGAGGGGTATATATGATATATGTGGGGGCACATTGTGGTCAGTTGTGGTGTGAGGGGTATATATCATATATGTGGGGGCACAGTGTGGTCAGTTGTGGTGTGAGGGGTGTATATGATATATGTGGGGGCACAGTGTGGTCAGTTGTGGTGTGAGGGGTATATATGATATATGTGGGGGTTACAGTGTGGTCAGTTGTAGTGTGAGGGGTATATATGATATATGTGGGGGTTACAGTGTGGTCAGTTGTGGTGTGAGTTATATATATAATATACGTAGGGGAACAGTGTGGTCACTTGTGAGGTGAAGGGTATATAAAATATATGCGGGGGCACAGTGTGGTCAGTTGTGTATGTGAGGGTCAGATGTGAGGTGCATATAGGATGATGCCAACCATGTCTGTTTTATAAATCCGCAGAGAGTCATGGCTGGCTGGAAGAAGTCTCCTGGAAGATCAGACAGAAGGGAGGAGACAACATCAGGGACGTCACCTGTAAGTCATTGGATGACACTGCGACCTCTGTGCAGGACTGGTATCTACTACTATATGGTCTCTATATACAGTAGTCTCTATATGTTGGTACATACTGGTCTGTGTGTAGGTTATCATATAGTATTGCAGTATTATTCAGTCATTATGTAGTGGTGATAATCAGGATGTACTGTTATTATTTGGGCTTGTACAGAGGTGTCATTAGTGATATTGTCCCTTGCTCGGTGGTGTGTGTACAATAAAAATATGGCGGTAAAGATCATCAGTAAATGGAGTTTATATGTGGTAAATTATTGGTAATTCTGGTCTGTGTGTAGAGGCTTGTCTTCATTATCAGGATGTTGGTATTCTCTTCATGTTGTGGTGATGCTGTGGGTCGCAGTTTAGAGGGATTATTTGGAAATTGTAGCGCTATTGTTTGGAATATTGGTCTTGTCGTAGTATTAATTGGTAACAGTACAGGCAGTCCCAAGATAGATTCTGCAAGTTTGTTCTTAAGTTAAATTTGTATGTAAGTTGTATACTTTATCATTGTAAACCCAGCTACATTTTTTTTGGTCTCTGTGGCAATTGTATTTTAAAAAGGCCACATTTACATTACAGTCCATGGGATGTATATGAGGCTGCAAGCTTGCAGTTGTATATATGTCCCCACATGTGTGGCATCATACCTCTCCGTGCACAAGGAAAAGATGTTCTACCTTCCCAGTTTGTGCAGTGTACATCTCTCCTCCTCACCAGCACTGCACTGCGGGCATACGTTCATGTGAATGTAGTCTAAGTATCTGGTATCATATTACAAATATTGTTTTGAGGGGGGCCCCGTCCTAAATGAGGTGCTCCATACTGCTGGGACCCTTAATCTGGCCATGCAGATACCTGAAGCTATTGCAGGGCTGCCATAGCAACGATCACGAGTGTTACCAGGGGATGTATGCGGTAGATTACCACTGACATCCCACAACCCCCGATGCAGGCTAGGCATCGCCTCCACGCCGTAGCCCTACGGTGCTGAGCGCCGTAGAGCTATGGTGCGGATCGCTAAGGGGTTAAGAATATATAGGTAATATTTCCATGTAGAGGTAGGTGGGCCCTCAGAATCTATTTCACTGGTGGGCCCTAGGCCCCCAGTCCGACCCTGGGGCTACACTTCAGGGGGCTGTATCTATTTAGATATGAATCTAAACTTATGTTTCTAAGTGTCAGGAAAACAGATATTAACTGTTAAAATGCCATCGGGAGTGATTTTTTAAAAATAAAAATCGCACCTTATATTCTCATTTTAAACCTGAATATCTCTGGATCCATGGCACCTAGAAACACAATTCTAGATTCATTTGAAAGAAGGGATTCTCCTATTTCAGGGGCCCTGAAAACAGACTGGCTTTCATTTACCTTCAGTATTTGGTTTCCCTTACTCCCTTCTTTAACATTGGATTACAATAAAAGCTAAAATAGATACAATGGCCCAGATATATTATTCTGTCAGGGCCTGATTTTTGTCTACCTTTGCACTCAAAAGAACATCTTTGGAGATTGCACATGTATTTATGAAGTATTTGCCACACTTGTGTGTCATGGTTGCACTTTGCCTGACACTTTAGAAAAATGTGCACCTAAAGGGCGTGTTAGAGCTTAGTCATAGTTTGCAGCACATTTATTACTGAGGAGCGGCGCAATTCTGTCAGCGCCACAATTTTGCAGCAACTGTGTCACATCCTGAAAACAGACAATATTTACTAAGAGCGTGAGCCACTACTGGATTATCTGGCGCAAACTGTACATTAGTTATGTAAACTGCACTGAAGCAGATTGTACCAGTTTTCAGATATATGGGCCAATGTTCTGCAAAAAATCACTTTTTATATAATTCTGTACATGGAAGAGTAAGGAGAGGGGCTTACGATATTGCCATATGAATACAAAAACTTTTTTAAGGTATTAAGACACATCAAAAACTATGTAACACTAAAACTATATAATCTGCTAACCCCATTATTGTAATGATCACCAGAATAAAGATAACAGGCCAGATTTATCAAAAGTAGTGCAAAGTGTACTATGTGCAGTTTGCACTTGAGTACGCAGAGTGCGCCAGATTATTGAATACTGGCGCACAGTCGTTAATTATCTGGCGCACCCTGCACTGCTCAGGAAGTGTGCACCATCTTTATTTTTGGAGCACTTTTAATATAGAGTGTGCACCACAATTCTGTTGAGGTCGCAAACTCATGCAAACAAAAACTGGCACAGACACAATAATATATCTGGTCCAATGTATCAATTAGCTCCTGTAATGTAGAGATCTGTATATAGTAAATAAAATGATGGCCACTGGAAGTAGGGAAGTAAAAGTTGCTGCAAACAACAGAAAGCCGCATTGAAGAGGCTACTACCACTGCAGGGGATACAATCTGAAGTCTAGGTGCTATCGACAGAGACACCACTAGGACATGAAGACCTGATCACTGCTGCCATCTTGTGGAGCTGAAAGGGTACTACAGTGTTCTAAAAGTTCAACAATTGTGATACGGTAACATTGCATCAAAGTTGGCAAGTTTGTGTTGCATCTTTTAGACATGATTTATCTGCGGTTGAGGAACTTTGATCTTTAAATCTTAGATCTTTTAACTCTTCAACGACCAGGCCCTTTTTTTTTTTGCATTTTCATTTGTCACTCCCCACCCTCAAAATTCTATAACTATTTTATTTTTAAATGAAAAGAGCTCTGTGAGGGCTTGTTTTCTGTGTAACAAATTGTACTTCATAATAACAGTACGGTAATTAATATTTTATGCCGTATACTGGGGATAAAATTCCAAATGCAGTGAAATTGGTGAAAAAACGCATTTGCACGGTTTTCTTGTGGGCTTGTATTTTACGTCTTTTCACTGTGTACCCCAAACGACATGTCTTCTTTATTCTTTGGGTCGGTACGATCACGGGGATATAATGTTTTATAATGTTTTTATACATTTATAAGAATTAAAACCTCCTCTACAAATTTTCTTCTGGCGCCAAATAACTTTTCATACTTTGTACAGAGCTCCATGTGATTTAATTTTTAGCGACTTTTGATGACGTTTTTAATGCTTCTACTTTAAGGACTGTACGGCCTTTTTATCACTTTATATTGAATTTTTTTATATTTTTCAAAACGGCAAAAAAGTGAAAACTGTTATTATATTTTGATAGATCTGGCATATTCGGACGCGGCAATACCTAATGTGTACTTAAAGGTTTTTTTAACATAAATTTTTTACAATTTTTTACTATTTTTCAGACCCCCTACGGTACTTTAACTCTAGGTTGTCTGATTGATCCTACTATATACTGTCATATTACAGTATGGAGGTATATGGGAATTTTCCTCCTCATTCATTACAATGTGCAAATTGCACACTGTAATGAATGGGTTAAAACGAGACAGCCAAGGCTGTCATGGCAACTGATCGCCACCCCCCGTTGACATCACAGGGAGCGACGATCTTCACTAAGATGGTGGCGCTCATGTGCCACCATCTTTTTGAAGAACGATGGATGGGTTAACATCCGTGATCGATGCTGGCACCTATCCCAGGTGTTACCAGTAAGTGTTTGCTTCAATATGTGGCATAGACTTACCGGCTATGGAGAGGGCTCAGCCCGTGAGCTCTCTCCATTCACCCACAGCCGTTGCATGAGGTAGTACTAAGTCACATGTCAGTAAGGGATCACTGGTTAAACCTTCGCAGCTTGAATTAGCGGCACATCAGGGCACATTTACTAAGGACCTTGCGCAAGTTTTCTGTCGGACTTTGCACATTCTTTTATGTACAAATTGCCTGTACATGTATTTAAGAAGTGTCTGAACCACATATTGGTTGCTCGTGACCCTGTTGTGTGACGGCTGCACTATTCTTAATGCGACACAAATTTCTGCACTGAAGGTGGTGTTCCGGTGCTCAGTCGGACCAAGTCTGACAGAAATGTGTGTCGCACACCCTATGTTAAAGGGAACCTACCACCATGATTCTACCTATAAAGGTAGAACGGGTGGTAGGTGGATGAATGGGACGTGAGAATAGCCCTTTTTAGAGCTAATCCTCATGTCCTTGCTATCTTTTTAAAACTTTAATACCCTAATATGTAAATTTTCTTAAGCAGCTACTGGGGCGTGGAGTAGCCGGACATGAGGCTACACGACGCGGCTACTCCACGCCCCAGTAGCCTCTTTTCTCCTCCTACCCTGACATCGCCCGGGATGCCGGCTTTGCAGCAACTTCTCTAAAGCCCGAGCTACTACGCAAGCGAGGAACTCCAACTTCTCGGACGAGGGCAGGCTGAAGATGAAATGGTAGGAGGAGAAAAGAGGCTACTGGGGCGTGGAGTAGCGGCGACGTGTAGCCTCATGTCCGGCTCCTCCACGCCTCAGTAGCCGCCTAAGAAATTTGACATACTAGGGTATTAAAGTTTTAAAAAGATAGCAGGGACGTGAGGATTAGCGCTAAAAAGGGCTATCCTCACGTCCCATACATCCACCTACCACCCGTTCTACCTTTATAGGTAGAAACGTGGTGGTAGGTTCCATTTAAAGGTGCACTCTGCCACCACAAATCCTGAATCTGGCTCCCTCTACACACTACAAAGGTGTAGTGCACATAGTGCATTTTGCACCTGTCAGGATTCAGGGGTAGTGGACCCACTGAACCACCGTGGACGATGACGTAAGCTGACACCTGGAGGCTTCTGGTAATACCCCTTCATGTATCAGTGACCATGTATGTTTCTTTGTGGCAATTTACCCAGCCGGTCCACAACTGATGGGTTCATATTAAATAATACTGTTATGTATATATTTATCAGTCTCATTATCTCACACTTATTTATTTATTTATGCCATATTACCATGTATTGACATTTTGCCTGTCCATACAAATTGGGTCTTTGTAACCCAGATCTGTGTTTTTAATTGTTTTTTTAATGAATTTCTTTGCTCAATAACATATATATTTATGTCCTATATGTATCACCTTTTTTCTTCTAAATGCGTATGCCGACACCTGGGAGCGGAGTCTATGTGGTACCGGTTTTCACCTGAGCCCCACACAAAGCGGGTTGGACTTAACCCAGGAACCATGGAACCAAGTTTGTAGCTGGGGATTTTCAGCCGGATATACCTGGAGGACAGCCACACCTTATCACATGGAGAGAAGATCAGAGGAGGTCTGCTTTTTTTGTCAGCCTGGGTTTTGGGTCGAGCAGTCACGTATAGCAAGGAGAGTTGAATCTGCTCCCAGATAGACTTAAGATCTTGGACCAACTCTTCCACGGCAGGAACATCCGAAAGAACAGAAAGTGGGAGAGGAGGGCATGGAGAAGGGAGACAATGAAGAAGGGAGCAGAGCCAGCAGATTCAGAGTTCATGAAATTATAGGAAAACTCTGCCATAGGCAACAGAGTGGACCAGTCGTCCTGACAAGCAAAGACAAAAAGACAGAGATAGCAGCCCAGAGTCTGATTAACACTCTCTTCTTGTCCATTGGACTGCGGATGGTACACAGAGGAGACATCCAGCCTTACTTGGAGTTGACTGCACAGGGATCACCATAAGCGAGAAACAAACGGGACCCCACAGTCCATGACAATGTGCAGAGGGAGTCCATGAAACCGGAAGACGCGTGAGAAGAGCAGGCTGACAAGATGAGGAGATGAGGGTAGACCAGGGAGAGGAATGAAGTGGGACATCTTAGAAAACCAATCCGTCACCACCCAGATCAAGGGAAGAAGATGGGAGATCTGTAATAAAGTCCATGGCTATGTGAGTCTAATGGCAACTGTGTATTGGCAATGGCAGAGCAGACCTGCTGGCTTGAGACGTGATGCCTTGTTACGGGCACAGGAAGTGCAGGAACTCACAAAGTCTCGTACATCCTTGACCAGACCTCGCACCGCAGGATGCCCATCCACATAAGAGCAATGTCCCCAAGTTAGTATCCTTTTTGGAAAAGCTGGTCAGACATAGGTCTTGCCAGTAGGTATTTGCCATAGATCCACAGGGGCGGCAACAAGCCGCTCAGAAGGAACAATATGTTGAAGAGTATATTCATCTCCAATTACATCAGAGGCTCGAGAGAAGGCATCTGCAGGATGGAAATGGATCAGGAAATTAAAGAGAGAAAAAAAAGGGGGACCATCCTGTCGTGGATTGAGTCGCTGAGCGGTCTGGAGATACAGGAGATTCTTGCGGTCAGAATAGATACAGACCGGATGATGTGCTCCTTCCAGAAGAAAACGCCATTCTTTCAGAGCAAGCTTTATGGCCGGATCACTAATGAAATAAAATTTCTCTCTGTGGCAGAGAAGATTTTCAAGAAGAGGACACAAGTGAAAGTTTGGCCTTTGGGCCCTTTCTGGTAGAGAATGGCACCAGCTCCTACTGAAGAGGCATCAATTTCAAGCAGGAACGGTGCCTCCGTATCAGGCTGAATGAGCACAGGAGCAAAGGCAGACTTCAGCTTGGAGAAAGCTTCTTCAACCGCCAGAGGCCAGAGCTTAAGGTCTGCATTTTTCTTAGTTAGCGTCACAATTGGAGACAAGAGGAGGAAAATGTGTGGTATAAACTGCTGGTAGTAATTAGCGAAGCCCAATGGACCAAAGTCCTATTGGTCAAGGCCACTGAAGAACCACAGATAGTTTTGAGGGATACATCTGTAGTCCTTTGTCTGAGATATAGCCGAGGAAAGGTAGACTCTTTTGATGGAATAGAGCTTCTTGAGCTTTGCATAAAGGCGATTGGCCCTTAGGTGCCTGAATACTAGTCATACCTGAGCCTGATGGGATTCAAGGTCCGCAGAGAATAATAATAATTCTTTATTTATATAGCGAACATAAATTACGCAGCCCTGCACAAAGCATGTCAAATTGGCCCCTGTCCCCATGGGGCTCACAATCTAAACAACCTAAGAGTATGTTTTGGAGTGTGGGAGGAAACCGGAGTACCCGGAGGAATACCACACAAACACGGAGAGAACATACAAAGATGCAGATGTTGACCTGGGTGGGATTCAAACCCAGGACCCCAGCGCTGCAAGGCAGAAGTGCTACTCACTCAGCCACCGTGCCACCCAACACCAGGATATGATCCAGATAGACCACAGGTATATAACAAGTCTCTGAAAATGTCATTGACGAACTCCTGAAGTACATCTGGTGCGTTACAGAGTCCAAACAGCATGACGGGATACTTAAAGTGTTCATTGCGAGAATCGAAGGCAGTCTTCCACTCATCACCTTCACGGATGAGGTTTTATTCCCCCTCGTAGGTTTAATTTGGTGAAGACATTGGCTCCACGTAGACAATTGAAGAGCTCTGTGATCAGAGGCAGTGGGTAGCTGTTCTTCATGGTACTTTTGTTTAGGCCTTGATAGACAATGCACGGATAGAGTGAACCATCCTTCTTGGGCACAAAGAAGAACCCAGCACCTGCAAGGGAAGAGGACATGCGTATTAACCCCTTCTGCAGGCTCTCCTTTACATAGGTTGACATAGACGTGGTTTCAAGCACAGACAGTGGGTACACCCGGACTTGTGGAGGAGATGTGCCCAGCAGCAGCTCTATGGAACAGTCGTAGGGATGGTGTGGTGGCAGAGTCTCTGCTTGCTTATCTGAGAAGACGTCAGTGAAGTCCACATAAGAAGCAGGAGACCCAGAGGAGGCTTGGGGGACACCGGAGAAGGCAGGAGGCCACAGGATGAAGTGCCACTAGACAGCGTGACTGGCATTCTGGTCCCCAACGGAGAACTTCTCAAATCTGCCAGTTGAGCACAGGTGCGTGGCACTGCAACCACGGAAGGCCCAGAAGAACAGAAGACGTAGACCGGGGTAGCACATAAAATGAAAAGTCTCTCTTTGTGCAATGCCCCTACTTGCAGACAAAGAGGCTCGGTGCGGTACCACACTGGGTCATAGAGACCACGGACCACAGGAAGATGATGAGAATAGGGCAGCATCCATGAAGTTTCCTGCAGTTCCTGAAGGCAGAAGCCTGGAACTGGCTACCTGTCCCAAAGCTGAGCAGAACAGCGATATTAAGACATGGAGAAGCTTTGCACTCACCTAGGGAAACTTCTCCCAAGAACCCAAGGTGCGTGCATTTCTTGGACGCTGAAGACAGACTGGACAAGTCTGAAGAAAGTGTTCTGGGCTGGCACAATAAAGACAGAGGTTCTCCAGTCCTCTTCTGGAACGTTCTTGGAGGGTCAACCGAGCTTTATCCACCTGCATCGGTTCCTCAGCAGCAGACACAGAGGATGGAAGAGGTGGTCTTTGGAAGACTGAAGCCAAGCGGGGTAGTCGTTGGATCCTGGCTTGCGTGTGTTCGACTCGCTGCTCCTCCAGGCGCTCAGAGACGTGGATGTCAATCCAAGTGGCCACGGACATCAGGCCACTCAGGGAAGACCGCAGGTCCCTTGCAGACAAAGCATTTTTAATATGTCCAGAGAGGCCTTTTTTGAAGTTAGCTATTAAGGCCGCATCATTCTAGGCTAGCTCAAAAGCTAACATGCAGAACTGGACCGCGTAATCACCAAAGTCCCCTTGGCGTAAGTTCAGCAGGACGGTCTCAGCTGATGAGGCCCAGGCTGGTTCTTCAAAGACGGACCGGAATTCTGCGAGGAATGTGGTGATGTTAGCCGTGACTGGGTCGTTACTGTTCCAGAGGGGGGTAGCCCATGCCAGGGCTTACCCGGAGAGCAGGCTGAACACGAATGCCACCTTAGAAATGTGTACCACTTGGAATCAAATATTTACATTCCACCCTTCATTTTGAGCCTTTGCAATGTTGATTATGTGCCTGCTTTTCAGTCATTATAACACTAGGGGGTGACAACCAAGCTGCAATATTGTGACTTGTATAACCTCTGCCTGTCCACATTTTGGGTCAGTTAAACTGGTTAGACTGCATTTCTAAGAAAAGAAAGCTGTAAAGTCTTTAGTAATTAGGGATGGTCAAATGTTGTGGCCATCACTATGGACAAACTAAACACATTATGTGAAATGTATATTTAAGAAATTATATTGATGGGCAGTATATGCTTATCACTTTTCCTAGAAAAGAGGTTGAAAAGTGTAATAAATAACTGGTGTGATGTTTGGATGCAGTGACTTTTCACTCATGGTGACATGCCAAGGGACATCACTTCAGTCATAACATACCTACAGACATCACTGGGACCTCCAGCTATTGGCTGACGTGCTATATGATGTTGTGTTGCTATTGTTAAGGTAGCTCAAAGCAGCCTGCAGCCATTTACCACAGTGCTCCTAGGCCTTCTACACAAAACCTGGTCTACATTATAGGTACAAAACAAAAAAAAAATAAACAAGGGATGTCCTGAAGATGATCAAAACATACTACGCAAAAAACTGAGAGTGAATAGAAAATATACTCATGTCAGTCAGTAAGAACAGCATAGTGTGGATTCATTGTGTTATGACAGAATATAGCTGGTCAAGTGTACTAAATGGTGCAATACCACTGAGCATCTGCCACGTCTGCGAGGACACCATTGTGCCTGCCATCTTCAGAGCTACAAATAGCAGTGGTAGAGGAGAGAGCAGGCCTATTGTGGGGGAACAAGGAGATGTGAGTATCTGGTGTATATCATTTATTTTACTGCACAATTCAAGGGGGGCACAAAGAGGAACCACTTTTGCACTCATATAGACAGTAAATGTGAGTGTTGTAGGTAGCCAAGTGCCGTGCTCTTCAAATTCCTACAATCCCTTGGAACAGCAGGACACATGCTCATCCTGCCGCTCTGCCGATTAGTGAGAATGGGACCCTTGTTTTCTGGATTGCAAGGGGACCCATTCTTGTGGTGTTAGGGAGCACTTTTAAGGATACATCACTAATTTAAGAGGCAGACCAGGACCCAAAAAATAGATAAGTAATGTAACCCCTACACCTCATAGAGGTGACATACTTATTTATCTAGCACTAATATGGCCTCCTATCTTTTTCTTTCTATCTTACTCTGCCCCCCCTCCAACTAGCAAAAATTCCCCTTAAGAATAGAATCCAACCAGAAACTTGTTTAAATTCAGTCCTCCCTCCCTCTACAAGTTGAGTACTGCTCCACATAGGTCTAGTGCACCCTATGCCCTGGTATAAAGACATACAGTAGTGTCCCCCTTGCCTTCCTTGCAGGTTAAGGTCCACCCCTGCCTGCTGCTGTGGCAAACCTCTATCTAGTACAAGTAAACATTTCCCCCTCCCCCTAATCTATTCCTCTAAGCACAACCCGCATTTGTAACCCCCCCCCCCCCCCACTTCCACCACCACCATGGAATTAACATACACTTCAATAAAGCACCCACCACCACATTGGCAGCAACATCTTCCTCTATCCAGCTTTTATGAAATAGGATAAATATAAACCATGTATGTAATTATCGGCTGGATTTATCTTTGGACAATATTCTTCATGACCTTTTGACTGAAGTTGGCAGGGGGGTCTGTTAGATAACTCTGAGAGATTGTACTTATCACCTGATATCTGCCATAATAGGTGGGCAGTGCTTGTGCTTACAGATAGTCTTTGTTTAGGTTCAGTTAGGTTAATGTAATTCGTATTGCTGGTTTGGGAAGGTGCTGATGTAAACTACAGGAAAGTACAGTTCTAGTCCTCCACCAGACACTTTTCAAATGCAAATGGTGCTTGTTGATAAGATAAAAGATAGGGGTGAAAACTGCAGAGGAGATTCTACTTTGTGTCCATTTGGCATATAAAACTATCCATATAATAGAAACGAATATCACTTGTGAACTGTCCTCTTCAATATGCACCTCAGGTTTTTAACTGGGTTTAGATCTAGAGACTAAGGTGCCAAGAAATACAGTCTGTTCCTACAACCACTTATGGATTATAGATGATAGATTTACCCTATTGGCCGAAATTATAGTCTAGTCTTAGAATCTCCTGAGTTATTTATCTCATTGATTTTAACAGGAACCATCGGTCCACTAAAAGAGTAGCTGCCCAAAAGAATCAGTGATGATGCAAAAAATATATTTTGGCAGTGGGGATCAATTGCTCGTCTGTCTATGCAGCTCCTGTATATTAAAGAAAAGAAATAGATTTGTACTCAGCAAATGTAATAACATTTAATTAAAAAAAAAATTTGTCTTGTTTTTGAGAAATTATTCTGCCATTGGGAGAGAGTCAATGTACAGTCGGGATGTTTCATACATACACCTAATATTTATAGGGGGGAGGGGGGGGGGCAAAAAAATTGGTTGAAGACATTTTTTAAATTTTTAAATGTGCCCAATCCGTTCTTTCTGTGGGTGATAAACCATTGACAACTTTCCTTTCTGTGTGAGATAAACCACTGAGAAAGGTGTCCACCAGTGTTACACTTTCCACTATCCATTAAAAACACAAGCTCGCATGTATAGTGAGGGCTTGGGGTATTGCAAGTGTTTGGACATCTTTCATTCCACAGATGTGTATAAACTGTCATCTCAGGGCTCTTTTACCCTCCTCCACTGCCTCCTCTTCCGTACATAATGGGGCACATTTACTTACCCGGTTCTGTCGCGGTCCCGCGGCGCGATTCACTTAGCCCGTGCGTCTGAGTTCCTGCATGTGTCGCTGCTGCGCCGAGATCCGCCGGAGTTCATCTTCTTCTTCCTGGTGCATGTGAGTGCTTGATCTTGCGACACATTTTGTTTTTTAAATTCTGCAGTTTTTCCGAATCCGTCCGGTTGTCCGACAGCCCCGCCCCCGATTTCTGTCGCGTGCAAGCCGGCGCTGATGCGCCACAATCAGATCGCGTGCGCCAAAAACCCGGGGCAATTCGGTGCAAAACAGAAATATTCAGGAAAACCCGACGGAATCGCGGTCCGTGGACACTTAGTAAATGTGCCCCATTGTCCCAATATTGTCCTAATCTTTGTAGATCTATATTCATTTTCTGCCCATTTTACTTTTTGGCTTTACTCATGTTGACATTCTTACATGTGCGCAACAACGTATTTATAAACTTGGGAAATAACCGGTGGTAGACAAGTCAGACAATTTATGGAGAAGGCTGCTGGTGTGTCAACAGACTGTTCAGAGGGTCATGGGTCATCTCATTCTTGTGTTTTTTTGTCTTAAACCTCTTCTTCCTTCCTCTGTTACAATTCTAATTCTCTACCCCAAGAGTTTATGTAACAATTGAGGTGGCATATGTAATAATAATAATTATTATTATAATTATTATTGTGTAACAATTTAGGTGGGTTATGTGAGATCTGTTCGAATCCTTTAGGATTTGTTGGTAAAGGTCATGGAGACTAATAGTTATACAGAGGTTAATTTGTCTGCTTCTGAAACCAGTTTCCCTGTAAGTTTTCCCCATATTGTTTTGGTTTCCTATAAATCAAGACTGTTAAAGTAAAGTTTGCATTGCAAGGATCTTATCTCAATTGCCTTACTGTGCATTTCGATAGGACTTAGGTGTTAATTTCTGAACAATCTTTGTCTTCAAATATTTTAAGATCTGCAGTAGCGTGTCGCTTGGATTGGACGCAGTTTCTCTGCTTTTCTTAGATTCCCAGAGCACATTACAAGGGGTATAATCGCTGTATGGGGGAGATTTATCCCTGCTTCTATGCCAGTTTTCTGAAACAGCAAATTCTTGCGCAGTACAAAAATTTGCAATTAAAACAGCGAATACGCCATGGTGCGTAGAGAGGCACGGCGGCCGGTGGAGGGTCGGGTAGGCCAAATTCCCGTCCCTAGCATCTTTTTTAGTCCATCTGTTAAATGATCTGCTGAGCACATAATCTAAAAATAATAATAATCTTTTTGAACCATGAATATGATGTCATGGTTCATGATATGAAGTCTTATGGTTCTATTACACAAAATAGAAAAGTGGACAGTAAGATAGAGATGCATCTATTACCTGACAATCCCATAAACTATAAACAAGGTCTGTAGTGTTTTATTGTCATGGTGTGCAAAATAGTGCAGCATACTGCAGAATCTGAGACAGAGGCTCTCAAAATAGCCCCCAATACAGATGTGAACAAAAGTCACATGTCTGTGTAATATCGCAAATTCAACATGAAAAAACTTCATTCTCCTTTACGAAGAAGACATCATTCCATGGTCCAAATATGTTGTTGTCTTGTTTTTTTCAATACATTCCAATGATATACCCAATTGTGTTGTGAACATCCTTTTATTCCAGGGCAGCTGCACTTTAAACACCCAGCTTTCCCAGACCTTCTACAACAGGCTCTGGTCTGCGAGACAGTGTATAACTGACTAAATAGGTCATAATCTACTTGCTAATAGAATAAATCCCACAGTGGGGGGAGGGGATTTAACAATGTATCTCAGGTTCCGCCAGTTTCTAGCTGGAAAACACTTGTTTTTTGCTGCTCCAGATTTATTACTGTGATGATGAATCCTGGTGTGGTTCCTACTTTAGACCTACTTTTAGTTGTGCCAGCATTTTGGGTGGACGATTTCCTACAAGCCACGCCACTTTTCGCGAGGCCAGGTCCCTTTTATAGAAGGCCACGCCCCTTGTTCGGACAAGTCGGAAAATTGCCAAAAAATTGTCTTGTTTTTGATTTTTAAGTTTTTATTGATACCATTATGGGGAATGCATGTAGTGTTGCTTACTTTGTATTTTTAGAATTTTGTAATGATAAAATGGCAGAAAAAGTACAAAATGGATATGGTTATTTTTTCTGTTTGTTGAAGGACATCTACCATCAACTTACCCGATGATGGATGATTGTTACTTACCTACCTGTACCGTCACAGTGTTAAACCAAACTTCATTTCACATAACTTTGTATGCCTGTATTTCTGAGAAAAATAATTTTATAACATGTACAAAATAGCCTGTGGTGCCCTGCAAACCACGACCAGTCTCCTGTAATATAATCTATTCACGATCTTGGGCCGGCTGGCACCGGCTTTCTGCACACTGGCAGCGTAGCGAATGTTAATCACATGCATGTGCAAGGTTTTCACATTCCCTGCGCTGCCAGCTTGATGCCCAGTGTGACATTTGAAAAGAGAGTCGATGATGTCATTAGCTCTGAGAACGCTATCAGGGTGGTACCAGCGTGAATAAATTATATTACGGTGGAGCCCGGTGGCACTCTGCAGAGCACCACAGACTACTTTGTATATGTTAAAAAATGATTTTGCTTAGAAATGCAGCCAGACAATGTTATGAGAAACTAAGCTTTGTGAATGCTGGGATGGGTTGGGGAGTTCAATAATAATCATTTACCATCTGGTAAGCTGATGGTAGATGTCCTTTAAAGGAAATCTAGCATCAAAATCAGGGACATTTCTTTTTTGTTATACGTGGCCTCCATCATTCTAAAATTATGCTAATTAGCCAGAAGTGCTCTGGGGGTGTTTGCTTATAAAGCAATTTAGAATATGATAGCACTATATAAATGAGCAATCCCAGTACAGGCGGTCCCCTACTTAAGGACACCCGACTTACAGACAACCCATAGTTACAGACAGACCCCTCTGCCCACTGTGACCTCTGGTGAAGCTCTCTGGATGCTTTACTATAGTCCCACACTGCAATCATCAGCTGTAAGGTGTCTGTAATGAAGCTTTATTGGTAATTCTTGGTCCAATTTCAGCAAAAATGTTGAAATTCCAATTGTCACTGGGACAAAAGAAAAAAATTTGTCTAGAACTTCAATTATAAAATATACAGTTTCGAATTACATATAAATTCAACTTAAGAACAAACCTCTTGTATGTAACCCGAAGACTGCCTGAACTCAAGAAAAGTGTTTAGTCTAGGATATGCAGAATGAAATGGTCCGTATTTCACAAACCCATTACGCCCATCTGAAATCAGCCTTAAGTAAATATTAATTCCAGGCATAAGCCAACTTCCTTTATTTTTGAAAGTACCTTACCCTGCCACTTTTCTCTGTATCCTGTTCTCCCCCCACCCCATGTGCTGTTAGTAACTGTGTTTATCATGTAAATTTGTATTCTTAAAGGTGCTTTGTTCTATAGCTGATTTCAAAGTAAGTGTGTGACAATTAATCCTAATTGGAGATGTCAGTGGAGTGGGTTTTTTGTTTTTGTGGTGGTAAGTAAGCCTCACTGTGCAGTTACATAAAAACTTTTTTACATATGACTAAGATAAAATTACAGTCAGGTTCCTTTAAAAATCCATCTTATACAGCTGATAAGCAAGTGTATCCAGTGCACTTCGAAGGTAAAACTTTTTACTACACAAGATATATGTTAATAACAATAAATCTTTGTATAACGGCATCATATTCCACAGCACTTTACAGATTAAAAAGTAATAAAATAGTCACCATACATCATGAATATAAATCCATTAGGGTGGTTCTGTATAGAATGGTATAAAAGTTAATGGTTATAAATTAAGGAGGTGGTCACTGTATATGGAGAGTTGTATAGAAATCCATTATAAAATTGGACAATGTGTTTCGCACTGTATACAAAGATGTTGCATCAAGTCTAGACTGGTAGCTGGAGATTTGAAGGAGGTATACGCCTTCAAATCTCCAGCTACCAGAAGCAGACTAGACCTGATGAAGTACCTTTGTTTACGGTGTGAAACGCGATGTACAATTTATTCTAATAAAGGAACATATACGTTACACCCGTTTACTTGCGCACCCGACCGTCTCCTTTTTGGGGAATTATGACCTGTAATTCACCATATTTGTATATATGCAATTTCGCACCACAGACGCCCACCCGTGCGGCAAGGGTCGAGATGCGGCAGCAGTCGCTAACTTCATAAACCAAGCACAGCTCTAGAAGATTAGTATCAAATCTTACTTCCATTAATATCCCTGATTAGCCAAGCGTTATCTTGCACTAGGTAGCGCTATTTTGTCTCTGAATTAACATTTTCAAGCATCATTTGTGAGTACTGGTATGGGCTCATATCATCATAAGGTAGAATGTGTCCTAAGAAATGGATTAGGAGACTAGAACCAGTAATAAAAAAGCAAAAATGTTATTTAATTATCTAATAATAGGCATAGTGCTGCTCTTGGTGGAGGTCTAACACTATTACTTACCATAAAATAGAAGGGCTTATACAGTTATCAGAGAGTTCCTAATAAATAGTTTCGGAGAAAGTAAAACATTTAAAATTCTGGGTGCTCGCTGATTTTTATAGTAGTAATATATTACTACATCTTCATAGTAGTATCTAGGTCCACGGTTAGTTTCAAACAAAGGACATCTACTAAAGTCTTTTACAGTTCCGTACAGGAAGCAGATATTTAGAACCAAGGGTAGGTCAGAGATGTCTTGTGAGGCCATAGCTAAATGTTAGAGAAATTTTATGGAACTGGAAATTCTCATGACTAGGATGACCAGAGGGGGGAGAAGATTAGTATTACTGGATTTCAACATGTCTGATTCTATGCTCCAACAGGAGATCAGCTGCTGCCTGAGGGGTCCGGTCTTGTTCAGATCAATGTAAATGGTAATAAAGGCACTGCACATGTGATTCGGGGGGTGCTGGGGGTAGGTTACCAAACCCAACAGTGAAAAAAACCTTTAGCACTGCCTTATTCATAATGAATATTCAAATTTAGGGTATGGGGACATCTGTACACATTTTCAGTCTTGTGACACTTGTCACACCATCAGGTTATCCTACTATGTTCAGTGTAAGACAAGTTTAGCTTTTGTGACTTTTTCTGTTTGTGTACTGGGTACCATAATATCTTAATGGCTGTGAATTGCTTTTACAAAATGTTGTGTACACCTCTGGTGTCATATAAAGGCAGGAAAACATTCCCCAAAGCTTTCCGTGGGGACAGATTTCCTGATGTCACAGGAAGAGATCCAATTCTGTCTGTGGCTAGTGGGAAGCATAAACTTAGTAAAATATAAAATATAAATAAAGTTTTATGCACCCTACAATCTAAATTAAATACATTCATCTGCAGACCCATCTTCCCAATGCTGACAGTGACAATGCTGGATCTAATGGAGACCACCCACATCTAGAGTTGTTACTCAATGTCCATGTTGACTGCTAGTAACCAGCTGCCTGATAATATTTGTTTAAAGATCTGCTCAGACTTTATTTATTATAATCCAAATTATTCTCTAGGACAGAACAGAATCAATGGCAAACAATCGGCAGTATTTGGCATTGCAAAGGTTGAATTCCACACCTAGAATCCGCAGAAGTAATTGACCCACAGCAGATTCTTAACTTAGAGTAAAGCCACTGACATTTTTAATGCAGCTATTCCAAAGACCCTGAGTTCTACTTACAATTTCCTGAAATATTGATACAAGGCATACAAATATAATAAACATAGATTATGCAGTCTCTAAAAAACAACTTAATAAAAGATATAAAAGTAAAATGTGAACAGTGTAGCAGTGCACACTTTACTTGCAAAAATGGGTAAAGGTAAATATTGTGGTCAAAAGAAATATTTAAATCACTAAATGTGATAAAAAGTTAAAATAATGTTTACGGAAATAACACAGAAATTACAAACAAACACGAATGCCATTTGTCCTTCCCTATGTCAATATATTTTCTAGTAAAAGGCAACGTTTAAAAGATTAGCAATACAAATGGCACCCTCTGTCTGAACTCCTATCACCCAGACCATGTGACCTAGGATCTCAAGGACCCATGAAGATTATTGATCATCTTATCAGTTGACCAGTGCTGATTAAATTGTGCTTCCTTTTTGCAAGTCTTTTCCACTGGTTTCAAATTCTTCACATATCATCACAAATACTCGAAGTTCCTTTAACATCGCCCAACCCCCAAACCTTCAACAGACTCTTCTCTAGATACTTTGGCCACCTTTTAACCAATACAATGAATCCGCCCAAGGTTTGGACATAACACTACCATCCCCCCCAAGCATCCACACCCATGGAGATCTCTCCAGACAAAGACAACACTTTTAGGTCACACACTCCCAGCCCCCATCAGCAAGGAAGTGATCTGACTATGCAGATGGAAGGAAGGCAACTGTTTACAAACACACTTCATATACTGCGTTATATCTACTGCATAAGTAGTATAAGTAGTAGTATAAACTGCAAGTAAGCTCCATTAAAAGCATTGCCACCTGCATTCCCAAAAGATTCCCACTTGGGTTGGCAAAGTATGAAATATGTATTTCCAAAAGGGATCATAGTTGTCGAATCTGCAAATGACTTTTAGCCAATGCATTCCACTTTTACTTCAAACAACTTAATCCAGTTTTTCATGTGAAAACAAATGTGGTAGATAGATTTATGAAGTGCGACTTTTCAAAAAACTGCAAATTTAGGCACAAAGCCTAAAGTCTGGCAGATTTATTTACAGGAAAATATATGTGATTTATTATTGTGACGTGAGACAACTTGATGAATGTGGCTTCATTTTGGCACATGAGTCACATGATTGAGATTAAAGTCACAATTCAATTGAGGACTAATTTGGATTTGCACTTAAATTTGCAACTTTTTAAAAAGTTTAAAATCTAAACTAAAATGATACATCTCCCCTTATGCCAAAATAAAAACACAGAGAAAAAACTCCAAAAGAGCTACTTGTCCAATGGTTGGGACTAGGGGTATCACTAATGTGTATGGATAGTCATATTTCTGATACTAATTTATAGCTATCATTTTCCCCATTGCCTGTGTTAAACATTATTATTGGATACATTCATCTTTCTGTAGGTTGTTCTTCGGAACATGTTTGGAAACTAAGGCAATGATTGTTATGTGGTGAGGAAGTAACATATCTAGAGAACATGTAATTGTTGTAGACCAGTAAAACATATATTGCAAAGGGAGCATAGAACCATTAAACAGTGAAATAGATCATTATTATTCTTTCATTCTTTAAAAAAGCACAAAGGACCCCAGTATAATCAATAGTTTTTTGGGCACCGTTCATGTCCAATATTTTACACATCGGGTGTCCACTCTTGGTTCCTCTAATAGAACAAGAGTAGCTCCTACAGAGATGTGAAAATAGCCTAAAACCACATTGTATCCTTTGCCCTGTTCCCACAGAATCGTGCTGCACACATTGACAAAGTTGACCATTCCTAAGTAGTGGCACATACTGACCTTTGACATAAGGTTAGCTGATCACTAAAAATAGTTTGGCACACACATGAGCTGGTATTTTAGGAAACTCTTGTAGTTTGAATTTACTTATTTTCATCTTTAAACCATTTTTAAGAAACTTTGTTGTAGGAAGTATGTAGCATACACCACATAGCCTCATGTTCAAAACAGATTCTCAGGCAGTTGCAGTATAGTTTAAATACAATTAATATTTTATCTAAGAATGATTGTAAAATCTTGTATGCATTCTGGTATCTTCAGTTTAAGGACTTGTGCATGTTATTGGCACTTAACAAAATAAACTAGATTGGCAAGTAAATTCTACTAAAGTTTGTAATGTGGCCCTTGTTCACACCCTTCCCCCTAGGCAACAAATGAAGTAAACTGTGTGGCAAGTCCTTCTGCCCATAACGGAATTACCTGGAATTTCTGAGCTATCCCAACCCCCTCAATTTACATTCCAAACCCTGAGAATTCCTGTCTTTCTGCCTTGCATAGGGTAATTAGCATCCTACAAATGCAACTAGGCAGCAAGGAGTCAACTAAAAGTTGACTGACAATTGCTACTAAATGTAGCTACCTTATTCATGAATGTTTTTCTGCTGCATCCTTTGGAAAGCCTGTCTCCAGGCAGCACACGCCATCTAGTCATGTGTAAATAAAATGGGGGTCTCAGATCTTATTTAACAGTATGGACCCTTTTACAAGGGTGGCAAAGTTTGTTCTCAATCACTGTTGCTGTATTGGATGGAAGAGTCATGTGTCTTCATGCAATCAGCTGTAGTTAGCAGTTATCAAACAAGGAAAATCCACCGACAAACAAAAATTCACAACTGGTACCTTTATGAGTGCCAACTCTGAGAAAAGAATGTGTAATGGTAGTTCTCAAACTGGTTAAAAAATTGGTTGAAGGCTATCATTTATACATTATACACGGGTGTAGTATGTTTAATTTTAAATGTCCATAGTGGCAGCTTTGGGCTCCAGTGTAAGACTAACCATACATACTAAATTGCTGTTTGCTTTGCACCAGACCCCTCCTCCATAAACTTGCATGCTCTGTCTGGCTGAGTATGCTTGTTTCCTCCATGGGGAGGGGAAGGAAACTACTGTCAAGCTCAGCTTATCTTCCTGAGAGTAAAGTCCAACATGTCCTACCGCTTATTCCTCCAACATCTGCTGTCTGATACAGTCAAGCGTGTCCGACAATAACATGTAATATGTGTTCGGGAAACATATACTGCCCACAGAAGACCAGATATACATTTTTAGCCACTATAAAATAATGTATGAAATGGAGTTTGTGTACTACCACCTCCACCAAAATTAATGCACTGTTCTGAGAAGCCTTCAATATCAGTCCCAAATATAAGTTAAATGTCCACAGTTTTTGTACCCATTATATTGGCATTAATGTATTGAAAGCAAATAGCACAGTCACAGTCTTAATGTGGGTACATCCATTTTAATGGGTATTCTGAGATTTAAATATTGATCACCTATTTTTAGAACAGGTGATCAATATCAGATTGGTGGGGGTCCAGAACCCTGCACGATTAGCTGCTTGAAGAAGTCACAGAATTCCAAGCATGTCCATTCATCATAGTCCAGGAGAATAAGCTGCAGTACCAAGCACAGTTGTGGTACAATGATAGCAGTATAGCACTGCCCTTCCTCAAAACTTTTCATGAGATTTCATTAAGGTATGATTATTATTTATTTTATTTTTGCAGTCTATACTATAGAAATATATTAACGGCAAGCAAAGAGCATAGCCTTGTCTATTTTTGGTTGTCAGTGTGTCTGGAATGTGACAGAATGTCTAGCAAAGGGGTAACTGATCTCTAAAGGTGTTGATTAACTGCTAAAGAGGTACAACTCTGTCCGAAAATTACCATTGCTTCTTTGAAGGGTACAGCAGTAGGGAAAAGCTCCACTGGTGAATTTTTTTTCTTGGTAATTCCACATAGTTTGAAAAGTGTCTGAAATGGAGCAATTTTGGTGGTGGCTTTCATGCTAGAGCCACATTGAGACCACTGCTGCTTTCAACCTTTGGAGCGCTCACACATATTGGGGCACATTTACTTACCTGGTTCGGTTGAGATCCCGAAAATGCATTATCCGACGACAATGCACTGTGCCGCGATTCAAGAAGATTGTGCACCCGATATCCTGCATGTGTCGCTTCCCCGAACGGGTCCGCCGGAGTTCACCATCTTCCTCCCAATGCATGTAAGTTCATGGCTTGCGACACAATTTTTAAGTTAAATCCTGCGCTCTGTCCGAATCCGTTGGATTGTCCAATGGCCCGCCCCAAATTTCTGTCGCATGAAAGCCGGCACCGATGCGACAAAATCCGATCGCATGCGATACAATCCCCTTCTAAATCCCTGTCCCAGTGGCGCGATCCCCAAAAATTCGGAAAACTCGACAAAAATGCGGCCGCTGGACACTTAAAAAATAAGCCCCATTGTGTATTATGCGCTCATTTTCTTTTTGGAATTTCTTTCTCTGAAAATCTGGAGTGTTATAAACTGCATATTTATTTTCCAGTTCCAGTTCAGGTCATTAGCCTTGTACTAGCCTCAGTGTAACCTCATAATTACACATGGGGGTTCATTTACTTTCCTGTCAACGGAGTTCATCCAAAGTGTATGGTCCGGCCATAATCCACTCTGCCGCGATTCACTAAAATCGTGCACTCAATATCCTGCATGTGTGACTTCCCTACTCAGGTGCACTGGAATTCACCTTCTTCTTTGTGGTGCATGTAAGTACATTGTCTTGCGACACATTTTGAAAGTTCGAATCAGTCGGATAGTCCGATGGCACGCCCCCATCCTGTCGCATGAAAGCTAGCGTAGCTTCGCCAATATCCGATCGCGTAAGACACAATGCCAGCGCAGACCCCTGTTAAACACCTGCCAAGGCCGCACAAATCCCGAAAACGTTGGAAAGTCCAACGAAAGTGCGCACACAGACCCTTAGTAAATAAGCCCCATGATGTATCAGTATGGAGAGGGCTTGCAGGATCTCCAAGGCTCCCCGGCCTGTCGAGGTAAGATTCTTATTACATCCTGCCAGGGCTTAATAAGTAAACAGTATAGATGCAATATATTGAAATATAATTGTACAGTTGCATTGCAGTATATTGTTTGAGTTATCCGATTCCTTGGGATTGAAACACAAACAGGGGCCTAAAGAATGGTATATAGAAGTTGAATTAGTAAAAAAAAATGTAAAAGTTTCAAAAAAATATAAGAATTAAAATCACCCACAATTCTCTAGAATGCACAATTCAATAAATCCATTAAAACCATAAATACATGAGAGATCCCTACATCTAAAGTTCCCCACTTTTTGCCATTTTTCCACTCACAAAAATTTTTTAAAGTCAAAAGTCAGGCGCAGTTGTATCAATGAAAATGTCAGCTGTTCCCACAAAAAATCTTTTCACAATTTGACCATACATTTTTTTCTAGCTTCACAGTACATTGTACAAAATACAAAATAATGCCACCAGAAAGTACAAAATGGAATAAGGCCTGGACTTTAAGGGGTTAAAGAAGATTTAATTCCCTTGATGTCAATCTACAGGTACCAAAGCTCTGCTGATGATGTACTGTTGGCCAAATGTTCGTATGGATAACGGCTATCTCTACCAAACCCATTGATAAACATATATGCTTGGATTGGCAAACCATACTTGACTACCATATTTTTTAAAGAGACTCCTCCCGTGAAAAAAAGGAGAGGATTTTTGAAACCCAGAATACCTAATTCTTCTTACTTATGGCATCTAATTTTTGGGGGACAGTCTTGTTGATGGTGACTGGGCAGGTTCATATCATAGAACCTTTTCATTGATTGACTATACCAAAAGTGCTTTAGGTCATCCAGAAATGAAATAGTTAATGTGCTGAAAAATGCTCCTATCTCAAATTAAAGTCTCTTGTCTAAAGAACAAGTCCCAGTTCTCAGGGTATGTATTTACTCTTACCCCCTCCAGTGATAGCAGCTTTACACTTTAATTAACCCTCTAGTGCTCATATACACCCAGCAAACTGATGCTCTCTACACATTTCTCTGGACTAACTGGTGTCCCAAAAAAGGATTATACATAAAGGGATAATTGTTCAGATCTGATTGATTATGTGCATTCACATTAATGATTATCCCATGTAAAATTGATTATCATTATTACATATATACTTGGATGAGTGTGCGGCCATTCATGGTCATTTACCTCTGCTTTCCTGAGCCTTCCAGGTGAGATTAAATTCTGCTATTGGGGTTAAAAATACAGCCGATATTATTCTGAGATCTAGGATTTAGTTGTTTACAGCAGTGATCCCCAACCTTTTTCTGCCCAGGGACCAGCTGTAAACATACATTTTCTCCAGGGACCAGTTCGGTGGGGGGTTGCGGTCTGGTGTCATAGTTTCATAGCTAAAAATGTATATTTGAATGCTCCACCATAACTCCCTGTGTGCTTAGCTTACATTGTTCCATTTCCTGAAAAAGCACCCCTTTTTCCTGTAGCATGCTCCCCTCCCATGTCCCCTTTACTGCATTATGTCTTCCCTCCATGTCTCCTTTCCTTTGCTTCCCTCACCATATGCTTCCAATGTCCCCTTTCCCAGCCGAACTCTGTCAAAAACAAATATACTTACCTTCCTCATTCCCCTGCAACAATCTTCTCTTCCTTCCCTTCACTGATAGCATGATGTTATGACATCATGACGCTTGTTGTCAATAAAGCAGTGCATTATTTGGTGGGTTTTTTTTGTTTTACAAAGTTCAGGCGCGGCCAGTACCAGGTGTTCCAAGGCCCGGTCTTGGGTCGCGGACCGGTGGTTGGGGAACACTGGTTTACAGAGTGGAATATATTACATAATAAAGATAAAAACATAAAGTAATAAAATATCCATATCTGTTCATTGAACCCCATTCATTCAGGTCAGCCTATTCAGTCTATGACATAACATTTTATCAGACATATTATACTAGGATAAAGAAGAACTAGTTAAAGGGTTTTCATATGGACACCATCTTATACTGTTAACCAGGTCCCTCATGGTCATTACTTCCTGTTGTCTCTCATAGGAAATGCCTGGTGATGCCTGCACAGAAAATCCTGGACTGGGGTGGGTCACTGCTCCTCTGCGTAAATGACTGACCAGGCATTTCTGGGTGTTGAGAGGGAAGTTTGTGATCTTTAAAGGACCTGTCACCTATCTTGATATGTGTTTTACTTTAGAATTGAACAAATCATCCAGGATGATTCAATCATTTTAAAAAGATTTGTTTCCAAACGAACAAACGTTGCTCCATTTGTCCTGGAAATTGGTATGTAACCCTTTATTCCTTTATGATACATATTTTTTAATTCAATATTTTAAGAATTTTTTAAAAAAATTTCCCGTGCCCACCCTTTCCCTAAGCTCCAGGATGAATGAAAGTTATAGCTAGCTTTTATTGTTTTATTATCGATTCAGTGTCTTCTGTCAAGAACAGAAGCCTCACCATGGGTTTTCTGGCTATGTGGCATCTGGCCTCATTCCAGTGGTTGCTAGTCACCTATGAGGGAACCTTTAAACCACTGGCATAAACTAGCACATATGTGCAATAACCAACTGGTTCTCATTTTTTACCTTGACTCCAGTTGAAGCCACTGATCAAGGGCAGAGGAGCAATGTCAGCCAGGAAGAGAACTTCTACTACCACCTTAGCAGTCCCTGGGGTTGTATACATGAAGTGCAATCAATGTCTGCACCCTAGGAGAACTACCTCAGTTATCATGGTATATCCCAAAAGACCAACAATATGTAATACATGGTGATATTCAGTGACAGATTAAGGCCCCTTCTACAATTGTATTTTTCACGCACATGCTTTTGACGCGCAGAACTTGCATTTCCCTCCGACCCATTGTAATCAATGGGCTTTTTCAGACTTGAATGTTTTTTCACGCACACACGCGCGTTTTTTTTAAGGCGTTTAAATGTCAGCATTCTCTACTTTTGCAAGTCACGCGTGTGAAAAACACACGATACAAGTCAATGAAGACGCATCAAAAACGCATTGCACTTTGAGACACATGCAAATGCAATGCGTTTTTCATGCATCAATTGCCATAGAAAAGATAGACCTCAGTCCTTTTCACACATGAAAAACTAAGACACTTAACTCTGACTGAAAACTGATTGAAATCTGATGCAAAATGTCAGTTTTTCCCTGACCAAACCCTGATCGCACCCTGATCAGACTCTGACATGATCTGCAACGCAAGTGTAGAAGGGTCCTAGGTATCCCATGGGCCTTTGGCTGTTGACACGACTATGGCCCCCCAACGTCCAAGCCAGCCTATTGTCCGCAGTCTATTCTCCTCCACCCTTTAATGAAATGTCCACAGCAAAGCCCCCCTTTACAGAAATGTCTACAGCAGAGCCCCCTTTACAGAAATGTCCACAGTAGACACCCCCTTTTAATGAAATGTCCACTGCAGAGCACCCCCCTTTACAGAAATGTCCACTGCAGAACCCCTTTTAAAAAATGTCCACAGTTGGGCCCCCCTTTAATGAAATGTCCACTGCAGAGCCGCCTTTAAAGAGATGCCCACAGAACAGGCCCCCTTTAATGAAATGTCCACTGCAGAGCCTCCTTTTAATGAAATGGTGCAGCAATGCCGCCTTTAATGAAATAGCCACAGCAGAAGACCCCTTTAAAGAAATGGTTAGAGCAAAAACAGCCTCTTATAAATAAAATGTCCACAGCAGCCCCCTGGCCTTTACAGAAATGTCCACATAAGTGCCCCTTGAAAAAAAAACACTATACTCACCTTCGACTTTTTCTCCCCGCAGCTCTGTCTTCTCCTCTGCCGGCCCACGTGCAACACTATCACGTCACAAGGCCTGTGCGCATAATAGTGATGCGCACAGGCCAGAAGAGAAGACAGAGCCCCTGGGGGAAGTAGCCAGAGATGAGTATAGTGTTTTTTTCTTTTTTAACTTGAAGCCGTGGCGTTTGTCATATAGGGCCCAGGGGCATGGGCCCATGGGAAGCCTAAGACTCCAGGTGCCTGCTCATACAGCCTATATAAAGATCCGCCATTGGTGATATTTATATCTTCCTACATAAGTGACCTCTGACATCTCATAGCCTACCCACATCTGTTAAAAGAGTACCCCCCATCTACTCTCAACCCTTACCTGCCAGCAACATGATTACTGATAGTTATCACATCCAGTCCATTAAAAGAGAGGAATTTTTTCTACACATCTCCTCTCTCTACACACACATCTGGCATTCCATTTCCTTCAATCAATCCTTTGCAGGAAGCTCCTGTTGCATGTATTCAAAAACCAACTTCCTACTTTGAATGAACAAGAAGACAAGCATGTTGCAAGATGTATGCGTTTCTTCAACAAGGCAACTCTTAAAATGTTCTGCTAAAGCCAAAAACTGAGTTGCATCAACCCAGCTAAGCCACTGCATGGAAGAAAATTTCTGGGTTTCTCCGGAACCTGCCTATATCACATGAGCGCAGTACCAAGCACACAGGCACACAGGCCCGCCAAGCACACAGGCACACATTGTATAATGGCTGTGCTTGATATTGCAGTTCAGCCCCATTTACTTGAACTGCAACCAGAACATATGGAGAATTAAGTGCTAAGTGCCAAACCGCTTCAGGCTGAGGAAAGGTAAGCAAGCTTTAAAACCCAGAATGGCTCCTTATTGTAAGCCCAACCTATAAATAATACAGAATAGTTGACAACAGTTGCATCCCTTCAATAAATATCCATGGGCCGGATTACAAAAGAATCCCCCTCCATTTACAGAGTAGACTCCTACTATATTTTATATCTCAAGGCAACTAGATCAAGGGCAACTAGATCCACAGGAAGGCAAGAAATCCCTATAAGGCTGATGCCAATTGGGACAAATCAGGGAAAATCCATCTGACCCCAATCAGGGCCTTCTGTACACAAAGTGTGTTTTTCATGAGCTGCTAACAAGGGACTGTGAGTATGGGAATCTGTGCTGGATGTTGAAACAATGGCTAGCACACGTTCTAAAGAAACATTTGTAGGCAGGAGCCCTAACTCCCTGGATCAACATCAAATTAACGTAATGTTGTGTTCCCATAACATGTGAAATTTTTTCATAAACAAAAGGCATCCAAGATGTTCTTCTGGAACATCTACAAAGTATCAACCATTACAACATGGTTCCATGGTCTCACAGTAATGGTCTTACAGTAAAGAATCCCTGTCTATGGCGATGGTAGAACCGCCTCTCCCCTAGGTATAGAGGATGCCCCTTGTTCTAGGTCTGATATATAGAGATGTTTGGAAAAATCTCTGTACTGTCCATTTGAAAATGTGTACATTGAAATAAATGCACAAGCAACATAATTGAAAAATGAATTCCAAAAATGTTTAGCCCACTATTTGTCATATGTTTAAATATATCTAGAATGTCTGCTATGAGTTTTTCCATCACTATGATCTAGTGATAAGATAGCAAGAAACCCAGAATATCTGAAGAAAAACCTCGTTGCTCACACTCTTCCAACTGCAAAGTCTTTTTCTAGGAAGAATAACCGAGAAACAGTTCTGTGGTAACACTTAGAAAGAATAGGTTTCTGTGGAAGGAAATCTTGTTTACCCAGGAAACTATTTAATTGTGTTGATCACTTACAGGAGACGTCCTGCCCTTTGTATGCAAGATCAAGATCAAATAAGTTAATGTTGTTATAAACAGGATTTATGTGTCGAAGGTAAGTGGTCAAATTGAATGTGTCCTAATGCAGGCACCATGGCATAGAACATGAGGATTTTGTGGGAAAAGTTTTTGTATAAATTGTATTAATTAGTATTAATGATAGTTGAGTAGAACCACCCATGGGACTCCCAAGGATCTCCCACAGATTGTGAAATGAGGTGTCGGTCAGAACCCTTGTCGATCCGTCAGACTAATGGAGCAGAAGGACGAGCATGACTGTTATGCTCCATTAATCTATATGGAGCTGACAGAGATCACCACTGATCAGCAAGTTAGGCCCTATCTTGTGGAGTGGAGGGCTCACAGAGCGCATGTATTGCTAAATTTTGCTTGTTATCCCAGTTGTATATTTTGCTCGTCTTGCAAAATGCTTGCAGAACAGGAAACTCGTAATCCAAGGTTCCACTGTATCAGTCTACTCAGACATGCTTTACAATGAGGAGACACAAGGAAACAGGAACCTGAGTGGTGTCAGAACCAAGGGGGGGGGAGGGAGAAGTTAGGAACCCTTTGATATGTTAATAACCCTTCCCAATGCAGTCCTTTTGAATCTAATTTTTATGCAGTGAAAACCTCGTTTAAGTATGCTCTAACTAAATTGTATGAGCAAAACTGATTTTTGTTTTTTTGTCTCTTGGTACTCGTCATGGGCCAACATTACATCTCAATATAAAACTTTTTATTAGGCAACAGACACGAGTCATAATAGCAGCAGAATGTCCACAGATCACATCTCCACAGCTTTTTCCATTGGCCGGTCTATGCCGTGGCTTTAAACCACAATTAGGCACCGGCAAACTCAACCTTTGGTGTGCCAAGGTGGAATTCCATAACCCTGAATCCACAGCAATAATTAACATGCTGTAGATTGTAAACCGACAGTGGAAATCAGTTCCAGCTAACATACACTGTAGCAGAAAACTGATGGACAACATTGCAGGTCAATGGGGTCTTTTGGGCACCTTTGGATGTCCATTAATAGTTTTAAACCGTTGTGTTCCTATAATGGAGCAGAATAAAAGAAGTGCCCAGCGGGAGATATGAACATAGTATAAGACCAGTGGCACACGGTTGTGGTTGGTCTGTGACCATACAATGGCCGGATTTCATGTAATGTACAAGGCCCCAATGACAATACTCCAGGCAGCACAGTGATATATGATGCAAGGAGTCCCGGAGCAGCAGCATTAAACAGCAAACATCATCACAGTTCAGCGCTGCTGTTTTGCGGGGAAGGGACTGAAAGTGATGTCTAGAGCTTGTTTATAGCCTGAGGGAACATTCACAAGTTTGGACATCAAAAACTGAATCTGAAACACTTGACGTGTGAACGCACCCTGAGAATTTAGCTACATGGTGATGGCTTATCTGCTGCATCATTGCATTTACAAAAATAACGCTAGCACCCGAGGCAGACCTTGGCCAAATTGCATATGAGTATACAGTGAAACACATGCAAGCGGTAACCAGCACCTGTGCACTAGTGTTGCATTATGAAACGCAATGCTGGTGGCACGGGAGACCGCAGCATGTAAGGCCCTTTATAAACTAGCGAGTGTGATGCAATTTATTCGCATCACACTCGCAACGCATGCTGCCCGGATCGCACGGCCCGAACGCTGCACGTTCGGGCCGTGCGATCCGGGCAGCATGCGTTGCGAGTGTGATGCGAGTTCATTGCATCACACTTGCGAGTGTAGAAGGGGCCATGTAAGTCTGGTGGCTTTTTTAGACTTTTGTCTGAAAAGTCGCACAAATGTTTCAAATGTTTAAGCAGCCACTTGCCTACGCCTGCTCTGTATTGGAGTTTACTTGGGCGATTCACTGCAATTGCGCAAAAAAATGCGACTTTTTTCACACATCCACCTCTGGAAACTTAGGACAAATCAGACGTCTATCTGCCATCAACTTACTGAGCGTAGATGTGTCCTAACAAGAGGGGTTCCTCTTTTATTATAAATCGATAGCGGAAATATAAAGTTATCCAAATTACCCTGCGGGGCACAGGCTACGTCACCCGAGGGCCGAGGAGTGACCACAAGGCACTCGATACTCCCTTAATGCACTCGGGTGACGTAGCCTGAGTGCACCAGGGTAATTTGCATAACTTTTATAACGCTATATTTCCATGATCGTGGCATATAGTTATAATAAAAGTATTTATTACTACAGTATCTTTATCTAATACTAGAATGCTTTCAATACTAAACTACAGTTTATCTAACTAAAATGCTACTTTCTGGCAGAGGCTACTGGGGCTCATTTCTATGCAGACTGCCTGTGCATAGCGCCCCCTTTATTGGCTCAGGACCCGGGGCTATTGCGCATGCGCTCTGCATAGACACGAGTCTGTGCAGAGCACATGCGCATAGCGGTGCCTGAAAGAGCTGAGGATGCGGAATCAGCGAGGTAGCGTCCGGGGACTAATAGGTAGGCAGGGACAGCAGAGGCTACTGGTGCGTGGAGTAGCCTTTATTTACGCTGCGGGGAGAGGCTACTTCATGCCTCAGTAGCCTCTGCCAAAAATTAACTGTAGTTTAGTGTAGACAGTATTCTAGTATAAACTAAAGATAGATTAGGGTTTAGAAGGTGCTGGTTATGCATATGCAAGCAGTTGAGCCCCCCTGATGGTAGCGTACTGTTTGTAAATGCAACACTAGTGCCACGTGTGAAATCATCCGATTTTGGTCATTGTTTTTCACAGCTCTGTTCCACTTCTTTGAAAGACGATTTGATGGGACTGGACCAATGGGCTGTAAAGAAACGTGTCAGGGTTCTGATCCAACTGCTGCCTGATGTTGTCTCTGACATTGATTTATAATGCAAAGATTTTGTATGTTCTCTCCGTGTTTGTGTGGGTTTCCTCAATGTCCTCCAGTTTCCTCCTATACTCCAATACATGCTGGTAGGTTGATCAGATTGCGAGCCGCATTGGGGACAGGGACCGATTTGGCAAACTCTGTGCAGCGATGTGTAATCTGTGCGCTATATAAATAAAGGAATTTTTTTTTTTTTTATATTTTTATTATAATGCATCAGTCAGTTTTATTACTGGACAGACTATTGCTTACTATCACTTAGGATACTATTTTCAAAATTTTGCTGAAATGTTGTCATATTTTTACAAAAAAACCTCAGGGTGGCCTCACACGTGCCGTTTTTCTTTTGCGCATCCAAAACACAAACCTCCCGTTTGCCTGAAACGTATGCATTTCCAATGAATCGCATGCATTTCATTGGAAAAACATATACTTTTTGGCCAAATCCTCTTCCACTTTCGTTTTGGATGCGTTTAAAAACACAACAAAAACGGCACATGGGAAACCGGCCTGACTGAGGAATTACATGTAGATGGAGTCTGCTGGATGTGCATCATCTGGAAGACATACCACTTTTTTTTCTTCTCCGAATGAAAATGTGAATAGTGTCTAAAAGCCTGGGGACAATGAAGTGTGAACAGGATCTTATGGCGTGACCACTGGCTAGTGCCCTGGAATCTTCCTCTCAGGTGTATGTAGCCTTATTTATACAATATGTAGTGTGGTGAGAAGATTTCCAAGCCCATGTACACACCATTGCCCTCCATGGCGACACATGATGGGGGATGGAAACCCTCTGCCCCCACCCCCCCCGTCTCGTAGGAACACATGGATTTGTTGCCATCCTTCCCCCAATATCCCCGCCCATCCACAAACCACTGTCCAATCAGCGTGCTCTGTCTGTTTATACTCGCCGCGATCCTAAACAATGAATAAGCGTTTATCTCCTCCCACTTCGGCCACCTGCGGATCGTACAACCAATCAGCGTAGGCGGCTACTTTTTGGGATTTTCGTGATAAGTCAGCGCAGAAAAATGGGCGTTGACTAGTGATAGGACGCGTCTATTTGACCCGAAGACCGCGGTCCTAAGGTTATAATCGCGTACCGTGAGGTCAGTGAGCGGCTCTGTCTATTTCGCGTCTTAGTCGGATTTGTATTTTGCCTTTTGCCATGCCTCCAGTCAAGCACCGCAAAGTCGTCATGCTGGGATACCCCTCAGTTGGTAAGTTGGGGTTCATGGTTTCTGGTCTTGATGAGTTTAGTATATACGAGTCTATTGCTACGATATTGGTGCGATTTCTTGTGGTGTGTGAACTATGTTTGCGATCCTCCTTGCGTGCTGGGTGGGAGATATTGATTACTTCAGTGCAGGTCCCTTGGCTTCGTTGAAAAGCCGAGCACATATCATTGGTTCTCATTCACACTGTAGATAATGGTCCAACTCGTCTGTATTATATTTTTGCAGTCGGCTACTTCCTGGGATTTATTTGGGATGTGCTCCTGTGTAGGGGATGGGATAATGCTTGGCTGCCCTTTTGGTGGGGGGAGGTTTTTGCTATTTGTATATTGGCTGTTAGGGGGAGGGGGTCGTCTTCTGGAAGCCGCTGGGTGTTGAACGTGTGAATGGGCTCATTATACAATATATAGGATCAGGCTATTCATGGAGTCTAAACATGGGGGGGGGGGGGGTCATATCCCTGTAACTTTATTTCCCATACTGGCTGCCCAATTACATATATAAATGAGGTATATGAATATTTTACTGCTTGGTGGTGCAATGATATATTGATATATTTACTGTAGCTGAGTCTACTGTTTTTGTCCCCCCCCCCCCACTACCTCCTGCCCGTCATTAACAATCACCCCATCCCCCATCAACTGCCCTGTTACGCAACACCTCTGCCTAATTATAGCACATGGGAGAGACCACTTACATGGGTCAGAGATCCACACCAGCCCCCTGCTTGCTTACCTCCATTTACACAGAAATTGTTGGGACTTTTTGGCCATTAAATATAGGTTATCATACTCGCTTACCATTATTTTAGGTAGATCATCCCTTTTTCAGCACTTTGTTTCCTTCATGTAGTGTAAAATCAACTCAAAGATAATGGCCACTTATTGGAAAGAACCATTGTTAAGAAAATGCACATTGGATAACCTGCAACATTTTGATCAATGGTTCTAGGGTGGGTCATCAATATTGGACCAGGCAGTACTGGAATTAAATTCAGACAATTACTTTGAAAGTTTAGCTCCATTTTTCCTTGTAGTGGCTGGTTTCAGGAACTCCAGCTCTGCTTCTATGCTCTTAGTTACTGAGCTGCAATTCCCCAGATGGCCACTAGGACAATGGTGCTGTATTTCCTACTGTGTAATTCTGGCACCGGAGGCTTGCCTGTAGGACACATCCAACTTGTGTATTCCAATCAGATTGGGTAAATTGGATAAAGAGCGTAGATTATTGTAGCGTGTTCTCTTGTCACTATACTATATCACTACCTATATGTTGCTTAATTGTGCAGTTTATTAATCCCTATTCTATAATTAATAGGTAAATCTTCTCTGGCGCTGCAGTTTATCAATGGAGATTTCCCAAAAGAATATGAACCCACTATTGAAAACAGTAAGTGTCTTTAAAAGGGGGTGACAATGGGTCAGCATCACTTGATTTTGTTCTGGCAACTTATTTAGTCGCAGTACCTTTGTGCCAGTTTTGTGATAGGATACGCTGCTAGTTTGGCGTTTTATCTATCCAGATGTTACTACGTCTGCTAATGATTCATAAAACTTTTATTTGGGTGCAATTTTGGCACACAAACCTACCAGCCTGAAGGTGGCATGGCTCTTCTGCAGAGTAGTGTATCACCTGTATATTACAGCTGCAGAGCTCAGCCAGTCACTGTTTATAGTTCGCAAGCTTCTGTTGTGCCTATTTTGCAGTGTTTGGGTGCTGAAGTTGTTATCCAAAACCAATGTTCAGGCTGAACCCATACTTTGAATTGTTTTGGGAAGGGGACATGGCTTGTGGGATTGGCCTGAATTTAGACTACAGGACATTTACTGGATTAGATTATTATACTATAAAAGTGTAAAGTAAGCTCATCTCGGTTATCAGACTGTGAATATGACACAGCTTGGACAATATAACTACCTCCCCCCCCCCCCCCATGGCATTAGTATTAGGGGATCACACCCTTCTCTAAAGCTGTGTTCTCTATTTTTCTGTACAGGCTGGAGTAAAACCTTTGTCTTGGGCAATGATGAGTTTGAATTGGATGTTGTGGACACGGCTGGACAAGTAAGTTGACTTTACCACAGCTTTGCTGATCCTTAGAGGTATTCCCATTTCGGCAAATGTTGTACAAATTTCCAATATCCTCTGTATCGTTCCCTCAGGTTTCCAGATCTCGCTTGCTGTCATTCTATAGAAAGCTTCATTGTTCATTTCCAGTGGACAGAAATCTGTCCATAGTCACACAGGTGCACAGTTCGTTATATAAAACGCCTCTGCACACTCTGGTATTAACAAGCCATGCACCTGTGTGACCATGGGCAGATTCTGTTACATTGGAAATACGAGGATGCTTTCTATCGGAGGACTGCAAACAGATCCAGAAAACCGTCAGGAATTGATCCAGGTTTGATTCTTGTAAGTCATGCTTGGTGTTAAGGTGGCAAAAGGAAGCATTATTTTAAATGTCCCACTCTGGGAAAATGGGTTTCCATATTTCCCTGGAATCAATAACAAGTATATTGAAAAATGAAAAAGTATACCATTACTTTGCTGAAAAGGGAATACCCCTTTAAATTGTCCAAACTTTTTTTAAATGGTTTTACTTATTGTGTTATTTGCTTTTTCCTAGGATGAATATTCCCTCATCCCTCAGTCCTTTATTTTCGGCATTCATGGATACATTGTAGTTTACTCTGTTGCTTGTGCAAGAAGGTGAGATTATTTTCCCTTGGGAAAGTAAACGCACGATTATAAATGTGTAATGATAGTGCTCCCCCTAGTGATTGTTTTAGTGTAGTACATGTTTTTTTGTTTTTTGCAATGCTAATAACTTTGTTTTACAGCTTCCAAATTGCAACTGGACTGCACAGAACCCTTGTTGACAAAAGAGGAAAATGCCTGTAAGTGTTTTTTTATTTTTTTTTATTTTTTTTGAGTTGCACAGAAACAAACAGGTAGTACATGGCTGGAAGTGGCTTAATTTCAGATTTCTCCCTCTCTCCATCTGTAGAATAAATTTGGCTGTGCAGTAGTCCTAGATTTACTGGGTTATGTGAATTGTATCTCTATACAATAAAAGATCAGATCTAGCCATAACATGGGGCCAACTAATATTGGAGTTTGGAGTCTTAGAAATGAAACCACCTTGCCTGAGCTCCACCATTCTACTACTGCTAGGGTGCTACAGAGTTCCCTTAGGAACCGCACTCATTAACAACACTTGGGTGTTGTATTATGCTCTGTACAGCTCCGAGGGGGATGTGAGAGGGATATATATAATTTTTACAATGTGTTTACTTGCAGTAATTTGTTTTAATTTGTTTCAGAATGCCAATTGTACTAGTGGGGAACAAGACTGACTTACCAGCCAATTGGTATGTATACATTTCTTTTGAACCGCCATTTTCCTTCCCCTTTCTTGCCACTAATTAAAAACAAATTCATGAAATTTCTTGTACATTAAATTATTATTATTATTTATTTATTTTTTTTTTTTTTTATAGCCGTGAAGTGAAAGCTGAAGAGGGGAAAAAGCTGGCTGATTCTTGGGGAGCAGCTTTTATGGAGGTTTCTGCCAAAGACCCAGAGGTAAATATCTCAATCATACCACTTGGGGAGTAAGTTTAAGGATCACTTCATTCCTACACCAACACATGGGCTGCTAAATTACACAGCCTGGCTATACTTGGAGGCCTTTACTATGGGTCATCCTGCCATAGGCTGTTAGTGGCTTTCAATGATGTGCTCAAGTCTTCTCGCCACTACAACTTCCACATTTTTAAGGCAAAGCCAAAAGTGGATGCATTTAGAATGGTGTCTACATATTCTTTTGGGGCCACTCTTGGGTTGCATGAAGGTTCCCAAGGCTGGAGATGCAGAAGTAATGGCAGTTCTAAAGCTTGCAAGTTCATGTAGAATGAAACTTTTGGTATAATCAAAGATCAGTTTAACTTACTGTCTATTTATTACAGAAAAGCAAACAGATCTTCACCAAAATCATTGAGGAAATTGACCGTGTTGAAAGAACCTTTGGTGATGAAAAGAGATGCTTCCTTATGTGAACTATTGCCATTCAGCCTCTCCAGGACATGAGCAGCTATGAGAAGAGCCATATACTGATTGACTACTTTTCTCTTGGTGATGGAGGGCTGCTATAGAATTCATTTTTTGTTTTTTTTTCTTTCCTGTATTTTAGATGTTAAGATGTTTTTCACATGTTACATGCTGCTCGGGTTAAGGATTCTGTCCTGAACAAGTGCAGATGACAAATTTATTAGATTTTTGTTTTAATATGGTGTCTATGAACATGTTAGTCAGTTTGCACATACTTGCAGCACTGCTGTCGCTGCATTTCTTTGTTTCTCTTCTGTCTTTTTGTATATGAACTACATAATCTGTTACAAAATGTATTTATGTTTTATATAGAAGATCTTTGGGAATCTGGTAAGCAAAACTGAACACTAGTTCAGTACTTGGTCCCCCCTTCTAGAATAAGAACTGTGGTTTTGCCATTAAGTGTAGAATGGGGAGGGGAGAATATCCCTTTAAATAGTAACATTTGCTTGCTGTATTTGCCCTGGTATGCTGCAGTTTCTCTCTAACCCCTTCATGACAGGGGGACAGGGAAGGTGAAATACATTGTTTACATTTTCAGCCCTGGGTCATATGATCTTTCAGATGGCAAAGTGCTGAAACTCCCATTCATTTATCACTGTATAAGTGAACAGCCTTGGATAATACTTGACTACTTTGTACCTTACTGTGTGCCTTTTTGATTGTAACCAATGATTGTATGGTCTCTGAGACCAACCCAAGCAGGGTAAAATGTGTGTATTGTATTGATTATAATTCTTACCTGTGATTATTGTAGACACAGCCACATTCGGGTTTTTTTTGGATTTTTTTTTTTTTTGAGTTGTGCCTGTCTCAAATAAAATAAACTTTCTTTTTTTGTTGCATAGACATGTTTTAATGGCTGCTTTTTGAGGTATAAAAGTTAGCAATGAATAGAGATGCATAAACTATATTTCCTTTTGGGTTGTTGAAACATCTTATTGGGCTTCTTCATAAGATTGTATCCAACCAAAATACAGGACTCGCCAGGGAGTGGATGGGAACTGTGTACACAACAAATGATTGCTGCAGCCTGTCTCTGGCTTTGAGTTCTTGGTATGGAATTCAAGCTTGGCAATGCAGTTCTAAAATAAGGCCACATTGACACACGCTGTTTTTGGTTGTTCTTTAAATGCAATTGAAAGGCTCTACCCCTGATCACCCTGGAAATGCAATAGGGAGACATATCATTCGGTCTACACCAGAATTCTGGAGTAACTTGCATCTGAGATGCCATACACCACAATTGAGGGTTTGGACTGGTTATTGAGTTTACTGAAAAACCGGCACTAGACCAACTAATAGGAGGTGCAAAGTAAAACTGGCAAGTTTCATATTGCACCAGGTTTATTATCCAATATCGGACATGGAGATTAGACCTGTGAAGAGTAGAAATTAAAGGCCAACAACACATTGGGAGAAATGTATTAATCTATTTATTGGGATGTGATGCTGTTCAATTGCATTTTAAAAACTCTACATTAAAACCACGTGACTGGCCTCAAGGTAAGGGACATCTGGGGTCATGTACAACACTCCTTTTAGGGTGCAGTGAAATGTACCTCTAGTGTTTACAAACTGCACCAGGGAGTGGGCTATGGGCTTAAGGTGATGGCACATGTGGCATTTTGAACCAGCTTTTAAGCACTTTGTTAAACGCATCTGTTTTTTCTTGACAGGTTTGACCAATTATCTAGATTAAAACTGGTCAAAAAACGTTTGCTTTATTTATTTTTTAACTTCTCTGTTTTTCAACACATGCAGTTTTTTTAATGGGCTGCTTAAAAACGGGCCAAAAAACGGGTTCAAAACTCCACGTGTACCATCGCCCTTATGAGAAGGCATATGATCAAAACAATGCAAGATACTGGGTTCTGGTTAACGATCGCTTATGTTTCCATAAACGCATATGCAATCGGTCAGAAGCCCGCCCCATACGCTAGTGCGGATCTGTAAATATTGTTAGTAGCACCCTTGGCTGCATGCAGTGGAATAGCTGCAAAACTTTATACATAAGTAATTGTACTGCTGCTCAAACCAGACATTTACTCTTGTGTTAAGGAGAAGTACAACCAAAATATTGAGGTGTGCTCAGACTGGAATACTGGATTTCACAGGTCTTTATTGGCCCCTTCATGGACCAGGAGCTCTGACTTTGATTTACAGTATGGAAGAAGGGATTCCTTGTGCCATTTATTACTGATGCTCAGTCCAATTTTCAGCACTGAAATGCAGCTGCTGCGCAGTCCCTTAGTCATGGACTATGGTTGTGTTTCTAGCCTTGGAGATTGAGGGGGTCCGGTGCTGTTGAGGAAGCTTTGTTACCTGTGGACCATGGGGGCGTGTTAAAGGAAAGAGAACCAATAGCTATAGAACAATAATTGATAAATTGGTTTTTGGAACCCTGAGTTTGGTGTGCTTAAAACTTACATGGGCACATTCAGGGTTGGTCTCAGTAGGCCTCTGGGCGACAGAGCCTTAGTGGGCCCCTTTGCAGTGAACTCACATTGACACCATTAAAAATTCAGAAAGTCTCCTGTTCCCTACTTTATCATCCCAAACAGCCCCCTCATGTGTGTTTCATTGGAACGCATATGCAATCGGGCCATCGGACGCCCCTGGGCACATTGATTCCACTTCTAAATGGAATAAAAGTAGTATGTGTGACCGTACCTTAAGGGTGCGTTCACACGTTGCGTTTTGGTTATGTTTTCATTGCGTTTGAAACGCATATACAACAGCTGATGAGAGGTGATTTGCCTAATTACATTACCGTTTACGTTTGTAAACGCAATGTTAACGTATGCGTTAACATCACGTTTACGATGCGTTTTGTAAACGGAAATGTTAAAAGTGATGTAATTAGGCAAATAACCTCTCCTCAGCTGTTGTGAGTCACTATTACTTTTCTTTTGCTAGAACAATGTAGGGGCGTGCATATTTATACTGGTATCCTTTGGGTGCACATTAAAGTCTTTTTGATTTTTTTATTTTTTTGTTTTTTTCCACCTGCGTAAAATATGCATATTTTCTAGTTTAAGGACACAAATGCATCAAAATGAATGTTTTGTATGTTTTTAGTCAGACTGTGATCCCACTAAACTACAGGCAACCAGTAGGGTATGCAATATCCTTTCTACAATTAACTCTTATGTATTAAATGCACCTGCTCACCTATTTACAAAAAAAAAGTTATATGCAAATTAGCTGCGTAGAGTTCCTTTTAGAGGCTGAAAGAGAGGTGTCACTTAAGATGCCCACCATATCTTGGGTGGACTATAAAACCATTGTGTCACTGGTGATAATTTGGCATCCTATTAAAGATAATTTCATCTTGCAGATCTCATCAGGCATGTGTTTCTTTGATCTACAAAGCCAGAGATACAGTCAGTTAAAGACATATTTGAAAATGCATGCTGAAGATCCAATTCCCTACCATTTTCCTTCAAATGCCTGTATCTCTGTATTAAAATCTAATAAAAACACAACTTTACTATCTCCAAAAGTCTCATGGCCCAAAGAATAAAGAGGAAGTGCTTGGATGGCACAGTAAAAGCTGTATAAAATAGAGCCCTAAGAAAATGGTGCAAATACAATTTTTATGGATAGAATATTAAATGGCGCCACTAATTACAATTTGTCCCATAGAAAAATGGAAAATTTTTAAAAAGTTGTGTAATTTGGGATGATAGGAGTAAATAATGGAAATGCAAAAACATTAAAGGGTTGAAGCGGGGATAAAAACTATTAAATTTAAAAAAAAAAAGATATTTATTTTACCACTGTTTCTACAGGGGACAAGAGAAGGGCACCCACCCTTCCCCAATCGTGACATCCTCACAGATCTTTTGCCTTGCATTGATAGAGAAGATAAATCATGATCTCTCTGTGTAGCCAAGACTGGTATATATAAAATGATTCTAAATTTTAGAATATTTTTATCAGGGAAAAATGAACGAAATACTAATAATGCTTCACAGCAAAAACCAAACTATGAATTTAAACCTGTACTCTTGACGACAGTAGTGTATGATCTGAAACGCGTCAGATGGTGATGCCTTAGTGATGCAACGTGTCTTTTACTACATTAGAGTTACATATCCCATCATTTTGAACACAACTAGCAAATAAACTGCATCTCTATTTTGTGTACAAAAAACAAAAAAAAGCATGCTATTTATTTATACCACTATTGTCAAATGTGAAAGTACCCCTTATATATATTCTTTACATTCTTTGTGTGTCTGGCTACATATCTCGGATGTTAGAATAAAAATTTTTGATGTTGTCATTCCCCTCACCAACAATCAAAGTGTAACAGATGGCCCAGAAATAATCCTCTGAATTCCCATAATCCTTTGTCAGTGGGTTACTGTACATGTTTGGAGCACTATTCTGTGCAGCACGGATTCTGTCTCTGGGCAAAACCCTCATCAGTGATCTGGTCTACAGCAGAATGAAAATTGGCACTGACATATTTACTGTGGGTGCAGTGGATTTTTTGGTTTTGTAAACAATATTTGAAATCTTGTATTTTAGCTTAAGACTCCAAGTTATTAAATATGGAAGGCATGAACCATATAATGTGCAATTTGTAATAGGGTAGAGAGAGTCGAGAGCCTTGGATGGGGGGGGGGGGAGGGCTTTTCTAAACCTCTTTGGTAATGCCAATGGCTGTAAAATAAGAATGAGCTAGGTTACTGGAATTAGTGGATATCTTTACTTGGTCTAACATGAAATCCAAGGGATGATGGACAACTAGTTGCCCCAGACATGATTACAATGTAAAGTTAAAGGAATTAATTTAGTTTTGACTATTTTTGGCATTCAGTTCAGGATGTGAGAGTTATATAAATAGTTATAAGAGAACTTATAATAACTTTTAAGGTCCAAAAGCATTCTTTCATTTGGCATTACAGGTTTTGCATAAAAGATCCCTTGGACCATGTAAAAGACCACAGTCAAAAATATAAGATTAAATGCCTAAAGTCTGATTTAACTAATATGTTTTATTAGGCATAGAGATGATTAAGCTGAGAAGATACGGCCTACAGTTGATTCAGAATATCACATAACTAATGTTAAAGGGGTTGGCCACTTTACCTCATGTTTTTTGTAATGTGTGTTAGTGTGGGGGCAGGATATTAGGTAATTTACCAATATACATATATTTAAAGTTCTGCTCTGTTTTCTTGATATGTAAAGTGAAGCCTCCTGTCTTTTACCTCATCAGAACAACATTCCTGTCCATAAAATGTCCGCAGGAGGGTCAATCAATCCATGAAAAATTTCCCTGCCAGAACCTTATCATAGTATTCATAAATATAAGATTGAGGTCTTGGCAGGGTGATGGACTGGAATGTCTGGCTGATGGGGTCAGGAGGCTTCAATTTACATATCAAGAAAGCAGTGTAGAACTTTAAATAGGTGTACATTCACCGGCCACTTTATTAGGTACACCATGCTAGTAACGGGTTGGACCCCCTTTTTGCCTTCAGAACTGCCTCAATTCTTCGTGGCATAGATTCAACAAGGTGCTGGAAGCATTCCTCAGAGATTTTGGTCCATATTGACATGATGACATCACACAGTTGCCGCAGATTTATCGGCTGCACATCCATGATGCGAATCTCCCGCTCCACCACATCCCAAAGATGCTCTATTGGATTGAGATCTGGTGACTGTGGAGGCCATTTGAGTACAGTGAACTCATTGTCAGGTTCAAGAAACCAGTCTGAGATGATTCCAGCTTTATGACATGGCGCATTATCCTGCTGAAAGTAGCCATCAGATGTTGGGTACATTGTGGTCATAAAGGGATGGACATGGTCAGCAACAATACTCAGGTAGGCTGTGGCACTGCAACGATGCTCAATTGGTACCAAGGGGCCCAAAGAGTGCCAAGAAAATATTCCCCACACCATGACACCACCACCACCAGCCTGAACCGTTGATACAAGGCAGGATGGATCCATGCTTTCATGTTGTTGACGCCAAATTCTGACCCTACCATCCGAATGTCAGAAATCGAGACTCATCAGACCAGGCAACGTTTTTCCAATCTTCTACTGTCCAATTTCGATGAGCTTGTGCAAATTGTAGCCTCAGTTTCCTGTTCTTAGCTGAAAGGAGTGGCACCCGATGTGGTCTTCTGCTGCTGTAGCCCATCTGCCTCAAAGTTCGATGTACTGTGCGTTCAGAGATGCTCTTCTGCCTACCTTGGTTGTAACGGGTGGTGATTTGAGTCACTGTTGCCTTTCTATCAGCTCGAACCAGTCTGCCCATTCTCCTCTGACCTCTGGCATCAACAAGGCATTTCCGCCCACAGAACTGCCGCTCACTGGATGTTTTTTCTTTTTCGGACCATTCTCTGTAAACCCTAGAGATGGTTGTGCGAGAAAATCCCAGTAGATCAGCAGTTTCTGAAATACTCAGACCAGCCCTTCTGGCACCAACAACCATGCCACGTTCAAAGGCACTCAAATCACCTTTCTTCCCCATACTGATGCTCGGTTTGAACTGCAGGAGAATGTCTTGACCATGTCTACATGCCTAAATGCACTGAGTTGCCGCCATGTGATTGGCTGATTAGAAATTAAGTGTTAACGAGCAGTTGGACAGGTGTACATAATAAAGTGGCCGGTGAGTGTATATTACCTAATATCTTAGATCCAACACTTAAGTAGAGGCCTCTGTTAAATGGCGATGTGCTAGGGACCTGCATTGCTAGCATTCTATTTTTTACACAATTGATATTTATATTTATCAAACAATAGAATTCTGAATTTATTTGCAACCAAAATATTACAATCTTAAATGCTTTTGATGAAAAAAAGTGTAAACAATTATGCTAATGCACCATAGATTCTTTTAAGGGATTGTTCAAGTAAAAAAAAAAAAATAGTGCTAAATCTATATTTCCATAGTGGAATCGTATTCTGCTCTGCTTTTAAGATCAAGGGGTACATACAGACAGTCCCCTACTTAAGAACACTTGACTTACAGTCAAACCTAAGTTACAAATGGCCCTCTTGATGTTGGTAAGTATACAAATAAAATAAAACATTACAGAGCAATACCACACAAAGAAAGAAAAATTAGGTAACATGCAGCTCACCCCTGATGATCCAAACTTCCTGTGAGTGAAATCCCAAAGGTGCAGCGGGGAACCTCTAAGGGTATCCAATCATAGAAAAATAGGGAATCCCATTACTCTTTAAAACAACTTATTCTTTATTCCTCTTTATTATTGCCCTTTAAAATTACATATCCATGCATGGGTTTTTCGAGAGTTATAAAAAATACTAATTCGGCATGGATAGACCACGGAGTGGACACCCCTTAAAGGGGTTGTCTGAGTTTTGAAAAAAAATTATATGTGGCCGGGAGCGGGCTGCCTAAAACAATAACGCTGTACTTACCTTCCAGTGCCCTCACGTATCCAGCGCTCCTGTCGCTCCGGTCCGGGCGCCATGTAAACAAACATGGCCGCCGGAGCAGCGCAGCATTCAGCTTCCTGCCGGACCCGACAACCTTCTGGCCCCCATACACAATGCTGTGTATAGGGACGGATAGGCGTACCCGGCCACAGCCGGCCGGAAGCTGAATGCAGCGCTGCTCCGACGGCCATGTTTGTTTTCATGGCGCCCGGAGCGACAGCAGCGCTGGGTACGGGAGGGCACCGGAAGGTAAGTACAGCTTTATTGTTTTAGGCAGCATGCTCCCGGCCACTTTTTTTTTTTTTTTTAAACTCGGACAACCCCTTTAACCACTAAACCCCTCACCCTCCCCGGCCACATTGATGTTTTTTAATATCATTTAGTAAACTCTGTTAAGAGTGTCGGGATTACCTATTTTTCTGCAATTACAGAGCAATAGCTTCACAAAAGGAAATAATAGAAGTAAGGGCTCTGCTCGCAATATTTTACAATCTATAATCTCCAATGTAATATAGTAATTTACTATAACAGTGGTGGCGAACCTATGGCACGGGTGCCAGAGGCGGCACTCAGAGCCCTTTCTGTGGGCACCCGGGCCATTGCCCCAGCACACCAGATAGAACTCAAAGAATCTTCCTGCAGTTCCAAGCAACTTAAAAGATGCTGCTTTCCGTCATATTTTTATACTTATTTCGCTACTTGGGACTGTAGGAAGAGGGAGAATGAATAGACAGGGCCGAATTATCTTTGGTGGACCTCCTGCTGGCCCCACAATTCTCTTAGTACAGAGGGAAACTGGAAAGAAATTACAATGATGAAACTTTTCCATCTTTCTACTGTGTTGCTGTCCTCAGGAGGCAAATACGATTGAAAGTTGTTGAAGGACAGGGAGCAATAAGTTACTGCTTTAATTTTTGGTTGGCACCTCACAATAAATAAGGGGGGTTTTGGGTTGCAGTTTGGCACTTGGCCGCTAAAAGGTTCGCCATCACTGTACTATAATATCCTATCTTATACAAAAAAATTCCCCCAAAATTCTGAACAAAGTTTACATGGCTGCAGCAGGGATGTATCTTTTATACACTGCACCTCTGCAACCAGTAAAAGGTGTCAGAACTATTGGGGCTGTGAGACTGCTGAGGCCAGTGATTGTATGTACACTGACGCATCCCTGTTGTAACCATGTAAACAATTCCTCTTGGGGAGGACTGGAATGTAGTGTTGGAGGCAGTGTTGTTAATTTTAATAAAGTGAATCCAAATCCTTAATCCAAAGGAGCCCTTGGACCATTTAATAGAGGAACTGTAAAAGTTGGCACCATATTTTGGTTTTCTATAGGTTGTGTTCATCTGTATTGGGAACATACCAAGTATGCTATTCTTATGTACAGTTTATAATACAGATGCATTCCTCTGCTAAAATAATAAGTACCGTATATACTTGAGTATAAGCTGACCCGAGTATAAGCCGAGACCCCTAATTTTACCACAGAAAACTGGGAAAACCTTATTGACTTGAGTATGAGCCGAGTTTGTAGTATACAGCCAGCCAGCCCCCATGTAGTATACAGCCAGCCCCCATGTAGTATACAGCATGTCCCATGTAATATACAGCCTGCCTCATGTAGCATACAGCCTGCCCCATGTAGCATACAGCCTGCCCCATGTAGCATACAGCCAGCCCCCATGTAGTATACAGCCTGCCCCATGTAGTATACAGCCTGCCCCCATGTAGCATACAGCCTGCCCCCATGTAGCATGCAGCCTGCCCCCATGTAAAATACAGATAAAAAAATAAACTTAATACTCACCCTCCGATGTCCCCGATGTTCGTTGCAGCTCCCGATCCCCGTCATGGCGTCATCAGCGGCGACAACACCGCATCATAGTGTGCGATGGCCGGCAGATCGCATGGACACGACTCTGCCGGCTAGAGAAGAGGAGACACGGGGAGCCGCCGGGAGCCGCCGTGAGCCACGATGGGGACATCGGGGATACCAGAGGGTGAGTATTAAGTTTGGTTTTTTTACTATTTTATTATTGACTCGTGTATAAGACGAGGTGAGGTTTTTCAGCACATTATTTGTGCTGAAAAACTCGGCTTATACATGAGTATATACGGTACTCGAAAATCCCTATCGTAATCAATGGGGATCTCTTGGGATCCATTGTTTTTTTCATAAAATGAATCCATCTTTATTTCCTAACATGGAACAAGAATGTATGAACAAATGCCGATGTGAACTTAGCCATAGAACAATTTAGAAAAGGAATGCAGCAAAAGTGCTGTAACTAAGGTATGTGTATGAAGCCATAGGCCCTATTCATTGTCATATCACCAAATTCTGTCTCCACATACCAGAAGAGTCTGCTCACCCTTGCTTTAGGTCATTCAGCACAACTATTTATATTGCACATGTTGGTATGTGAAGTCTAATTACTGGACATTTAAAGTAACCAAATTTACGATTATAATAATAAATCTTTATTTCTATAGCGGCAGCGCTTTAAAAATTATGGGGAAAGTTTACAGACTTACATAAAACATAACAGAGCAATAACGTTGTCATATAAAACAATAGGAATGAGGGCCCTGCTCACAACAGATTATAATCTATGTGAAGGAAGGTTTGGCAGAGGTGAATAATTATAATAATTATAATTTACCATATGCAATGAATATGCTATAAGTCTGCTCAGCAGTGTCTCATGTGAATTTTTTTTGGTGGTGGTGGTGGTGGGGGGGCAAACAAATGTCAAAGCCGATAATATTGATTTTAACAGGATTTATGTTGCATTGGGTTCTTTCTGTGGTGACAACTACTGGCCATTATGGGCAGAAAATGTATGTTTATGCCATGTTTTCTGACAAACCTACACAAAGAACACTAGAATGGAAAGATGTGCGCCTCTTCCATATTCTGTACCAGCTTTTGATCTGTGCAGAAAATTTTCTTGTGCATTTATTATGACCTTTCAAACGGAAAACTGGCAGTATCTTTTTTTCCTCTCTGCGCCTATTGCATCTGAATTTATGAAGTGTCGGTGCCATAATATTGGTGTTTTCCAACACTCTCGACTTGTTCTTTTTTTGAGTTGAAAATTTTGCCGCCGCTTGTGAATCCACAAGTTTTCTGTTGCTTTTATTTTTCAAAAACATGTTTGTTGCGCAAAAATAGCCCGGCTAAAAGCTGGTCTAGGGAACTCTAAACCTTTCAGTCTGTGCGCCAATTCATTAATCCCTTGTGCCACAAACTTACATCCCACTGAAAAATATAGAACGATTCTAGTGCCACCCTGCGCCAAAAATGATAAATACCCTCTGCACATGCACAACAACTGCCCCTGCATATAGCAACTTCATCAGGGGTAACTATACAGTTGTTCACTCATACACACACTCTTACACACATACGCACACATATAGAGCATATATAAATCAGATACAAACACATACATTGCCATATATAGACATATATAATATATACACACAGTGAATCATAGTTTATTGGCTGTCACTTTTTCAAGTTTCCTGAAGGTGTCCTACTTAATCATTGCAATGTATCTTAAGTTTTTTTCCCTTTGTGATACATGTGATGAGTTGCCTGTTTAGTCTCACTTTTGAGACTTTTTGTTATGTGCAAATTTTTAGTTGTCTAGAATGCTCTGTTTTGCTACTTATTAGGCACAATGGGACAGAATGGGAAAATTCCAAGCCCAAAAGTTGCACAAGTTGAAAATACATCTGGTCTACAAAGATAAATACGGCACACTGCATTGAATCCTTGAGGCTGCTTGATTCTGCGCGTAAAAGTTTGCAAAAAGTTGTACAAAGAAAAAGGAAGCAATAAAAATGATACAAGTCCCCAGTATATACAAACCATACACCATATGCCTTCAATAAAATATCTCATTGCACATATCTCATTGTCAGTTGCATCAACAAGGGCAACGATGAGGAGTACAGAAATACCATCAGCCACTTTGTTAACTGGAGTGAAAGCAACAGTTATCAATGTTGAAAAAACAAAGGAGATGGTCATCGACCTAAAGAGGAACAAAAGGTCGCAGTATCAATTAGCATCATCGCGCGAGACATAGATCAGGTCAACACCTACAAGTACCTGGGGAAGTACATTCATGACAGGCTTGAATGGAGGACCAATACCGCCTGGGTATACAGCAAAGCGATGACAAGGTTGCACTTGTTGAAGAAGCTGAGGTCATTCCATATCTCCACCCGAATATTAAAAATATTTTACGAAACGACGATGGCGACCATATTGTTTTACGCAGTTTTATGTTGGGGAGGAGGCTTAAACAGTATAGAAAAGAATTGGCTCAACAAGGTTATCTGAAGAGCCCAGAGCACTATTGGGGGCAAGCTGTGTCCGCTAGAGGAAGTCTGGCAAACCAAATGCCCTAGGAAATTTGACGCCATTGCAATAAACGGCACCCACACACAACATGACTACTGCAGCAACGGAGAGATACAAGTCATCGCTACCGCCAGGTGTGTTGCCGTACCACGAGGTTCCACAACTTCTTCACCCCAAAGGCAATAGAACTATTTAACCATATGGTGGCGAAAGCAAAGGACTAAGTCACACCCTCAGCCCCCCCAAAAATAACTCACTCAGATTCAATTTCATTAACATTCAATTTAATTAATTTGCCATATATATACATTTCTTCAATGACAAGTTATTAAAAAAATGTAGCTGTGTGAAGATAATTTCTCATAAATGTAGTGACATGATCCCTTAGAAACACGACTGTGTCCTTGGTTACGGCCACCTCTGCTGGAGGGATTGCACAAAGAAACAAAAGGTGTTTGCATATAAAATGTCTGAGGAGTTACATGTTCCACAGCCGTCCTGTGGTAATGATCGCTGAATCCAGGTGGTCATGCAGGGGTCAATAGCGCATGTCTGGCCACTGCTGCCAAAATGTGAGGTGGTCGTATCCGAGGAAGCTATCTCGTTTCTAAGGGACAACATAGCTACATTTATGAGAAATTATCTTCACACAGGAACATTTTTTTTTAATAACATCCAATTTAAGAAATGTTTATATATGGCAATGAATTAAATGTAAATGTCCAGATGGAAATACCCTTTTAATTCCTAGGCGCACCTGGACGTCATAGTACGTCCCTGCGAGTGGATACTTCAAGCACGGGGATGTGCTATAACGTCCTGCTTCTGGCACCGGCTCACAAACAGAGTTGGCACCAGAAGCAGCTTGTCAGCTGTCTATCACAGCTGACACCGTGCACTAACACCCGAGATCAGAGCCGACTCCGATTGCGCGTGTTAACCCCTTACACGCTGTGGTCAAGCATGACCACGGCGTGTAAGGGTCTCCCCCTATGGATCGGATCCCCCGTGCCGCTTAACGGGGGATCCGATCCTCTTCAGGGCAGCCCCGAAATACTGGCAGCCCCGAAATATTGGTCCTCCATTCAACCTGGTCGATATTGGTCCTCCATTCAACCTGGTCATCGCCTTGCCGCATACCAAGGCGATATTGGTCCTCCATTCAAGCCTGTCATGAATGTACTTCCCCAGGTACTTGTAGGTGTTGACCTGATCTATGTCTCGCCCGTTGATGCTAATTGATACTGCGACCTTTTGTTCCTCTTTAGGTCAATGACCATCTCCTTTGTTTTTTCAACATTGATAACTGTTGCTTTCACTCCACTTAACAAAGTCGCTGATGGTATTTCTGGGCTGCCCTGAAGAGGATCGGATCCCCCGTAAAGCGGCACGGGGGATCCGATCCATAGGGGGAGACCCTTACACGCCCCGGGGCTGCCCGATCTTCCCGGCAGATCCTTCCAGGTCTGACTGTAAACTGTCTGCGCATGCGTCTGTATGTTCAGACAGTTTACACTGCTCTACAATGAAAAAGTATTGTAGAGCAGTGTATTGAACTTGAAGCAGCGATCAGGGCATCGCTGTTTGAAGTTCAACTTTGAAGAAGTAACAAAAGTTAAAAACACTTAACACTAAACATTATAATAAAAAATAAATAAAAATATAAGCCCCTAAAATGTCACTTTTCCATAAAAACACTTAATAAAGTATAAAAAACACACAAAAAACTAACATATTTGGTGTTGCCGCGTTCATAAAAATGTGTATAATAAAACAGAATTGTTACTGGACCCACATGGTAAACTCTGAAAAAAAGAACGCAAGAAACGTTCCGAAAAAAAGATAATTTTTAATTAATACCTTTAAAAAGTGATAAAAAAAGTTTTGCACTCTAAACTAAGCCCACTAAAAGTAACAACTCTTCTCGCAGAAAAATAAGCCCTTAACCAGATTTGTCAGCCAAAAAATAAAAAAGTTATGCAAATGAAAAGATGGTGATGCTAAAATGAACAAGATTTTCTCTAAATTAGTTTTTATTCAGTAAAAGTTACTAAAATACACGAAACCCCCACATATTTGGTATCGCTGCGTCCGTAACAATCTGCATAATAAACAAAATTGTTGTTAGATCCGCCAAGTGAACCCCGTAAAAAAAAAAAAAAAATATGCTTAAAAAAAGGATAATTTTTAATTAATTCCCTATAAAAATGCTCTAAAAAGTGATTTAAAAAAATGTTATGCACTGTAAAATAAGAACACTAAAAAGAACAATCCTTCTCGCAAAAAATAAGCCTTTAACTGTAATAAAAGTTACTTTTTATTCAGTAAAAATAAGAAAAAAAAAGTAATTTTTCGTATTTTCGTAATCGTGGTGACCCATAGAATAAAAATAATATGCTGTTTTTATGGTAAACAGCCAAAAAAAAAAATAACACAAAAAATCTTCCTAAAAATTGATGATTTTTATTTTCTCCACCAACAAAGAGTTAATTTTGGGGCATCTATAGCTAATTGGTGAGATTGTATTAACTCTATTAACTCTGTATTAACTCTTTGTTGGTGGAGGAAATAAAAAATTTTTTATTTTTTTGTGCATCTCATGTGGTAAAAAAATAAGCCCCTATAGGTCCACATTAAAAAAAGAAAAAAATGCATAGCCTATACAATTTGACATAGCAAATCTACTCTGGATGGTGCCTCCTTCCATTCTATGCCCACCCAAAATGAATGTATTGTCAAAAAATATTACAATTTGTAGACTGCACCTCCATTTCGTTTTAACCCCTATAAAACACCTAAAGGTTTAACAAACTCCTTAAAAGTGCTTTTTCGTCCGTTGAGGGGTGTAGTTTCCATAATGGGGTAATTTCCCAGTCTAGCTATTATATAGGCCTCTTGCAGTCAATTAGAAGCAGGTCTTGCAGTCAATTGAGCAGGTCCTTCTAAATACGGGTTTTGGTGATTTTCCCAAAAAATGTGAAAAATGATACCTAAATTTTGAGCCTCATAACATTCTAGTAAAATATGTGGAATCTTAAAAAACCATCCAACATAAAGCAGACACTTGTCTGCTTTATGTAAGTTATGAATTTATTTGGGTGCTATGACTATCTGCTTCAAAAGTAGAGAATTTAGCACTTTGAAAATAAAGAATTTTACTAAATTTTGGCCACTAAACACAAAAGATTTCATCCAAATTTTTAAACGAATTAGAAGTACAATGTGTCACAAGAAAACAACCTCAAAATCCCCTGGATATCTCATAGCGTTCCAAAGCTATAACCACTTGTTATAGCACAGGGAAGATTTGAAAAATAGGACCGTGTCCTTAAGGCCAAAATAGAGTCCCGTAGGGGTTAAGATAGTAATTGTAATGTTATTTGTGTTGTTTATTATGTGAAACACTGCTCATGCCTTGCCTGAAGCAATGATGTATAAAACAATTTCCGAACTGGACTAATAAAGTTTTATTCTATTCTATTCTATATACACATATAGCATATACACATCACTGATAAAATCAAATCACATAAATGTTATATACCGTATATACCCGTATATTCACACATCAATATTCTGTATATTTTATATCAGTGCCAAATCAGTAGCAAATGGGGTACCATTGAAACTAATTGATTAAGTTTACCAATCAGATTGCTATCCACTGTCCTGTTTACAGGGGATAACAATCAAACCTTAGTGATCAAGCTCATTTGTGCCTTGATGACCAAGGCCCATTTTTCAAAACCAGCATGTGTCACTTTATCTGGTTATAACTTTAGAAGCCTTTAACTTACCCAAGTGTTTTCGAAGTTGTTTTTCCGTGACATTTTGTACTTTAACCCCTTAAGGACGCAGCCATTTTACAGCTTAAGGCTCAGCCCGATTTTTTGGATTCTGACTTGCTTCGCTTTATATGGTTATAACTTTTGAACACTGTTACTTATCAAAACGATTCTGAGATTGTTTTTTCCCCACATGTTGTACTTCATTTTAGTGGTAAATTTTGGCAGATAAGTTTTGCGTTTATTTACAAAAAAAAGAAAATGTGATGAATTTTTTGAAAAATTTGCCATTTTCGAAATTCTAAATCATCACGTTTTCAGGCAGATAGATTTACCAGCTAAATAAGTTGCTGAATAACATTTCCCATTTGTCTACTTTACATTTTCATAATTTCTGAAATATCTGGATAATTTATTTTGACGTCACGCGGCTTGCAAATAGAATATCGCTTTTCCGGATTTTCAGAATTGACTATTTTGGGGATAAATACAGTTTTGAATGAAATTTTACATATTTAGCATCAAAACCCCCTATATAACCAACCCATTTTCAAATCTGCACCCCTCAAGCTATCAGAAACAGCTTTTACGAAGATTGTTAACCCCTTGAGATCTTCATAGTAATTGAATCAAAATGGAGGTGAAATTTAGAATGGTCATATTGTTCCCTTATACGTTCATTTAGCACCAAAATTTACACATTTCCAAAATATAAAAAGAGAAAACCCACCATACAATTTGTTCTGCAATTTCTCCTGAGTACAAAGACCCCCCACATGTGGCCGTTACTTGTTTTATGGGGGCACAGCGAGGCGCAGAAGGGAAGGAGGGCGCTGCAGCTGCCAGGAATTTAGTTTCCTCATTGGCCCCTTTTGAAGGCTATAAAATTTTCGCTTTTTCGTTATTGGGGCCATGTGACGGCATTTTTTTTGCGGGATGAGATGCTTTTTCCATTGTTACCATTTTGGGGTTGGTATCACCTATTGTTGAAAATTTAGGAACTTTTTTTGAGGGCAGGAGTAGAAAAGCATCAATTCTGTACTGGATTTTTTACTTTTTTTTTTTTGGTGTTCACCGTATAGACTAATAGTCATGTTATCTTTATTCTATGGGTTGATACGATTACGGGGATACCAGACATGAATATATTTTCTTACGTTTTACTAAATTTGTCAAACAAAACCCTAATGTGGGGAAAAATCTATAATTTTTGTATTGCCATCTTCCAAGTGGCATAACTTTGTTACGTTTTTGGCTACGGAGCTGGTTGATGGCTTGTTTTTTGCGGGACATGTTGTACTTTGCACCAGTATCATGTCTGAGTACATATGGTTTTTTGGTCGCATTTTATATCATTTTTTGTGGGATTGAAAAGGTAAAAATCATAATTTTTGGAGGGTTTATAACAGTTTTTTTTACGGCGTTTATCGTGGGGGTTCAATAATGATTTACTTTTATTCTACGGGTTGTTACGGACGCGGTGATACTATATATGTGGGGTTTGTGTTATGATTTAGACTTTTTTTTTGAGTTATATGTCTCTTTATATGTTTTGGGGGTTTGGGGCATTTTTAGTGATTTATGACTTTATTTTTTTATTGAATAACTTTTTTTTTTACTTTTTCACTTTTATACCATTGGACATGAAGAAGCAATCTTCTGATTGCTTCTTCATGATAATATTCTGCAATACTCATGTATTGCAGAGTATTATCAGTGTCAGCCTATGCACTTGCATAGGCTGGCACTTTGCCAGTAAGATGACGTCACAGACGCCATCTTACTGGCAATTCTTGCTAGTAACTCTGGGGTCCAGATCGGACCCCAGAGTTACTATAGCAACGATCGGCGCCCCCCGAAAACGGTTCGGGGGGGCCGATCGTGGGGGAAAGACCCCCCAGATACTTGTTAGATGCCGCGGTCGCGCTGACCGCGGCATCTAACGGGTTAAGCACCCGCGATCGGAGACAACTCCGATCGCGGGTGTTACACTGGGGTGCCGGCTATTAGTTACAGCCGGCACCCCGTGTTTCCCGATGCCGGTTCGGCTCTGATCCAGAGCCGAGCCGGCATAGGAGCCGTGGCGGATATATCCGCCACTGAGCGCTAAGTCACTGCGCTCCGTGGCGGATATATCCGCCGCGGAGCGCGAAGGGGTTAAGTTAGTGTGAAATTGTGGTTGATTTTGAATTTATTTATGAAAAAAGGTGAAAAAAAATTTGCTGTTTTCAAACTTTCAATCTTTAAATTTTAGAATAAATTATTTTAGGGACCATTACATTTCTATAGGGGTTTTGGAAGTTCTGTTAATAGAAACTAACCACATATCACCCCGTTCTATTAACTTTACCCCACAAACTATTCAAAACAGCAGGTAGGAAGCTTGTTAACCCCTTATGTATTTTACAGAAATTCAATCAAAATGAAGGTTTGATTTGGATTTCACTAATATTCATCATTCATACATTCATTTAGCTGCAAAATTTACCCACATAAACGGAATAAAAGTAGAAAACACATCTAGGAATACATTGTGCCGTTTTTTCAGAGTAAGAGGACCCCCAACATGTGGATGTCATGGCACATGGTGGCCCGTAAGTCAAGGAGCCATTGAGCTTTTGTAGTGCAGGATAGTTTTCAGGTACCAAGTTTTCAGGTGTTTGTAGAGCCCCTGAGGCCGCGTTCACACATGGCATTTTGGTTGCGTTTTGAAACACAATCCAAAGGCTCTGCTTGCGATCACACATTGAGGTAAGAATGCTTTTTCCTTCACGGTCATTTAACATGTTGGAAACACAATGGGACTTATTTACTAAGGGTCCCGCGGATCGAATTTTTGTCAGCTTTTAGAAATTTTTGGGATTTGCGCCGCTGTCGCACGATCAAACTGATTTGGACTGAGCGAGGGATTTAACTTTAAAATTGTGTCGCAAGACAATGCACTTACATATACCGGGAATAAGAAGGTGAACTCCGGCGGACCTGAGCGGCGAAGCGACAGATGCAGGAAACCGAGTGCATGATCTTTGTGAATCGCGGCAAAGTTCATTCTCGTCGGACAATGCACAGCAGGGATGGCGCAGGAACGGGTAAATAAATATGCCCCTATGTTACCAAAATATGTGATCACGAGTGGAGCCTTTGGATTGTGCTTCCAAACACAACCAAAATGCTACGTGTAAACATGGCCTCAGGTACCACAAACCTTTACCCCAGAGAATTTGTAAAATTTTTATCATGTGGTACAAGGGGAATTTTAACCCCTTGCCACTGATAGTCTCTTTACATTTTACTTTCTGTTTATCGCTCCCTACTTTCAAAAATCAATAATTGAATGAATTTTAATTTTTTTGTGTTTTTTTGGACTTTATTTATTTTCACAATACTAGCATATGACCTAGTGATCATGTGATCATTAGTTCATACTAATGCCCTGCAATAACCATGTATTGCAGTGCATTCAAAGTGTCAGCCTATGCAGATCCATAGGCTAACTGGCAGCTACCGGATATGGTTCTTTCAGCACCATGCATCCGTGCTCAATTGGCAGACGGGGATGTTCTTCATTGCCAATCCTGCTGCTTGGTTGTACCTCATCCTGTATCCACCATGACTTCTCCAGAGTCCTCCAAGCCTCTGGTGGGTCTTACGGCTTCTTACTAAGACTTTGCTGATGTCTTCACGTACAAGTGGAGACTCTAACACCGCACCACCCCCACGATTGCCCTATAGACCTGTTGCCGGGCACATCTCACCCACGGGGGTTGGGTGTATCTATCAATACCAGAAACCACGGCTATGTCAGCTTATGTGAAGGGGAACCTGCAGAAAGGGTTCATATGCAAGCCTCTTTCCCTGCTAGTGCTGGGTTCTTCTTCATGGCCAAGAATAATGGTTCTCTACTTTCATGTATTGAATATCCTGGCCTTAATAAGATTGCGGTGAAGAACCGCTACCCACTACCACTGATCACAGAACTCTACCATCCTAGTTTTCTCTTCGGACCTTGAGTCCCATCAGGCCCATGAAAGACACGTTCTCAGGCATCTTAGGGCCAATCGCCTATATGCCAAGCACGAGAAGTGCCAGCTCCACCAAAAGAGTCTTCCATTCCTTGGGTATATCATCTCTGAAAAGGGACTACAGATGGATCCCACAAAATTGTCTGCGGTACTTCAGTGGCCCCGCCCTGTAGGACTTCATGCTATCTAGAGATTCCTGGGCTTTGCTAATTACTGCCGGCAGTTCATACTGCATTTTTCATCCCTCATGTCTCCCATTGTGGTGCTGACCAAGAAGAACGCCGATCCTAAAATCTGGCCTCTGGCGGCTGAAGAATTGGAGTCCTACAATTTCAGATTACATTTTTTTAGAGAACAATTCATCCTCATAAATGTTTTCAAAGTTCTATTTATTAGAAACTCCCCACAAATTGCCACATTTTTGAAACGGCACCCCTCATACTATTCAGAACAGCCTTTAGTAATCTTGTTTAAACAAGAATCAAAACAAAATGGACAATACCCCACATGTCAATGTAAACTACTTTAGGGGCCTGCAGCATAGCGCACAACGGAAGGAGCCAGGGGAGATTTAGATGATGTTGTTTTCAGGTGCCATTACAATGACAATAATGAACAATGAATGAATGAACACCCAATTGCTGAACACCTAAGACAGAAGGTCAGTAAAAACCTATCAATCTATAAAAAAAGAGTGGACCCATTTTTAAAACTAGACCCAAGGAACGAGACTCAGGAATTGCAGTAACACTATATTTGGAGGAATAATGCCCGTTTTTTATAACCTTTTTTTTTTTTTGGAGGGGGTCGCAAAAACAATCTATTCTGCAATTGATTTTTAAGTTTTTTTGTTTTTTATACACCAAATAACATAGCTAAAATGATACTTATGTTCTATAGGGCAGTACAGTTATGGCAATATCCCATTTATATTTTTTATGTTTGACTTTTTCTACAGAATAAAAAACTAAGAATAATTGTAAAAACTCATTTGGAGAGCTGTCTTAGTGCTTATCCTTTTTGTAGGATGAGTTGTACTTTTTATTGCTATCATGCAGGAGTATATGTGACTTTTTGATCACTTTTTATGGTGTGTTTTTATTTGGTTGGATGCGCAAAAATCATAATTCATTTAGTAGGGTTTCCGATAACGCTGGTAGTGTAACGATGCTGCATCTGTTGTAGCAATAGGAGCTGCTTACTTTAGTGCCATTTTTACAGGTGATGGGTCTTCTTTCACCTCATAGCGCAATAAGACGTAACCTTACGTCTTGCTGCGCATGGGGGAGTATGAAGAGGGCTCACGGGCTGAGCCCTCTACATAATCACTGGGCATTTGCTTCATAATGAAGCAAATGCCCTTCGCTAGCACCCGCGATCGGTGCAAGCACTGCTTTAACCCTTTGATTGTCGCCGGCAAAGCCGCCATCTTGGCTCCGATCATTGCTCCCCGTGACTTCATCGGGGAGCGGCGATCCGTTGCCATGACAGCCTTGGATCACACAAAGATCTGAGGCTATCATGATCTCGGCTATCTATTACAATGTGCGATTTGCACATTGTAATACATTGGGGGTCATTTACTAAGGGCCCGATTCACGTTTTCCCGACGTGTTACCCGAATATTTCTGATTTGCGCCGATTGTACCTGAATCGCCCCGGGATTTTGGCGCACGCGATCGGATCGTGGCGCATTGGCGCTGGCTTGCGCGCGACGGAAATCGGGGGGCGTGGCCGAACGAAAACCCGACGGATTCGGAAAAACCGCCGCATTTAAAAAACGAAAAAGTGTCGCTTGGGAAGCGCTTACCTTTACCTGGTCCGAGGTGGTGCATTCCGGCGCGTTGAGATGATTTTCAGCGCAGCAGCGCCACCTGGTGGACGGCGGAGGAACTGCCTTCATAAATCCCGTCCTGACCCAAATCCTGTGCAGAGAATGCGCCGCTGGATCGCGAATGGTCCGGGTAAGTAAATCTGCCCCATTGTGTGCAAAATTCCCATATACTGCCATACTGTGGTATGGCAGTATATGATAGGATCAATCAGACAACCTAGGGTTAAAGTACCCTAGGGAGTCTGAAAAATAGTAAAAAAAATTAATGAAAAAAAGTAAAAAAAAAAAAAAATTATATTAAAAAAACATAAAAATTCAAATCACCCCCCCTTTCCCTAGAACTGCTATAAATATAAATAAACAGTCAAAATCATAAACACATTAGATATCACCGCGTCTGAAAATGCCTGATCTGTCAAAATATAATAACCGTTTTTCAATGCGTTTAACCTCGTAACGGAAAATAGCGCCCTAAGTCGCAAATCGAATTTTTTTGCCATTTTGAAAAATAGAAAAAATTCTATAAAAAGTGATCACAAGTTCGTACAGTACTAAAAATAAAACCATTGAAAACGTCATCAAAAGTCGGAAAAAATGATACCACCCACAGCTCTGTACAGTATGAAAAAGTTATAAGCGCAAGAAGATGGCAAAATTTTGATTTTTTTTTCTGTACAGGAGGTTTTAATGTTTGTAAATGTATGAAAACATTTTAAAACCTATACAAATTTGGTATCCCCTTGATTGTACTGACCCAATGATTGAAATAGACCTGTCATTTGGGGCGCACAGTGAAAGCTGTAAAAACCAAGCCCACAAGAAATGGCGCAAATGTGTTTTTTTCATCATTTTCACTGCATTTAGAATTTTTTTCCCGGTTCCCAGTACATGGCATGGAATATTGAATACTACCACTACGAAGTGCTATTTGTTACGCGGTAAATAAGCCGTCACACAGCTCTTTACATGGAAAAATAAAAAAGTTATAGATTTTTGAATGTGGGAAGTGAAAAATAAAAACGCAAAAAACGAAAAGGCCCTGGTCCTTAAGGGGTTAATGTAGCCGAGCTGCAATACCATGTATTACCTGTTTATGAAAGTAAGCAGACATGTTTTTCAAATCCGAACCATTAATTTGAATGGTTATGTCATAGTCTGACAAAAGGTTTGAATGTAGATCACATTTATAAGTTCACCCCATAAATGACACACTGTAGGCTAAATCATAGTGCTTGTAATAATCTATAACAAATATCAAAATCCATCACAGCAGTTTTAAAATAGAATAGGTATAAAAAGGAAAATTACAATTTATAATAAAAAAGGCACAAAAGGATTGAGATGTATTCTTCTAAGGCATGCAGTTCCAAGCTAAAATATGGGAGCAAATATGGTGGGGAGAGAGAAAAATTACAAAAATGTGAATTTCAATACTCACTGATTTACACTTTCTAAACCTGACTTTTTCCCATATGGAAAGACATTTATAAAATACTAATGTCACAAGATAAAATGATCAATGCAACTTGGCAAGTTTAGCATTTCCACTATAAGACACTGGCTCGCATTTTTCCACTGCAAAAAGGTATTAGAAATGACCTGGACAAGGAACCAAATGACCCAAAGTGGTACTATAGCGTCATGTGCCAATACAGCTTATCTATGATTGGTCATCACTCTCTGTGTCAGTAGTACCATGAAGCTTGTCCTTTCTACAGTGGAAGTCATGTTGACCCGCAACCTTGAAATAGTAAGGCAGATAAAACAAGGCAGCATACACTTCATTTCTTATTATTCCATATACCTAAAACCAGCAGGATCTTCAAAAATAGGCTTTCATAGGAAACCTACCATCAGGAAACTACCTATTAAGGTAGACCGATGGTAGGTTCCTTTTGAAAGTAACCTACCATCATGGATCTACCTAATAAGGTTGATCCAATGGCAGGTTCCTTTACTAGGAAAGTGTGGAGTTTCCACACCATGGCGCGGCTACTCCACGCCCCTGTAGCCTCTTCATGTAATTTGCATATGTACAAGATAAACTTTTTTATCAAGCTATAGGCCACTCAAGATTAAAATAAAAAGTATAGGACATGTTCCTAGTAAGGGAACCTGACATCAGATCTATCTTATTAGGTAGATCCATGATGGTAGGTTTCCTGTAATTTCCTATCTTTCTCTAGTCCTTCTATATAGCCTAACCTGATCTAAACTTTATGTTACTTACATGCAAATTTTAGGAGCAAAGGCTATTGCATGCCGCAGTAGCTTCTGCTGTCCCAACTCCTAGAGCATTGGCGGTGCGCTCCATGTAGGTGCAAGCACAAGCTGTATTCACACCACCAGCTTCTTTGAGCTCTGTGCATGCGCAGTAGCCACTTCAGCGCCGGTGACACTGAGCAGAGGCTACTGTGCATGCACAGAGCGCATGTATACTGTTTGTGTATCAGGAAAGCCCCAATGATGAGCAAGGAGACAGCAGAGGCTACCGGGGTATAGAGTAGCCTTTACTCCCACAGCTGAGAGAGGCTACTCCATGCCCCAGTAGCCTCCACTAAAAAATGTGCATATTAGTTTAGATCAGGTTAGGCTATTTAAAAGGATAGAGAAAGATAGTTTTTAGGGCTTAGGATGTTAGGAACCTAGCACCGGATCTACCTTAGTGGGTAGATTCTTGATGGTAGGTGTTTTTTTTTACGATATTACTGATTTAGAATGAATGTATTACATTCCTTGGTAAATAATTATTATGTTAGATAGATTACGATTGTTCATTAATTTCTTTGTTTTCCTGGCCGTATTCTTCAAGCCCTAAAGTTTTGGTAACCTGTGTCTAAATACTGTATCTGGAAACCTGCAGCCACCAATCTCTGCAGTAAGGATACATAAAGTAACATAAACCTTTAGTAAATCGAGAGAGAATTTTTTTTACATAAGAAAATACCTTGTTGCGCCTGTAGAGGGAGTATTTTGCTATGCAAAGATCAGGACAATAGAAAGTAGAATAGAGGAAATTCAGTAAGCTAAGCATAAAACACCAGAATTATGAGATACGTTGGTTAAAGAAAAAAAGTTTAATAATCTTTCATTTCATTGTTTGGAGAGAGGGTGACTTTGCACATATTTGTGTTTTTTCTACACCAGATTTCTTATTGAAGTTGAGCACTAGCCTACCTGTGTGGAATGGACCACGTGACTCATGTCATAACATGATATTGGGGAACAGATGGAGCAGGAATAATGTCTACATATAGAACTATGTTTACTTTTCTTTGCATGAGATTAACTTAATGAACTTTGTGTTTGTCTGGGACTATATATAGAGTAAAATATCACTTGGAACATGACCAAATTCAACTGTGTGTATATAACCCTACTTGTCTTCCGATTCAACATCCTACTCTCCTTGCATTAGCTTTTCATCTTTGTATTATTTTTGCAGTTTCACCTACACCCATAATAGAACACTGCAACAAACTTGCAGGATAGTCTGATTATGAATCCACCATGGTGGTACTATATACTATACTATAACACAAACCCCACATATATAGTATCACCCCATCCGTAACAACCCGTAGAATAAAAGTAAATAATTATTCAACCCACACGATGAACGCCATAAAAAAAACTGTTAAAAACCTGCCAAAAATTGTGATTTTTACCTATTTAATCTCACAAAATATGCAATAAAAGTGATTAAAAAATGTACTCCAGAATAATACTGTTGTATAACAGTACTGTTGTATAATAAGTACATGTCCCGCAAAAAACAAGCCATCAACCAGCTCTATAGCCAAAAAAGTAAAAATGGATGACGGCAATGCAAAAATGATAGATTTTTCCTCACATTAGGGTTTTATTTGTCAAATGTAGTAAAACGTAAGAAAAAATATTCATAATTTTTTTTTGTAAATAAAAGCAAAACTTATGAGCCAAAATTTACCACTAAAATGAAGTAGAACAAGTGAGGAAAAAACAATATAATCATCGCTTTGATAAGTAACAGTGTTCAAAAGTTATAACCATATAAAGCGATGCAAGTCACAAAAAATTGGGCTGAGCCTTAAGCTACAAAATAGCTGCTTCCTTAAGGAGTTAATGCAGGATCAGTGGTAGCATTGATCTGTGGTGGGCCAGCACCGATACGGGTGATCTGTGGAGGACTGGCACCGGTACAGGGGATCTGTGGCAGACGTACTGGTATGGGGGATCTATGGCGGATGCACTGTCATTCTTAAAGGTGCTATACTCACTGGATCACATGACCATTACAGCAGAACATGCTGATCCAGTAAGTATAGCCCTTTAGGAAACTCTGTGTAGGCGTGAGTGACCATGCCTTGCTTTTACAGTAAGAGGAGAGTGGTTACTGTAGTACAGGTTGGTTTGTATCGCTGTCAATCACTGACATCGATACATAACACCCGAAGAGGTCACTGCGTCAGGTTGCTATGTACCCGCTGTCTATCACTGACAGCAGTACATAACACCAGTAACTCCAGTGCCAGCTGTACTCGCCACTTCTAGTGGAGGGAGTGGTCACTATGGCTAGGTATCGCTGTCTATCACTGACAGTAGTACATAGCACCAGTAACTCCAGTGCCAGCTGTACTCGCCACTTCTAGTGGAGGGAGTGGTCATTATGGCTAGATATTGCTGTCTATCACTGACAGCAGTACATAGCACCAGTAACTCCTGTGCCAGCTGTACTCGCCACTTCTAGTGGAGGGAGTGGTCACTATGGCTAGCTATCGCTGTCTATCACTGACAGTAGTACATAGCACCAGTAACTCCAGTGCCAGCTGTACTCGCCACTTCTAGTGGAGGGAGTGGTCACTATGGCTAGATATCGCTGTCTATCACTGACAGCAGTACATAGCACCAGTAACTCCAGTGCCAGCTGTACTCGCCACTTCTAGTGGAGGGAGTGGTCACTATGGCTAGATATCGCTGTCTATCACTGACAGCAGTACATAACACCAGTAACTCCTGTGCCAGCTGTACTCGCCACTTCTAGTGGAGGGAGTGGTCACTATGGCTAGATATCGCTGTCTATCACTGACAGCAGTACATAACACCAGTAACTCCTGTGCCAGCTGTACTCGCCACTTCTAGTGGAGGGAGTGGTCACTATGGCTAGATATCGCTGTCTATCACTGACAGCAGTACATAACACCAGTAACTCCTGTGCCAGCTGTACTCGCCACTTCTAGTGGAGGGAGTGGTCACTATGGCTAGATATCGCTGTCTATCACTGACAGCAGTACATAACACCAGTAACTCCTGTGCCAGCTGTACTCGCCACTTCTAGTAGAGGGAGTGGTCACTATGGCTAGCTATCGCTGTCTATCACTGACAGCAGTACATAACACCAGTAACTCCTGTGCCAGCTGTACTCGCCACTTCTAGTGGAGGGAGTGGTCATTATGGCTAGATATTGCTGTCTATCACTGACAGCAGTACATAACACCAGTAACTCCTGTGCCAGCTGTACTCGCCACTTCTAGTAGAGGGAGTGGTCACTATGGCTAGATATCGCTGTCTATCACTGACAGCAGTACATAGCACCAGTAACTCCAGTGCCAGCTGTACTCGCCACTTCTAGTGGAGGGAGTGGTCACTATGGCTAGATATCGCTGTCTATCACTGACAGCAGTACATAACACCAGTAACTCCTGTGCCAGCTGTACTCGCCACTTCTAGTGGAGGGAGTGGTCACTATGGCTAGCTATCGCTGTCTATCACTGACAGTAGTACAAAGCACCAGTAACTCCTGTGCCAGCTGTACTCGCCACTTCTAGTGGAGGGAGTGGTCACTATGGCTAGGTATCGCTGTCTATCACTGACAGCAGTACATAGCACCAGTAACTCCTGTGCCAGCTGTACTCGCCACTTCTAGTGGAGGGAGTGGTCACTATGGCTAGGTATCGCTGTCTATCACTGACCGCAGTCTGTGGAGGACTGGCACCGCTACGGGGGTTCCATGGCAGACCTGTACGAGGGTCCCGTAGACGTGCGGACATACGTCAGTGTGCATGGTGCCTAAGTGTTCCTGGTTTTTCATACTTTATATTTCCTTTCAGCAAAATTTTCCTCACTGCAACCCTTTCCATTGTTCTCTCCTGTTATTGAGGATATCAGAGGAAAGTAAATAGCGATGCCATATGGAAGCTCTTCTGTTTAGCATCAGTTACAAATGACTTGATGAATGGAAAGATCTCTTACATCATTATTCCATTCATTATGACAAAAAAATAGTGCAGCAGTATTTACTTTCTGTAGTTCTACTCCATTATGTATTGACAATGATGAGAGCTTGGCCTAAATAATAACACCATATAAGACCAGTGAACGAATATTATTGATGCACAGGGCCTGTTTGAGTTCTGGGTATTGACTAGTTATTTAGATTATTATCTATAAAATAGAAAAAAAATATAGCTGAAAACATACTGCTAAAACAATCTCTAATATGATCTATCTACAGGTAATATGCTGTCAGTATAGAGATATCATTACGAAAGTACATAGTGAGGAAATCTGATCTCCCTATGATGAAAGTAGGATATAGGTAGTTTATGGAAGCATTTATTCTTTTTCTGTAATCATATAACATTAGCTCCTCTTCTTTCTCAGCTGACATAATGTAAGATAAAGAAATGCACCTATAAAAAATGGAGCAAAGGAAAACATTAGCAGGGAACTTGATATTTCACAGCTGCTCTCTTGTATTACTCCATTTGTGCCGTCTTGTAAAAGGAGCATTTATGGACACAGAAGTGTATTCTGGAATGTCTGGTGTCAAAAGGACCTGTCGTAGGGTACAACATGCTTACAGACATCCCCCATTAGTTGCTTCTGGTCCCCTGATCAATTTGGTGTTTTTGTATTGGTGTTAGTGTGCATGCTCAGTGTGTTACAGCATGCTCAGTGTGTTACATTACACCAGGGGTCCCCAAACTTTTTACATAGGGGGCCGTTCATTGTCTCTCTCAGACCGTTGGAGGGCCGGATAAAAAGCGGTACATGTGACCGCATCTGTAATACACTGCCCCCCCCCCCAATTAATTATTTAATATGCTGCACCCCCTTGTGAACTATTTTATATATTGGCCCAATGAATTAATTAATCAATAAATTATTAAATATGCTGCCCCCCCCTATTAATTACTGGACTGTCCCTTAAAATTAATTATTTCCTATGCTGCCCCTCCACCATTAGTTATTTTATGTGCCCCCCCCACCCACCATTAGTTATTTTATGTGCCCCCCCACCCACCATTAGTTATTTTATATGCCCCCCCACCCACCATTAGTTATTTTATATGCCCCCCCACCCCGGCCACCATTAATTATTTTATGTTCCCCCCCACCCACCATGAATTGTTTCATTATTAGGGCCCCCAGCCGGCACAATGTTTTAACTTCTATTAAAAAATGCTATACTTACCTCTGGCTCCCGCGTCCTCTTTCTTCGTGCGGCTGTCGGACAGGAAAAGGTGCGCGGCCGCGTGATGACGTCATCACGCGGCCGCGCATGCAGGTTCAAGGAGCGATGTGCGCCGGGGTTGTCTTCCGGCCACATCGCTCCACCTGCAGTAATAGTGCTCGAGCGGCCGATTCCGACCGCATCGAGCACTATACTGTGGCTGGCAGGAGCTTCCTGTCCGGAAGGACGGAGGCCCCTGCCCGACTGCCGAAGTCTGCGGTCCGATGCGACGGGGGCCGCATGGAAACGGTCAGCGGGCCGCATGTGGCCCGCGGGCCGTAGTTTGGGGACCCCTGCATTACACAGTGTAATACATCTGTATTACACTGTGTAATGTGAAGAAGAGCTTGAACAAGTGATCAGTGGATCACTTGTTCAAGCTAACCTGTAAAAGTTAATAAAAATGTTAAAAACATTACATAAAATAATTTTTTTATAAAAATAATTAATTAAATAAAGTTAGAGTCCCCTAAACACAAATATTCCCTATACACATGCAATAAAGTGAAAAAAACACAAAATCGCCAAAAAACCCCCACATTTTTGGTATCGCCGCGTCCGTAACAATCCGTACAACAACTCAGAAACATTATTGGACCCGCTCGGTGAACGCCGTAAAAACAAAGCCCGAAAAACACGCCAAAAATGTACATTTTTCATAAAATCTCTACACAAAAATGTTCTAAAAAGTGATCAAAAAAAGTTATGTGCGCAAAAATGGTACCACTGAAAAGAAAAACTCAACACGTAAAAAATAAGCCCTAAACTAGCTCTGTCAACCAAAAAATATTAAAGTTACGTCTCCGAAAAGATGGTGATGCAAAAACAAATGAGATTTCCTCTATATTAGTTTTTATCCAGTAAAAATAAATGAAAAACTATATAAATGAGGTATCACCGTAATCGTAGTGACCTATAGAATGAAGATAATATAATATTTTTAGTGTACGGTGTACGACCCCAAAAAAAAATATGAAAAGAAAGTAAACCAAAATTGACAATTTTCTTTTCACCCATACATTCAAGAGTTAATAAAATCTCATCAATGAGCTAATGACCCACTAAAATGAATTATTTGTAAAGTGCATCTCATGTCGCAGAAAATAAGCCCTTATATGTCCAAATTGCCAAAAAAATAAAGATTGTATAGCCAATAAAAAGTGACATAATCTGCTCTATATGGCGCAGCTCCCTTCGATGCCCTGGCGTGTGCCCATACAGCAGGTTACCACCACATATGGGGTATTGTTATACACAGGAGAGATTGGGTATCAAATTTTGTGGAGCGTTTTGGTATTTTATCCACTGAGAATTTGTACATTTTTTGAAAAACATATTAATTTAGCCAAAAAAATTTTACTTTCAAAATTGCATCCGATTTTGTTGTAACCCCTGTAAAACAATTAAAGGGTTAACAAACTTCATAAAAGTTGTTTCACGTACGTTGAGGGGCGTAGTTTCTATAATGGTGTAATTTATGGGGTTTACTTTTATTTAGGTCTCTCAAAGTGATTTGAAACCTGAGCAGGTCCCTCAATAGCAGGATTTTGCGTTTTTTATGAAAAATCGCACCTGACGTTCAAAGGCCCATAACATCCTACAAAAATAAGAGTATGCATAAAAATGTTAGTTATTATGTTTTTTTGCGGTTATGACTATGTGTGGAAAAAGTAGAACATTTTGAAGTTCAAAAATCAAAAATTTTTCCAAATTTTCACCAAATATCTGATTTTCTCATAAATAAATGCAAAACATACCACCAAAATTTTTCAAATAACCTGAAGTACGATGTGTCACGAGAAAACAATTTTAAAATCACTTGGATATGTTAAAGCGTTCCGAAGTTATAACCACTTGTAGTGACACAAAGCAGATTTGAAAAAATGGGCCGTGTCAGGAAGGTGAAAAGTGGCTTCAGCGTTAAGGGGTTAAAAATCCCATTGATATCAATGTAAATTTTATGTCATCCATTATAGGCAATTTGTCATGGATATGTTACCCATGTGGTTTTTTTTTCCGGAGGAAAAAGTCTTGCATCCTCCCCATTGAGCTTGGACAACCACATTAAAGGGGTTATCCGGGTTTAAATTTTTTTTTATGGCCGGGCTGGGGAGGGATAGTTAAACATAATAAACATGAACTTACCCCCTCCGGCGCCGCCGATGTCCCGCGCCGCGGTCACTTCGATCCGTGCCCCTGTAAACAAACAGGGGCACGGAAGCCGCGCACAGGGAGCTTCCGGTCCGCGATGTGGACGGCTCCTCCCATGCGTCCCTATCTCTCAGCGTTGTAAGCGCTGAGAGATGGTGCGCATGGGAGCATCCGGCCGGCCGGGAGCTCCCTGTGCGCCGGTGTAATGAAACCGGCGCACAGAGAAGACCGGCCGCGGCGCGGGACATCGGCAGCACCGGAGGAGGTAAGTACATGTTTATTATGTTTAAATAGCCCTCCCCAGCCCGGCCATAAAAAAAAAATTTAAACCCGGATAACCCCTTTAAGGGTGCATTCACATGTTCAGTTTTTCGGATGCAGTTTTTGAAGCCAAAACCAGGTGTGGATCATAATGGGTGATAACATCATTGAGAGAAGCTGCTCCTCTTTTCTGCACTTCACTCCTGGTATGAACATTAAAAACTGCTTCTGAAAAACTGAGCATGTTCACTGACCATGAGGCCGCGTTCACATGTGGCGTCTGTGCTGCATTTTAAAACACAACAGACAGACTCTGGCTGCAAACACCTAGTGAAGAATGGGGCACATTTACTTACCCGGCCCATTCGCGATCCAGCGGCGCGTTCTCTGCACAGGATTCGGGTCCGGCTGGGATTTAAGATGGTAGTTCCTCCGCCGTCCACCAGGTGGCGCTGCAGCGCCGAAAATAATCTTAACGCCCCGGAATGCACCATCCCATAGAAGGTGAAGGTGAGCGCTCCCCAAGCGACACATTTGCGGTTTTTAAATGCGGCGGTTTTTCCGAATACGTCGGGTTTTCGTTCGGCCACGCCCCCCCGATTTCTGTCGCGCGCATGCCGGCCCCGATGCGCTACAATCCGATCGCGTGCGCCAAAAACCCGGGGCAATTCATGTACAAGCGGCGCAAATCGGAAATATTCGGGTAACACGTCGGGAAAACGCGAATCGGGCCCTTAGTAAATGACCCCCATTGTGTTTACATCGCATTTATTAAATGCAATCTTACTTCTATTCAATAGCCGATTGCAGAGTAGTCTGTGAGCGCAGCCTCAGGTCTCTGCAAATAAAGCCTTGTATTGACAAGAGAATCTGCAGATATGTGAGTGTAAATGTGATTTTAAAAGACAATAGATTCACAAAATGATTGTATTAGGCATAATTTTTCTGCACTCAAATCCACACAGAGAATCCATGTACAATCCATACCATGTGCATTCACCTACAATGAAGGGCTTGCTAAACACCTTTACAGTTACACACTGGAGTCAAACCAAAGGCATTGTGCAACACTTTGTTTATTCTGGTTCACCCATTTTGTAATAATAATTAAAAGTTTCACTGTTGGGGCCGATGTCTGATCAGAGCTGAACTGGGTCTGGGACAGCAGCTCCGATTGGCACAATGCTGTGAGGATGGGAGAGGGAAGAGGCGGTAATAAACCACATCTCCCTTCTCCCTAGGGTCTACAGCTGTCAGAGACATTTAGTGCGGGAGCAGAAGTCAAAAGACATTGCTGCAAACTCAGAACCCGCTCCTGTTGACGTCTTTCATCAGTGGGGGGTGAGTTAACTTTATAATATAACCTGCCACACTGCAGGATTTATTTAACAATGATTTGAGGATCATTATAGACAGTTTGATGTGTTTGCTTGGCATCCATCCTTCCAGAATAGGTTGGATAAAAACCAAGTCCATGCACCACCATTAATTTCCTGCAACTTAGCTTTGGTCCAGCAACCCATGGTGATTGACAGTCTGCACACTAGTGATGTGTCATCCAAGAACGACCCAGCTTTTTTACGCAAACGACGGGAGCACATGTCGGGCCTTGCCCGATCCTATATGCGTTTCCAGGAAAATGCATGCGATTGATAACCGGATCACAAGCGGTTCTCTGGAAACGCATATGCGACCGGGACGATTCCCGTCCCCTGTGCGCTAGCTTTGCGTTATGAAGGGACTGCTATCGGAACATGTGACTGCGGCCTTAACCCGGCCCGCTTTAACCTGATACAATTGGGTTAAAAGTAGTGTGGACTGGGGGTACTGGCTGGTCAGCGGCTCCCTAATATACATGTAATAGGAAGCCATTTAGGAGCCAAAAGAGACGGAGCTTCTTAGTGAGCAGAGCCTAATGAGTCAGCTCACTAAGAAGAGCCGGCTTCCCATCACTACTGCACACCACTCACCAGCCCCCTGTGCTTTCTGTATCTCTGACCTCTGGCCCGATTCTATTCAGGCCGGTGCTGTAAGATCGTATATCTGTCCTGGGTATGCTTCATTCACTGCTGGTTAAAGAAGCTTTCTTTTCACTTCTGAGTTCCTTACTTTGGCTTGTTTTTCTACCTCTCTCCTGTCTAGTGAATTTGTACTGTGCTGCCCTATCTGTTAGTACCCAGGTCTGTCAACTACTCTTTATCTTCAGCCGAACAAATGCTATGCCCAGGTGTAGAGCACTTTGGTGTGAAAGCAGCCTGGCTGGGCACTATGGGGCTCATTTACTAAGGGTCTGCCCTCCGCACTATAGTTGGAATACCCGACGATTTCCAATGTGCGCCGCATTTAGAAAGGGTTTTTGGCACACGTGATCGTTTTTTGGCGCATCGGCTTTCATGCGACACAATTCGGGGGCGGGTTGTCGGACGATCCGCCGGATTCGGACTAAGCGCGGGATTTAACAAAGCAATTTGTGTCGCAAGCCATGCACTTACATGCACCGGGAAGAAGGTGAACTCCAGCGGGCCTCAGCGGAGAAGCGTCAGATGCAGGAACTCGGGCGTACGATCTTCATGAATCGTGGCAGATGTGGATTCCGGCGGACAACGCACCTCGGCGATCGCGCAGGGACCAGGTAAGTAAATGTGCCCCTATGTCTTCTATCGCAACTGATGAGAGAAAAATGCACGTGGCAGGGGCTTCAAAATGCCAAAGTAAAACCAGAAACCAGAATGGGTCTGTTCTACACACAGGGTTGTGTGCCCCCTTCCTGCCCACCACAGATGGGCACATGGCTGTCCCCTCAGGGCCTCTAGCTTACATTTGTGAGGGTTTGTGAAGAGGAACAAGAAAAATTGCTTTCCGCACCAGATGTAGACTAAACACATTCTGTTTATTGGGGTATCCATTAAAGGAAACCTACCACTTGTAGTGGCAGGTTTCTGATGGAAATACCGGGCACCAGCTCAGGGTGAGCTGGTGCCGGAGCTTATTTTCGTTAGTGTTTTAAACCGCGGTGTCGCGGTTTAAAACACTTTTTAAACTTTATAGCCGGTGCAGGGAGGTACGCGCTCGGCGCTTACCATGCGCGCGGCTCTCATTCACTTCCTATGTAGCCGCGCGCACGGTAAGCGCCGAGCGCGTACCTGCCTGCGCCGGCTATAAAGTTTACAAAGTGTTTTAAACCGCGATACCGCGGTTTAAAACACTAAGGAAAATAAGCTCCGGCACCAGCTCACCCTGAGCTGGTGCTCGGTATTGCCATCGGAAACCTGCCACTACAAGTGGTAGGTTTCCTTTAAAAGTAGCAAACCGGAAAAAACAAATTGGACTCAGTAGGTGAGCTGAAAATACACTTTTTATGGTTATAAGGTCTGTGAAGAGACCTGTGCAGGCCCAAACCTCTGGCACTACAGGGGTAGAAGAATAACCTAAACTGGGGCCCATTGCACCTCATATGTAGTGTGGACACTATAGGGGGCAACCAACATGGCCTACAGTCCTCATAGACTAGACTTTACTCCTTCTCAGGACGCTGTGATATGTGGGTCTGGCCATGAAGTTGTCACCCGGCTTTCACCAGATGATGACAACTTGACAGAGGACAAGTGAAGGACTTTTATTCGCGTGTCCGTAGTGATCCGTGTGGGGGACAGGGACGACACGTTTTCTTTGTCACCGTAGTCCGTGTACCTGTAGCCCAGGTACATGCTGTGCGGAGAGAGCCCGCCACGTCCCGCACACAGGCCTCTCCGTGTTGTTATTATTGTTGTCGCCGCCACCTCCCGCCCACCATTTTTGGAAGGACACCCGGCAGCCTCCCCCTTCTGTGTCCCACGTGCTTTCTCCCGCTAGGGCCCGGCAGCGAGGCGGTTAATCCCCCGGCGGAAGCATCCTGTGCGGAGCCGCGTCACTGCACAGTCACATCCCGAGCGGTCGCGCGTATCCCTCCTCCTCCTCCTCCGCTGCCGCAGCTCTAATAAAGACCCGGTGTTGGAAAAGAGCAACGAATTCCGGCAACCGGATACACCGACAAAGACATTGGCTCCGCCCTCGCTGCCGCCTTCCCCCTGCTTCCGGACTGCTTCCCCTGTGTGTGCCGGGAGGGGGGGCCTGCGGCCTGAGCGCTACGATCGGGGACATCCCGGCTGGACTGGACTATTTTATCTCCGGGCAAGGAAAATGGCGACTGAATTGTGATCTCGTCCGCTGAGATTCGGGAGGGAGAGAACGACAGGAGGCGAGCGACGAGGAGGAGACGAGATCGGGAGCAGCGGGACGGCAGAGCCGGGGCATGGAGTGACGAAGGCCGGAGCTGCACATTGGGGCACCTCGCTTCCCCGCTGCCCCCACACTCCCGGGCGTAGTATCGGGTGTCGGGGTGAGATGCTGCCCCGGCCACTGTAGAGGTGAGAGGCGGGGGGAGCTGGGTGGGACGCCCGCCTGCTGGGGGGGACCGGCTGCCTCTTTGTGCGCCCCCTCCTCGGCCTGTGAGGAGGTGCCCGCTGCGGCCCGGACTCTGCCCCACGTCAGTACAATGCCAGGGCCGCCTCTCCCGGTGCCCAGGGGTAGAGAGCCTGGCACACGGGCCCAGGCCTGCAGGAGTGGGCAGCACCGGGCACACAGTGTGACATGTACAGCACTGTCACCATACTGATGGGGCAGCAGTGCCCAGATATTCTAGGAAATACACCCAACACCTAAAATGGTTTTGTATTTTATTGCTGCTTGTGGTGATATCCGAAATTACCAATAAGTCGCCATAAGGGGCATAAAGTCCAGGTGCTCGGTATATGTTACATAGCCTGCGGTGGAGGGTACCAGGGTGCCCCTGCTATGTACCTGGCGGCACACTGGGTCTTTGTGTGGTGGAGGTGCCATGTGCCGGCCAGGTTCCTCTATGTGCTCCTCCTGGTATTGTGTACTTTGTGATCTGGGAGATTTCTATATTGTTTCCAGATTTGCGACATTGTAACTTTCTTGTTTACGTTTTCATTCTCCGATATGGAAGTGCAGAGTAACTAGGGGTGACGTTTTATACCACATATATATATAATCCGTGATGTCACTGCATCACGGGCCACGGCTATACATGACTAATGTAGAAGATATAAGTGGACTATAACATTTTACATAGAGCGTCATCAGATAAACATGATACAAGCTGCAGAGTAGAAAAAAATGGCGTAAACTGAACAAATGTTACTGTTTCCACCTTGTGCTGGTTTGATTTCGGGTGGTGTGTGTATGTGGCGCTGATAGTTGACATGTAGAAGTCTGCCCATGTCGTGCTACTTTGGGACACATTTAGAAATGTAAATTCTTTTGACTTGCACTTCACATTTACCAGTTCCAAATCCCATCATATTGTTGTAAAGGGGGTGTGGCATCGTGCCAACTATCCACATGGAGAAGCCAACGACCTAACCCTTACATCGCAGATGTTCTGTTATTACTTCTTGTTATCATCATGTGCACTGTGATAAATATGGTGGATACTAATGTCCTATTTGGAGGGACGAGTAAATAGCAACATTGACGCCTCATTGTATTCTCGCATAAAGAAAAAGTGACAGTTCTCACATAGTTGATGACATTTCTGTAAATGTTGTTTGTGGAATAGTGTGATGGTCACACTGCTAGAAATCCTCTGCATTCTCCGACTTGTGTGCTGATGTTTTGTAGGCAATAAATTCAAAATTTTAGAGTATTCTGGGCCTTTGGTCAAATAATGCACAGCATCTGAGATCCTCCGACACACTTTCTTCTATACAAACACATGTTTTATCTATGTGGGTGCAAAATCCTAAAGAGAAGACAAGTAAAAAAAATAAATACAAATAATAAATTACACGTTTAATTATGGTACGTCCACTTGTAAATATTTGCTGCTGCACACTTTTCTCTACAGGGTGAAAAGGCACAGTAGAAATCTGTAGCATAAATTAATGTGTTGGAATTTAAAATTCCACCCCACAGGTCAGTTCACATTGTGGGTGAGAGAAAGAAAATGACACTTTTGCTGATACTTTAATATAGTGCAAATTTTCCATGTGCAAATTTCTATGCAAAATCTCTTGTATAGACTTGGTCTTGTCTGATCAGTATCTCTAGCACATCTGTCATATGTACCTACAGATTGTCTCATCACATTTATGTGCGTGTATATCTGTTGGGTGGCCCTGGATCAGTGGTAACCAGCACTTTCCCTAACAGTTGATGCCTGTCCTTAGGCAGTAGAGCCTCTGGGAACAGGAGAAGGGAAGTAGCTGTAATGCCCACATCAATAGTAGAGATTGGTCTAAAACACGTTGGATTTTGTGATTTATTTGTCTGTGTTTTTAATATGAAGACAATTAAGACGCAACCTTTATACTAAAAGGCATGTATTCTATAGATTCTAGCTGGAACATTTGTTTGCATGCTAGAGATTGGAAGAACCTTGGGTAGCTGCCATTTTTAACCTTTTGAATGCCACGATCAATGTGTGTAACGAGCCCACACCTTCTTTCATCGTATCAAATGTTAGAAATGTAACACATAATACATCTTTAAGCACCAAAATATAATTTTCTTAACACAAAACATGTTATACCTTAAATGTTCTACTATATCAGCAATGATTCATGTAGTCTATTGTGCAAAGAAAGTTATTAATAATATCATAGTATCATGGAATATAAGGTTGGAAAAAGAAGTCCTTAAAGGAAACCTACCACTTGTAGTGGCAGGTTTCTGATGGAAATACCGGGCACCAGCTCAGGGTGAGCTGGTGCCGGAGCTTATTTTCGTTAGTGTTTTAAACCGCGGTATCGCGGTTTAAAACACTTTTTAAACTTTATAGCCGGCGCAGGCAGGTACGCGCTCGGCGCTTACCGTGCGTGCGGCTACATAGGAAGTGAATGAGAGGCGCGCACATGGCAAGCGCCGAGCGCGTACCTGCCTGCGCCGGCTATAAAGTTTAAAAAGTGTTTTAAACCGCAATACCGCGGTTTAAAACACTAACGAAAATAAGCTCCGGCACCAGCTCACCCTGAGCTGGTGCCCGGTATTTCCATCAGAAACCTGCCACTACAAGTGGTAGGTTTCCTTTAAGGTCCAACCTACAATATTAAACCAATGTTTTTCCCCATAACCTGTGATATTTTTTCTCTCCAGAAAGGCATCCAGGCCTCTCTTGAACATGTACATAGAGTCCGCCATAACAACCTCCTGCGGCAGAGAGTTACATAGTCTCACTGTTCTTGCAAAAATCCATATAAGAAATCGGATGCCTTAAGGTTTACTTCACCTGTTCTAGCGTTCATCACAAGATGAAAGTGCACTAGGAATCAATGTGATGTGGCCAAGGCCCAAATCTAGTATGAGCCAAAGGTCCCAGGACTGTCCATCCAGATTTCCTTTTTGGGCTTACTTCGGTGTGCCTGAACAAGTGTCTGTTGTCAAAAAAGTAAAATGAACTAGAAAAAAGTTTTCACATCCCCTGCCTTGTCCTGAGGTGGAGGCTCCTATGGCTGGAGTGCACACATATAGCTGGCTTTATGCATGCAGGATCCAAAAAAAGAGTTCCGTAGCACATCCAGATAAAATAAAGGAAAGAATCATTATTATATCTAGATGTGCTACGGAACTCTCCTTTTTTGGATCCTTAAATGAACTAGTAAATTCTCCTTTGAGCTTTTATTTATTTATTTTTTTTAAACAAACAACTTTAATGTATTTGAATCGACTGAATACCATTACGAAATGGTATAAAAGTAAATATTAACTACCTGATCAATCAACCACCATCCTTTATGATCATATCACTGTATGCCCTAATCATACTGCAATGGGTGCACTTGCTTGCCTTTTTTTTTTCTTTACATCAATAACATTGAATATCAATTTAAGCGCTAATGTATATTGGCCATAAAATAGCTCCTTTAAGGAATTACAACGGTTCCCACCAAAAAGGCCTACAGAACGCAATTGACTTCTACACTTTTGTTCGCTACTTAATTTCTGGCCTAAAAACCCAAACTAAGAGCATGCTGCAGTGTTTGTCAATGGCTCTAGGAACACAAGGCAAGTTTAGAAAAATATAGTTGTGTGTGTATACATGGAGCAGCACATGAAGTGAAGAAGCAGCTGCGGTGCAGGGAGAAGAAAAGGAGCCTGGAGAAATCTGTAATATTATAAATTGCAGTGGGTTATCCACCACCAGATTCCTAGAGGCAATATAGTGAATTGTATTTAAACAAGCTTTGTAATAGTTGAAGGAAGGGAAGTGGCATTTTCGTGTTCTGTGGTGTGCCCACTATCTCGTACAACAGCAGAATCTGTGTGTCACCGGCAATAGGTAAAGAATAGGCATCATATATTCTGGCCCTGGTTTAAATGGAAAATTTTGATTATACATTGTATATGAAAAAAATCTTTATTCAGATGGCCTGCAACCTATTTGCCTAAAAACACCCCCACCCATAGATACTCCTGTGCTATTTGGTATGTATTTTGTATGAATTACGTGACTATATAACCATAAAGCCTGTATTTTAGCGGCCAATTTCTCTTGTAATCGGTCCATATTGATCAGCCTCTATAAAATGCTGTTTAAACATAGCCTAACGTGCATAGAAAGGTACCAAGAAAAAGTTTACCTTTTTCCATGGCTGTGGAGTCAGTAAGCCAAACATTTGACTCTGACTCCTCACTTTCCCTAACTTCTATACCAGCTCCACCAAATTGGTCACCAACTCTTTTCTGGTCACTCTAGCAGTGCTTAAAGAAAACTACCATCACCGTTCTACCAAATAAGTTACTCTATAAGTCCTATGCTTGTTTTCATTTAACCTTTTAGAGCCCCCGATTATTATTATTATTATTATTTTTTTTTTTTATCATATATTCATACATATTTTATTTTTATGGAGTAGCTGCCCTGTGGATCAGGAGCTATGACTACTCCATACCCCAGTACCCACTTTCGATCCCTCCTGTCTTCAGCGCGCAGCTTGCTGTAGCTGCACACACTAGTTTTGTGAAGCCGGAGTTCTGTACTTGCGCAGTAGCTATAGCTGAAGAAATTGCCTTATTCCTCTGATCTGTAGCTTCACTCCTGAGCATGTGCATAAAATGCCGCAGATTCATCTTGTCTAAAAGCGTAGAAGAGAACGCACAATCCGCGCCAACAGGCCACTTGCAGCCTGTGAAGCCTCGAGTTGCAGTCCACACCCGGCTGATAGTCCAGTGAGCACTTCCATAACTGATGGAAGCTTTTGTAGGTGCAGGAGGCCGAGTAGTAGTGATTGCAGCTGAAAAGGTCTCACTGCACCCTGGTCCTCTACTGCCACCCCACTCTGCGGCCTGATACTGGTTGTATGCGCTGGATTAAGGACAGTGAGAAGAATGGGCGCAGGAGAGGACCTACAAGTGGTTAGTACTTACTATACTCTCCTGCTCCCAGCATAGCTCTGCTCTTGATATCTGTGCGGAAGAAGAAGCTGCGGTGCAGGGAGGAAAAAAGGAGCCTGGAAAAGATTTATAATTTTTTTTTTTTCTCTTCTACTCTGGGGTCTCCATTATTAGTTTTATGCTCTTCGGATCTCCAGTATTAAGTTTTGTGCTCTAGGGGTCTTCAGGACTCCAATTCCACAGCCTTGCTTGCAGGACCTAGTGAATGAATGAATGAATGAATCCACCCAGTATTTCCAACACATCTTCCATTGGCCCAGATACAGTTTTAGTCCTTTTTAACTGGTCAGTGGTTATATGCGAACACCAGTAGTGGGGGGAGAAAACCCAAAGACCCACATTTACTTACTAAGGTCCTTGCACCAGTTTTCTGGCGGACTTTGCACATTCTTTTTAGTGCAAACTCCTGTTGGTAGATTTCCTTTAAATACACAAAATCCAGTCATCAGGAAAGGCAAATATAAATAAATAATGAATTCACAGCATTGGATTTCAAAATCTACATCCATTTTCCATTCATCGTGTGTTGACTTGTCTACTAATCTTATAAATTTCAAAATTGTTTTATTATACTCTCTGTGCTATAGTCATGTAGCCAAAATGTCATCTTCAGTATCCATTCTACACTTGCACATGTTTCTTCTGAGATGTTAGGTTTGTTAATGAGTTAATAGCATTAGATTGTCTGTCTTTATTTTACTTTTGTCATGTTTTCATAAAGAAAAAAATAACTTGGTGGGTGTGGGGCTTGGTGTACTTTTCACATTCCCTTGGATTGTTTGCGACGTTCCTAGTGACAGGTGCATTGTGTAATGCTTAGAAATCCACGTAATGTAAAGACTGCTGAGGGCTGACCTAGGCTCGGAGGTTAGCATAGCCGTCTGCCCTGAAGTTATAGAGGATCACCTGGAAAGATGATGGTAGTAGGGAATTAACATAACAATGGGTTTTCTGCAAAAATAATGGAACAGAAATTGTGATCATAAAGGTTGTGTTTGCTTAGGTTGTCTTAATGTATTCAGTACTTGAGCCTTTTTCTTTTTACTCTTTAGCCTCATTTAATACATGTCCCCTTTGTTTTATTCAGTACAATCATGGGGGTACCAAATTGATAACGTTTATGGGATTTTATTTTTTAAATGGCATGTTTCATTGATGCTATGACATTTTCATCACTATATTGTATTTCTAAGGAGTTGGCAAGATGGTGGTAAAAAAAAAAAACAACATTTTTCAGTTATGATGTTCACCTTATTGGATAATTTGATATATTTGGGAAGTGAGGAGCTAACGTGTTTATATTGTTTGTTTCTATGTCCATTCTAGGGAAAGGGTGGGTATTCTGCCAAACGACAGCCACAGTAGCCTCCGAGGCTCCCAGCAGTTGTGGCAACTAGTTGGTGACCCCCCCCCCCCTATAACGTCATTGGCGCAGCACTCGGCTGAGATATCCCGTGCACCGCCACTATTTAGGGTCTGCTCTGATAAGTTCCAGCTTAAGTTTACACCGTCCATGTATTCAGCAGGGTCTGCCTATGAACCCCCCTCCATAAAGGCTTCACCAAATTGTGTTATACGTGTACTATGTTTAGTTTCCTAGAGGTTAATATACTAGGTGGAGGTGACTTGTATTAACATGCAGTCAGTTTGTGTATGTATGGTTTGGCCTGTGTTCATACTCGTGTCCTTTCTTACCCTTTTCTGTAGAGTTGCTTATTTGGGATTTGTTAGAAGAGAAAACATTTTCTTTTCCTTCTGCAAAGCTGCTAATCTGGTGCCACTCATCTTGTCCTGTTGCCAGGACTTTTGTCACTCTAGCAATTACACTCTAATAAACTATATCCAATAAAATTTTATAGTGAAGTATTGTAGGGCTCTGTTCACATCATGGCTATTGTAGGAAAACCACAACAAAGTGACAAAGTCTCTGATTGTGGAGCTTTGTTGGATAACGCTGGGACATAGGAGGTGGAAAGCCTACTTGGCATCAGCTGAAATAAGGTCTTGTAGGATCCATTCAGAAGAGTAAGTGAGCAGAAAGGACATTATTTCATCACTTTATTTCAGGTAGACTGACATAAGGTAGAAAGCCAGTCACGCCACAGATTGACAAATCATTTCTCTCAGACCTGTGTGTGACTGGCGTCCTACCATATGTCAGTCTACCTGAAATAAAGTGATGGAAGAATCTCCTGGTTCTCATTTCTTCTAAAGGATTCCCAAGCAGACATCAGTGCTGCTTTCATTAAAGGACTGATACCGGTCCAGCCTGATGGATCCCATCGATCTATTATTGGTTTGTGTGTGTGTTCCCCCCCTTATGTTCTGCAAAACCTGGGGGCTGGCTGGCTAAATAATGGCTTATACTCAAATCAATAGTAAATTTTGTTGTGAGATTTAAGAAATACATTTTTATATATATCATTTTTTATATAAAATGACTCTTTATTTATATAGCGCACACAGATTGCACAGAGCTTGCCAAAGCGGTCCCTGTCCTTATGGAGCTCACAATCTAATGAATGTACCTGTATGTTTTTGTGTGCGGGAGGACCCGGAGGAAACCCACGCAAACATGGAGAGAACATACAAGCTCTTTGCAGATGTTGACATGGGTGAGACTTGAACCCAGGACCCCAGCGCTGCAACCCACTCAGCCACCATTTCTCTAGTCCCTGTTAGACTCCATATATGACCCTGTCTTGTCATCTAGGACCGGTAATGTGAAAGATGAATAAAAACACAATTATGTACAGAGATGAGTGGACCTGACGATCGTGTACGGCTGCACGACCCAGACATATCGCCAGATTGGCATCTGAACAGTCTAACCCTGGCCAACGATAGCCGTGGCTAGTTGCAATCAATCTGCTGGATTGCCTGTTGGGACGACAATCTGGTAGCGTGGCTGGACATGAATGTCGCTCTGTTCATCTCTAGTTGTGTATGTTGTGCCATTCATATTAATTTAGCAGAATTCAATGTCGTATGATGGACAGTGATCCAGAGGTTGTGTCCAACAACCTTCGCTGGTAGGCTTTTATGGTATGGTGGCGAAATGTCTTATGAGACATACAGTTGCTTTAAAAAAGATCAAATTAAAACTAATTTTTGGAATTTTGTGACCCATAATTTGAGCAATTCCGTTGAAAAACCAACTTAAGTAAGTTATAGGAAGAAAATTAACATAAATGTGAACTCCCTCTTTTAATTGGAGAAATAATTATCTTCACAATGGGTCAATCACATTTAGGACCATATAGGTGACACGATCCCATGGGCTGCACACAGAGCAGATGATGAGTCTCTGCATTATATAGAAATATAATGCAGGGACGTTCCCTTTGCCAGCAAAACGGCCACATCGAAACTACACTGCTCAAAAAAATGAAGTAACTTCCTAGATCTGAATGAATAAAATATTATCATTGAATATTTTGTTCCGTACAATTGATTTCCATTGAAGGGTGTTTTTTTTTTTTTTTTTTTTTTTGTTGTCAGTACATTCAACTTTGTACAAAACCAGGTATTGTATGAGAATATTTTATTCATTCAGATCAAGGATAAGGTTATAGACATAAAATATATATTGAACAGTCTAAGCACAAGGCCTAAAACCTCCATGTGCATGTGTGTAGTATTATTATTATTATTATTATTATTATTATTATTATTATTATTATTATTGCCTACCATGTATACAATTACTTTTTTTAATCCATACACACAACCACCTTCATGCTACTTTTCGGCAAAATGTAATAAAATGCAAAAATTATATGAAAATTCTAAATTTCCACATATGTACTACAGTATATGTCCATAAACCATGCTAATGAAAAAAATTAAGGTCCGCTTTATATGGGTTCAATATGTTTACCATTGTATCAGTAGCGCAACAACAGAATCTTCTTTGCGGTTCATAATGTCGGTTCAACTAATGGAGGTATGGTGTGAAATAAAAACTTTGAGGAATGTTTGTGCTTTGTGTTGCATACAACTTTCTGGTAATGCATAGGCACATTAGGCGAAGCAGATTGAATGTTAATCCTTTCCTTCCTCTACTTAAAAAAAAAAAAAATAAAAATTACTCAATACAGGCGGATCACTACTTAAAGGGAACCTGTCACCAGGAGACCCATTTTTAGCACTCCCCCAGCCCCCACAGAGCATAGTACATACACTGCCAAAGTGTTTTTGTATTAAAAATAGGTTTTACAGAAAAAAAGATGTTATATTGTGCCTTTCATTAGCATCTGCTGTGTGACTAGGAAGTTGCCAAATGGGAGGGGCTGGAAAGGAGCAGTCCCCCCCCCCCCCACCCTTGGGAAACATGTGACCTTTTCAAATATATGAATAACTCCCCTCACTCGGGATTGGCTGTAGAGCAGCAGGGGGCGTCGCTATGCCAAGTGATGGGCGTTTTCATATATTTGAAAAGGTCACATGGGAAGCTGTTCCCCAAGGGTGGGGGGGGGGAAACTGCTCCTTTTCAGCCCCTCCCATTTGGCAACTGCCTAGTCACACAGCAGATGCTAATGAAAGGTACAATATAACATATCTTTTTTTTTTTCTGTAAAACCAATCCAAAAACACTTTTGGCAGTGTATGTACTATGCTCTGTGGGGACTGGGGGAGTGCTAAAAATGGGTCTCCTGGTGACAGGTTCCCTTTAAGGACACTCGACTTACAGACGACCCTTAGTTACAGATGGACCCCTCTGGCCACTTTGACTTCTGGTGAAGCTCTCTGGATGTTAGCCCCAGACTGCAATGATCAGCTGTGAGGTGTCTGCAATGAAGCTTTATTGATAATTCTTTGTCCCAATACAGCAAAAAAAATTGAAACTCCAATTGTCACTGGGGCAACTACAATTATAAAGTATGCAGTTTTGACTTGCATACCAATTCAACTTAAGTACAAACCCTGGGGACTGCCTGTATATGACAAAGAACAAATTTGCGCTCAGATTTGTCTGGGTAGGAGAGGGTAAATAACATGACCATTAGTTTGCTATCCTTCCTTGATGGCTGTTATGGCTGCTAGAATACAGGATGTATGTCATACTCTGCCATAGAGGCACCACCCTGTGAGGATGTGTGAGAAACGTTCTTGGACATAAAAGGGTTAAGGACCATATTTTCCCTTTTTCACCACGACGGCACCATCGTTGGAGAGAGTGGGTCTGCCCCCAGGGACAGGGAACCCTTAAACCTCTGCTCATGCCTCAGTGGTTTCCTGTCCTGGGGTGACCTAAGAGAGCCCCAATGAGGCTCTGCAAAGCTCTGTACACCTTTGTGATGAAAGGGGGCATAGTCTTGCCTGCCTTAGGGGTCAGGGACTCCTTGGCAACCAGGCTCACCTCCTGGGAGCACCACGTAGCTGGAGCAGTGGAAGACTGGGAGGTGGAGCAGGTCTGGAGGCTGGGACTTTTAAAAAGTTTTTAAAATTTTTCTGTCATGGCTGATTCTAGGATCAGGGCTTTGCTAGTGTAAACATTTTTCTGGAATTTATAAAGCAATGTAACAGTGAACGTCTTGGTGAGCATTGACATGTTGAGATTAAACCAAGGTGTTCTGAGCAGATTTTGCACATGGCGACCGTATATACTCAAGTATACGCTAAACAAACTTTGCTTATATTTGAGTAATTACTCACCTTTCTGATGCAACCTCCGCAACCCCCTCCCCCCGCTGGTTGTCTTCTTTCTTCCAGCGGCAGGTTTGTGCGTGCTAGTGGTGCACAGGGTATGCAGTAGGTGGTATGATGTCCTTCTATATGACATATGGAGGGCAGTCTATACACTGGGGGCTAGCAGGCCATATAATAGCGACTGGCTACATACTAGGGCAGTGGTGGCGAACCTATGGCACGGGTGCCAGAGGTGGCACTCGGAGCCCTTTCTGTGGGCACCCAGGCCATCACCAGAGAGGACTTCACGTATCTTCCTACAGTCCCAGACAGCCCAGGACTTGCTGTGCACAGAGCTATGTTAAAGTGACAGGGCTGCCTGGGACTACTAGAGGAGCAGGAAGGTGTGGACAGATCTGGATTATCATTGTAGCTCCTGCTCCGGCCCTGACAATTCTTCCTGTTTATGGGACCCTGGAGGGAAGCTACAATGATCATTCAAATTTCTTCTAGCTTCTGTTTAATTGGTGTCCTCAGGGTGCTGATATGAATGAAAGCTGTGACAGAGCAGGGAGTATAAATCACAAATTATATTTCTGTGTTTTTACACTTTGTGATAAATAAGTGGGACTTGGTTGTAGTTTGGGCACTTGTTCTCTAAAAGGTTCGCTATCACTGTACTAGGGGCTGCTGCAACCTTTTAATTCACACCTCTGACCTAAAGCACCTACCCCCTCTCCCCCTGTTCATTTTCCAATTTCGTATTATAAATTGTGTAGTATGGATCAAATTATTATTATTATTTTTTTTTTAAGTATTACCGGTACTTTGGTGTTTTTTATGTTGTGTGCATTGAAAATGTCATTTTTCTTATTGGTTGTACTGCAGGCATGGGTCATGGTAATCGCTGCCGGGTCCTTAGAGCAAAGTGTTCAGTTTCACTTTACCTCACAGATGTGGAAAACGGGAAGTGCTGCTCTGAAGCCTTTGTGTTCTTTGGCCATGTGGCTGTGGTAGCGGCATGGATTGGGAGGGACGCTCTTTGTGTGACATATATATTGCATTCAAAGGCAGTTTTATTTTCTTACAGATTGTGACACTTTTAGATGAATAATACATATGGCAATCTAAACAGACATGCCGCTTTTTCTGAAATCCTTATCCAGGGCAATGAAACCATAAGCATTACACTATCAAGGTGTAAGATTATCTGAAATTCCTGTCTGTTGATAAATATTACATAATTAATTGGGCTTTTAGGCACGAAAACCTTAAATGTTTGCATGGTTTTTTGCTTGGACAGACGCAGGATACATCAGGATTGATCAGCTGTGGTGCACAAGGCTTCCATCATATGCTGGCATGTGTTAAAATAACCCCCATGTCTTCTCTCATTATATATAGGTGTCACACATTCTGATGTATAGAAATACACATAACTACATCTATAGGCACCATGCTGCTTTCCTGTGAGGATTGTATGATGATGATCAGTATCTGATCGTATGAGGATGTTTGTTTGCAGCAATAGAAGACTATTAGCACTACCTTTTTAACATTTTGCACAGATCTACTTAATTCAAGTTGCAGAAAGACCTGCATTTATCCCTAAGAATTAAATTGCTGTCCTGTGGGTTTAAACACCTCTATAAGGTTAAAATAAAGCCATATAATCACTCAGCCTGCATGATCTGTGTGGACCCCACTATGTGAAGTACAGAGCTGCTCCTGGTGTGTATAAATTGCTCTTCATCTAAATGACTCCCACAATGGATTGGGGCTATATACAGATTTATTTATTTTATGGTTGCCGATTTGATATAAACTACTTTGCTTCAGTTTAGGCTGTTTTATGTTGCAGTAACACTAACGCTATATTCACACGACCGTAGTGAGACCTATGTACGGTGACAAGCTGGCCGTACATGCGCCCCCCAAAGACAAGTGTGTGGCACCATACCGTTCTGGGTATGTTTCCCAGGAATACGGTGCTATGCGCCATATATTACTATGGAGCGCTGCCCACCCCCCTCCTCCTCCCGGCGCTGAAGTGTGCCCGCCGTGCTACGGTATGACGGGCACACATCGTGTGAATGTAGGCTGACACTGTTCAACTGGTCTGTTTAAAGAGAACATGTCCAAGTCAGATTTCTTTTTTTCTGGATCACTCGTAGGCTCTAGGATTTGTTAGAAAGCAAAATGTCTAACTCCTGCAAATAGACTGTCTAAAACTGGATGTCAATTTTTCACAGCCAATTTTTACAACTACAGAGACTGGCGGTAACACACACATACCTTTTACCCAAATGGTGAATGCACGTGGTCTGGATTGCCCATCAATTTCCTGCGCAGAATTTCACTTTTCTGTGAGCAAAGTCAGTACTTGATAATTGGTGCTTTTACAACTACATTTATCTCCAGTCAAAATCTAAAGCTTTTCTGTATAAATGCTGATGTATGCTAAATATACACAACCTAATAATTCAAGAATTAAAATGTTCTATGTTGGACGATAAAAACAACCTTTAGGGCACATTCGCTTGGCTAAATTTCTGTATCTGTTCTGATAAGTAAAATACTGGTGAAATGTACTTCATTTATTGTTATCAGTCATAATCTATGCTGTAGTTCACGTGTAGCAGAGTAATTCCACACATGAACCCCATGGAAACTGGATGACAGCCATATTGGGCTCGGCCCTGTTGAATGGAATGGATTAGTTGGTGGATTTACAGTGGATTTCTTTCAGCTATATGAACATGCCCTTGCTTTGTGAACAAGTTTAACACATACCTTATTCACGCTTCACAGTAAAATGTAAAGGGGACAGTTTTATGAAAACTCAAATGATAAAAACCTTTACATTTCTTCAACACTGTTGTTGAGCCGCTTCATCTCATTCAGGCCACTTCAGATGCTCTTGACAGGTGCGCTTCCGCTGTTCTGGGAACGCGCTGGTCACTGCTGGAGGATTTTTCTGTCTACTACTTTTCTATCATATCATAGCTAAGGAGTTTGGCATCGCTATGGAATGGAGCCAGTTATCCCATTTTCCTACGAGCATGTCCCCAACTTAAAGTGGCAAACAGCGCAAATGTCACTCGGGACGTTCTTTTGGGATACAGGCGGTCCCCTACTTAAGAACACTCGACTTATATACGACCCATAGTTACAAACGGACCTCTGGATATTGGTAATTTATTGTACTTTAGGCTACAGTGATCAGCTGAAACAGTTATCACAGGTGTCTGTAATGAAGCTTTAGTGTTACTATTGATTCTTATGACAACCCAACATTTTTAAAATCCAATTGTCACAGACGCCAAAAAAGTTCTGGCTGGGATTAATATATAAAATATACAGTTCCGACTTACATACAAATTCAACTTAAGAACAAACCTACAGACCCTATGTTGTATGTAACCCGGGGACTGCCTGTATTCTGTAATATTTTACTGAGCAGAATGTATATTGTGACCTATCTTCAGACAGTAGGTTATAGAGCAGGGGTCCCCAAACGTTTTACATAGGGGGCCGTTCACTGTCCCCCTCAGACCATTGGAGGGCCGGACTAAAGTTTAAAAATAAATAGTGGTATGTGTGACCGCATCCGTAATGCACTGGGCCCCCCTCAATTAATTATTCAATATACTGCACCTCCTTGTGAACTATTTTATATATTGGCCCAATTCATTAATTAATTGGGTCAATTAATTTTGAAATATAAGAGGACCGCTCTCCATTAATTATTGAATAATGCTGCCCCCCCCCCCCACCATTAATTATTTTGTAAAATAAAATAATTTTTTTTTAATATCAGGGCTCCCGGCCGCCATAATCTATTTTCTGCTGTTCAAAAAAAAAAAAAAAAACAACCTATACTCTGGCAGCGGTTCCTGTGTCTTCTTTCTTCTGCCTGCTGCCGGACCGTAAGGGGTGCGCGGCCGCGTGATGATGTCATCACGCATCCAGGTTCAAGGAGCGATGTGCACCAGGGTTGTCTTCCGACAACATCGCTCCACCTGCAGTAATAGTGCTTGAGCGGCCACTGTGACAGGCAGGAGCTTCCTGCCGCAGGCGCTCCAAGCCCTGGATGCGGCGGGGGCCGGATAAAAACAGTCCGTGGGCCATAGTTTGGGGACCACTGTTGTAGAGCAACAAGAACTTGGCATAACGATATTCTATGGGGTTTTTTTTTCGGGATTCGAAAATTGCTCCCTGCCTCTGTATACAGTCGCATCCGTTGCAGGCTGTAGTGCACTGCGCTGCCACCACCATAATCTGTATACAAAGCTTGTGGCTCAGTAAACCGTGTAGCTGTCTCTGATACCAAGATTCCTAAATTCAAGGCCTATTTGGAATATTATAAAAATTGCCTATAATATATGAAAGCATCTGTCTAGGTGCCATTGGTGACCGGTGATACTGGATACAGAACTGAGAAAATATTCTGTTGTGTCAGGGAGAAAAGCGTTTTTTATTTATTTTTTTTTTTTCTGTTCCATAAGCTATCATTTTCAACCACTAATTATGATTATTATTCTATTATTATTGGAACAACCCCTTTTATTTTTATGGTAAAATATTTTGGTATACGGCAAATTTTCTTTAATATTTCAGTTTTTGGCCATTTTCCTGTCTCTAGCTCCTATTAGAGGGTGGTAGCTGGCCATATGACTGTGTATACAGAGAAGTCTGTTAAACACTTTATAGGATCACCCTCGTTTGTGGATTTGGGAAAGTTTATGAATATTCCTTTTCATGTTTGTTTGCTGTTTCTCCACAGGTAGCCCTAAAAGGGATAGTCAGAGTTTTTGGCTAGGGATGGATGATCAGAAACCATCCAGCGAGGACAAAGAATCTGAAGCATCAGGTAATTTTAATTTTGTAGTAGGTTTTTAAAGGGTTTCTTTGTAACAGAAGAGTCATATAGATTGTGCAATGATGCCCTAAACCATATCAGAATTTGTTTGGTGCTTGAGTATGTCTTGAATCCCTTTCTGCTTATGATAGTTAAATGTGGTTTACTACCTATTCTTAAGCGTATTAAAGGACATCTACCAACAGAACAAAGGACAGTAACCAAGTGAGCCTCAGGGGCTCCTGGGTCAATAGCTGTTATTGGAGCCTGGAGCCCCTCTCAGGCTTATTTGCATACAGTCTTTCTGCCTGGTGGTAGATGTCCTTTAAACACCCCCATAACTTAACAGGACGCATCACAAAAATACTTTTTAAAATATATACGTTTTTTACCTTTTTCAGTGCTCCTGATTTGAATCTTTGTCTCGTACATCAGTGAGCAGATTGGTGCTTTATAAATGTACCCTGGAAGTTTATACCAGCCAAGTGGGTGCTAACTCTTAACATTTTCTCTAGCATTATATCTCCCTTTGCTCTATGAAAATACATTGTTGCTGCCCCCTTGGCTAGGTCACACATCTTTTGAGTGCTCAAGCAGATTAAAAACAGCAACGTGATAACCTGTCACCAAGGGAGAACGGGCTCATGCAGACACAGTGTCTGTTGCATGCCAGCAAAAAATGCAGACGTGTGATCCATGTGCAGTGTCTGTATTGTATTGTCCGTGTGTTATCTGTATTTTTTTTTTTTTTTCATGACCGCAAAGGGCCTGCCCGGTTGGTTTGAGAGAAATCCGACCACGTACGGATGTCATTTCATATATTTTTTTTTTTTTAAATAGAACATATATTTTTTTTATTTATTGTGCGCAGCAATTTTCTTCACCTATAAGTGAATGTGCCCATATTCTATCCGCACAAAAAAATGGTTACTATATGGCCGTTGGTGCCCGTCTGAAAAGGCCTTAATTGTCCAAAAAATTCTTTATGCTCCTCTTTAGGCAAACCTAAATATGCAGGTTTGTTTTTCCTTTAACGTTGCTCAAGACAGCACCCATATAGGGTGCTCCATGTAAAAAACCGAAATGGAACACAATATTGACTGCTTTCCCCGAACCCTGTGTAAGGCGCATATGGCAAAATGTTTTTTTTCTTTTTATTGCGTGACCTAAATAAAATGTACTCCTTTTGCATTCTAACCCTCCAGAGGATGCTGTGATTTCCATATGTACCTGACCATACAGTGACCATAAGAAAATAGTAATTTTGGTTCTGAGTCCTTTTATCTGCCAGATGTTCCTTGTTGATGTCATTGAGCTCATTGCCAATATTTTATTGCAGTACTTAGTGAAGGTATATAAATGGGACTTTGAGTTTATGAAATCTGTATGTAAACTGTGTCATTTATTCCATGTAGCTGATGAAAATGCCTCTGATGTGGCCTGTGAAGCGGAAGCAGATGAACCCAGCAGTCTATCGCCAGCTGCATGTTATGTAGGGGATGGCACTGCCCCAGACCCGCCATGTAGTAGGTATGTTGTAGTGCATCTCTTGATGCTGATGACATCTACATAACTGTATGCTCCTTTTAATAATTCTGGAGAATCATGTCTAATTTCTTTCTATAGTGGCATTCCTATTTTATTCCTTCTAGACATTAATAAAGTGACAGCTGTTTTGCCATTTGCCCATGTCCAACGGAGCATGTACTTGCACAGCCTCACAATTTGGCACCGTAATAAGAAAGGATGCTCTAGAATGTTACTTCATGGGAAACAAAGGCATGTTTGAAATAGGGATTTGTCCCCATTAAATGTTAAATGGAAGACCTTACCATCATTTTTTTTTAAACATATTTTTAACATTTTGTGCAGTAACCCTAATACAGTGACACAGTTTTTTTGTGACCCCGCAATGACAATGTCCTAGCGTAATACACATCTTATTTTCACAAATTGAACCAGGAAACTCCATAGATACACAATTGCTGCCTATGGCCATGAGGCTGCTACAGTTCGGGAAAGATGGCAGCCCCTATGGCCAGATAATTAAAGAATTTTTTTTTTTTTTAAGTGATACATTGGGGTTCTAGTTTTAATGAATCAACACAAAAAATGTCAACTCATTCTTGAAGAAATGATTATCTTATGTAAGAGTACGCCTGTGTATCTTTTACTACAGTTCTTTTCCTACTAACCTTTTTATAATGTTGTATTGTATCTCCTGTAGTATTTTGTATGGTTGTGATTACTTTGTGGTTTCCCCTGTAGGCGCTGTGCTCTCTGCAACTGTGGGGAATGGAGTCCACAGGGACAGCAGGAACTCCTGCGGTTTGAACCTTCTCCAGGCCACCCAAAACTGGATCTCGCTCTTTGTCGGTTACAAGACATCGGCAAAGAGACTTTGGATCCTAATGTTGTTGGTTTTGCCGAGTCTGTGCTGCCGGAGGAGCTCTTTGAACCTTCAGGTTAGGATGTCTTATTATTGTAATTGGGAGATGGGTTTTTGTCAATTTTAAAAACGCAGTTATAAAGAGAATTCTATTGTTCACTGGTCCTTTATCTTTATTCTATATACAGGCCACTGCTGGGTTCATTACAGGTGTGCGTCTTGGTCACATGGAGTCCAGAACGTGGAAGGAACTGGTCTGACTAATGTGGATATAGCTGTATTCTCAGGGATATCGCAGGTTTGTAAATGCCGAAGCTTTGCTACCTACATATACTGCTTAGGAAAAAGATATCACCTGTTCATTGTCTTTTACAGAAATGTGAATACTGTAAACGGATGGGTGCTACCATTCAGTGCCACTCGACAGGGTGTCTGCACCGATATCATTTTCCATGCGCTGCTGCAAGTGGATCCTTCCAGTCAATGAAGACCTTAAAATTGTTGTGCACAGAGCATGTGGCCGAAGCAACTGCAATGGGTTAGTTTAGACTCGTCTTGTCATTTTACAGTTTGTAACTTTCTTTACATAAGGGGGGTGGGGTTGTTTAAAAAAATACTTCCAGTACTATTTGGTGAAGGTGATGCTATCCATATACAATGTGCTCAAGATTTATACTTCAGGTTATTCTGCAAATCATAGAAATATTTCTGCATATTAGAGACTCATCATAAAATATATTAATCATCATCATATCATTGAGTGACGCTTTATATAAAAATGTCGACTCCTTAGAAGGAAAAAGGAACATTTAATACATCTTATTTTTCCCATTCTTCCCTTAGGTGACTCTAGTTGCGTGTTGTGTGACAAGTCCGGTGACCTCACAGATCTCCTGTTCTGCACCAGTTGTGGACTGCACTATCATGGTTCTTGTCTGGAGATTACCGTAACACCATTGATGCGCTCCGGCTGGCAGTGTCCTGAGTGTAAAGTGTGCCAAAGTTGCAGGTAGATGAGCACATTATCACAACATTGGTTATAGGTAAAATTCTATTAACCATATCGCTGCCCATCTCATTTGGACAGTAAAGTTGTATAAAGGATTTTTTTAAAGTGCTATGGGTGATGGGGAGTGAAGTAATATATTTTTGTGTGTTGCGCTGCTCATTGAAATGTGAGCACCTTCCCACTTCAGTGGGGGTGACATACATGTGGCAGGTCTCACTTGTTTATTCCATATCTTGTTCTATACAGAAAACCTGGCAAGGATTCAATGATGTTGGTGTGTGATGCTTGTGACAAGGGTTATCACACGTTCTGTCTGAAACCAGCCATTGAGGATCTGCCTGCAGGCTCATGGAAATGCAAGGTACCTCAATTATTACGATTTCACGCTCTACTGTAAATTTTTCCTCACTATTTAATTTTTTAGTTGCGGATTTGCTTGCAGAAGTTGACTTTTTTTTTTTTTTTTTTTTTTTTCCCTTACACATAATCTTATTTAATTCTCAGAAAAATCCATATGAAATCTGCATTAACCCCCTTCCCGACGTGCGTCGTTATAGTACAGCTCTCTTCAGGTGCATGGAAAGGGCTCACAGGCTGCGCCCTCTCCATAGCCGGCAAGTATTTGCTGGTAGACGCCGATATCTTGGTGAAGATCGGCGCTCCCCGTGACATCATCTGGGATTGGTGATCGGATGCATGTCTCATTTTAACCCATTCATTACAATGTGAGATTTGCACACAAATCTATGTAGTATGGCAGTAAATGGTAGGCTCAATCAGCCAACCTAGGGTGAAAGTACCCTAGGGGGGTCTGCAAAAAAGTAAAGAAAAATTATATTAACATAACCTAAACATTCAAATCAACCCCCAGTCCCCTGTAGTCGTATAATATATAAACAGTAAAAAGCTTAAACACATTGGGTACAAAAATGCTTGGTCTATCAAAATATAATAACGATTTTTACTGCATTTAACCCCGTAACAGAAAATAGCAGCCAAAATTGAAAATGACACTTTTTTGCCATTATGAAAAACATAAAAAAATTCTATAAAAAGTGATCAGAAGGTCATAAAGTCATAAAAATGGTAGCATTGAAAACATCATGAAAAGTCGCAAAAAATGACCCACCCACAGCTCTGAACACAAAGTATGAAAACGTTATTAGCGCCAGAAGATGGCAAAATCAAAACATTTTTTTAATAGATTTTAATGTTTGTAAATGTATGAAAACATTATAATCCTATGTAAATTTGATATCCCCGTGATCGCACCAACCCAAAGAATAAAGTAGACTTTATTTAGACTTTAGTTTTTTTTTTACCATTTTCACCAAATGGAATTGAAAAAAAAAAGTGCCAGGCCGTTAAGGGGTTAGTACAAAGTTAGCATGAGGTTATCCATGGACTTCAATGTAAAAAGGAAAAAAAACAGACAAATTCGCATGGCCACATGTGACCTAATCAAGTGTTTTTTTTTGTTTTTTGTTTTTTTCCCACGCGGAAAAAGAAACCAAGCACATTATCTAAATGTCTTTTTCAAAATTGCATTCATTTTCGTGCAGGATTTCTGTGCTAAAATAACACACTTAATACACTACATGAATTCCAAACCTTTCCCTGAAAGCCATTCAGTAGTTTGGCAGGGATAGATGACCACCTGTGTTTGGGAATCTTAATGACAGCTGAAGTTTTATTTGTACTAATACGTTTCTTTTTTTCTTTGTTTCATTTCTGATTGTTTTGCACAGAATTGCCGCGTCTGTCGTATCTGTGGGTCTCGTACAGCACAGTTGGAGCCTGGGAGTCCATGGTATGAGAACTACTCTGTGTGCAAGAAATGCCAAGAGCAACGATGTCTAGCAGAGACTTGTGTGCAGTGTAACCAGCCGGGCTCCTTGGAGAACATGAATCAGTGTCCCAATTGCTCAAAGTATGATTTCTTCTATTTCTTACCTTACCTCGATTTCATACAGGTTGTATAGAGGATTTTATGTTCTCTGGTTTTCATCATTACTATGAAAATTTTTTTTCCTCCTCCTAGGTTTTACAATTTTTAAGACTATATGCGGGTTTTGGATGGATGATCAATAGCTGATCACTTAAACGAGGGCCCATCCCTGTTATCTATCATGATTTCCCGTCCATTTTTATGAAAGCTACAGATGGTGCTCAGCAGTGTTTGGTTTGGGGGTGTTGTTTCAGCCGGCATGTTCAGCCATTACTCTAGGGAAATTGAGAACCTGTATCTGGAAATTGGATTGTTTGGTTTTGAGTCATTTCAGTGGACCCCGAGCAAAAAGATACTCATCCATGATGCTGGTGGTTATCTAGGTTGTCAGATAATCCGTATCTATCTTCCAGGCCAGCAAACCTGGTCTCCTCTGCCTGGCAGTAATTGGCTCCAACGTGGTTACTGTTGGACAGAGTAGACATGACTTACAGTGTGTGCACTGGCAGATGTATCCAATTTATTTAATTTTTCAAGACACAGTTGTGATGTTGGGCATAAAGAAGGGAGTGTTGGGGGGGGGGGGGAAGCACAAGAAGGCCTTGGGGGCACTCCACGGTTGTAGCCGAGGCCTTGGGTTCACCAATATCCTAATTTTCATCTGCTTTAAACCTCTAATTTCTCCCAAACTATACTAAAGTGTAGTTAAATGGTAGATTTCCTGTAACTGCCTGACCCAGGAGGAATTCCCCGCAACTCTAATAGAACAAGATGTTCAGACTTGGTTTGGTTTTTCGCGTTAAGCTTTTATTTTGTTATACCTTTTGTTCCTGCGAAGGTTCTGGCAAGTTTTTATAAACCAGCAACTAATTTTTTAGTTTCGCCTAAATGATTTTGAGTTGAAAGAAATTTTGAGTATAGTGTGCTCCTTGTTACATTACTTTTATTATTTTATGTCTCCCAGGTTCCATCATTCAATTTGTGCACAAAAGTGCGATCCACTAGGACGCAGCGCGGGCTGTCCATCGTGTAGCAAACAGCAGGCTGCCTTACAAAAGAAAGATGAACAGGACAAGAGTGTTGAGATCCCAAATACGGCCCTCTCAGAATGTGAAGCCAAACCACTAGGTTAGTAATAAGTGGTCGTCTAATCATTTCTGGACATCATTCTCATAAATACTCCAAAAAACCTAACCAAAAATACGAAGACTGCAATATATGATTGACATTGTCTGATTTTATCTTCCTTTGTGAATCAAAACATTTTTTATTTTTCTCTAGAAGTTTTAACAACCGATGAAGATGGGTTTGGTGCCTCAGACAATGAAGCTGCTGAGGCTCCAGAGACGCTTCCCAACACACCACCGCTGCCAATTGAGACCAGAAGTCCTCCTCCTTTGGAAGCAGAACCATCCCATCAGGAGAGGACATTTGACCCATGTGCATCACTTGAGGAGGCTCCTGTATTAGTCACAGTAGAAGATGAAGATATGGAAGTTGAGGAAGAAGTAACAGAAAACATCCAGGAACACAAAGAGACTGTGTCATCACTTTCACAAAGTCCTTCTCACCAGCCGTCACCATTAATACCATCAACACCTGATAGGACTCAGGCACATGCCTCCATGGATGAGGACACACAACCTATGGACTCATTGAGCATAGAGGATGGAATCTGTCCGAGTCCTTCTAGGACAAGAGAGGACCATTCTAGTAGTTTGTTTCAGCAGGGAGCTGATTTGGACTCTGAAATGATTGTGGACTCTGAAGAGCCCCCTTGTAAGTCTACAACAGGAATATTAACCAATGACAGCGCAATAGGTCAAGAAGTTGCTGGGGATTTCTCTACGGACAAAGTTCAAATGCCCATCAGATGCACTATCATCAAGTCAGACATTGTAAATGAGATCTCCAATCTTAGCCAGGGTGATACAACTGGTAGCTTTCACGGATCTGATGCATTGGGGTCACCTGAGGGCGGGTCCCTCTGTATGGAGATGTGCTTGCACAAGGAGGATGGGTCTTTGAGGCTTTGCACGGACTCCATGCCAGAAACAGATGACTCCCTTTTATATGACCCCTCTATTGGGAAACTAGATGGGGAGAAGTCAAGACGGAAATGCTCTCCAGGGCGATCAAGAGTCAAACATGTAAGTGGAACGGATTAATAGTTATGCTTCTAGGATTGGGGTATAATGTTTTGGGTTTTTTTTTTAATTTACTGGTAAGCTTGAGAAAATTCTCTGGCTTTATCAAGCGGTATGACTTGGTCTATTTTCAAGTCCCATTTTTGCTACATTTTGCACCAACTTATTTAAAACGTGCAGAGGTTTTCCGGATAAATTATTGTGAAACCGCTAGTGTACTGAACTTTATTGAAGGATCGCCTCAGAAGTAAAAACCATAGCCCCGGTGAGTATCCAGCCGGGTGCAGGATACAGGAGGGATGTTATGCCTCTTAGAACATGGCAATGCGAAAACAAACAAATTTCTCAACAAATGAGTTCCAATTTCTGCAAAACAAGTCAACCATAAAATGGCTATATAAATGGGGTATCGCTGTTATTGTGTTGACCCATAGAATAAACCTAATAAATTTTATGGTATGGTGTACAGCCAACATAAAAAGCTAAAAACCCTAAAATGTAATCAATTGGCTAATCAAAGCCCCTTAAATATGTACATGAAAAGTGGCACTCATACCGGAAAAAATAAGCCTCCATATGTCACATTACCCCCGTTTTGGGTGGGGATGTTTAACCCCTAACGCTCTGCGCTGTAGCTCTACGGCGCAGAGGTATAAGGAGTGTATGAAGTGTATAAGGAGTGCATTTTGCAGAAAACCCCCACCGCTAATAACCGCGGTCAGTGCTTGCACCGATCGCGGCTATTAACCCTGTCATTGCCGCCGGCAAAGGCGCTGGCGGCGTTTAAAAGACGGTCGCCACGCCCCCGAACGTCATCGGGGGGTGGTGATCGGTTGCCATGGTAGCCTCGGGTCGTCTTTTGACACGAGGCTACATGGCTTCTGGAGATTCGTTACAATGAGCCAGTGGCTCATTGTAATGAATGACCTGCAAAAATGCCATATATTGCAATACAGAAGTATTGCAGTATATGGTAGGAGCGATCTGACCATCTAGGGTTAATGTACCCTAGATGGTCTAAGAAATAGTGGGAAAAAAAAAGAGAAAAAAAAGTTTAAAAGAATTAAAAAAAATTCAAATCACCCCCCCTTTCCCTAGAACTGATATAAAACATAATAAACTGTAAAAATCACAGACACATTAGGTATCGCCGCGTCCCAAAATGCCCGATCTTTCAAAATATAAAAACGGTTACGGCCGGCGGTGACCTCCGAGGCGGGAAATGGCGCCCAAATGTCCGAAATGCGACTTTTACACCTTCTTACATCACATAAAAAATGAAATAAAAATGATCAAAATGTCGCACAGACCTCAAAATGGTAGCAATGAAAACGTCGCCTCATTTCGCAAAAAATGACACCTCACACATCTCCGTGCAAGTATGAAAAAGTTATTAGCATCAGATGGCAAAAATTTGTTTTTCTTTTTTGTACACATTCGTTTAATTTGTGAAAATGTATTAAAACACAATATAATCTATATAAATTTGGTGTCACCGCGATCGCACCGAACCAAAGAATAAAGCTGACGTGTTATTTTGAGTGCACAGTCAGTCGAAAAAACTGAGCCCACAAGAACGTACTGTTTTTTGTTTTTTTTTTTAATTTTTCCACATTTGGAATTTTTTTTTCAGCTTTGCAGTACACGGCATGTTAAAATAAATAACATTACGGGAAAGTAAAATTTGTTACGCACAAAATAAGCCCTCACACAGGTCTGTACACGTAAAAATGAAAAAGTTATGGATTTTTGAAGTTGGAGAGCGAGAAATGAGCGGAAAAACCCTGCCTCCTTAAGGGGTTAATTGGGTAGCTTTTCATTATTTAATCCATTGTGAAATTACAATTTTTGGCCCAAAATTAATGTATTAATGTATGTGTCCAAAAGAACTACAAATGATAAATTCCTCAGTTTTGTTTTGACCCCAGTAAAACACCTATAGGGTTAATAAAGTTAGTTTGTTTTTCATACATTGAGGAGTGTAGCTTCTATAGTGGGATAATTTATGGGGTTTTTCCCCTCTGTGTCTTAAAAATCGAGCAGGTGCCTGTAAATATAGGTTTTGCCGATTTTTTCATAAAAATACACAATTCTAAGCCCCAAAACCTCCTAGAAAACAAGAGGATGCATTAAAAATTGCAATATTAGGGAAATGCTAGTTGAGAAGGTGGTGTTTGGTCGAGTCCCAAAATGTCCGATCTATCAAAATATAATAACAATTATTTCCGGCGTTTAACCTCGTAACTCGAAAATGCCACTTTCATCACTTTTTATATAAAATTTTTATATTTTGAAAGATGCCCAAACTCTGTATAGTCCTCAAAATGGTAGTATTGAAAAGTCCTCTCCTTTCGCAAAAAATGATGGAAGAAGATGGCAAAATTAAGAATTTTTTTTTTTTGTTAATGTATGAAAACATTATAAAACCTACTGTATATACTCGTGTATAAGCCAAGTTTTTCAGCACAAAACGTGATTAAAAACCTCAGCTCGGCTTATACATGCGTTAATTAAAATAATAAACTTGAATACTCTCTCCAGTGCCCCAATCCTCAGCCCGGCTCCTCTTCTGTCTTCTCTGTGCTGTATTAGCCGGCAGAGATGCGGCTAAGACAGAAGAGGAGCCACCAGGAGCCACGTCGAGGATTGTTTCGCCGGAGTGTATGTAAGGTTTTTAAAAATTTAATTTTTTTTATGTGCTAGGCAAACCTCGGGCTGGCTGTATACTCCTGGGGTTTGCTGGCTATATACTGGACATGCCTTTGTTTCTCTCTGGCTGTCAGTGAATCACACCCCCTTATTTTGACTGACTGTTCTGTGTCTCTTCAAATTTCTGGTACTTCCTCTTTATTCCTGATTGACAGGTCTTACTGCTAAGACATGCTGCTCTATGGAACTAGTTCTTGGGGACTGGCTGCCAATATTGATCTACAGGCACTTACAGCTCTGTTTTACTTATAGGAAATAGTGTGTCAATTTTTTTTAAACACCTTGTGTTGCATTCATGTCATGTGAGGGTGATGTCATCTTAGGTCCTATAAAAATTGTCAAATCTACACCATGTATGTTTCTGATCACATGAAATCACAGCATAGACTTCTAGTCCTGCTTAGCCATCATGGAGGCTGCTGTGTGGTCAGGTACGTAAATGGGGTAGATATGACTGGTCACATGACATATAGTACGGAATAGTGAGAAAGCATAGGAAATGGGGAGGAGTTGATGGGAGGGGCTGGCCGAGCCGGACACACCCCATCTGAAGTCATGTAATATAACTACCAGTACATTAAAGTCAGTTTTATGAGGATGTGAGGGAAACCTTTTTTAGCTAAAAGAAGGGTGTTACTTATGTTCCCATAGAGCCCTATTAACTGTCATTAGCTGTTTTTTTTGGTGGAAAAGTGGGGACAGGTTCCCTTAATAGTTAACATTTTTTGGTGACTTTGTATAGTTTATTCTAAAGTTTTAATACCCAATTGTAATGTTTGTAGGGTCGGAGTAGTAGCTTTCCAGGAAGGCGGCGACCACGTGGAGGTAGTGGGGCTGGAAGCAGGGGTAGAGGAAGATCAAGATTAAAGTCTACAACCTCTTCTATTGAGACTTTGCCGGTGAGTTTTGAGAAGTGTACGCAGAAATGGCAATTCCTGTCTGTACCCTAAGCATCTTGTCTGTTGCTTACTCTTGGAATTGATATTTATTTATTGTTGGAAACTTATGTGCTTTGAGGAAACTTATTATCCGTTATGGGGCTAATTTTCGTCTATACGGGCACAGTGCCGCGGGCCGATACGGGCAATCTTGTAGATATTTTCGCTGGTTAGGAAATACTATTGTATATGACATTTCTCATGTAAATGTGTAACTCGCTGTGTTGTCAGATGATCGATGTCGAGGGCTCTCCAGATAAAGAGGAGGAGGAAGAGGAGGAGGATGATACCATGCAAAACACAGTGGTGCTTTTTTCCAACACAGACAAATTTGTGCTCATGCAGGTGAGATGTTTTGGCTTGTTGGTTGCACTTCATTAATTTTTTATTCACTGACTGAGGTCAATGCATATTTCAATGGCTCTAAATTATTTCTTCCATGTTTTAGGATATGTGTGTTGTTTGTGGCAGCTTTGGACGTGGTTCAGAAGGACATCTTCTGGCCTGCTCCCAGTGTTCCCAGTGCTATCACCCTTATTGTGTAAACAGCAAAGTAAGTGTTTTTTTTTTTTCCCTGTGCAAAAACTGTGTGTATGTATTTATATTATATTAGAGGGCATTATGGTATATTTTTTTGGAGGGTTTAACTTTTTTTATTTTAATTTTTTTTCCTTTCAGATTACAAAGGTGATGCTACTGAAGGGCTGGCGATGTGTGGAGTGCATAGTCTGTGAAGTGTGTGGTAAAGCCACAGACCCTTCTCGCTTGCTACTCTGTGACGACTGCGACATCAGTTACCACACGTACTGCCTCGATCCTCCTCTACACACAGTACCGAAGGGTGGTTGGAAATGCAAGTGGTAAGTCTTGGTGTCTTTAAACAATTTCGTTATTAGATCACAGAGAAATGGCCTAATACAGTGTTGTACTATAAGCAAATTAACAGCCATTATTGCATGACCAATGCAGAAACAATAGACAGAATTGAAAACCTGAAGTTTAAACAGCCTCACCCCACTATGACACTGGATTTTATATATTTATTGTTTTTCTAAGCATTATATTATTTTTTTTTTTTTTTTTTTCTATTTACATACAACAATGATAAATGCCTCATAAATCTACATTTTACATATGCAACTTTTTAAAACCTTAATGTTTGCATTGTCCTTATAAAACCTTGTATTGTGGTTTTGTGGTGAACCCTTAAGTGTTTCCACTGGTGGGATTTTGGCTTGAGTCCAACTAAATTTAACATGCTTTTTTGGCCCTTTCGTTGTTTTCATGGGTTTCTCCTCGGACTACAAATAACCAAATTTCATAGAAAACAGCTAAACTAATGGTTTAACTATGAGCTGGTTTAGATTGTGTACTCCGTTGGGGTTACCCCATCTCAGAATTGTAAATGGGCTGTTCATGGAGACTAAACTTCACAACTTCTGACACCGGTGACAGTGAGGTAATGTCACTAGAGATTTCTGCATATCCTATATTCTTATTATCTGCAGGCATAATACTGCTCAGGGGCAATATACTTTTCCAGTGTATTCCTGTAATTCACACACCAATGTGGAGAAGTGGCCGTGTAGGCAGTCCAAATCTTACCAGGAGTTACTCCATTTCTCATTATGGGCAGCACGGTGGCTGAGTGGGGAGCACTTCTGCCTTGCAGCGCTGGGATTCTGGGTTCTAATCCCACCCAGGTCAACATCTGCAAAGAGTTTGTTCTCTCTGTGTCTGTGTGGGTTTCCTCCAGGTACTCCGGTTTCCTCCCACACTCCAAAACATACTGTTAGGTTGTGTAGATTGTGAGCCCCATGGGGACAGGGACCAATTTGCCATGCTTTTTGCAGCGCTGCGTAATCTGTAGGCACTATATAAATAAAGAATTATTATTATCATTTGTGCTGTGATCATATAACCTTAATTTTTTTGCAGCACCTCGGCTGTTACAGTCAATGAACTTAAAGTACCATAACATGATCCAAGTAGTAACCTGTTTCTCTTGCAGGTGTGTATGCTGTATGCAGTGTGGATCGATAAGTCCTGGATTCCACTCAGAATGGCAGAACAACTATACACATTGTGCACCTTGTGCTAGTCTGGTCTGCTGTCCTATATGCCACCTAAACTATATGGAGGGAGATCTTTTGATCCAGTGTCAAAACTGTGAGAGGTAAACAATAGCTGCCAGGCATTAATCTTCTAGATGTAGTTCTAAAATACACATCTAAGTTTTTTTTTTTCCTTCTTTTTTTGCCACGGATTACAGGTGGCTGCATGCAGTTTGTGAGAACTTATTTACTGAAGAGGAGGTAGAGGAAGCCGCAGATGAAGGCTTTCACTGTACATCGTGTCAGCCTTTCATTATAAAGCCTGTTGGTATGTACAGACTGGATTTTGTCTTATGAGATTATATAGGACATCAAATGTTTGTCTGTTTTTTGCTGGATAATCTCACATTTTCATTTTACCTATGTCCTCTAGTTCCAATAATCCTTCCACCAAGTCCTGTCAAAGTCAAGGAACCAGGTGATTAAAATTTTTAGTTGTTTTGTCTGCCTCTTATGGAAATGTATTTCTTGGAAAGAACAAAAAGGACATAAGTCTTTGTTTTTATTTGCAGAGCCTCAGTATTTCCGTTTTGAGGGAGTATGGCTGACAGAAGCGGGTATGGCGTTGCTGCGCAGTCTCACGTTATCTCCGATCCAAAAAAAGAAACCAAGGCGGTCTCGACTTAGTACTGGTGGAGAGGTTTTCTTGGATGGGCCAGAGCATGGTCCATGTGAAGATAGGAAAGAAGGCGATGCAGAGTGTGATGAGCACAAAGTAGATGGTGAGCCATGTTTGCATAAATCTGCAGCACTGACATAATCATTCTCTACGTAGACCCATGGAGTGGGTGGTAAATGTGTCTTTTTTTAAAACTTATCATCTTGTGCTAGGTGGCAATAATGAACCTATGGAGTGTGAAATTAAGTTAGAACCTCCAGGTACCCCTGAGCGTGAAGCTGGAGGAGAAATGGAGGTGGTAAAAGGGGCTGAAGATGCAGACAATGTGAAGAAGAAAAGAAAGCCATATAGACCAGGTAGGAAAGAAAATGTTGTGCTTCGGAAAATACTTTAGTAGCATCACTGTGTCTCATTCAACATTATTACTCCTTAGGAATTGGTGGCTTCATGATTAGACAAAGGAAAACACATACACGCTCAAGGAAAGGGCACGCAGCGTTTTTGGAAGCCTTTCGCGAAAACCAGAACCAAGAGGTTCACCCGGATGATGGTGAGTTTCGTCTACTTTACCATCATTATGCATCCTACATTATAGGACTATAGTACAATACATTAAAGTACAATAACTAAAATGATTTGAGCGTCTTTTGCTTGCCGTTAACAAGTGCCCACCAACCCTTATGACCTTCACTATTTGCAGCCCCTCCTGAGACGCCTGCAGAAGGTGCCCCAGAGCCAGGGACAACAGAGGGAGATGAGAAGAAAAAGCGCAGAGGCAGAAAAAAGAGCAAACTTGAGGATATGTTCCCGGCTTACTTGCAGGTGAGTCAGTCTACTGAAACATTTGATGCAGAAGTACATAATGTACATTATGTAAACTTCCATTGCTCACTCTTTTGTTTTATAAAAGACATTATCTAAAAAATGTTTCCATTTTGTAATACAGGGAAAATAAGGACAAAAATGAGTTGTTGCATAAACAGCTTAGTGCTCACAGTGGCAGATCTGGTGAAGGTGCAAGAAGATTGCAAATGCATGGATACAATGGCACTTCACCTGGTTATCTTCTTGTCACTTATAGCATTCATTCCCTCTTGTATACTGTATATACACACTTTAAACTTTCTCTTTCCACTAAACTGCTCCCTGATATTGAATGCCCCAAAAATCACATAGGGTTTTGCTATTGGAATCTTTAATATGACTTGAAGATCTACCGTATTTTTCGGACTATAAGGCGCACAATAAATCCTTTGATTTTCTCAGAAATCAAAGGTACGCCTTATATATGAACTGTACTTACAGACAACAGCTGCCTTGAACTGTGCTAGTCATTCAGCCTTATAATCCGGTGCACCTTATATACGAACCTTGAGGTTTTAGCCGGCATTTATTGATGGTGCGTCCTATACTCCGGTGCGCCTTATAGTAAAAAAAAATATGGTATACTCGTATTTTAATTGCAACAGACCTTTAAAGGAGATCTGTCAGCACCTATAACAATTTATGTAAGGTCCTATATTTTTGACACTTTTGTGACATTGTTAATCCGACTGTTCCTCTATTCTGCCTATAAATTTGAGAAGAATTTGACACATTTGTCAACAGACTCGCTGTCTTTGACTCTACTCTATCAATGCTGACACTATAGGTGCTCAATTTTCACAATGAGAATGATAACATCCAGTTTTTAAGTTGTATGCCCCTTCCTAGGACTAGTAGCAAAAACCAAAAGCATTCAGTACTTATAAAAATGCTTCAGCATTATTTCTGGGAAATACATATTACATATACTAAAGCAGGTCAGTCCTCTTTATACCCACACTTGTCCTACCATCTATGTCTCATAGTGCAGTTTCATCCTTGTAGGGAGGGTTTCACGTATATTCTACTTAGAGGTTTTCCTGTGGAAGAAAAATTCTCAAAACTCAATCCCCTAGTGATGTTTACACAATAAAGATCATTTTAACCCTTTACTTAACAGTGTTACTCAGTTTTATTGCTGTTTTAGCTTCTATCACTCCCTAGGATGGTCAATGCAAAATTGTGGGTGGGGACTCTAAGCAGACACATTATGATCCATCTAGTTCTTTGAGCTGAAAATGTGGTTAGATTATCAGGGTACAAGGTTTATATACACTTTCATTTAGCTTCTGAACATTGTACAAGTATCTGACACCTAGAAAGAGATTAAAGATAAGATCCATGGGATGCCTATTGCACACAATGACATCCAGCTCTCCTACATCTCTGCTATTCCACAACACACTAGATCTGCTGTGCCTTTCTCCCCCGATAAAGAACGCATCTGTCTGTAGCTTGTAGTACTCCTCATGCTGCTGCCGGCAGGAATTCCGTTGTATGTGTATCAGTGAATGAGCTCTGTCCTGGACTGCGGGGGTAGGGGCTATAGAGCAGAGAGAAACCCGGCTCCTTCACCATCACACAGAAATCCAAGATGGCTTCCCCGACCCTAAGTGAGAAGCGACAGGGTTGTGTCTAGGGGCACCTGAAATTGTGTACACCAGGACTGATAGAGACAGGTTGGAATTCTACCTGTGAAATGCTGCATTTTTGTTAATAACTGTGAATTACAGCATGTGTGTTATTTTGTTATCCTGAGTACATTTAAGAAACTTGTCTTTGTGGGAATAGCCCTTTCAGGTAACCGTCTCCCTCTGAGGTGGTGAGGCAATGCCAGGGAAAAATTGCTGCCGCAACAGATCCTATAATTTTCTTGATCAGCCCCATCAATGGCTGCATCAGGTGTTGCTACCTGAAATTGCTGGCCAGACACAACTATCATCTGTGACCCAGCAAAGAAGTAAATGCAAACCTCTCGTATAGCTATATGAGGGGTGGCAGGGCACCCGCATAATTCAGAATGTTTGAGAGATGATAAAATGCTCATATGTATAATCGATCTTCTCCCACTCAATATTGATGGACACAATCTGGTGTTGGAGAGGCACACATCAGTCGCAAATATCAAATGCAAGAAGCTCACATTTTGTACTATACTTCCAGGGTTAAAATGGTGTTTCTGGCAAGTGTTTATACCATGAATAGTGACAGTACATACATTTTTATGTAAAATGTTTAAATGCATGCAAGTGGCATGTATAGCAACATGCCTTTCCAGTTTCCTAATGGTACAGCTTACATGTGTCTAATACAGTCATATTAGTTAATTTTTAGCAATGAACACATAAATAACGCAACTATTTCTATCTCCACAGGAAGCATTTTTTGGAAAGGAGCTGATGGAGCTAAGCAAGCAAGCGCTTCTAGCTGCTCGTCCCGTACAACAAAAGGTGAAGAGCGTGCAGAGTACCCAATGTCCTGCATCTGGAACTGCTCCCACCTCACAGTTGCCTCAACACAACACAGGTGACAGCTGACTTCTTGTTACTATACAAAATCGTGTATACCATTCAATCTAAAGCTGTATTGTCGGGGGGTTGTGTCTTATGTAAAAATAAGTCTTATATTTTCGGGTTAAGATCTTTGTGGAATTGACCATGACCAAGGAACTGTGTAAAATAATGGAACTAGTTGACACTGTTGACTTACAACACTTTGTAGACCATCCGCCTCTCTGCTTCACATTGGGGGTGTCATACCTCGTTCTTGTCCCTTGCTGGTACGAGATCATTAAATTAGTGATCACAAGGAGTCTGATTTTGTGAAGTGGTAGGTCAGAATGCGTCCTGCTACTCCATTAGGTACTATCGAACCTTGGAAACTGCTCCAAGTACGATGTTGCAGTTTGATCCCTGCCGCACCCGGACTCCTCCCAATCCGATTGTTATGCCCCTGTGGTTAGGGGGATAACACCTTTAGTTAAATTGTTCTGTTATTACTTCTATTATAATCAACGGCTATGATGCTACTGTTAGTACCTACTTTGCTACTAAGTTGCTACCTTAGTACGATTTCTATATTTTATGTGTATTAGTTGTACATTACCTTTTAGCTAAGTTACATAAACAGTGTTAACCTCAGTAACTATAGTGTTTTTTTTTTTTTGTTGTTTTAATCTCTTTTTTACAGCAGAGATTACAGCTACCCATAGTTCATCAATGCCTCATGAAGATTCTGACAGCAGTGAAACCAAGCTTGAAAATTCAGGTTGGTAAAGAAGTTCAGGGTATACTTTTTAACCTTTTTTGGAATGTTTCTGCATGTCTAATAAAAGTGTAATTTCTCATCTCACGCATGCGTTTACAGAATGTTTGGCTGTTTCCTCCTTTATACATTGATACATAGATCAATTTCTATGTACTTTGCTAATTTTTACCAAAGATCCCTGCAGCTTTACAACTGGCAGGCTGGCATCCTACCAGGCACTTGTAGCAGGAAGGTCTCTGGCTACTTTGTAAATTGGCTGTTCCAAATCACTCCTCCTTTAGAAACATTTTGAGTCTGTAGTTATTCACTGGTAACTACAGCTCATGGTGTTGTAGTACAAAAATACTAATTTTATTAAAAATCCATACAGTATTAAGGTGGAAATGCACGCTTTTTTTTTTTTTTTTTTTCTATTCATGTAAAATAATTGCTGGATTGGAACCTAAATTGTTTTGTCAGCATGAGCAAAACACGTATTTTGAGCAGAAGGGAATAAAGGGTAATCTATGGCCTATTCACTTGAGATCCTACATGTTAAGAACTCCCCTGATTCTTTTGATTGTGGATTTCGGCTAGATTCTCTCTCTCTCTCCTTTCCTTGTGCCTGTCTTGAGACTTGGGCATAGTTATTTACCTGCCCTCCCCTCCCTGCAGAGGATGCGTCAGAGACCGAGGCCCTGATTGTTGCTGTTGCTGCTGCTCACACTGGAGAGAGAATTCCGATGCCTCTGCCAGAGGGAGCCCTCGGCTCGGATCTGGATAAAATCTCCACGGAGGGTTGGTCTCTCACAATTGCCCTAAATTTCCTTTTTTTGTGATTTGTTGGGTATGCAGTGGTAAGATGATTCCTCTGCATCAAATCTTTGCAAACCTTCCCTTGGTGCATATTGGCTGTCAATTTCCCTGTGTTGTAATGTGATACTGTATTAATTATTGCTGTACAGCAATGTGTCCTTGTTTGTCTGATTTGTGATGGTCACATGAATTGGCTTTTATGATGTATTTTTTGTTAGTCTAAGCAGGCTTGAATGTAGATATATTTCTATAGTTTACAGAGAGGAGGCGTGCACATAGTAATTAATGTAGTTAAAGGGTTTGTCCCAAGATTCGGCAAGATTAAAATTATCCCCGATCTACGGGATCGTTACTGTGGGGTTACCAACAGTTGGACCATAAACTTGCCTAAAGTAGTTATCCCATATCCTATAACTTAAATACTCGGGACAAGCCTTTTAATGTCCTTTCTGACGGAGTTCCCGTGTAAGATTCAACCTCACTGCAAATTCGCTAAACAGTTTCTTATCTCCCATTTATGAAACCTGTTTTATTAATTTCCATAGTAATAAAATTTAGTTTATTATCTGCTGAGGTTACATGGGGTCGCTTTCTGGAGCGAAGGCTACTAAGCGCTCACAGTAGCCGCTGCAGATTCATCTACCTGCTCGTCCTTGCCTGCTGTGAGCACGGCTGTCATACCCGTACAGTGGTTGCTGATGCATCTCCAGCAGCAGGGGAGCTCTGCACATGCGCAGTAGCTCCTGTTCCTCTGCTGGCGATACACGGCTCAACATAAGTATCCTCTCCATGTGCATAGCATAAATGAAAGCTGGCAGAGGTCTGGGAGCTACTGCATAGAGTACCTGAGTAATTACTAGTTACCAGAGGGGAAGGGCATTAAAGTGTGTTTTTGTCCAGTTTTTCCTGCCAAAGTCTGACCTAACAGGGACCCCTCCTCCCCAAGTTACTAACACCCACTTGGCTATATACATGAAAAATGCAATAAACAATAACATTTCCAAGTCGGGAAACAGGTCCTCTTTAAACTATAAAAATCTTATTTTGTATCCATTTAAGTTTATCTTAAAGCTTGTCAGTACTCATAAATTAGTGTATAATGTATAGATTTAAATGATCTAATACAATACAAAAGACAGAAGGCTGTTAGTATATGCATTCAAGATTAACAACTGTATATTAAAAATGACTGTATTCGGCACAAAGGGATTTCTGCGGTTTTTCACACAGATTTGAGCCCCAGATCTATTTTTTTTTTCTTCTTCATGTGTGATTTAGGAGATGTGTAGGAATCATTGGAGACTTCCTGGCTCACATATATTTAATCACAAACCTTATAGTTACAATTTCTTTTCTGCAGGAAATATTTATCAGGCTTCTTACTTAGATTGTCAATGTTGACCAGTTTTATATATTTGTTCTTGTTTGTGGTCAGTAAACTATTTGTAAAATAGTAAAGTTCCTTATTTTTACACTGGTGTGTTTTGTCCTTGATTGAAGTCCCTTACATTCCTCCTCCCTGTGCATGCTGAAGCTTTTGCACATGAACCGCTCTAAATCTGTTTTATGACCACAGAGATACCCAAGATGGAAAGTACAGACATTCAGCAGCTGCTTAAGGATGTGCTTGGTACTCCTGAATGTGAGCAATCTCCTAATCGGTCGGCTGTTAGAATTGAAGGGCACATGTCGACTGGATCAGTAACCCAGGGTTCGAGACCCTTTGTACAAGGCATGCCAGGTCAGTGTGAGCAGAGGGATAATCTGCATTCTGTTTAAAGACTGGGCAGGGTGAATGCTAGCCTTGCTGGTTCAATCAACCCGGTACAGCCTCAGTGTGCATGCTTGCACCCTGTAAATATAAGTGTTTGCCCAATACATAATTCGCAAAGCCCAATACAAGCCACACAGACTAGTTTGTACATATTGGTTGACCTGTCTAGTGTTTATTAGTAATGAAAAGTCCTGTCTTTTGCAGGTGTGACCCTCTCTAATGTTCAACTGGATCCCTTTTCTCAGTCTGGCTTTTTGGACTCCAGGTATGTTCAATTGACCTATTTTGTATAGATGATATTTTAATGTTTGCTTCACTGCAGTATTAGCATATTGACCATATTCAAACTAAATCCTCTTAGCTTTTTATTAGTTTGATTTCTCATTCTGTTAACCCCTTACCGACATGTAACGTAATAGGATGTCACATGCCGAGTGTGGATGCATGGAGAGGGCTCACAGGGCGAGCCCTCTTCAAAGCAGGTAAGTCTTTGCTGTATATTGCAGCGAAGGCTTACAGATAACACCTGCGGTCGGTGCTAGCACTGATTGCCGCTGGCTTAAAAAAAAAATCTGCCGCCATCTTGCTTTAGATCGTTGCTCCCTGTGACCTCATCGGGGAGTGGTGATCCGGTGCCATGACAGCCTTGGGTCTTCCGGAGACCTAAGGCTGTTTCGTTTTAACTCTTTTATTACAATGTGTGATCATCAGTAGTAGTATGGCAGTATATGATGGGATTGATCAGACAGCCTAGGGTTAAAGTACCCTAGGGAGTCTGGAAAATGGTAAAAATCAAAAATAAAAAAAATTCTAATAAAACCTTAAAATTCAAATCACCCCTTTCCCTAGAACTGGTATAAAAATAAACATTAAAAATCCTAAACACATTAAGTATCGCCCTGTCCAAAAATGCCCGATCTATCAAAATATAATGGTTTTTCACTACGTTTAACCCAGTAGCAGAAAATGGCGCCCAACATCGAAAAGGGCACTTTTTTGCCATTTTTGAGAAATTAAAAAATTCAAAAAGTGATCAAAAGGTCGTACAGTCCTTGAAAGGTTAGCATTTAAAACGTCATCAAAAATTGACATCGCCCACTGTTCCTTACACCAAAGTATAAAAAAGTTATTCGCACCAGAAATGGCAAAATTAAAAAAAAATATTTTGTGCAGGAGGGTTTAATTTTTGTAAATGTATGAAAACATTATAAAACCTATACAAATTTGGTAGCCCCGTAATCGTACGGACCCAAAGAATAAAGTTGGCATGTCATTTGGGGTGGACAGTGAAATCGGTAAAATTTAAGCCCACAAGAAACCTGCGCAAATGCGGTTTTTCACCCATTTCACGGCATTTGGAATTTTCTCCTGCTTTCCAGTGCGCAGCATGGAACATTAAATACCACCATTTTGAAGTGTAATTTATAAGCAGAAAACAAGCCTTCTCACAGCCCTGTACATGGAAAAATAAAGTTATAGATTTTTGAAGGTGGGGAGTGAAAAATGAAATGAAAAAACGAAAAAGGGCTGCAGCAGGAAGGGGTTAAAGAAGGCTATTTAATTACTATAACCTGCACTACCAAACCTCAAACTGCATATTTCCTTCATGCATAATGTGCTATATATGACAAAATTGTAATAAATGCATAAGGATATATCGCCAAATGTTCAAGTAGCATAGTCATAGATTGTCTGTCTTTTTCCTTACAGGGGTGGCTTGTTCAGTCCTGACCACTGTGACACGGATGGCTCCATGACTACAGCCTCTACCCCTACTACACCTACCACAGAGGGTGAGAATGAAGGCCTCTCCTACAACCAGCGCAGTTTGCAGCGTTGGGAAAAAGATGAGGAGCTGGGGGAGCTCTCTACCATATCTCCTGTTCTCTACGCAAATAAAAATTTCCCTAACCTTAAGAAGGACTATCCTGGTGAGTTGTCTCCCTTAATTGTTGAAGCAAAGTTAAGCTGTCCAGAGTTGCAATTCAAATATTTTATGTTGATCTACTCTTGTCACATATTAGACTGGTCGAGTCGATGCAAGCAGATTATGAAACTATGGAGGAAGGTACCAGCCCAAGACAAAGCTCCTTATTTGGTGAGTATTGAATTCCATTTGTCTCCAGTATGCACTTGGCGTTCTCAAGTGGAAGCTGCACACAGACTGTATTTTATCTTAAAAATCTGTGGAGATCCTACAAATATATTTAGCATTCAAAGTCCCTTGCATGGTGACTGTTCTGGGTTATCTGCGGAATATGATGACGTTTATAAAGTATTATTATTTTTATCATTATTAATCTTTTTTTTTTTTTTAAGGTGGATTAGTGCTAATGTTTCCTTTTTTGTTTCCTGCAGCAAAAGGCCAAAGACAATCGTGCAGCACATCGCATTAATAAGGTACAGAAGGTAGGTGACTTTAGATGGTCACTAAAACTGTCAGTAGTTTTGGGTATACATTAAAAGTGTAGGGGAGAAAAAAAAATCCTCTCTCAAACGCTGAATGAAAATTCAGTCTGTTATTGCGTTCATGGAAAAATAGTTGCATGAAGTTAACCCTTTTCAGACCGTATTGTATAATTCTATACAAATTTAAATGCTCACCAAATCTGTGCCTTCTTGTGGCACAATTTTCATTGCCTGTAATTAAATTCAATATATTACTCAGCATCCGTGTCTACATAAGAAAGATCATGCAGGCAGTATTTAAGACCATTACAGGAATGAGAGCCAGTAAGGGCAGCAGTTTTCTAGAAAACTGCATATCTAGTTCTCTGAAAATCAATTATGGTAGACTTCAACTTTATGAAAGCTTATTTTAATTCAGGGAAGCCACCAGCAAATGTAGAAACTTGGTTTTTGAAATGTATTTGCATGACCTTTTAAAGGGAGCTTGTCAGGGGAATTTGGCACAATAAACCACCCACAGGTCCTTTATTAGACTTTTTTTTTTTTTTTTAATACTTTTATACGTGTGTCTGGCTGCTCCGTGATGAAATGTAGGTCTGGTGTGAGGGAGTCCAAAGTGTTTTATGGAACTCCTCTCTAGGTAATTATGAACAGAAATATCGCAGAGCGATTTGGGGCAAATAAACCTGACAGGTTCTCTTTATAGTAGAGATGCATTTTTTTTTAAGTATAATTTGTGGAAAAAATTGACATTCACGAAATCTAATTACAGGTTTTAAATATTGATCATGTATCCCTTAAAGGGAACCTGTCAGCGGTAAAATATCTAATTAAACCACAACCAGTTTGTTGTCAAGCATCTGAACACCTTCTAGGTCAAAATTTCTTTCATGGTGGTGGCATCCAGAAAATCGACTTTGAAGTGAGTGTAAATCCATTGTATGAAGTCAACACTGAATTCAAGCTTTACTTGCCTCAGAATGCCCCCTTCACTATAATTAATGGCACCCAGAGACATCGCTAACCAGATCTCCTGAAGTCTAATTCATGATGCAAGTCGTGGGAGGAGGTATTCAGAGGCAGGAAGAGCTTGGCTTCTCCACCTCCTGGACTTCAGACTTTATACTACTAATTTACATTTCACTTGAAAGTTGATTTTCTGGGTGATGGAACCATGCTGAGCCATGAAAGGAACCTGATATGTAAGTTGTTAGCTGCTAGTGAACATACCGGTAGTAGTTTATTAGGCCACTGATGACGGGATTCCTTTAAGATTGAAATTTTGGGTTTATTAAAATTGGTATTCTAGGATCAAGCAAATCTGAGTAATACAATGTAACCTAAGCAATACGTTCTACTAAATTATTGTACATATTTTTGGTTTGCTGTTTTTATAGCAGGCAGAGTCTCAAATCAACAAGCAGTCCAAAGTAGAAGTACGAAAAGCAGAGCGTCCAGTTCTTCAGCTTCAAATTCCCATGCATCCTGGTTCACAGCCTGGAGCAAGCCATGACTATCGAGGTGCAGCTTCAGCAGGACAAGATGTTTACATGTCTAGTGGCTCTGCAATGTCTACCTCCTCAGATATGTTTCTGAAACCTTCTTCAGCAGGCACTCCTGGAGCAGAGTCATCTACTGACATTTTCTTCAAAATGCCTCCTCAGTCTCCTCAGGAGCACTTCCCTAGCTCTCCTGCATATTCAATGGACTCTCGATATCCGTCTTCCTTGACCCAATCGCCAGCCTCTGCTGGGGGTTTCCAGAATCTTTCTGGGGCAGAAAACCAACCTGCACTGAATACACACTCTGCTGCTCAATGTGGGGAATATCAGCCTTCCCGTGCAACCACTCCTCATCAGCCAGAGCCATTTGTCAAGCCACGATATCCGACTGGATCTCTCGATAACCTTTCATTGATGGGGAGTCCTAGCTCAAGGCCTTTTCAACCAAATGAGTCGTCTAGTAAACATGAATCCATGCTATCTCCTAGCCGTTATAGTGATTCCAAGAGACAGAATGATGGAGTACTCCTTCACATAAAAAAGGAAGACTCTGGACTTGGATCTCCTGGCTATCCACACAGTGCTGGTTCTGACGGAACATCTGAGATGAAATGTGATGTGTTCAAAGCACCTCTCACTCCCCGAATGTCTCAGTTGGAGCCTCATAGTCCTGCTCCATCACATAGGGAAACTCATATGCAAGCACAAATGGCATCCCCTCAACATCATTCAGAAATGTACAGACAGTCTTCAGCAGCCCCATACAGTGACCCTTATTCACAGCCTCCTTTAACTCCTCGACCTCAACCTTTGGAGGGTAGTTTATCAGGCCGACCTCTGCCTTCTGATCCATTTGCTCGTGTCCCAACAAGCCCACAATCCCAGGGAAGCTCTCATTCTCCTCTAACACCAAGACCATTGTCAACAGAAGCATTTTGTCCCTCACCTGTTACTCCACGCTTTCAGTCTCCAGACCCATATTCCCGTCCGCCTTCTCGGCCCCAATCACGAGATCCTTTTGCTCCCCCTCATAAACCACCTCGTCCTCAGATGATTGAAACTGGTTTTAAGCCAGCTGCACAACTTTCTCACTCCAGTCCTGTTGGTACCAACTACCAACAATCTTTGGAAGTTCACCAAAAAGCTCAAGTAAACCAACAGCAAAATTTATTTGCACGGTCTCCAGGGGCAAATGTGTATCAGAGTTCTCAAAATCAGCTGTGTTTCACTTTTCCCCATTCTCCTGGAGATGGTGTTAAAAGTTCTCCTTCCCACCAGCCGCATGCAACCCCCATACATTCAGTAAACAGCCATTTTACCCCAAACAAGCCACAAATCTACACTTCTCCAAGTAGCAGTACCCCCTCCTCCTTCCACCCTGCAGGTAGTCCACACTCCTCTGGAAACAGTAGTAATTCAGAAGCTTATGTTCAGTCCCCACACCGGCCACCCTCAGTTTTACCGCAAGAACCCTCCTATCAATCCCCAGCTTCTAACCAGCGGGCAGGTCTCAATTCTCCAGCAGAGAAACCCAGAGAAGATATTGCTGCTATTCCAAATACTCTTGGCAGTACTGGTCGGGATGTACCAGAACTACAGGGAACAGCAGATGCTTCTCTAAGCAACCTGAGTCAGTCCGAGCAAGAAAAACAAAGACAGGTGTGTGTATTTCTAGCAAGTTTCATTTGTTCTAGAAATATAGAATAGATATTACTAAAGTTGAATTGTCTTATTTTATTTAGCGGCAAAGACTAAGGGAACTCCTCATCAGGCAGCAGATCCAGAGGAATACTTTAAGGCAAGAAAAGGAAGCTGCTGCTGCTGCCATGAATACGTCACAACCAGGATGGAGTGGAGAACCTACTGGACAGAGCTATGATCCAACCGGTCGTGTAGTGATGTATCCTCCAACACAGGTAAGATAAATTATCTGTGTGGCAGTGCAATATATGGTTTGTTTCCTAGTCTTGGAACATAATGTTAACCCCTTCCCGCCGTGCGTTGTACTAGTACGGCGCGTGCCGGGTCCCAGTGCATGGAAAGATCTCGCGGGCCGAGCCCTCTCCATAGCTTGTAAGTCTTTGCGTATCTTTGCTAGCACCGATTGCCATCTTGCCATGGATCGTCACTCCACGTGCCGTCATCGGGGAGCGGCGATCGATCGCCTTGACAGCCTCGGGCCTTACGAAGACCCAAGGCTGTCTCGTTTTAACCCATTCATTACAATGTGCTAATTGCACATTGTAGTGAATGAGGAAAATCCCCTTATACTGCCATACTGTACTATGGCAGTATATGATAGGATTGTTCAGGTTAAGGTACCCCAGGGAGTCTTGAAAAATAATAAAAATGAAAGAATTAAAAAAAATAATATAACTGATATAAATAGTAAAAATCATAAACGCATTCGGTATCGCCGTGTCCAAAAATTCCCATTCTATCAAAATATAACTTTTTTCACTGCATTTAACCGTGTAACAGAAAATGGCGCCCAAAGTTGAAAATGGCACTTTTTTCCCATTTTTTTAAAAATATATAAAAATCAATAAAAATTGATCAAAAGGTCACACAGTCTTAAAATTATAGCAATGAAAACGCCATCAAAAGTCACAATAAATGACACCTCCCACAGCTCCATACACCAAAGTATGAAAAAGTTATTGGCGCCAAAAGATGGCAAAATAAAAAAAAAATTTGTTCAGGAGGTTTTAATTTTTGTAAATGTATGAAAACATTATAAAACCTATACAAATTTGGTATCCCTTTAATCGTACCGACCCAAAGAATGAAGTAATAAAGTAGACATGTCGTTTGTGGCGCACAGTGAAAGCTGTAAAATTCAAGCCCACAAGAAAACGTTGCAAATACAGTTTTTCACCATTTTCACTGCATTTGGAATTTTTTTTCCCGCGACCCAGTACACGGCATGGAATATGAAATACCGTATGCAATTTGTTACGCAGAAAATAAGCCATCACAGAGCTCTTTATGTGGAAAAATAAAAAAAAGTTCGCTTTTTGAAGGTGGTGAGTGAAAAATGTAAGGGAAAAAACTAAAAAGGCGAGGTCGTTAAGGGGTTAATGGTGTGTGTGTGTGTGTTTTTTTTTTGTTTACAAAACAGGAAAAAGGAAGCCTTGGAGTGATTGCAGCCTCCCCAGGACCTGCAAAAGTACCCGGACAAGTTGTGGCTTCCACATCATTTCCACAAGAGGAACGGTTGAATACGCCATTGCCTTCTGCATCTCCTGTGTCTGTAGATGCCAGGTAAGCTCAAAATTACAATAAATTCAAAGTAATCGTAGTATTTTAAATGGCTGTTGCTGCAGACTTCAACATGATCTTCAGGGTTCAAGAAATCTGTCTGAACAGAGTGATATGCTGTAACGCATGTAGTACATTTAAAGGGGTTGCCCACTTTCAGCAAATAATTTGTATAGTTTGTGCAATTAAGTTTTATACAATTTTCCAATATGCTTTCTGTATCAATTCCTCAGTTCTCTAAAGGACCTGTGATGAAGTCGCACTGAAACCTAACATTAGACCATGCCCCCCACTTGCCCTATAGATCCCTAGATTCCAGGCAAGTTTATAACTCTGATTTTATGCGGATATAATGGAAACAATTTTTTTCTAAAATAAGGCTGCATTTTAGTTACTAGGGCTCTATGGGAACCTGCCTTTATCTGTGTTTGTGAAAAATGTGGAAACTGGTTCACTTTACCATGTTTTCCATGAATATGAAATACCTCCAGGGGGCTGGAGAATGAAGACCCCTCCTCTTCCCCCCCGCCCACAAAAAAAAAACATACTTGTTTGAACTGTATGTTTTTTGTTTTTTTTTCTTATTCATGGAAAACTTTCTTAAGGGAACTTGTCACCACATTTTTCACAAATACTGCTAGTGGCAGGTTCCCATAGAGCCCTAGTAACTGACACCCTTCTTTTAGCTAAAAATGTTTTCCCTCACATCCCCATAAAATCAGTTATAAACTTGCACTATAGATCCCTAGATACCAGGCAAGTTAGGGGGCGTGGACTAATGTCATGTGACCAGAGTGTCGTCTTCACAGGTCCTTTAGCCTCTTAACATTAGCAAACTGTACCCCATACACGTATCTGACTTTCTCCATGCAGGGGGCTGTTATTTCATGTGATGTGATATGATATGCTGAGTTTTCATTAGATATGTGCTTGGTGCACAGTTTGATAATGTCAGGTGGTTAAAGGACCCCCAATGATGTCCCCCTGGTCATATGACATTACTGTTGCATGAGGAGGAGCTGCTGGATTCCACCCAAAGAGGCCACCCCCACCTTAACTCGCTATAGACCTCCTCGGATAAAGGGCAAAATGTAAAAGTTGAATATATAGGAATCTGAGGGGACGATTTTGGCTTATAGAAGGGTGTCAGATAGTTACTAGCGCTCTACGGGTTCCCTTTATTTTTTCCATGAATATGAACAACCTCCAGGGGACTGGAATATTAAAAAAAACTAAACAAAAAAACATATACTTATCCTAGTTCAGTTCCCACATCCCTCTGTTACTGCTGGTTTCTGTGCCTTCCAAGGAGGGGCTTGGGGCCTGCTTCATCCAGTGAGTGGCCTCCCAGACATGGTCATCAATTAAGTTTTCCTGTGTTGTAACCTGGTCTGTGGCCTCAAACTGGAAGCACTGGAGTGACCCTGCAGCCAGATCAGGGTTTCTTTCTTTTTGTGCTGCTGAACATGTGGTAATTTGATTATGTTAATCAGAATTAAAGGGGTATTCCACAAATAAGAATAGTTAATATTTTAAATGACCCATTTTAAATATTAGCTAATGTGTAATTTAAAATTAGTTTAACATTTTGCTTCCCTTAAAATGTTGTGGTCATACACTATAATTAGAATTAAATTAAAGAATTAAAATGCTACTGGCCCCAATCTCATTGGGGTAATGGCAGTCACATCATTACTATGGTAACAGAGCTGGACAGTCTGTTTAGATCATCACTGGGAGCAGAGCATAAGAGGGAGGAGCTGTTACTGAGAACTGAGGGATCATGAGAGTTGTAGATGGCAGCCAATGAAATGAGTAAATAAATACAATTTTAGGAATGAACTACCGGTAACTGTTTCTTTTACATTTTCAGACATTCGACTGAAGGAACTCAAGCCTTGTTTTCGAGGGGATCTTATTCTGATCAACCGCATGTATGGCCGTCACCAGTCGCAGGGCAAAGGACTTTGGCACCAGTCCGCTTTCCAGAAGGCAGTAGGCCACCTTCAAGTCCAGCGGTGAATAGTGGAGGTGTAGTTCGCTTGCCTTTTCCTGGTGATCAGGTCACTGTTGGTGGGGCACCTTATATTGAACTGCGCCACCATGGCCAAAAACTGCCTATTGGAGTTCCTTTTTCACCATCTTGCCCTCAGAATAGACCTCGCTTCTATGTGTCAGGTGAAGGAGCCAATCCCACTGGAATAGCAGCGGTATTGAGAGGGGATGGTAACCCATTGCAAGTACCTGTAATGAGAAGTCCATTAATACAACCTCAAAAAACATTGCCACCGGCAGTCACTCATGCAGTCAACTTGGGTGTCCCACACACTTTACAAACAAAAGTTGCATCGGCAACAGAAATATCACGGCAGCAAGCCAATATTCCTCCACAAACCAATCCACCCACTGAAGGCTCTAAGGCAGGAACAGCTCCTGGCCTTGGAAGTGGGAGAGTCCATTGTGAGGATCCACCAGAACTAGATGTTGATTTTGATTCACATAAAGACCTGGAAGATGATGACCTGGCTAACTTAAGCCTTGATGTTGCTAAAGCTGATGATGATTTGGACAATCTTGATAATCTTGAAACAAATGACCCTCATTTAGATGATCTTTTAAATGGAGATGAATTTGATCTTCTTGCTTATACAGACCCAGAGTTGGACACGGGTGACAAAAAGGACATATTCAATGAACACTTGCGCTTGGTTGAGTCTGCAAATGAAAAGGCTGAAGAGGAGGCAATGCTTAAGCTAGAGCCAGATATTGAGGATGCAAAAAAAGAAAGTCTACCAAATGAGTTGCAAGCTAGTGGAGACTTGGAAATGACCAAAGATAGACAACCAGGAGATATTGGACTAGACATGGGTTCACTTCATCCTGGGGGTGGTAACACTTCTCAGGTTCCTTCCAGTGAGGAACCAAAACCGTCTTCATATACAGGAGATTTAAAACCAAAGCTAGAAGACAGTGATCTGAAGACCAATACCTGTCAGTTTGCTGGTAACAGTACCATTAAAAATGAAAATCCTCATAATACTGGTAAAACAGGATTAATAAAAGCCGGATCTAGCATGCATTCAGTCAATTCAAATACTGTTCAAACAATAAACCAGACTGGACCCCTCTTCCCTAACAAAGAACCCTCGGCTGCAACTAATCCAGGCAGCCTCATTTTGGGAAAATTTGAACTGGATGAGGGAGCACTAGGTTTGCAGTGTTCACGACATTCTCCGACCGACGACCTAGATAAAATGGAGAGCTCTCTGGTAGCGAGTGAACTTCCTCTTCTCATTGAAGATCTTCTTGAACATGAAAAGAAGGAACAGCAGAAAAAGCAGCTATTGTCTGCACAACATTCAGAAAGCGCCCAATCTCAATCAATGATCAATACTGCTATGTCCAACCAGCCAGGACCTCACCTTCAACAAGAAAGTCATCAAGCAAACCTAGTAGGACTTGGAATTGTGTCTAGACATCAGGGATTAGGGTCTACCCAACAACTTTTGGCTCCTCAACAGCAAATGCAACAAAGACTTGTTGGTGTGCAGGCCAACGCCACCTTAGAGTCTCCCATGCATGTTTCAGCCAACCAGAATCATTTGCTTAGTGGTCAACACTTGTTACAAGCTGGTGGGGCACAACCACAGACTCTGCCTCCTAAGCCAGTCATGGGACAACACATGGTCATCAAGCAGCCACCAATTGTCATGCAGCAGCAACAGCAGCTGACCAACAACTTCTTTCCTGACACAGGTATTTATTATATCATTCTGATTACATTCCTTACTGTTTCAACTAAGATATTTGATGCCGCCACTTTCAAACATACGATCTTGCAATAACTTTCTTTGTTTATTGTTGAATGTAAAATTTCAGATCTTGACAAGTTTGCTGCAGAGGACATTATAGACCCGATTGCAAAGGCTAAAATGGTTGCTTTGAAGGGAATAAAAAAGGTGATGGCACAAGGTAGCATTGGAGTTACTCCTGGCATGAACAGGTACGTAACCATTTTATGTTTGTTCCTTTGTGTTGCACTCATTAAGACATGTTATGTGCAACTCCTGTAACAAATCAATAGCTTTTGTTAAGTTAGAACGGCTTTACCTGTTATTTTGATTAGTTTTTTTGCTATCCTCCTCATTTTAGCCTGGTTATGTTCAACATGTGTTTCCTGGCTTTGATGATTTCTCCTGTGATTGGGTCTAGTTGTTTAGAGATACTGCTCACACAGGAGGGAAAAGGGGGTGGGCATGTGACAGTGCTCTGTGCCTGTAGTGTGTTCGGTGCTGTGCTGTGGGTGCAGAAGGGTAATGGGAAATGGCGCCTAAATGTCCGAAATGCGACACATTGTTTTATTTTGGTAAGAGGCATTTTTGTGCAGTTTTAATAAAGAGTATTTAAATAGTGTGGATACGGTGTTGCGGTTGAATCTAAAGTTCTAATACCATTATGACATTTTATTTTTAGGCAACAAGTGTCTCTACTTGCTCAAAGGCTTGGAGTTCCAGGAGCCACTGATTCTACCACCCAAAGTACTGGCACTGCACCTGCTCAAGTAAGTTTTTGGGTGGAATCACCCATATGTTAAATGAAACTCTTCACCCAGACTGGCTAAAATCTTTATAATATTGAATCTACAATAAATAAAATGTTCAATTACACATTTAGGCATATATCACAGAAGGCAATCTCAACTTCTTTAATGGTCAGTGAATAGAGAACTCTTCAAAATATATAACTTGAATTTGGACTCGGAGACCAGCCTTGCTCTACTTTTTTTTTTTTTTTTTTCAGCTTTTATTTTTTGTGTGGAAAACTGTAAACTATTGATTTGATCTTTGACAATGGATCTTTGACCATCTCTGGCACTCCTGTATACAGTGAATAGAAGTGCTGCAGATAGCTAAGAGCTGTGCTCACTAATTTCTGATACTACCATACAAATGAATGGAGCAACAGGTCGCGTTCTCGTGATTTCTGAACCGATCACCTAGGGGATAACTTGTATAGTTGGGCTGGGGGGCTAGAAAGAAAATCTAAACTATGTCAGAATCTGTATAATGGTATCTATTAAATATTTTGAGATGATGACAAGTCCTCTGTATGATTGAAATTGCCTGGATAACATCATTTTAAAGTTTTGTTTTTTATTTTTGTTTTTCAGGAAAGGGCCCCAATTGATCCCACTCAGCCACGACCTAACCCTCCTGCATTTGTTCAGGGAGTGATCAGTAAGTATTTTTATTTTGCCCCTTTTTTTTTTTTTAATTGTCTATAAGTGTATTGCTATAAATGCATATTTTGAAGGAACACTTTCATTTCCCTTCTACTAGTTTAACCCCTTAACGCTCTGCACCGTAGCTCTATGGCGCAGAGGTATAGGGAATGTATGAAGAGGGCTCACGGGATGAGTTCATACAGAGGTGGGGGTTGTTGCATATTGCAGCAAACCCCCACCCCTAATAACCGCGGTCGGTGCTTGCTATTAACCCTTTAGTTGCCGCCGGCAAAGTCGCCGGCGGCATTTAAAAGATGGCGATCGGTTGCCATGGTAGCCTTGGGTCTTCGTTTGACCCGAGGCTATCTGGCATCTGCAGATTCGTGACAATGAGCCAGTGGCTTATTGTAATGAGTAAGCTGCAAAAATGCCATATATTGCAATACAGAAGTATTTCCACTATTTCTTAGACCATCTAGGGTACATTAACCCTAGATGGTCTAAGAAATAGTGGAAAAAAAAAGGTTTAAAAAAAAAAAAAAAAATACAAATTCTAATCACCCCCCTTTCGCTAGAACTAATATAAAACATAATAAACAGTAAAAATCACAGACACATTAGGTATCGCCACGTCCCAAAATGCCCGATCTATCAAAATATAAAAACGGTTACGGCCGGCGGTGACCTCCGCGACGGGAAATGGAGCCCAAATGTCCAAAATGCGACTTTTACACCTTTTTACTTCACATAAAAAATGGAATAAAAAATGATCAAAATGTCGCACAGACCTAAAAATGGTAGCATTGTAAAGGTTGGCTCATTTTGCAAAAAAATAACACCTCACACAGCTCGGTGCGCCAAAGTATGAAAAAGTTATTAGCTTCAGAAGATGGCAAAAATGTATTTTTCTTTTTTGTACACATTCATTTAATTTTTGAAAATGTTTTAAAACACAATAAAACCTATATAAATTTGGTATCACCGCGATCGCACCGAACCAAAGAATAAAGTAGGCGTGTTATTTAGAGTGCACAGTCAAAGTCGTAAAAACTGAGCCCACAAGAACATGCGTTGTTGTTGTTTTTTTTTTTTTTTTTTTTTTTTTTTTCTTTCAATTTTTCCACATTTGGAATTTTTTTTCAGCTTCGCAGTACATGGCATGTTAAAATAAATAATATTACAGGAAAGTAAAATTTGTCACGCACAAAATAAGCCCTCACACAGGTCTGTACACGGAAAAATGAAAAAGTTATGGATTTTTGAAGGTGGAGAGCGAGAAATCAGCAAAAAAAAAAAAGGACCAGCGTCCTTAAGGGGTTAATTCAATTATTTCTGGTTTTGAGAGGCTTTGGTATGTTTAGTTCCAGTAAAAACATATTTTCCATGAAGGTGTTACTGTGGTCTCATTCTTGCATTTGAACTCAAAGCCTAACACTTTTTTTTTTTTTTTTTCTTTTTTCTTTCAAACTTGCAGATGAAGCAGACCAGCGACAATATGAAGAGTGGCTCTTCCATACACAACAGCTCTTACAAATGCAGCTGAAAGTGTTGGAAGAGCAAATTGGTGTTCACCGGAAGTCTCGCAAAGCTTTGTGTGCAAAACAGAGAACCGCCAAGAAAGCTGGGCGAGAGTTTCCAGAGGCAGATGCAGAGAAGTTAAAACTGGTCACTGAACAGCAAAGCAAAATCCAAAAGCAGTTAGACCAGGTGTGTACAACAATATGTATTTCAGTAACGTTATTATTATTTATTTATTTATTTTGTTAAAATGATGCATGATAAACCAGGGACACTTACTCCTTAGATCCAGGCACTGTGACTGTGGTGATATTCCTATATTTGTTTTGCTTCTTAAACTTTTAAATTATACTAAGGCCTCATTCACACTGCCGCATGGGGGACGTATATACGGCCGATATACGTCTCCCACTAATGGCAATGGGCGCACGGCGCCCTACAGGAGCGGTACGGTGTGGCACCATACCGATCCGTATCCCGTGAAAAAATAGAAGCAGCACTCTCCCCCTCCTCCTCTCCCTGCTCGCTGCCGTGTAGGTAGTGGGAATCCAGCCTAATGATGGATGTACCCAGAAACCTTCAGTGCTGTAACCCTTTGCCTGTTTAATCTAGCAGCAGCAGGAAGTGCAGGGGAAGGGGAGACCTGCTCTCTTCATTGTAACAACCTGTGAAGATACATCACTAAGGGGCTATGGAAACGCCCAACAGAGCCCTTCAGGCTCATTAGTATAATAAAAATTTATTTTCGAAGGAAGGAGGCCATAGAAAACAAATTTAAGAAGATTACCCCAGTCAGTGTTTTATCATGCTTCAGTTTCAGATTTTTGGAGATTGCCTTTAAGTTATACTATTTATTTCAATATATTAATATAAAATTATTTTACTCTTAGGTCCGCAAGCAACAGAAGGAGCATACAAACTTAATGACAGAGTATAGGAACAAGCAGCAGCAGCACCAACAACAACAAAACTCTGGTGTGCTTCCTGTTAGCCCAAACCAAAACTCTAGGGTGTTGACCAAAGCTCCAGGTCAAATTGTTGGTGGTCACAGCCTACAACAAGCATCGTCTATACAACACAACCAGCTTGTTGCACAAGCCACAAATCTACGTGGTCTGCAGCCAGGTCTAGCCATGCAAACAACGCAGCATGGTGCTGCTTATATCAAATCAATACCACAGCAGCATCAAGCTCAGGGAAATACGGCCCTTCCTGGAACCTCTGCCGGCTTTTATCCCACACCTCAGGCTTTGCAGGGGCTTACAGCTGAGCAAAGGATGATTCAAGAGCGGCAGCTTCAGCAGCAGAGATTGCAGTTGGCACAGAAACAGCAGCAGCAACACCAGAACTTTCCACTTTCCTCTCAGAGCAACCTGTCTCAAGCAATGTTGGCCAAGCAGCATGGGCTTATTGGAAGCTCGCATGGCTTGGTGGTACAACAATCCCCCTCACAGGTTCCTCCAACTGTTATGGGGCATCCACAGTCATCTGTTTTACAACATCATACAACCCAACAGAGACATATTTTAATTGGACAGCAACAGCAAAGAGTTTTGGGTCAGTCTCCGATGGCCCAACAAAATGTAGGATCCCAGCTTGTGTTGACACAACCTCAACAAAATTTGATTGGTATGACACATCTCCAACAGCAGTCAGTGTTAAATCAAGGAGGAAGCACATTGGGACAACCAACACTAACAGGGCAAACACAGTCTGCAACTATAAACATATCCGGACAATCTCAAAGTCTTACCGCACAGCAAAACATGAATACCAAGGACGCAAACTTGAGTGAGAGCTCATTACTTCATGAAAGCACAGATACACAAGGACAGCAACTAGGTGTTCAGCAGCCGACCAGCAGCCCTGGAACACAAGAACCTAGTGATCAGCCGTCTCGGGACCTGATTCATAATTCTCTTGGCGCAATAAACCAAGGTACAGATGTGCAACCTCCACTAATGACAGAGGATGGGCAAAAGTTAAGTCAGTCTTCTGATCAAGAACATGCTCTCTATAATTCAAGCAGTCCTCTGCAACCATCTCTAAGGCAACAGCACCATGCTATTCTGTCACCTCAACAACCAAGTGTGCCAAGTCTTGGTCAAAGGCCAGATCAAGTGCAAAACACTACTCCGAATCCTCTCAATCAGGATAACGCACACATTTCTGCTGCAGTATCACAGCAACCAAATCTTATCCAGGTACAGAGAATTGTTGGCCAAAGTCCAGTACAGATGCAGGGAAATGAACAGGCCAAAGATAATTTGGGGCAGCACCTACCCAATACATTAGGGCAACAAAGACCAACACTAAGTGGGCAGCAGACTCCATATCTAATGGCATTACAAAACACCCAGCTCATGGCTCACATCAGAGCTCAGCTTCAGGGAATTATTGCAAAAAATCCGCAATTGCGTCATTTAACACCACAGCAGCAGCAACAGTTACAGGCCATTCTAATCCAGAGACACCAACAAGCACAGAGCCAAGCTCTTAGACAGAATATGGGTCAAGATCCGTTGCAATCTGCAAATTCTACAGTTCCTAATGGGAATTCTGGAAACCCGACACAATCAGGAGCTGTTTTTCAAATTCGGCAAGGGGGAAGTGAACAGGCACAGTCCCATTTTGTTGAAGAAAATCCATCTGTAATTACACAGAAAGTTAAAGCAGAAAACACTGCTGAAGCGTCACAAGTTAATGAAACTGAACAGAGCTCCTTGCTAAAATCTCCAGTGGGAAGGTATAATACTACTCAACAGTCCCATCAACCACCACCTCAGTATAGATTGCCTCAGCAAGTATCATCAACTCATCATCAACCAGCATCGCAGTATCAAATGCAGCAGCAAGCACAACATCCGCAGCAACCTCAACAAAGTCAACAGTTACCATTGCAGCCGACACAACAGGGCCAGTCAGTTCAGATGCAACAGGTGCAGCCACAACAAGTGCAAGTACAACAAATGCAACATCAATTACAACAGCCCCTTCAAAGTCCGCAACAGCTGCAGCAAATGCAACAGTCTAAACAGGTACATCAGTTGTCACAGCCTCAGCTAGTACAACATCAAATACAGCAGGCACCACAACAGCTCCAGCAAGCACGGCAGCAGCAACAACTGCATGTGACTCCGCAACAATTGCATCAGATGCAGGTGCAGCAACACCAATTACAGGCACAGACGTTACAACAAACTCCTATGCAGCAGGTTCAGCCTTTACAACAAACGCCACAGCAACAGTTGAACTTGGCTCAACAGCAGCAAATGACTCAGCAGCTGCAGCACTTGCAGCAGCAACTTCAGCAATTGCAGAAGACTCGGCAGCATGTCCAACAGCTTCAGCAATCTCCTCAGCAGCTACAGCAGTTGCAGCTGGTACAGCAGCAAGTGCAGCAAACACAACAGCAACTGCAACAGCTGCAGCAAGCCCAACAGCAGCTACAACCTGTCCAACAGTTGCAACAAATTCAACAGTTGCAGCAGATTCAACAAGTAACGCAATCTCAACAGCAGCAGCAACAAATCAGCCAGCTTACGCAGCAGCAGCTTCAACAACTGCAACAAGCTCAACAAAAACAGCAGATCCAACAGTTACAGCAAACACAACAGCAGCAGCTACAGCAATTACAGCAGTCTCAGCATCAACTGCAGCAGCTTCAGCAGAATCCGCAGCAGCTTCAGCAGAATCCGCAGCAACAGCAGCAGCTCCAGCAGTTGCAACAGACTCAGCAGCAGCAGCTCCAGCAGTTGCAACAGACTCAGCAGCAGCTCCAGCAGTTGCAGCAGAGTCAACAGCAGCCACTGCAGCATACCCAACAGCAGCAGCTGCATCAGTTACAACATGCCCAGCAGTTGCAGCAGACGCAACAGCTTCAGCAGCCTCAACATCAGCTTCAGCAAACTCAACAGCAACAGCTCCAGCAGTTGCAGCAGCCCCAACAGCAGCAGCTTCCGCAAACTCAGCAGTTGCAGCAGCCTCAACAGCATTTGCAGCAGACCCAACAGCAGCAGCTTCAGCAAACTCAACAGCAACAGTTGCAGCAGACCCAACAGCAGCAGCTTCAGCAAACTCAACAGCAACAACAGTTGCAGCAGACCCAACAGCAGCAGCTTCACCAAACTCAACAGCAACAGCAGTTGCAGCAGACCCAACAGCAGCAGCAGCTTCAGCAATTGCATCAGACCCAACAGCAACAGCAGTTGCAGCAGACCGGACAGCTACAGCAGTTGCAGCAGACCCAACAGCAGCAGCAGCTACAGCAATTGCAGCAGACCCAACAGCAGCAGCAGCTACAGCAATTGCAGCAGACCCAACAGCAGCAGCAGCTTCAGCAATTGCAGCAGACCCAACAGCAGCAGCAGCAGCAGAATCCACAGCATCTGGCACAACAACATTCTCAACTGCAGCAGACACCGCAACTCCTGCAGAATCCTCAGCAACCGTTGCAGCCATCTCAGCAGCAACTACAGCAGACACAGCAATTGCAACAGACTCCACAACCACTTCAACAGCTGCAGAATGTCCAACAGCAAATTCATCAACTGCCACAAACACAACAGCTGCAACTTCTACAGCAAGCACAGCAGCAGCAACTACAACTGCTACAGGTGCAACAGCAACAACAGCTGCAGAAACAGCAGCAACTGCATTCTGTGCAGCAAACGCAGCCAACGCAAGACTCTCTGTTTCAAATACAACACAAACCCCAACATCAGCAAATGCAACAGTTGTTACCGTCACAGCATCAGGTATTGCAGCAGACACAGTTAACACAACAGCAAGTCAAACCATCACTGGGACTGCAGACGCAGCAGACTGTGTCTCAAGCACAGCACCATATACAGATTAGTCAAGCAACAGCCCAAAAATCGCCACAAACGGAAAACCTAAATCAACAGAACGAAATGCTCCTAAGCCAGGATGAGTCCCCCTCTAATAGCCATCATCTGATGCCACAAAAATCAGAACAAGAAAAGCAAGGATCTCCCCATACTGAAAACCAAGAGACAAGTCAACACCTTGACCAGCCTCATGATGCAAAGGGGGCCGAGTTGCCGCCCCAACAAAAGGAACATGGTCTGATGCAGCACCCAAACCAAAGTGATCAGCAACAGACACAGCAGATACATCTGCAACCGGGACAACAATCTTCCTCTTTCCAAGTGATACCACAACAACATGTGCAACAAATCCAACAGTCACAGCAGGTTCTGCAGCAGTTTCAGCATGCGACTCAATTGCAGCAAAGTATACCAGGGCAACAGCCTCAAACTTTGCCAAATCAAACATCTCAAGTCATACAGCAGTGCCAGCAGACGCAACCAACAATTCTGCAACAGCAGATGCCACCTGCAAACAAGAACAAGGCACAGATGCAGCTTCAACAGCTGCAAAATGTGCAAGTAGCTCCGCAAATCCTGAACCAACCGGCCACACAAAATTCCCAACTGATTCAGCAGATGGCACATCAGCAAAACCAAATACAGCAAATACAGTTAAAGCAAATGCAGCAGAAACAAGCTGCACAAGTACAACTTCACCAGACTACAGCACACCAGTCCTTCGAAGGAAAAAATCAGCTCCAGCAAAATTTAGTCCAGATGCAACAAAACGCCCAGCAGCAATCTCCTCAGGTACAGCAACCACACATGCAGCAGTTAAAACAGAGTCCAATGCAACATCACAAGCAGCTTCAACCCCATCAGATTCAGCAGGTACAGCATATTCTGCAGTTGAAACAACAAATGCTCAATCAACCACCTCAGAAACAGCTCCAGCTACAACAGCAGCTTCAGATGCATATACAGCAGTTACGCCAGCAACAGGCACAGCTGCAGCAAGCGCCTTTACAGGAACCAAAGAAAGAGCCCTCTGAAAACTTTGCGTCATGCTCTGGAGCAGCATCAACCTCCCAAGTGGAAGGTCTAAGCAAATCCCTCGGGGAACAGGTAACTAATACTGCAGAGTCTGGTTTGGATCCAACAATGTCCCAGTCTACCCAGCCAAACGTGGTGCCGAAATCCACAGAAAATTCAGATGTGGCAACTACTACTACTGCAGTTGAGTGTACCCAGGATAACAAAGCAGAAGAGGCTAACCATGTATCCGAGATCACATCAGGAGAACCTGTAAACCCCCTAGAGGAGTCGAAAGAGAATAAATCTCCTGTGGATATTGGAAACAAATCTTGTCCTAATGAACATGGCGGACCCTCCTCGCTGGAGGAGGGAATGGAAATAGATCAGGCCGGCAAAGAAAACCAAGCTGGACCTGCTAATCACCTTGAGAATGGGGAAGAGGTACAGGTAGCCAAGCTTCCTGAAGGGTCTGTGGATGAGCGTGTGTCTGGACATGAAGACATTAAATGTGAGGCAAATAGCGAGACACAGAATATTGCAGCCAAAGGAGAGGCTGGACATCTTCTCCTGCAAAAACTGCTGCGGGCAAAGACTGTACAGCTGGCATCACAGCGATCTTCAGATGGCATTCATGCCGACATAAATGGACACATTGACAATAAGCTGACTGTTCTGGAGCAAAAACTGCAAACTGCGCCTTGTATTAAAGAGGTACGCTGCTAATTATGTGAATCCATGCCTCAAATGCATGTTAAAATGTTGACATGATTTCATATTGGTGGCCTATTCACAGAATAAGCTATCAATAGGTCATTGGTGGTCCCTGTCCCCGCACTGCTCTTTGGCCTAATGTAAACATGATACATTGCTCTGAGTCCATGTGGCTCTCATTTACATTTTACTGGAGCCACAGATTCTGATTCCAGCTGCCACATGGACCCAGAGCCAACTGCTCCCACCATTGTCTCCTGGTCCTTCCCCCATCACCTGACCACCCAACAAATGTTATCCTGAGAAGGACATTTACCCTTGAAATCGTTATACATCTGTTCCAGCTCTCAATACATGTACACAAGAGCCTTTTCATGGCCTTTTGAGGGTCCCCCAAGGTCCTTAAACCATAGATTAAAAGCAAACAAAGGACACATCATCCATTCCCCAAGCTTGATTGTAATATGTAGAAAGTAAACAGCACAAAATCTAAGGAAAGATGATCCTGAATTTTTATATTGTTATAAAGAATACAGTTACTTAGATTATAACTTTATACAACACCTTAAAAAGGAGTCTACCAGATCTACAAATCTGCAAGTAGTGTTTGGTAGCGGTCCTGGAGATCTGTTACCATACTATGTCTGTAGCAACAGAACTGTGAAGAAAAAAAAAATCCTGGATTGTAGCTGTGGGATTGTCTTGATTGCTCTTAGCCCTCTGCATTCGCAACAGCAGGCTAAATACTACATAGCACATCAGACACCCTTAGTCCAGCTACAATCCTGAAATATGAATACATGTTTCACAGTCCAGCTGCTACTAATACCTCACACAAACAGGAATGGTTCCAGAGATCTCCAGGTCTAATACCAACACTGACATGCTGACTGCATGCTCAAAAACTGAGCTGCTGTTGAACTCCCTTTTAATACATGTAGTGCAACACAAAAGAAGACCTTAATACATGTGTAATGAAGGTGTTGTATGGTGTTGCATTACACGTATCAAAAGTAGTTGTTGAATGTGGAAAATGGTGAATTTCTTAATTTATATAGTATAGCTTATCTAGGCCAGCAGCCCTGCTCTGCACACAAAGGTTTACCATTTACTTACTTTTATAATAAAACTTGCATATTTCAGCTCAGTCCTGTCTCTAGTTCTGTCCACTGGACTATTATACTGATATTGTCTTCATTTGATCTTTGCTTTTTCCCCTGCAGGATGTTTGTGCTAAGAAGGTGGTACCCAAGCCAAAAAGGACACAGAAGACCAATGAACGAGTACAAAACTCCCGTAAAAAGATTCGTAGGGAAGACGGCCTGAAATCCCCAGAAGCTATTGTGAAACAACTGAAGCAGGTATGATCATTGCTCGTTGTACAGCATAGATATTGTTATATAATGTGGGAGATTTATCAGAAGTGTCTGGGTGCCATGACCAACACGAACAATCCTGCACTCAATCGCAGTTACGCTTAAATTTTATAAATGGCTGTAGGAAAATGACACTCCTAATGAATCTCCCCCATTGTTTGCAGTTGACTATGCCGCCCCTCTTCTGCTGGACAACCTCTTTAGGAATTGCATCATTGACTTTATGATAAATTCCTGATTATTTCACAGGAGCTTTCCCTGTTGCCTCTGATGGAGCCTTCAATTACAGCAAACTTCAGCCTATTTGCACCTTTTGGCAGCAGTTCGCCAGTAAATGGGAAAAGCCCTCTTAAAGGGTCATTTGGCAGCGGTGCTCTGGAGAGTATCCCAGACTACTACACTCAGCTACTCAGCAAGGTACTTGGATTCATTTGCTGTAATACATGGAATAGAGATGTAGCTCCCCTGCTCACTAAATGTTTTAACTTGGCTTTATTTTGTTTTGAAGAACAACCTTAGTAATCCCCCTACGCCTCCTTCTTCCTTGCCTCCAACTCCACCTCCTTCTGTGCAGCAAAAAATGGTGAATGGTGTGACTGCAACAGAAGATCTGAGCGAAACCAAAAAGGAATCGGAGAGCGCTACAGAGGCAGAAGTTAAAAAAGGTGCGCTGAATTGTCTGCAGGACATGGACTGTACAACCTGCAGATACTGTGTATGTTGTATCTAAGTAACTTCTATTACTGTTCTGTAGGTACAGATGAACGGAGCTTGGACCTTTTGGCTGCACTTCCTACTCCTCCACATAACCAAAGTGAGGATGTCCGGTAAGTTGTCATTTACTATGTTTTAGTTGAAGGTTTCCTCAAAACTATTTGGTTTTGTGCACAATTAAAAAAAAAAAAAAATTGTCTTCATTTCTTCTAGAATGGAGAGTGATGAGGAAAGTGATTCTCCCGATAGCATTGTTCCAGCCTCTTCTCCAGAAAGTATTCTTGGGGAGGATACTCAGCGCTTTCCTTCATTGTGTGATGTGAAAGAGGAGGAAGAAGAGCGAGCCCTGTCTCCAGTCATACCACTCATTCCTCGGTGTCCCATACCAGGTTGGTTATCACTCAATGTCATTTTTCCTGTCCTAATGTCCTCGTTTGACCTCTTGCTTACGGATTTGATGATTACTTAACTATTTTACAATGTTGCATAATGGTTATTTAACAGCTTACCGACGTGTGACGTAGTAATACATCACGCATCGGCTGCGGGTGGTTGGAGAGTGCTCATGGGATGGGCTCTCTCCATAGCCGGTGAGTGTGTGCTGCATATTGCAGCAACCGCTCACCGGTAACAACTGTTGCTATGGCAGCCTCGGGTCACACAAAGATCCAAGGCTGTCTCTTTGTACACAGTGTATTACAATGTGCAATTTGCACATTGTAATACAAGTGTAAAATCCTCACATACTGCCGTACTGTAGTATGGCAGTGTATGGTAGGATCGATCAATCGGACAACCTAGGGTTAATGGACCTCTTCCACCAGGATGAAAGACTGTATGCAGACTCCATAGTTAATGAATGCAGCCTTAGTATGTGATTTATGAATTCTGAGTCCCTTTAGATCCATTTCTTAATCTTTATTTGACTTTATACATAATTTTTTGACACTTGAGTCTTGTATATACTTGGCGTATGTGTAGTGGCTCACTTGTTTACACTCCTAATATAATGTCCCTGTGAGCGGCTATTTATTTATTTTTTTTTTTTACTTTTTCAAATAAAATATATTTTTTTAATGAGAATGGGTATATGTAATTTCCTCTTGGTTCTTTATATTTGGTTAGGGTATTCACTCTCAATAATTATGTACACTATGGTATAGGGCAGTGCTGGCTAACCTATGGCACTGGTGCCAGAGGTGGCACTCGGAGCCCTTTCTGTGGGCACTCAGGCCATCACCAGAGATGACTCCAGGTATCTTCCTGCAGTCCCAGACAGCCCAGGACTTGTTGTGCACAGACCTATTTTAAAGTGACAGCTGTACCTGGGACTATTTTCTGCTTTATTGGTGTCCTCAGGGTGCTGGTATCAATGAAAGCTGGGACAGAGAAGGGAGTATAAATCACAAATTACATTTCTGTGTTGGCACATTGCGATAAATAAGCGGGTCTTTGTTGTAGTTTGGGCACTTGGCCTCTAAAAGGTTTGCCATCACTGGTATAGGGCATTTTCAGAATTTAATTATTGAGATCGATCTAACTAATAATGGATTAATGCTTGTTTACTATTTGGGATAGTTCCATAGGTATCTATGAAGCCTGGAGTCCTTCAGGCTCATCTGCATACAATCCTTTTCCTGTTGGTAGATGCCTTTAAAGTACCCTAGAGGGTCTGAAAAATGGTTAAAAATTGAAATAAAAATTCAAATCGCCCTCCTTTCCCTAGAACTGACATATGTCACACCAAAATGTCCGATCTATCAAAATATAATAACGGCTATTCCTGGCCTTTTAACTCTGTAACGGAAAATAGTGCCCAAATTCAAAAATGGCACTTTTTTCCATTTTTTGCAAAATATAAAAAAAAGTGATCAAAAGGCTGTAGAGTCCTAAAAATGGTAGCATCGAAATCGTCATCAAAAGTCGCAAAAATGACACCATACACTGAAGTAGGAAAAAGTTTTTAGCGCCAGAACATGGCAAAATGAAAGCTGTAAAATCGAAGCCCACAAAAAAACGGTGCAAATGCATTCTTTTTTACCACATTTGGAAATTTTTGCCCGCTTCCCAGTACATGCATGGAATATTAAATATCGTTACTATGAAGTGCAATTTGTTACACAGAAAACAAGCCGTCGCACAGCCCTGTGCATGGAAAAATAAAAAAGTTTTATAGATTTTTGAAGGTGAAGAGTGAAAATGCAAAAACCAAAAAGGGCCTGGTCATTAATGGTTTAAAGTGAATGTCCTAGGGGGACCGTACCCCTCTAAATGGGAGGTGATGATTGTGGGTCCCTCTTGTCTAACCCTTACCATACGCCTAGCGTATAATGTGTAGAAGGAGATTTGTGACACTTGTACAGAACTGGCTGATTTCCTTTAATATCTTGATACAGTGTTCCCAGATGTGAAACCTACAGAGTCTTCAGAGTCCACTGATAAAACAACATTAAATGTTACCGGAGGAACCGTGTCATGGGATAAAACAAAGGGTAGTGAAGTGTCTGTCATGTTGACAGTATCTGCTGCAGCAGCAAAGGTATGCTAAGCAATATTTGTTATGTTATTGTCAGATACTTTACATGTTCTGTGAATGTTCTTTTTACCACTCTGCTTTGATTACTAGAATTTGAATGGTGTGGTTGCTGCAGTAGCTGGTTTACTGAGCATCAAGTTACCAAACTCGTATGAAGTACTTTTCCCAGAGAGTGGGCTGAAAAGTAGTGTTGATGTAAAGAAGCCTTTGGACCCCTTGACTGAAGGTGAGCAAAATTGCTTCACCCACTATAAAGCCGTTTTGGATGATAAATAAATTTAGCTGAAATGGAATGGTGTACAGTGAATATTAGTAAATCTATATTGTGACGTGATGACCCATATCTAGCATCTGCTATCACTTAATGATTGAGGACTGGATCAATCTGCTGATTCTCAAAATGATGAGACCACAATGTAGATTTAGTGCTGCATCCTCTTGGGAATGCAGGTGCCTGCAACAGTATCCGTTCCTTCCACTTTTAAATGGTAATTTTCATGTTTACAGGCGACTCCAGTGACAAGGACAAAACTCAACCAGGAAAGCTGGAGAACACCACAGACTGGCTCAAGCAGCTTGATGCAGTGCTTCCTGGATACACGTTAAAGAATGAGCTGGACATTATTACTCTTCTCTCACAAGTAAGTATCTACCAACCTATCGGAAGTGAATTGTTAAATGCATCTTAGGGGTCCTGGTCTTTTTAATAAAAGAACTAGCTATCTACTTCCTGCTGTAATCTTTAGGACAAATGGTAGAACATTTTCTGTGAGCATTTGCACTACAGTATAATTGCGTGTTATTACTTAACTTGCACCCTGACAGAATCTGCTGTGTAGTCCCAGGGGTTGGGCTTTGGTTTGGATGCATTTCAAAAACCATGTGACTTGTCTGTGCTTCTCACTCCTCAGCTATCATCCCCCACCTTTGTGCTCCTGTACAGCTTCTCCCTCCCCCACGGATGTCAGCTTACCAGGTTGTAAGCTCTGTGAAGAAGCAGGAGGGAGGAGCTGTACAGGAGCACAAAGGCGAGAGCCGAGCAGTCTGCAGCACTTGTTTTTTGAAATGCATCCAAACCAAAGCCCAACCCCTGGGACTACACAGAGGATTTTGTCAGGGTGTGAGGAAAGTTATAACCCACAATTATATTGTAATGCAAATGCTTAGAAAGCAGAAAGGCAGATTTGCACTGCAGGGCTGATGGGCTTCTGTAACCGGTCTTTAGTGAAAACAAGGTCCCTGGTGACAGGTTCCCTTTAAAGGGCACCTACCACCACAAATCTACCTATAAAGGTAGATTGGGTGGTAGGTGGATCAATGGGACGTGAGGATCAATGGGTGAGTAGGAGGGGTAAAGTGGCTACCGGGGCGTGAAGTAGCCGCCTCGTGTAACCTCAGATGCGGCTACTCCACGCCCTAGTAGCCGCATAAGTAAATTTGAATATATATCTAATAAAAGTTATCAAAAAAGTGCAGGGACGTGAGGATTAGCCCTTAAAAGGGCTAATCCTCACGTCCCATTGATCCACCTACCACCCAATCTACCTTTATAGGTAGATTTGTGGTGGTAGGTGCCCTTTAAGCACTTCTGCTATTAAAGTGGTTGGCCAGGCCCATCATTTTTTTTCTATCGCCAAAACTGACTATACAAAGGAGTAAAATCTTTCTACAGCTACTACCTGTCACTTCTCTGGATCCCTTTTACATGTGATCACTGCAGCCAATCAGTGGTTCCATCAGTAACCTCATGTCCCTGCTACAACCATTTATTGCTAGAGTCTTGGTTACAAATGGTGGCAGGGGAACAGCAAGCAATTAGTAAGGAGAAATTTATTCTGTTTTATACCATGATGAGACTTTTGTAAAGGATGCGTGGGGCAGGGAACCCATTATAAAAATACTCTTGGGTTCATATGGCTTGCTTTTCCAGTGGCGTGTGTGTTGTATGTAACATATTGAACGATGTTATATTGATTTGTGAATGCTTTATGTTCTCACACTCTAAATCGCATATATATCTGTTTGTTTTTAAGGAGGAAACTATTGCAGAGAAGGCTGTAAATCATTGTTATGTTAATAATGTGTCCAATCTGGATGTTCGTGCACTTCCTGTGTTACCTGAAGAAACATCTCCTCCTCCTTCTCCATTTTCACCATCCCCTGCTAGTCCTATTGAACCACCTCCTCCTCCAGAACCAGAACCAGAGCCGGTCCCCACTCCTATACTCTGTCCTCTGCCTCCTCCTCAGTCCCCTAGTAATGACGAATCTATGGAAGCAGCCAAAATTAAGCAAAGGGCACGACCCTCTGAGGAAATTGTGGAAGACCTTCGGCCAAAAATTAAAAAGTGGAAAGGTGTTCGCTGGAAGAGACTGCATATCCTCATAACTTTCCAAAAAATAAACACACGGAATTGTGAGAAGGAAGTGTGTGAGGTCATAGAAAGACTTGGTACTACTCTTAAACCTGACACCTTGCCTCAAGACCTCCGAAAGTGTTGCTTCTGTCATGAAGAGGGTGATGGAGCTACTGATGGACCTGCACGGCTTCTCAACCTTGATCTTGATCTCTGGGTCCACCTTAACTGTGCTTTGTGGTCCACAGAGGTATATGAGACACAGGGGGGTGCACTGATCAATGTGGAAGTGGCACTGCATCGTGGATTACTTACAAAATGCAGCCTGTGCCAGAAAACAGGTGCCACGAATAGCTGCAACCGCATACGCTGCCCAAATGTCTATCATTTTGCCTGTGCCATTCGTGCCAAGTGCATGTTCTTTAAGGACAAGACTATGCTTTGTCCAATGCACAAGTTAAAGGGGCCTTGTGAGCAAGAACTGAATTCTTTTACAGTCTTCCGGCGAGTATACATTGAACGTGATGAAGTAAGTCAGATTGCCAGCATCATTCAGCGTGGGGACCGTATCCACATGTTCAGAGTTGGAGGACTTGTTTTTCATGCCATTGGCCAACTTCTGCCTCATCAAATGCAAGACTTTCACAGTGTCACCGCCTTGTATCCCGTGGGATTTGAGGCTACACGGATTTATTGGAGCATGAGACATAGTCATCGTCGTTGCTCTTATCGCTGTAGAGTGTGTGATAACAACGGTCAGCCAGAATTCACTGTGCAAGTCATCGAGTATGGTTACGAGGATGTAGTACTGCGAGACTCCTCTCCCCAAGGTATGACATAAAAATAAACATAAAAATATCACTAATTTGTGAAATAGAAGTTATAGCATATTAAACACGAACTGTAAAGTTATGTGACAAAAAATAGTCTCTATTTTTGCATGCATTCAAACTTGCACACATACACAATTCTGCTGCTTTCAAAAGTTCAAACAAACCCAACTCCGCTAAATACCTTTTCTGGGGCAGTATGAAGAGGCTTACATCCAGACTGCAGAATGTCTTGTCTAAGTTCACTCAAAGTCCTGGAGTTTTCTTTCTGACGGCAATAGTCAGGAGTGATCTTCTCCTGCACCAAGCAGGCTACGGAGTGTGCACCTCTTCTAGTGCCCCTCTCTACAAGATCTGACCACCATGTCCAGCGTACAGTTACGGATTCCCATTGCAACCAATCCAAACCCATTTTAGCTTGGTGCAGAGTTGTGCAAATGGTTTTTATACTTTGCAGTTGTTTTTCACCTTTTGGGCATCTTTTACAGTCCATGCTGTCACTCTTTGGCCCATTGTAATAGTACACACGTTTTCAAAATAATGCAATATTGTCGGTGATTTATCTCCAGCAATAGCCAAGTAAGGGTACTTTTGAGTATCAGGCATGCTTGGCTTCAATTTGTTTGATTTTGCTTCACTGATGTTGACCTAATCTTACCCATTAAGAGCCATTCTAAAATTTACGGGGTTAACTGCCTGTGTTGACTTTCTTTTCATAAAGTTTCTTCCAATTTCTCAAGACCTAAGCTACATTCATGGAAACGTGTGCCCGCCTTGCCGAGGAGGGGGTGAGCACTGCTCGCCCTAGCCCCTCTCCATAGAGATAAATGGTGCACGGCGCTGTAATACAGGGGCAGATGGGACATTTCCCATCTTTTCCCCGGGTACAGTGCTGCACCTTTCCGCTCCGTGCACCCATTGCCGGCCTATGGGGGATGTATATACAGCGGCCGTATATACGTCCCATGAACTGTTGTGCGAATGTAGCCTTAGTATATGTAAGCATATTCTTCATCTATTTATAAGTAATCATTCTCTTGTTCTTAGCTGCTGTTATTATAACAATTCTGTTCTCTATCCACCCCCAGCACTTTGGAATCGTATTGCAGAGCCTGTTGCTCGCATGAGGAGGGAAACTGGAATGCTTCGCCTGTTCCCAGAGTATCTGAAGGGAGAAGAGATGTTTGGACTGACATTGCATGCGGTGCTGCGCATCGCCGAGTCTGTAAGTCATTCCAGGAAATGTAAAATATGATTTTTATACTGTAGCTCTATAGATCTCATAGTGTTGTTATACTACAAAAATGATACTTCAAAGTCTTTATTGTAAAGCAATCACCAGGTGTTCTCTCTAGCTGTGGAATGGAAATATCAAAGTTGATTATTTAGGTAAATCTAACCAATCGTTATGTGTCCTAATTGCAGTTACCTGGAGTAGAGAATTGTCAGAACTATCTCTTCCGTTATGGTCGACATCCTTTAATGGAGCTGCCGCTCATGATCAACCCAACTGGCTGTGCCAGGTCTGAGCCCAAGATCATGACCCACTATAAACGGTAAGTATCGGAATAAGAATACAAAAAAAAATTGGCATTTGTACATGTGACAACAGTTTTCAATTTGTGCAGTTAACAGCAGGTGTCAGTGCTGCAGTTTGGAAGGCAGGGACTCCTTGCATCATGTTTCTCTTTGATGCAACGACTCCAGTGCTCAGTCCATGAAATCTGACCTGCACAAGGGTCAGTTTCCATTAGTTTAGCATGTTTGCATACAGGCCGCTCTAACTTTATTTTTTCTACTTGTTTTATGTATATTTTAGTAGCTTTTTTTCTTTCAGGCCTCACACTCTTAATAGCACTAGTATGTCCAAAGCCTATCAGAGCACCTTTACAGGGGAGACGAATACACCTTATAGTAAGCAGTTTGTGCACTCAAAGTCATCCCAGTACCGCAGGCTGAAGACAGAATGGAAAAGCAATGTATATCTGGCTCGTTCTCGAATTCAAGGACTAGGGCTTTATGCTGCCAAAGATCTGGAGAAGCACACCATGGTGATAGAATACATCGGCACCATCATAAGAAATGAAGTTGCAAATCGTCGTGAGAAAATCTATGAAGAGCAGGTGTGTAAGATCAGGAAATGTCTTTGCGTCTACAAACTTTAAAAAAAAAACACACTTTTTTTTTTTCCCCCTCCATTCTCGTAACACACTTGTTGTCTTCACAGAACCGTGGAATCTACATGTTCCGAATTAATAATGAGCATGTGATTGATGCTACTTTGACTGGTGGCCCTGCTAGGTAAGAGTGTGTGTTGTAGGCTAAAGAAGAACTTCAAAACTGTTGTCTATATTTTCACTTGGAGAATTTTCTTCACCACAGGTGAGATGGTAACTTGTAAGCCACCCCTCAAACTGACTACAGCTTACCTGCTGTGATTTAACAGTCAAAGCAAATTGGATGGAATTTAATAAAATCACATCTACACACTGCGTAAAAAAAAATCTGATTTTATTGTGACGTTTTTACCTTTTGTAATACAATGGCCTACTGCTGACCCATTTCTGGAGTTTGCTTCGGGCATTTCTGTAGTGCTGAAGTTGTCTGGGTTGTCAAATTTCTTGTTTCTTTTCCAAATAACAGCAGCTGACGTTCAACATTTTGTCTGGTATTGCAGGTACATTAACCATTCATGTGCCCCCAACTGTGTTGCTGAGGTAGTCACGTTTGACAAAGAAGACAAAATCATCATCATCTCAAGCCGTAGGATACCAAAAGGAGAAGAGGTAGGGGTTTACACGCCTTCCCCTTGCTAATAAATGAAAGGGAAAAAAATACATGGTGTACCTCATTAGGTCATAATGAGAGGGGAATTTTAAGTTTACTATTTTATTCCTGTAATTTACTTATTTTATATCTAATGCAGCCGAGACATTCTCCTCAGTTACAAGACAAATGAAGCCTTTTAATTGAACTTTAGAGCTTGTCTAGGTCTTCTACTAGAAATAAGTGACCACTAACTTTTATATTGATTTGTTCTACTGTATAGAAAATCCTAAGAAACTTTGGCGCATCTTTCTGCACATACCTTGTAGAGTCTTTCCTGTCATCACATGTAAAAGACAAATTTTATAATGCGTCTCAGATGGGGTTTGAACTCTGGAACCTTCATAGTGTAAAATAAGGATTTTAAGAGCCAAAAAGCCTTTTTGATTATGGGTATATATCACGGTTATGTGGAGATTCTGAATACCGTAGCTGATGATAAACTGAAGGCTATAGTTTACCAGCCGCATTGACTTTATTCTCTTTCTTGGCGTTAAATGTGAATTAAACTTCAAAGACTTTGCAAACTTTGTCTTCCTTGTTTCTAGCTCACCTATGACTACCAGTTTGACTTTGAAGATGATCAGCACAAGATTCCCTGTCACTGCGGAGCCTGGAACTGCCGCAAATGGATGAATTGAACATGGTGAACTTCAGCCGCCTCCGGTCACCGTCAATAATGTGCCCTTTCTACAGAAAGCCTAGGAGCTACGCATAGAATACCAATGTGCGTCTCTACCATCACATCATCATGTTCTTCTAAAGCTTAATGCGTCATGAAATGGAAGGTGTGGTGATGGTCTGAAGGCTTTTACTGTAGTGGATGGAAGAAACTGCAAGAGAAAGCCCTTCTGCAGACAACATTCCCTTTAACTCTCTAGCTGGGCAAATGTTTTGTGTAGCACTGCTTTCTTCCTCCATGTATCAAATTCTCTAACTGGGAAGGAAGTTATTTTTTTCCCCGTTTCGTTTTTACCTAAATAAAGAAATATTTTGCGCTATCTTCTCAAAAATGAGAATGCATTAAAAGAGAAAAAAATAGTCGTTAGTTAACAAAGCAGTTTGACAATCCTAAATCTACAGGACCCTCCGAGCGCAAAAGAGAGCACACAAGACTGCAGAAAAATGAGCACAGGAGATGCTTTCGTTGAGCGCAAGAGACAGTCCCTCGACTGTTACCTGTCACAGCAACCCAATCCCAGAGGCACCTGGCCAGCACCTACCTCATCTGCCTGTTGGATACTAATGTGTATATGTGACACTCCCACGGCAATCTAAAATAGATAGCACCTCATAAACATGGACACAGCTCTCCTGATGGGACTGTAATGGAAACATAAACCACCCATCCCCGTCGGTCATTTTTTAAACCCCTCTCCCCCCCCCTTTTTTTTTCTTGCCCCATCTGAAGCTTCGTGACTTGCTTCTTAGCCATGAAATAGGGCTCTGAGCAGGTAGGAGCAGGTTTTCTGCTAACTGCCGGCTTGTGGTCTAAGCAATCTATTTCCTCCCCTATTCTGTGCCTGAAACCTCGCCCTTCTCTATACAGTACATGGAATTGGAAGTGTAGCAGAAACACCGAACTTGTGATGGGGTAGAGTAAACTGCTTTTAAGGCAGATGATGTATGTATGTGACTGTATGTTTACCTTGGTTTATATTCTTTCAAGAATCTGTGCGCTTCATGATCCCCAGTAAACACAGTATTTTCTGTAAAGACTCACCAGAGGAAAAAAAAGGTAAAAAAAAAAAATAGGATGTTAGTATGTTCCGATGCAATGGGCTTTCTCAATTCTGGTTTTAGAAATGCACTGCTGTGTCTTTCCCGAACATGATTTTTACATTTTCTTCACCTGCATTATTCTGAAGCTGCTGTTCTTCTCTCCAATATGTAATTCATATCCTGACTTTTTTTTTTTTTTTTTTTTTTTTTTTTTTAGCACAGTACTTGGGGTGGGATTAGGTGAAGGGGTGTTATTTATTTGTACATGTAATTATATTTATGTATTACAGCCTTGTGAGGGAAGTACAGGGTCATTTTCTATGACTGGTATGGTGCCCTAGATCATGGCAATATGCTACATGCTTTGTGATCAATAATCCTATTCAATTATGGTAAACATCTGAGCTTCTTAACGGAGTAGGTCACAATCCTCTGGCTTCCAGACTAGATTTGTTTCTGAACCTGTTACTGCCTCCTGCACTTGAGCGGAGCGTAATCCTATACCCACTTCTACCCTGCCGACCTCCTGTGGCTGTACCACAGCAGATAGAGCGATTTTTACGTTCAGAGCGCACAGAGAAAAAAAACACAAAAAAAAGGAATCAATGGCGATCAGCATCCAAGGGCATTTAAAATCAAAGCTAGTGTGAATATGATAGAAATTAAGTGCTGTTGCTTTTTAACACAAAGCTGCTTCCACAACTGTTTAAAAGCTGCAAAATTGTACAAAATAAAGAGAAATGTAAATATACCATAGAAGAAAAAAAAAATACATAAAAAATTAAATGTTGTGCATAGTCGGACACCGTATTATTGAGAAACCACTGGACACTATGAAAATGCCTGAAAATTTGAAATTTAATGTATCCGCTCATTTTTTTCATTTCTTTAGGTTTTTTTTTTTTTTTTCCCTCCAAACTTTTATGCATTTTGGGTAGAGCATCAACCTTTTCATTGGAAGCTGACGGAGCATCCATGTCAGACCCTGTTAGATTATTCTAGAAACAAAATATTGTAATGTAGCTTTTAGGTAAACCCTATACAGTTTTTAATTTTTTTTTATATAACTATATAAACTATAATCCAAACCCATGCTTGAAATACTTGATCCCCCCTCCCCCCCAAATCTTCCCTGCTTGTATAAACACTTTAATTTGCTGTGTTTTTGGTTTTTATTTGGTCATCAAATTTTCTTTTCCGGTTTTACTTTTACCATTTCCTCTTTCTTTTGTGACGAGATTCCATAGGGAGCTGTAATTTGTGCGGTGAGGATTCTGTACAGAAGACTAGTCCTTCGTAGAAAACATAAAATTATTCCTTTTTTTAAAAAACAAAAGAAAATAAAAACTTGTACGTGGCATGTTTTGTATTGAATATAATTTTGAAATGTATATAATTTATGTGAAAGAGGCAAGTAAGAAAAGCTTAATTGCTTCTTTTGGTTTGTTTTTAAAGGACAAATAAAATGCATTTTAAATACTTGGAGGTGGTAGAGATCTTTTGTGACAATCCTGTACTTCTGCGTGTACTCGCTATGTTTTATTAAGTGGTTAATGGTGCCCCACTAAAGATGGCGGCCTGGGCGGCACTTGACTTCCCTCAGGATGTGACGTATACTCCTGGCGGAAGTGTACTTAGACCGGGGCGGAAGTCGTTTCCTATCTGATGAAGAGGCCGCAATGGATTCGGTAAGAGCTTGACTGCAGCTGAACGTCAGACCTAATGATGGTGGGCAGGGGCGGCTCCGGGATGCGACCTCGTGCACATTACTTTCATAGACTGATCCTCACTGCCGCTAGTCTCTGCGGCTTTCATCAAAGGAGGCGGCGTGATGCGGTCAATGGGCGGCAGCATATTTCAATTGGCGTCAGGCAAAGCTTGCGACCACCAGGGGGTATAGATATATAATACAGGGAGAGGAGAGCTTGCATGGTATACAGCTATACAGGGGACTAGCTCTCCTCTCCCTGTATTAGAACATCTATACAGGGGACTAGCTCTCCTCTCCCTTGTATTATAACATCTATACAGGGGGACTAGCTCTCCTCTCCCCTGTATTAGAACATCTATACAGGGGGACTAGCTCTCCTCTCCCCTGTATTAGAACATCTATACAGGGGGACTAGCTCTCCTCTCCCCTGTATTAGAACATCTATACAGGGGGACTAGCTCTCCTCTCCCCTGTATTAGAACATCTATACAGGGGGACTAGCTCTCCTCTCCCCTGTATTAGAACATCTATACAGGGGGACTAGCTCTCCTCTCCCCTGTATTAGAACATCTATACAGGGGGACTAGCTCTCCTCTCCCCTGTATTAGAACATCTATACAGGGGGACTAGCTCTCCTCTCCCCTGTATTATACCTTTGATAGACAACTTGTTCTTCATAGCTGGTTATGACCATTGTGTAATGACAGATCTGTGCAGTTTCCCCTCTCGGGTTACAATTGTGGATGCAGAGTTAGTGACAATAGTTACTAAGGGGACTGAAATAATCAACGGTGACAGATCACATAATAGAGGCAATGCTAGAAAGGACATTTCATCCTCTATCTGAGGGGAATAGTAGCTTAATGAGGTAAACTCTGGTGACAGGTTCTCTTCAGGTGCATCCATCCCCCATAATGGAATTTGAGTTCTCTCACCAGGAAAATCTACTTTCGGGTGTGTATTCTTCAGCATGGGATTTCTGCCGATCCTATAATTTGGGCAGTGAGAAATTTCTTAAAGGGGTTATCCGAGTTTACTAATAATTTAGGGCCGGGCTAGTTAAACATACAGTATTTTTTTGGACTATAAGACGCACTTTTTTTCCCCCCAGAAAATGGGGAAAGAACAGTGGTGCGTCTTTTAGTCCGGATGTAGCTGCAGGAGGGAATCCAGCTGATGCTGGCAGTTAGCGCAGCACTTCACAGTGAAGCGCAGCGGCTCTGTGCTGCACTCCTCTCCTCCTCTCAGCCTTCCACTGCTGGAGGGTATGGAGGACGGCAGCCCGCTGCGCTCTGCCAGCCTCAGGGCACCGATACAAAGCTTTGTAGCAGAGCAGGAGCGCAGCAGCAGTGGAGAGAGAGAGGGGGGAGGAGAAAGGCATTGCTCGGCTTGTAAGTAGCCCAGGAGGCTCAGAGAGAAGATGAAGGCTGCCTGTACAGAGCTGTGTGCAGTGTCTGACCTGTAACTTCTCTCCCAACAGAATCAGATAAGTGATTAGTGCTCCCATCCCCCAGGTCTCTGCTCTCACACTCTTAACCACTTGTTGCCTGGTATGTAGTGGCTGCTGTCTTGTAAAGGTACCTTACCCCACAGACCAAGCTCTTGTGGCCATTGTACAAGGACTGTCACCTCCTGTGTCTCCTCCTCATAGATTGTAAGCTCTTGTGGCCATTGTACAAGGACTGTCATCTCCTGTGTCCTCTCCTCCTCATAGATTGTAAGCTTTTGTGGCCATTGTACAAGCACTGTCCCCTCCTCCCCATAGATTATAAGCTCTTGTGGCCATTGTACAAGCACTGTCCCCTCCTGTGCCTCCTCCTCATAGTGTGTAAGCTCTTGTGACCATTGTACAAGCACTGACATCTCCTCTGTCCCCCTCCTCCTCATAGATTGTAAGCTCTTGTGAGCATTTCTTACCTATACTCATACCTATACAGCCATGGTAACTCTTGAGACCCAATGACTAAGTGTCCGTATAATTCTGTCTAAAGATAGACAGCGGTGTCCTCTCCAAACAGGAACATGGCTGCACTGCATCGCCCAGTTACTTTACTGTTACTTTATTAAATATTTAGCATACTATTTGGGGAAAAAACATATTTTTTATTTTTCCTCCTCTAAAACCTTGGTGCGTCTTATGGTCCATTGCGTCTTATAGTGAGAAAAATACGGGGTAATATGTATTTGCTTCTTCTGGCGCCACTAATGTCCCGCGGTCCGTCTGATCTGTGCGCCGGCCGGAAGCTCCCATCCGACACCATCCAGCGCTTACAATGCGGAGAGATGGGGACGGATGGGAGGAGCCGGTCACATCGCCTGCCGGAATATCCCTGTGCCCAGCTTCTTTGCCCTTGTAAATAAACAGGGGCACAGATCAGACAGACCACGGCATGGGACATCAGCGGCGCTGGAGGAGGTAAATACAAGTTTATTATTTTTAAATAGCTTGACCCTAAATTATTAGTTAACTCGGATAACCCCTTTAAACAAATCTTGTGTGTTACCAAAACCTACTACACTAGTATGAGCAATGAAACCCCAATCTTGTGTATTGTACTATAAATTGCAGCAATACCCTGGACCTGGAGGTACTCGCACCCCAAAGTCATATAGGCTGCAAGCAGCGGCGCCAGCCGATCTTTGCTAAGTACATGGGGCCTTACATGACCTGCATTGGGGGCACAATTTTACCATAGCTTTTTACATTGAGAATCTGTAGCAATTATGGGGGTTTTCCCCTAAAACCTATTAATAACATATGTTGTGGACCTACTTCTGGGAATTTTGACCCACATCATGCAGCAGGGCTGAATATAAGTCTGCCATACATGTATTTCCATATATAACCCTGCTGAGACCATTGGCATCTCACAGATACACTTCTGACTTAAAGGGAACCTACCACCACGAATCTACCTATAAAGGTAGATCGGGTGGTAGGTGGATGTAAGGGACGTGAGGATAGCTCTTTTTAGAGCTAATCCTCACGTCCCCGCTAACTTTTGGGAAACTTTATTGACCTAATATGTAAATTTCGCTATGCGGCTACTGGGGCGTGGAGTAGCCAGCACGAGGCTACACGGCGCGGCTACTCCACGCCCCAGTAGCCACATTACTCCTCCTACCCTGTTGTGTGCGGCGCGCAGCTCCTCGTAGCTGCGTGCCCTCGTCCGGCAAGCCGGCTACTGCGCATGCGCAGTAGCTCCGGCCTCGGAGCTGGGACTGCTCAGCCGGCGTTCTGCGCATGACGGACTACGAGGAGCTGCGCGCCGCAAGCAACAGGGTAGGAGGAGTAATGTGGCTACTGGGGCGTGGAGTAGCCGCGCTGTGTAGCCTCGTGACGGCTACTCCACGCCCCAGTAGCCGCATAACGAAATTTACATATTAGGTCAATAAAGTTTCCCAAAAGTTAGCGGGGGCGTGAGGATTAGCTCTAAAAAGAGCTATCCTCACGACCCTTACATCCACCTACCACCCGATCTACCTTTATAGGTAGATTCGTGGTGGTAGGTTCCCTTTTAAGGACACCTGACTTACAGACGACCCATAGTTACAGACTGATCTCTCTCCACTGTGACCTCTGGTGAAGCTCTCTGGATGTAAGTCCCAGGCTGCAATGATTCGCTATAGGTGTCTGTAATGAAGTTGGATTGATAATCCTTGTTACCTTGAGAGCACAAAACTTTTAACTCCAGAGAAAAAAATTTCCTGTGATTTTCAAATGATAAAATCTACTTGTTCCTACTTGCATACAAATTCAACTTAAGAACAAACCTAAAGAACCCATCTTTTATGTAGCCTGAGTGTCTGATGTAACTGCTCTGCTCAGCCCCCCAGCTGCTGCCCCCCTGAGGACTATGGGGCCACAGCTCACTTGGGGACCACACGAGCCTCTCACAGACATGTACCTGATAGATATGAGCAGACCTGAAGTGTAGGTTTGGGTTCACAGTTTGAGCGTGTTCCTCCCGAAACGGACATACTGCCAGAATGGCTGTATTTACAGCCTACACTTTGGGTCCGTTCATCTCTGGTCCCTGATGCACCGAGCAGCTTCCCCGTTGAAGGAGACTATGGGCCACAGCTCTCTCAGCTTCTCACATGTCCCTGATGTAACTGCTCAGCTCAGCCCCTGCTACAGGAGTCCCGGGAACTATAGGCCTCAGCCTCTCAGCACTGTAGTCCTGGGTGAAGAGGGAGGGTGTGGCCTCATTAGCTCCGCCCACCAAAGATCCCGGCCTAAAGGAAGTTGTAGAGCGCCTGCTGCAGCCTCTTGCGCCTTGCTGCTAATACCATTCCTCCCCTACTGTTTATTCATGAGCAGCATCTCATTTTGCCAATCCCTATAAGGTTCACCCTGGGCTTTCTAATTGCTAGTCTTCTCCTAGAGAATATATCTATAAGAAACTGCCCCTCCCTGGGTCATGTAGTTTTGGAGGAAACCTGCAGATGATCTTTCATAGTGATCTTTTTATATTTCAGGGTTGTGTTGTAATGCAAAACAGCGATGAAGGAAAATGTGTCTCCCCTTCTGAAGGTAAGGAAGTTTGGTGTCTTGTTCAGCCAGTGATATTATAGGGAAATTTTGGGATTAAATACCTCTTTTGTGTTAATCCTCAGAGTTGGACAGTGAAGTGTACACCCGGTTTATGAAGAACCACAAATGCTATGATCTTATCCCCATCAGTTCGAAGCTGGTGGTCTTTGATACCTCTTTGCAGGTGAGCAGATGTGTCCTGTCTTGCAGGTCCCGGCGGTTGGTACTTTGTGCTGTAAGTTGCCTTATGTCTTGCAGGTGAAGAAGGCCTTCTTTGCACTGGTCAGTAATGGTGTGAGAGCAGCCCCCTTGTGGGACAGCAAGAAGCAGAGCTTTGTGGGTAGGTCACTGGACTGATATAATAATCCCTTGCATTGGAGAAAGCATGTCTTGATTGTATTTTATTGCTTTTTCAATAAAGGTATGCTTACCATCACAGACTTTATTAATATTCTTCACCGTTACTACAAATCTTCCATGGTAAGTTGTCATTCCTGGGAATCTTTGGTAACCATCCACAGTCTCTCCACACTGTCAGTCATTTCGGTGGGCTCCTTCTGTTTGAGGAGGGCTTGTCAGCCTTTCACACTTGTCAGTTGAGCAATTTAATTTATTGATTTTGGGTCACCTATTTCCATAACAGATTTGTTCCTCTGTTATTCCTACTATAAATGTATAAATTAAATCTGTGTCTTTCTTGATTGGCGTGTCCTCTGTCGCCTGTTACAAGGGATATTACATTTATAGATATAAGAGGAGATGACCCAGAATTGTTATCAAAAGGAGAAATCCCCAACATTTGCTAAAAATAGACTGACCCGTCCTCTTCCAGCAATCTTATCCTCATCATCCTCCTTGCTGACACATCTACCGTTTCCTTTCTGTGTCTTTCTCCGTCCTCTTACTCTGCCCTTTCATTTACCCTGTAGAGCCATTTCCTATGTGGTCTAGGCTAAGTTTACACTGTCAGCAATAAACATTTTTTATTTTCCATTATAGGAGCAGAGCTGAATAGTGATGCAAAAGGAAGACCTTCCATTTATTATCAGTTACTGTTGACTTAGAGGGAGGACTTACTTTCTCATAGCTCTGGCTGTGTTTTTTAGGGACCACATTATCTACCCACTATCTATCTTATCTGTCTCTCATCTAGACTGCTGGATGTCACAATGCACCTTTATTTTAGCTTATTCTATATGTCACAACTTTTGATACCAAGGTTTTGCATTTACAGCAAAGCAATATCAATGTTAAAGGGATTTTCAAGGCTTACTAGAAAACCCAGGCAATATTAAAATTACACCTATTTGTTGCTCAGCCATCACATGTACAAGCATAGTGACATCTCCTTGGACCTTCACTCTTCTTGCTCATTTCCTTGGCATATGTCCACCTTAAGGCTACATTCAGACACACATGTCGGCGCCCAGGAGAGGAGGTGGAGAGGATGAGCACTAACCCCCGACCCGCTCCATAGGGTTATATGGCGCACGGTGCGTATGCCGAGAAAAGATGTACCGCTCCTGTACAGTGCCGTGCACCCATTACCGGCCTATACGGCCATGTGAGTGAGCCCTAAAGCTGTATTCACAGAACAGTATTGTGGTCAGTATTCTTACACCACATCCAGGAGGGAAATCTTCAGAAAGAAACTAATGAAGACAAATGAATAGTTTAGAGCTGTTCTTTTTTTACTTAAATACAGAGCATAAAATGGCTGTGTGATTGTACATTTACCAGTGTGACACCCGTCTGGCTCTGTATACAGCGGATATCGTTCAGAGAGATTACTGTCCATAGTCTGACTTGGGAGTGACTTGTTATAGAATGTAGTATTGATGAGTGGTTAAACTATGACTTTGTTCTGTGTTATCAGGTGCAGATATATGAGCTGGAGGAGCATAAGATAGAGACCTGGAGAGGTGAGTGTTGGCTCTTTGGTTAATATTTGGCAAAAGATTATAACTTAAGGTAACGGTGCACATGTATCATAGTTTTTCGACTGCTACTTTTTCAAGTTTCCTGAAGTTAATCATTGCTTATTGCAATGTATCTCACGTTTTTTTGTAATAATTTGCCTGTTTAGTCTCACTTTTATGACTTTTTGTTTCGGTGAGCAACTTTTTAGTCCCAAATATTAGCTGCGAAAGTAAGTCTGGGTTCCGCATGCTCTGTTTTGCAACTTTTTAGGTACAAAAATGGGGCAAATTTGGAGTCTAAAACTCGCAGAAAAGAAACTAACAGCTGCAGTATAAAGATACATACGGTACACCGCATGAAATCTTTCGACCAGCAAAGTTCATTAGTGCATTAGTAACCAATAAACTAAAATTCAAAAAGCATGAGCAATTTCAGATGCATTTCACATGAATTAATCCTTCCCCTGCCAGGCTTTTTTGGAAATTTTGTTGTATTATTGGCCAGAGACATTTTTACAGTTTTGACATTTGCAGATAAAACCGAAATTACCCCACCCAACATCAACAACAGTTAACACTCTCAAAAATGCTAAAACAAAAGCAATGCAATATTTTCCAATCCCCAAATGTGTTTTAATATCAGTAACACACAAAGTGGAAAGCTCCTATTCTGTAAAAAAAAAAAATTTTTTCAGAAATCAAAGCCTACCATCTATACAAAAATAACTTTTTAATTAATACACACAACCGCCTTCATGCAACTTTTCAGCAAACTGTGATAAAATGCAAAAATTACATCAAAATTCTAAATTTCCACTAGAATGTGTACAAATCCATAATACTTATATAAAAACTGTAATATGTGAGTAGATAAAGCATACCTCACATGTGTATATTCACCAAAATATGCAGCATAGGAAATGTTAATTCCACGGGGCGTGACAAACCGTTTTTGAAAAAAAAAAATAGCACTGAGGTTCACTCCGATATATTGTTATATAATGCCTTACACAACATTTTATCCAAATTAAAAAAATATATATATCCATAAACCAAGCTTATGAGATAAGAGGTCACTTTTAGGTGGGTATCATATGTGAGCCCTTTTATTAGCAGCACAGTACCGGAACCTTCCACAGTTCATTCGAATTTGTGTTAGAACACCATAACATAGGTATAAACAATGCACTGGTGCTGGGAAATACTAAAAGCTGTGTGTTTTTTGTTCAACCTTTTTGGACAAGTTCTGGATCGCGGTTATAATATGTAGCCACAATACGATTAAATGTTGACAATTGCTCCGCATATGAAAATCAGAGATCAAGTGTGCTCTTTGATTGTTTTGTGTAGGATAGGGTGAAAAACGTGAACATTAGTTCATATTATTGCTTTACAAAACTACAGATAAAGTCCATATTTTTGTCAGCTGTGAGAAGCTTCTCTGTGCACCCTCCTCCTGCCGGCCAAGGAGCTGGAAGGAGGAGCACACTTCAGAGGGCTATAACGAATAACAATAATTTGTTTACACTGAAAGAGGCGAATCTCCTCTTTCATATGAATCTATGATTGTGTTTCTAAGTGCCAGGGATTTAAAAATATTGTAAAAATTACTGGGGTCTGGTGTGATTTATGTATTTAAAAATCGTACCTATAATTGTCTAAGTTATGGCTCCTAGAATCCAGGACGCATCTCATACATCCTTTGCCAACAAGGAGGCTGTCCCTGGCAGGGAAAGAGTTAAAGGATGCCTGTGAGCAGAAATTGACCTAATGAACCACTACCAGTAAGTTTATTTTGTGGATGATGCCATCACGTTGGGCCATGATAGAAATATAATCTGGAAGGTGTGAAGATGCTTCTCAATGTACTGGTAGTGGTTTAGAAGATCACTTTCCCCTGACAGGTTCCCTGATAGTATAGAGTTGTAATCGTATGAGGCTGCCCATACACGAAGTCCCAACCACTCTTAGCAACCAATGGCCATGTGATAAACCAGGCACGAGAGAGTCATTGGTGTGTGGTCACTGGGCACCATGGGTGGACAAATTCTGTCTTTTATCCTAAAGGCACATGACTGAGCTTTTAAAAAATTTTTTTAAACTATTTTCAGAAGTTTACTTGCAAGATTCCTTCAAGCCATTGGTCAGCATATCGCCCAGTGCCAGGTGAGGAGCAGTGTGGTGCCAGTTTGTGTTCTGCACGAAGGTTACAAATCTTGCATTGTACATGTATTATTCTTCTATCCATCAGCTTGTTTGATGCAGTCTCATCCTTGATAAAGAACCGTATTCATCGTCTTCCAGTCATTTCTCCAGACTCTGGAAATACATTGTATATATTAACACACAAACGCATCCTTAAATTCCTCAAGCTGTTTGTAAGTCCATCTCCGTTCTTCATCAGTTATTGCGTCTTTAGTTCTGTGTTGTCTTTAGTGTCTTACTGCCTGATTTTCTCCACAGATGTCTGAAATGGAGAAGCCGAGTTTTGTGACTCAAACGTTGGGGGAATTAAAGATTGGCACTTACGATAACATAGCAAAGGTTCATCCCAACACTCCTGTATATGTTGCTTTGGGTATTTTTGTGCAGCGTCGGGTCTCTGCTTTGCCAATTGTGGATGATTCTGGTAAATACATGTATTTTATGTATGGAAATTTAATAGCAAAATGCAGTCTTTTCTATTTTACAGTTACAACCTTTAAGATCACCTGCTTGGTAAAGCAGGTAGCTGGTAAAAATTGATTAGTAAATGAGTGACATCTTAAGAATTGGCGTTGCCCTCTTTCCCACGGCCACCCAAAATTGGCAAACATATAAATTTGTGGCTCTCATTAACATGAAAAGAGAGTGGCCGCACGTGTCCAGCAAACTCTCCGTTAGTTCGGGAAGCGGTGAGTGAACCCCTGTTCTCGGAGAAAAGTGCGGGTCTCACCTATAGCCCTCACCCATAAATGGACAGCATAGGTGAATATGACAATATGTAGAATATTTATGAGGGAGTTGGGATAGAGCTGACAGCTGTGCTGTGTGTTTTGCTGTCAGCACAAATGAGATGTTTCAACCACTGCTAAACACCAGGCGCTTGTGGGAAAACTATGTTGTTAGTTGTACCTATAAAACATGGAGGTGCTGCCTGGTATATTTACTGCAACAAATTATATTATTTGCTTGTTTGTATAAAAGCTCAATAGAGAATTTCCAGTAAAAAAAAAAAGGCAGTTCCGGGATTACATACAAGATTCTGTAGGTTTGTTCCTAAGTTGAATTTGTCTGTAAGTCGGAACTGTATATTTTATAATTGTAACTCCTGACAAAAATGTTTTCGTCTCTGTGACAATAGGAGTTTAAATAGGTTTGTTCCTAAGTTGAATTTGTCTGTAAGTCGGAACTGTATATTTTATAATTGTAACTCCTGACAAAAATGTTTTCGTCTCTGTGACAATAGGAGTTTAAAATTGTTGGATTGTCATAAGAATCAGTAGTAACAATAAAGCTTACCGTATATACTTGAGTATAAGCCAAGGTACCTAATTTTAACACAAAAAACTGGGAAAACTCGAGTAAAAGCCTAGAGTGGGAAATGCACTAATCACAGCCTCCAGCCAGTATATAGCTGGCCAACCCCCTGCCCCCCAGTATATAGCTATCTACTCCCCCCCCCCTCCCATCTCCAGTATATATCTAGCCAACCCATGTCCCCTAGTATATAGCCATACAGCCCCTGTCCCCATTATACAGCAAGTCAGCTGATGCCCCTAGTATATAGCCTGCCGGCCCCTGTTCCTCAGTATATAGCCAGCCCCTGCCCCCAGTATACAGCCAGCCCCTACGTCCCAGCATATAGCCTGCCAGCCCCTACGTCCCAGCATATAGCCTGCCAGCCCCTACGTCCCAGCATATAGCCTGCCAGCCCCTACGTCGCAGCATATAGCCTGCCAGCCCCTACGTCGCAGCATATAGGTGAGTACAGTATTAATTTTTTTAGTAAAAGCCGAGTTGGGGTTTCCACCATATTTTTTGTGCTGAAAAACTCGGCTTATACTCGAGTATATACGATACTTTCAGACTCCTTTTGATCTTGTAGCCTAGGGCTAAAATACAGTAAATTACCAACATCCAGAGGTACGTTTGTAACTAGGGGTCGTCTGTAAGTCAGGAACCTCCTGTATATAATTTTCCAAAATGGAATCCTTATAGAGCCATCTCATGGCGTTTTACTAAGTTCCTTGATGTCATGATTGTGTCTTGGCAGGTCGGGTAGTGGATATCTATTCCAAATTTGATGTCATAGTGAGTACTTTTCAGTTTTTACAGATGTTTAATCCTTGTACCCATTCATATGTTATAAGGTTTACTTTTATCACTTTCTAGAATTTAGCAGCTGAGAAAACCTACAACAATCTGGATATCACTGTGACGAAGGCTCTTGGACATCGTTCTCATTACTTTGAGGGTGTACTTAAGTGTTACCCGCACGAAACTCTTGAAACTATTATAAACCGCCTTGTGGAAGCAGAGGTAATGTGTGATGTAAGGGAATGTTTTCAGGACAACAATGGGGGAGACAGAATTCTGTCGTAGTTTGCACTAAAAAACTGTCTGCACCACATTTTTAAAGGTTTTAGACAGTTTTCTGGCTCTCCTGCGACTAGCTCGACAAAAGGGGCGCAGCCTTGAAAAGGGGGCATTGCATCACATCAAAAAAGTCATTGCGCCACAAATACTGATAATCCGACAGAACTGTGTCCTAATTTTCTGGCGTAAAGTAAGCCAACTGATAGGAGGTGCAGAGTAGGACTAGACAGTCTTATACTACACCAGATTTATCATCCGGCACCAGACACTTACATGAATCTGGTGCAGAATAAGACTCTCTAGTCTAACTCTGCACTGTCTAACCTTAGGACACTTTTTATAAATCTGCCCCTATGAAAGTATTCAATGTAAGTGAAGTTGTGTCCGCTAGTGCCCTAGTTCATGTGCATCTAGGGCCTGCGGCGTTGGTGACTTTCATCATTTATGTGATGGCTGCAGCCAATCACTGGCCCTGGAAGTCATGTATTGTACATGAGACAAGTGATTGGCTATTGCAGTTACATGAATGATATACATGATATAAGGAACACTTCCTCGTAGATCCAGGCACCGAGACTGTGGCATTCTTCCATATTTGTTATCCATGGCCTCCTTCCTGTTTGAAAATTATGGTAATGAGCATACTCTAGCCCCTCTGTGATCTGGCTTTAGAGGCTCTTGCAATTTCTCGTCCCGCTGCTCCCTCACTGACAATACAGCAGGAAGTGCTCACTGTACAACTGCTGAGGAAGTAATGGTGGGGCAATGTAACAGCTTGTAAATCCAGATCACATAAGGGGTTAGGGTAGCTCCTCAGGCTCATTAGCATAATTTTTAATGTTGATTTTTAGAAGATAAAAGCCATGGATAATAAATATAAAAAGATTACCACAGTCACGGTGCCTGGATCTATGAGTAAGTGCCCCTGATCATTCGATCATTCTTAATTTTGATGGTAGATTTCATTTGAAATTAAAGGAAATTTACCATTTGTTTTTATGTATTGTGAACCAAACATACCTTCAGAATTCTGTAGCAACCGTGATGCAGAAACATATCTTGTTTAAAGGAAAACTACCACCCGGATGAAGGAGAGTAAACCAAGAACACTGACATGCTGGTGTGCGCCCCTTCTGGCAGGATCTGGGAATAAGAAGCTTAAAGAAGAGCAGATCCTGCCAGGAGGGAGCACAACAGCATGTCAGTGTGCTTGGTTTACAATCCTTAATCCTGGTGGTACATGTCCTTTAATCCACGAACCTAGTGGTTTAGCTCAAAAATAATTGTAAAATTCAGGAAAGCTGGGTGAAGACTGGCCTTTGTACATAAAAGAGCTGCCTGAACTGTCCAGACAGGACTAATCAATCTGAGCTGGATGACTCCTACACAACAACTAAGGGTTGGTGCAGCAAATGATTACTCCTGCCTGTCAGGGACAAGACAGTGATGAGGTATTCTCGGCTTATGCTGGGCAGAACAAGGCTGGAGCAGTGCATAATTTGGGTAAGAAGAGACAGCCTCATTATCATAATTTTATAATAGTTTTTTTTTCCAGCAAAACCACTCTGTTCAGAGATCGTGGAATTTTTTTTTCCAGTTTTCCAGCACATTGCATGGAATATTAAGTGGTGTCACTAAAAAGTACAATCTGTCCCGCAGATAACAAGCCATAACACATCTCTGTAAACGTAAAAATAAAAAAGTTATTGCTTTAGGATTGAGGGGAGTAAAAAACAAACGCTAAATCGAAAAAAAGGCTCTGTCCTTTAAGGGTTAATAGGTTAAATTCTACTGACAGGATCCCGTTAAAGGACACCTGTCATCAGGTCTGTCACTTGTCCTGTCACTACTACCTGTTGGAGCAGCTCACAAGGATCCCATTCCAGCCATTATCTAGTTATTTCATACATTAATCATTATAAAATCATCTATTCTTATTTATGTAAATGAGGCTAGTCACATGGTCAGAGGCAGTGATGTCACCCCTGTTCACTCCCCGTTCCTCTCCTCCCCCTGCTCATGTCTGTGTGTAATGTATAGTAAAGCATTGCTAATGTGTGTGCTGCATCTGCTGACATGCTGCATCCTCCTAATACACAGAGACACAGACATCAGCTACACAAGTACCTGACATGTTCTGCTATAACATGGCTGCAGCCTGGAGCTGTTGTATCTCTCCTATACACACACAGGGGGCGTGGCCACCAGCACCAGGAAGCACATCATTATACAGCCTCACATCATTATACAGGCTGTCAGTCAAGCACTGGGGGTGTGGCTGTACCTCCCACTCATGAATAAGGAGGACAGCTTGAATATGCTAATGACTCATTGGACATTTCACAGGTCATTTGCATACAGCTTTAGGACCTCATTGCTTAAGTTTACAGGCATGCAGAGGTACAATGAAGGGATAGAGGCAATGCTCTCTAATGGCAGTTTATGAAAATATATTTAGTTTAGGGGGGTTATTTTAAGTATTCATAAATCCTTTATTAAATGCTGAATGAAAATCTTATCTTATCTTAATATTGATCATGCACTGAAATGCTACTCCAGAGAGTGCGTGGAAATGGCGTCATATGTCCCCATCTCCTAATGATTGTTGCTTATCTTCTTAGGTGCACAGGCTGGTGGTGGTGGATGACAATGATGTAGCCAAAGGCATCGTGTCTCTCTCTGATATTCTACAGTGTCTGGTTCTGACCACTGGAGGTGAGGGATCACTGAATGTCTGTGGATGGTGCAGAGTATATTTAGTGTTGTCTCCTGATATTTATCTTGTCTAATTCCTCAGGTGTGAAGAGTCCATGACCGTCCTGGCTGCGTCCCATAACCTCCGCTCTGCAGTATAGTGATGTACACAAAGTCCCAGCACTTTTTCAGGTCTAGAATCCAGATAGCAATAAACTGAATATCCTTCAATTGATCTGGCAGAGAACTGAGGAGGCCGAAAATCCTGTACCTGCAGAATTGATCACAAGCAATACTTTAGGGCATTACTAAAGATGGGCCAACAATATGAGAATTGTGAAGGCCTGCTAGACCAGCCATGGCAAGTACACAGTATTGAAGGCTCGCGCAGAGTCACCTGAACATTGTTATGTACATGGCACTACTTTCTACTATTATAAAGCATTTTTACACAGTATCCTTAGAGAACAGAATGGAGATGACCTGATGTTTTGGCAAATTCATCTGGTTTGGCTGATGTATAATATCGGGGCACTCATATCCTGTGAAGTCCCATAGTATACTGTATGTGGAACATCTAGCGTCAGGGCCACATCACAGTTTTTTTTTTACAAAAGTTTGTATATACTTTTTACTTGACTGACGCATGACACGCCATTTTTTCTTTTCCAATTTTTAGATTTTCATTCCACTGTCCTTTTCGGACTATGTAGATTCTGTTTGCATTCAGTATAGATTTCCTTAATTCTGAAATGTGGCCAGGAGATTTATTACATGTTTTGTGCCCTTCATGTTCCCAAAGTGGACACGTTATGTCCCGATAATTATATACAATGAATAAAATTCACTTTTTTTCCTAATTGGTTTGTGATGTTTTCTTGGTGGGCTTTATCCACAACACAATGTATATCCGATGTGAAATGACGGTGATATGTTATAACAAAAGTAGGTGGAACTCCACATCCTGGATCCATGTAACTCCATTTAGATTTTAGGGCGTGTGAATTGGTTTTGCTTGAGACCAGATACTTAATTTCTGGTATTGAACAAAGAAAAGCTTTGAAGCAGTGTCCACAGAGTGAATCTAACCTAATTTTAAAAGTCGAGTTTAGAAGGAAGGAGGCCATGGATAACCTGCATTAGAATATTACCACAGTCACGGTGCCTGGATCGATGAGTAAGTGTATAATTCATTATTTTGATGGTAGATTTCCTTCAATCTATATAAAAGCATACAATAAAGGCTTGCAGTTGTGTCAGTAGTATTAGCAGGAAATTCCCATATACATATGTAAAATAACTTCTACTTCCACCAAAAGGATGAAAACAAATAGTTTTTTTTTTAAAGTATTTATTTTTGCAATTTTTGAAGTTTTATACAATTAAAATAAACAAAACCGAAGAACAAGATTGTCTGTTACATATTTCCTTCCCCCCATTACAGGATTATTATACAACAGCCATGGTAACAGTCAGGTTCTTGCTGCGTTCCAAAACTAACTGAGGGATATTACACAGTAAATGACAGCAGGATACTGTAGCCAGACATCTTGATATAACACAAATAACTATTGACACATAGACAATCAGTCACACACACACACACATACCAGCACGCTCAGTCTCCTTCATCATGGAGAGGAGTATAAATCACATGTGATTATAAGGCTGTATGGGGAGTCGCGCACCATCTGGACCAGATGCGGTCAAACTTCTGGGGACACTTCCTGTTGGCATACAGGGATCTGTAGTGGGGAATGACACTGTTAATGAGTAATATCCATCTTTTTAATGGAGGGGGCTCCTGGTCCTTCCAGGTCATCACCACCACTTTACGGGCGTAGTATAAGACAAACCTAAAGAAAATTTTGTCATAGTGGCCATTGACAACCTCATTTATGATGCCGAGGAGACACACAGAGGGAGACAGTAAACGTGGGAAGTCAAAGTGTAGATTTAGGAATTCCAGCACTTCGGACCAGAAGACATGAACCCTAGGGCAGGACCAGACACAGTGCAGGAAGGATCCGACATCAGCCTGACAGCGAAAGCAAAGGTCATTGGGCATTGCTCCCATGCGGAATAATCTAGCAGGGGTGAAATATACTCGATGGAGGAATTTAGATTGGATCAGGAAGTCCCTCGCACTCACTACAGATGTGAAGTAGGACAGTTCGACCTCCCTCCAGTCATCATCCGACAGGTCAGGGATATCCTGTCTCCAGCGTTCACGGGCTCTATCAAACGGTCTGGACTTTTGCTCTTGTAGGAGAGCATAGCACTGAGTGAGCGGCTTAGGGAGGTCCGGGGTACTCATCAGAGTCTCTAGTTTGGAGAATTTCACTGTCAGGCTGAAGGAGCCGAATTGGGCTTTGAATGCGTGTCGCAGTTGCGTGTAATGGAAGCTGGCCGTATTGGGTACCGTATGTCTCTCCCTTATCTCGTTAAAGCTGAGTAATTCTGCGTCCGGAGACAAGAGCTGACCTACAAATTTCACCCCCGCCGCCCCCCACATTGTCCAGCCTGGGAGGGAGAGGAAGTGAGAAAGCCACGGATTGAGCCACAATGGAGTCCTGGGCGAGAGAGGGGGAGAGCTGCCCGGTTCTACCAGGGATTGCGCCCTACGCCAGCACACTGCTACCGTACGTAGGGGAAGTGGGGTATCAGATGGGGACTTATACCTGTACAGCAGGTTTGTAAGGGCCTCGTAAGAACCCAATGAAAACAAATAGTTAACTAAACATTGCAATATAGTGTCCTCATGACAGTGAAGGGGGGTTAACATGGCACTTTATACATTATTGGTGATAGCATCTGATTGATTCTAGTGTGGAGTTTAGACCCCTTTGTTTGGTCTGGTGGGTAATATTTGTTAATTCTCCTCTTGGAAATTTTTTCCTTGCGTAAAATGACATAATTAAATGAAGACACATGTGTAAAGCAATGGCCCTGTGTCTAATCTTCCTATTGTAACACTCCCTAGATCAGTGATGGTGAACCTTTTAGAGTTGGCGTGCCCAAACTTCAACTAAAAGCCACTTATTTTATTGCAAGGTGCCAGCACAGCAATTTAAGAAGTAATTTTTTTTTCTCCTTTTTCTTTGACAATTTTCAATTTTTCAGCCTCCTAAGGACACCAACACAGTTGAAAGGAGGAGGGCAAATTTGCCTATCATTGTAGGAAGATTCTCCAGGAAGATTCTTTGAGTCCTGTGTGGTGACCTTCATGCTGGGGTGATGGCCCGGGTGCCCACAGAGAGGGCTCTGAGTGCCGCCTCTGGCACCAGTGCCATAGGTTCGCCACCACTGCCCTAGATGAAGTGACGGCGAAATGTAGGACGGGTTGCTGTGGTGGTGGTCTGTCATGGATATCATGCAACGCCCTGGTGGGTAATGTGATTATCTGTACCTTTGTATGCATACCATGTCATGTCCACTTGGACAATGAATAGGGGATGGACAATGAATAGGGGATGTACATGTGATTGATTGTGAAGACCACCACCACACTGTTTTGTGGATTTTTATAACCGTTTTTAACTTTGTGTTTGGATTGCTTTGATTTTGTTGTAAATATATATTGGAAATATTGTTTCATTTTAAGTGCAGTTAGTGTTTATTATATGGTTCATGACTACTTCTTCCTATATGCTCATATTGGTTAAATTAAAATTAATAAAATTTAAAAAAAAAAAAAAATCTTCCTCTTGTAGCTTGTGTGGAGACTGGCCGGGATCCTGTTCCAGTTGTAAAGAGATGGTTTGCATAAATGTTCTTATCAAAACACTTCACATGGAATTGCTTCCGGGTATTTGACTATCACCCATAAACAAATCATTTTCTGGATTCCTATTGTGCTGAGCCGATAAAACATCAATGTACATGTCTTTAGTCAACTGTTGCTCCTCTCTTTCCATAGAAAGCACATATGAAATCATAGGATTATTATTAAGGTCTTGCATGCAGGTAGGTGGCTTTTTCACCTGTATAACCAGTTAGTATTTACAATGTATTCTGGATTATTACTAAATGAAGATTTTGGTTAGTTTGACACGTAGGCGGGATAGATTACATAACACTAATTTCTGGTTGATATGCTGCCTCTCACTACTCCCTAACTATATTGGTTTCTCCTAATCACTGACATATATTGAAGATGCTTATATAAAGCATATCTCTATCGTGTATTTCAATAGATTATTGGATCACATATGACAGTCTAATCTCAAATGAGTTTCAGCACAAAGTGGAAGGTGTCCCTGATATATAAGCAGCTATACCCGACTTAGATCTCTATTATTTAATTTCACAATTGTTATCTCAATGGACAGTTTCAACCCTGCAAATACCATCCAGACATTTCCAGTAGGTCATGTAACCTGTATAGACTCTGGTATAAAGTATAATCATGGCCATTCCATTACACTGCTAGGTGCCATACATGGGGACATGAAGCCGTCTGTCCCGGGGAGATGTTTTCTTTGTTGTGCTAGGGTACAGGCTAGCTGAATTGTGCTGAGTACGAGGACCTCTTGTGCTGCTAAATCCCTGTTTGCTCAGTTGAGTGCATTCTGTAACAAAGCAGCTCCTTTGCTGAGTTGCAGCAGAGCTGGATAGAGACTGTACAGAGGGGGTTTGAAGCTGCTGCAGGTGAGTGTAAACATGTAATGTAGTGTCTAGTATGGCAGCACAGCTCTAGAAGGGTTAAAACAAAAGAAGTAGAGATGTATAACAGGATACATTTCAATAGTATGTTAAAGCCTATCAATCACCGGATCAAGGAGTTATTGGAGTTTGGAGCCCCTCAGGCTTATTTGCATAATTTTAAAAGCCCTTTTTTTTTCTTTAAAACCAGGGCATAAGAAGCTAAAAGAACAGTGTGTGTCGGTGTGCTTGGTTTACAATCCTTGAGGTGGTGATAGATGTCCTTTAAAGGCTTTGTACTCGTACAACACTCAGTGACTTCCTAATTTGCATCATAAGTAATATCTTAAGTTTCATTTACCTGTACAGATCACAATGTGGTAACTATTTGTAACCAGTGGAGTGTCTGAAATATGCAATGAATGATCAAAATAAACTGATTGGTTGGGGAATCTTTGCTGTAAATGAAAAAACTGATGTTTAACTCCTTCCAGTCAATGCCATTTTTAATTTTTGCATTTACATTTTTGCCCCCTTCTTTAAAAATCCGAAACTTTTTTCTTTTTCCATGTACAGAGCTACATAAGGGCTTGTTTTCTGCGTAACAAATTGTACATAGTTACCTGGAGGCAGCATGATATAGAGCAGGAGGAACAAAGCAGAATGTGAAAACAGACCTATCTGCAGGCAGAATGTTATAGAGCAAGAGGAGCTACAGATTGTAAATAGTGCATTATCTCCAAGCAGCATGTTATAGAACAGGAGGAACTGAGCAGGTTGTACATGGTGCCCTATCTACAAGCAGCATGTTATAGGGCAGGGGGAGCCAAGCAGATTTTACACAGTGGGCTTATTTACTAAGGGCGGCAGATCGCTTTTTTTGTCGGACTGTTCATGGTTTGCGGGATTTGCGCCGCTGGGACAGGTATTTAGCAGGGGATTGTGTTGCACGCAGTCGGATTTTGGCGCAGCTGCGCTGGCTTTCATGTGACAAATTGGGGGGCGTGCCGTCGGACGATCCGACGGATTCGGACTGAGCACAGGATTTAACTTTCAATTTGTGTCACAAGACATTGCACCTACATACACCAGGAAGAAGAAGGTGAACTCTGTCGGATCTGAGCAGGGAAGCGACACATGCAGGAAATCAGGCACATGATCTAAGTGGATCGTGACACGGTGCATTATCATCGGACAATGCACTGAGGCCGGGTAAGTAAATGTGCCCCAGTTTCTTATCTCCAAGGAGCATGTTATAGAACAGGAGGAGCTGAACAAATTGGTCATAGTTACCTACCTCCAGGCATCATGTAATTTGACAGGAGGACCTGAGCAGCTCGTAGATAGTGCCCTATCAGCAAACAGCATGTTATAGAGCAGGGGGAGCCAAGCACATAGTACATAGTATCTTATCTACAGGGAGCATGTTATAGAGCAGGGGGGCCAAGCAGATTGTAAATAGTGTCCTATCTGCAAGCCTGTTATACAGCTAGAGGAGCTGAGCAGATTGTACACAGTATCTTATATGCAAGGAGAATGTCATAGAGTGGGAGGAGCTGAACAGTTTGTTCATAGTTTACTATTTCCAGGCAGCATGTTATGTAGCAGTAGGAGCCGACTAAATCACTTCTATCAATATTAATAGTATTAAAGATAAGTGTCACTTTGGGCCATCAGTCATGTGCACTCTTATATTAGTGGATGTGTGGGAGTCTTACATTGTATTGACCACAGTAATGAAGACTTTATTATTTATTTGCTTTAAACATATTAAATACAATAATTGGGATTCCTTAGCTTGGAGGAGGCTGAGGCATAAGTAATATAACTAGAGCGGGGGCTTACATCCATGCCAGTATGTAGATGCCTGCTGATGTCCCTGGGCTGAGCACAGTTGTATGTTTTCTACACCAAGCAGTAAGTACATCTCACTGTCCATACTTGTTCTGTCCTAGAGTAACGTTTGCTTTTTCAAAATGTATTCTGCAATGGTTCAAATTATATCAATTTATGTGAATAATTGCATTTTAATCTGTAAATATATATTTTTGTTAGGATATAAAACAGTATCCATCCTTTTTTTCTTTTCATAGTTAACCCTATTATGGTGGGACTTTGACATACAAGATTCTGTGTACTTCTAAAACTTTCACCACTACAATTTAGACATTTATTATACAGACATTTTATTTATATACAGGTTATTTTTTCAACATTCATTTTTATTGTATTTTATAATAACATTACAATTACCATAAAAATGTAAGGTTATAAAATAAATAGGGGACTGTAAAAACACCCGCCTTACAGACAGACTGGATGCTGATAATTTACTGAGCTTTACCCACAGGTTGCAACGATCAACTGAAAGAGTTAGCAAAAGTGTCAATGAAGCTTTATAATAAGGCGTTGTTGCAAAGACAACCTAATTTTTTTTAAAAACCAACTCTCTCTAATATACTAATTTGTCTGGAGTTAGTTACAAAATATACCAGTTCCGCCTTGCATACAAATTCAACTTAAGAACAAAACTTCAGAACCTATCCTGTATGTATCCCTGGGACTGTCTGTACACGTCTGCTCCAGGTTCTTCCCATGTGTATGATTAGCATAACTAAGTGATAGCGCCACCTTTTGGCAGCACTGATTATGTATAATTATGTTTTTTTATGTCATTATTTCTGCCATCAGCTACTAGATGGTATAAGGTTAGGAGTTGGTAAACCCAGTTTCTAAATGCCTTGCAGCCACATATAACTGTAGCTGAGATTTAGGAGATGAGGAGGAGTGGAGGAAAAGTCGGCTTATAGAATTTTGGATACTTGGATTCGAGGAGAAGAGAATTTCAGGAAATAGATGCTTCAATTTTATTATATCTTTATATGAACAGGCGTTCCCCGACTTAAGAACACCCGACTTAGACGGACCCCTAGTTACAAATGGACCTTTGGTAATTTCCTGTACTTTCGCCCTAGTTTACAATAAACAGCTATAACAGTTACTAAAGGTGTCTGCAATTAAGCTTTATTGTTAATCCTGGTTTTTATGACAACCCAACATTTTTACAATCCATTTGTCACAGAGACCAAAAAAATTACAATGATAAAATATACAGTTCTGACTTGCATACAAATTCAACTTAAGAACAAACCTACAGAACCTATCTTGCCTGTATATCTAATACACTTAATGTGGCATACGTTTTTTTTAAAATGCCTTATCCAGTTTACTTTAATTCCATTGCAAAATCATGGTCAAACCCCTCCCTGGTTCAGTACTGAGAAAAGATGCCTCTTGGCGAGATGCCTCCAGTCTTTAGGTCTTTGTGGTACATGCCAAAATTAGATAATAAACAGAAGCTTGTGGAAATGGTGAATGGCAAAGACACACATATTGAAGCAAGATTATCTCATTTTGTTTTCCTCTTACAAATGAAGAGATTAGGGACATTGTTATTCTATTTACATCCACCATTTGTGACCTTATGGCTCATATAGCAAGTACCTTCGGCAAATTTAAAACCACTTGACTATAGTGAATGTGAGACGTGGTGGTGGTCCTTGGTGAGATGACATACCTGCAGTGCTACACCCCTCCCCACAGTGGTAGGTAACTTCACTATGGAGTAGTCGCTGCAGGCTGTAACAGGATTTTTGCTCGATTTTTTTTCCCCCTGGAAACATTACGTTTGCATAGAATTATGCTTTTCCCACACCGCTGTAATGGAAAGAAAAAGAATCACATAATATAAAGCATCTGGATTTTGTAAATGAGACAATAGAAATAACCTCCCAAGCAAACAATTGTTTGCATGGATTTATAAGGACGCATTAATAACTCCCTAGAGTGAATAGCTTTTTTTTCAGTAATGAATTTCTGTTCTTCTATAATTTTTTTTTTTACTTTTTAGAATGGACAGTCAGAGATGGATGGACATTGATGGCTCATGGGTGTACACTGCAAACCCCAGAAGACAGCCCAGCGGCCTCCTAAAATATAGTACCTTACCGGGGAGAAATCATGATAATTCTAGACCAGCCACGGATATTTCCAGAAGACCAGCAGAGGACAGAGGGAAATACGGCACTATACCTGGCAGGTAAATATCCCTATAGAAGTCATATGGACCGAACAGTCACATTATCCCCAGTGACATCTGGTCTCCATGTTTCTGTATTACTACTATTCTACCATCACAAGACGATGCTGTAAAGAGTGGATGGAAATAATAAGTTCATAATGAAGTATGACTTTATAGTTATATGACTTCTTATGAATATCACACCGAGCTCCTGTGCGGTGCTTTATTCTGTTAAGTCTGTGTCTGTGTGTATATACAAAATAAATGGATGGGGTATAAAATATATCCTAATTTGTTACATCTGTAAACTTGTAACTACAATTCATAGAGAAGGACAGATGTAATCGCAAAATATATAATCTTTATTGAGATACACAAAACATGATAAAAACACTGAAAACACCTTCAAAAACGTGTGAAAGCTCAGATCTCCCAGGCATAGGCTCACATAAGAATAGTACAAAAACATATATATATATATATATACACACCATTAAATATGATAGTTCCTAATGCTGACTTGAGACCAAACTATAATTAACCAAAAAATATATAAAAGCAGAAAGCTATCCGCAATATCAGTTGTACAAGTGTACTGTTCAGACAGCTAAAGTGCAATAAGTTTAAAGGTGCATCAAAAAATAAAGGACATAAAGTATTACCAGCAATGTAAAGGTCCTGGGGGAAGGGAGTAGAGGTGCCCTGTGTGTGTGTGTGTGTGTGTGTGTATATATATATATAATATGTATATACAGGCGGTCCCCTACTTAAGAACACTCGACTTACATACGACCGCTAGTTACAAACGGACCATTGGATATTGGTAATTTATTGTACTTTAGTCCCAGGCTACAATGATCAGCTGTAACAATTATCACAGGTGTCTGTAATGAAGCTTTACTGTTAATCCTGGTTCTCATGACAACCCAACATTTTTAAAATCTAATTGTCACAGGGACCAAAAAAGTTCTGGCTGGGATTACAATGATAAAATATACAGTTTCGACTTACATACAAATTCAACTTAAGAACAAGCCTACAGACCCTATCTTGTATGTAACCCGGGGACTGCCTGTATATATTTCCTCTTAGCCTTTGATTTTAAAAAAAAATTTATTCCTGGCTGGAAAATTGCAGAGTGACCTAATATATATATATATATTAGATTAGCGTATATACTCGAGTATATGCCGACCTGACTATAAGCCAAGGCAAATCTTGTTGACTCAAGCACAAGTCTGCGGTGGGAAATGTTACTTTTTAATAAAATGCCCAGTAGCCTCCCTTTTCTTGCTGCAGTCTTCCCTCACACTTGAAATGTACAGCTGTGCCCCTTCCCAACTTGTAAATTCTGGAGTCCAGTTTATTCGAGTTTGAGCAAATATCTTTAAAATAATAAGAAATTGGAACATAGTAAATAGAAAAAAATACAACAGAAATGTCAATGAGCATAGTGACTAGAGGGCTGCACTATGTAGGTGAGCAGCTGAAACACGGCAATGTGCCTGGACATTTTTCATACCTCCCAACTTTTGGGCTGAAGAAAGATGGACAAAAAGTGTCACAAATTATTTTGCATAATAAACCACACCAATTGCCCCGTCCCTTATACCACCCCCCCCCCACCCCTTAGCCCAAACAGTATAATACCTAGAATTAATGTTTCTTACACCAAATATTTTCACCTTGTATAATTCCCCATTCTCCCTCCTCTCTTATTGTGGTCCCTTTCTCTGCACCCCCTCTTATTATGAACCGGTCTCTCCTTATTATGTCCCTTATTGTGCCCACTCCCCTGCCCTTTATTATACCCTTCTGCCTGCTCCCCTGCTTACTGTACTTTAAAACCCAATTTAAAGTTTGCTGACAACATAACTAACAACATCCCCACACAGCACCACCGGATCACTGGATCTCTATGACAATACACAGGCTCAGTGACTGTAGTGGCGTCTAGTACCTTACAGGATATGATCTGCTTCATCAGTAGCAGGACTTCATTACCACTTCTCCCACAGAGATAAACCTATACGTACTGGGCCCACAAACCTACCCAAGCCACTTACAGTACAAAGTCACCTAGATAACAACACTGCGCTCCTAAATATATATTCTACACAATATTAAAATAGCCATTAATACAGTTTTATAATAAGAGAAACAGGCAGTGCTTTACAACTCCTTGGCTATATGTCATTTAATAGGGACTTGTAAGATTTCATTTGCTTGTGCCCTTTGAAGTTAAGATCAAAACTAAACATATTCTACCTGGGTGGAGGAATGATATGCAGACAAGCCTGACAGAGATGTACCGATGTCCTTTGGGAGACTAAGGTGAGAGTAGTTTTTGTTACATAGTTTCTATATAAAGATGTTGCTATGTTATAACTTTTATCTTGGTGTCAGCTCAAATATACTTTTGTTATATAGTTGTGCTTATACTTTGTGGAGCAGGTCCTGTGTATATGGGTTATGTATTTGTAATGGACGTTTTTTTTCAAGTTAAAGTCAAATGTTAATGGCAACCAGTTCACACAAGCAGAAGTAATACTGGCAATACCATCAGTTTGTAATATGTATTTTGGGGCTGGCAGAGCCTTAAAGGGAACCTGTCACCAGGGACCTAATTTTTCACTAAAGACAGATTGTAAAAGCCCATGACACCTGCAGTGCAAATCTGCCTCTCAGCCTTTTCTAAGCATTTGCATTACATTTCATGCATTTCAAAATACAACATGTGACCTGTTTGAGCTGTAGGCTGTCTCCATGTTTGTGCTCCTGTACAGCTTGTCCCTCCCCACTGATTTCAGGTTGACCAGGCTGTAACCTCTGAGAACCAGCAGGAGGTGGAGCTAGACAGGAGCACAAAGGTGGGGGCCAAGCTCTGAAATGCATGCAAACCAAAGCCCAGCCCCTGTGACTACCCCAGGATTTTGTTATGGAGCAAGAGTAAGTTATAACACACAATTATATTGTAATGCAAATGCTTAGAGAAAGCAGAAAGGCAGATTTGCACTGCTAGTGTGAAGGGCTTCTGCAATCTGTCTTTAGTGAAAATGAGGTCCCTGGTGACAGGTTCCCTTTAAGGATTGCACTGAGCATGTCCTTGGGAAAGCTGCTGATGACGCTGTTTGCTTGATGGTCTAGTCAATGAGTAATGTTCATACAGTTGTAACCATACACAATAAACATTAAAAAGACACTTGTACATGTTTTCTCAATATTTGACATTAAATTAGAGTAAACCTGTACCATTTTAGATAAATTAGGATTACCAAAATTATTTGTATTTGCCAAATACCAGAATGAGAGAATTTTTTAAGGCATTTTTATTACTTTTTGCAAAGTTAATATTTTACGTTACACTAATATTACTATGTCTTTAAACAATTTGAGACAGACCATGTAATGATATGTCTTTAGAAGCGGCTGATTTATTGCCAAAATCTGAGTTAGAGACACACCTGTGGATGTATTTGAAGGCACACCTGAAACACACTGCTTCTTTGTGTAACATCATGGGAAAGTCTAAAGAAATCAGCTAAGATATCAGGAACAGAATTATGGATTTACACAAGTCTGGTACATTCTTGGGTGCAATTTCCAGAAACCTGTGGGTGCAGTGATATTTGACGGTTGCAATGCATTTAGAAGCACAATGCAAGTGCTGTGACGTGCTCGCCTCTGATCACATCTGTGTTTCTAGAAAGAAGCATGTGATCAACTGCAAGCACCCAGTGTTTTGCATGTAAACAATGCAAAACACCAGGTGCTCCTTACCAATCTCTTGCCTTTGACTGGAAATGCAGATGCGATTTTGCCAAGCTCCGCCCCTGGCCACTTGCATTGTGTTTCTAAACGCATTGCAAGCGCCGTGTGTGATCGCAGCCTGAAGGTGCCTCGTTCCTCTGTACAAATAACTCTACGCAAGTAGATGGGTTGTGTGTTACAGAGATGAACGTGCTTTGGTCCAAAATGTGGATATCAACCTAGGAACAAAAGCAAAAGACCTTTGATGCTGGCTGAAGGTGGTAAGAGTGCGTTATTATCCACAGTGAGACAAGTATTGTATTGACATTGGCTGAAAGGCCTCTCTGTCAGGAAGAAGACATTATTCCAAAAGAAACATAAAAAAAAGCAAAATTAATGTTTCCAAAAGTACACGTGGCCCCGTGGTCTGACAAAACTAAAATTGAACAGTTTGAGCATAGTGGCCATTGTTACATTTGAAGGAAAAAGGGAGAAGCTTGCAAGCCTGAGATCACCATCCCAACTGTGACATCAGCTGTGTTGCTGCACCATGAGGAGAGAACATTATGTGGCAATACTGAAGCAACATCTCAAGACATCAGCCAGGAAGTTAAAGCTTGGACACAAATGGGTCTTCCAAATGGACAATGACCCAAAGCTACTGCCACACTGATTACAAAGCGGCCTAAAGATAAACCTAGACAATGGGGCTAATTTACAAAGGGTCCTGCGGCCGCATTTCTGTCGGGTTTTCCAACTTTTCGGGATCGGGACGCCAAGACAGGCATTCAGAAGGGCATTGTGTCACACAAGATCGGATTTTGGCGCAAGCTTTCATGCGACACAAATCAGGGTGGGTGGGTTGGATGATCCGACAGATTCGGACAAACTGTGGGATTTAACTTTAAAATTGTGTCGCAAGCCAAGCACTTACATGCACCAGGAAGAAGAAAGTGAACTCCGGCGGACCTGAGCGTTGAAGCGACACATACAGGATATCAGGATATCTACGTTAATCGCAGCACAGTGCATCATCGTATAACAGTCAGGATCGGGGATCGCAACTCGGACAGTTAAATAAAGTGCCCCAATGTTTTAGAGTGGTTATCACAAAGCCCTGATCTCAATCCTATTGAAAATTGCTCGGCAAAGCTGAAAAGGCAGGTGCAAGCAAAGAAGCTACAAAAAAGGTTCCGTTACTCCAGTTCTGTCAGAAGGAATGGGCCCAAATTTCTACCAACTATTATCAGAAGCTTGTGGAGGGATATCCAAAACCCTTGACACAAGTCAATTAAAGGGCAATATTACCAAATACTATATACTGTGTATAACTGCAGAAAGTAATGAAAATGCCTTAAAACATGTCTCTCTCATTATTCTGGCATCTGGTAAATATAAATAATTTTGGTAATGCTAATTTACCTAAAATAGGAAAAGTTTATTCTGATGTCAGAAAAACATGTATATGTGTCATTTTATATAGTGTATGGAAACTTTTGGTTTCAACTGTAGATAACTGTAGGTTATGAAATGTTGAAAAACAAGTTTCTTTAGAATTCATCATATTGTCCTTACCGTATGCGCCCCTGATTGTTAAAGTGATTATACTGAATGGATATAAACATGACTGTTTTGTATTAAAAGCATGTAAAACAACTTATAAGAGGCTTAGCTACAATACCACACACACCCAGGTATGGCACTGTTTCGGATGAAAACAGTAATGTAATTCTAACCCTATTATGATAAGAACTACCTTCAGAACACAGTGCCAAGACTATTTCAAGATGCAGAATGGTCACTTTTTATTAATCATAACCCCAGATCTTGTAGTACAGTCCCAAAATTCTGTGACTGCGCCCTATTGTCACACCAACACACCCAACCCTCTCAGCACATTGTATCACTTGCTTAAAATGCATCTCCCCGTGGATAAAATAAAGTATTGTTGAAGCTCTTAAGAAGTGGATACTATATACCAGTGGTGGCGAAATTATGGCACGGGTTTCAAAGGCGGCACTCAGCGCCCTCTCTTTGGGCACCCAGGCCAACACCCCAGAACGGAGTTCACCAGACATGATTCAAAGAATCTTCCTGCTGAATCTTCTTGCAATGATAGAATTAGCCCTGCATTCAACTGCATTGGTGCATTGCATTGGAGGCTGATACAATTGAAAGTTGTATAAGAACAGAGAGAAATAAATTACTGCTTAAATTGCTGTGCTGGCACTTTGCAATAAATAAGTGGCTTTAGGTTGAAGTTTGGGCACTCAGGCTCTAAAAGGTTCGCCATCACTGTTATACACATAAACAAGTTCAACACAACTAAGACTAAGGCTACATTCACACCGCTGTTGCCCGCCGTATTGTAGAATGGCGTGCACACGGCAGTACCGGGGAGAGCGCCGCTCACCCCCTCCCCTCTCCATAGACATATATGGCGCACGGCGCCATATTCCGGAGAAAGATAGGACAAGTGGTACGGAACGGTATGTGTGAATGTAGCTTAATAGTTGTAAAGATGGAAGGGTGATGTAATATTTTTGTTTCTAAAGTAATTATAAGCCTAAATATGAAATATTTACTTATTTACTTTTAAGGTATTCTAACAAAGCACCAATGAGAGGTCAATCTCCATATAGACTTTGGTCTACCACAAGATTTCCACAAGATGCAGTTTTGCAAGATTCAACCAACTGGGGTTCCAATATGCCCCCTATTCAGAGAGATTCTGCACTTGGAAGAATAGATCAAAATATGAATAGAAGACGTGATGCACCAATAAGAGAACAGTTTGATTATAAATGGGACAGCAATATAGCCAGCACTAATGCTGCAGTATATGAAAGAAAGAGACAAAAGTTTCCTGGTTACCCATATGGAGAAATGGTAAAACGCTCCCCTTCTAATAAGCGAAGACAAAAAGGGAAGCTGATACAGATGGACTCTATTTATGGAAAATGGGAAGCAGATTACATATTGGAAAAAAAGATGAAAGAACTCAAATATGATGAGTGGGAACCTTTACATAATCTCCCCAAAGCTCTACAAAACCAACTTGTGTTACAAACAAAAAAGGTGGATTATCCAGAAACTGAAAAAATGAACTCAACAATGGCAAACTCTGGAGATTTATGTCAGGAAAAGAGAAGTTGGTGGTCTAAGCTTGTCAAACCGGCAAAATCTGGAGTAACTAGTCCAACTATTTCAGAGATCTCTCAAGACAAACCTAATAAAACAAATCCAGAGCAGAGCTCCTCAATAAATCACAAACAGGAGGTCCTGAAAGAAAATCGACCACAATTTAGAAAACGAAAAGTTCCCCCACCTTATGTTCCTCCTCCCTCTTATGATTACCCTCATCGTATCTTCCCTGTTAAGAAAGAAAAAGTTAATAACAATAGAGGGCTCAGTCAAAAGCCGAGTAATCATATTCTACCTCTACATGACATTGCAGACTATCATGAAAGAAGGGAAAAAGTGCCAAGGTATAGTGTGGAGAACACTAGAGCTGCCAAGACAAATTTAACATCAAGTACAAATGTACTAGAGAACAGAGTGGAAGTAGATGAAAGGAAAAAGTTTGACCCGACTTTGCAGAGTATGATGCAAGGCAGAAAACTCCCTCGAGTCCATAGCACATGGGCAGGACCTAAGTTGGATGAATTTCTTGATCATATCTATGAGATTGTAGAAGGCAGAAGTTCTCCTCTTACTCAAAATACACATAACTTACCAAAAACCAAGTTTGATCTTGACTTGCAGCCTGATAACATGATTTATGGAACAGTTTCATTCCCCCTTCAAAGAGACACATCAATGCCATACACATTGCACACAAGTAGCAAAGCAAGACATGACGAAGGTGAGGCTACTAAAAGAAAAAATCTGCTCCCTACAAATAAGAGCCAATATCCAATACCACCCTTTGATGCTCGCCCACCAATTCCTCTGCATGGAGTAAAACTGCCAAGAGAGTTAGGTTTCAGCTACACAAGTGGAAATATTCAAGATGCTGATAAAAGGATGAGAGAAGAATATAGAAAAGTAGACAGTGAACAAGGACATGAGTGGAGAAGGCAATTAAGGGTCATATCAAGCAAAGAATCAAAGGTGAAGGGCCTTTCAAAGTCATCTGCAAATAAGGTAGACTATGGACGATACAGCCATACCCTTCCAATGAAAAAACAGTATATGAAACCATATATGCAGGAAGAAACAAAACATGGTGATTCTAGGAAGCAAAGAAGACCTCATCAGGATTCAGAATTTCCTAGATGGAGAGAACCTGGAAATGTCAACACTTTACCAGGGAAGAACCGTGATCACAACGGGTGGAGAAGTCCTGAGGGTCTAAAATATAGTCAGAAGTTTAATATATCCAAAGATTCTAATGTGTATAATAGTGATCGAGGAAGAAGCCAAGCTAAAGAAGTTACAGCAGAGAACAAAAAGCATGAATTATCAAATGAGGATGAAGGTCTTTTTGTCATTGATGCAACTTGCATAGTTGTCAGAGCAGAGTATATTTTTCCACCAGTAATGGAACAAGTCAGATTTGTACCTAATGAGAAATCTAAAGTGGAATATTTGACCAATCGTGGTGACTCTGAGAGTCATAATAAGAAAGACAGAGCACCACATTCAACTTCACCTTCAAAATATAGTTCAGGTTTAGCATTTCAGCAATATTCTCAGAGGAACCACTCAAAAACCCAGTATTATGATCAGTGGTCCACAGACAGAGAAGCATCATCCCTCAAGGAAAGAGCAGTGCGCATTTTAGGGCTTTCCATTGGAGAATTAGATTCTCTCAGTGAAGCTCAGGATCAGCAGAAACCCAGCAGATCCTCAACAGAAGATGAGAATGCTGACCAGACAATTAATAGGCAAGAGCCAGAGGTATTTATTAGAAATGGAAATACTAGAAAAGAATCTAAGACACGTAATTATAAAGAAATGCCATGCATACTGGAGGATCCAGCTACGTCATTGACTGGTGATGATGGTTTTCATATGAGTTATAGCCGACACCATAAGAGTGGTACAAAGGAGATGGAAGACCTGGCACCAGAACAAGATGGACTTACTCCTAACATACCGAACACATGTAACAATGCAAACTGCTTAGAAACATCTTTAATAACATCAGAAGCTACACCCCTGGAAAGTAATACGTCTACGTCAGATTCATATCCGTCTGCAGATTCATATCCAAGTGTACCTCCTCAATGTATGGAGCTAGATACAGTCATGCATGAACAGACACAGCAGGTTGTGGAAACTGATGTAACAGAACAGAGCTCTGAACCACTCGAGATAAAGATCTCAGAAAAGTTAAGACAAGATGAAGGTACATCAGTCATGCCAGTAGAGCTAGAAAGTCTAAGTCAGCAAAAAACAATATCATCAGTCACTGAAAACAGAAAGGACGACAATTTTACAGAAAATAAATGGAAGGTAAAAGAATGTAAACCTATAAAACATACTACAAATAAATCAAATACTCTTGTGTGTGCAGAACCCAAAGGACATAGTGGGCAAACAAGTGGTGATGTCTTCTTAGATTCACAGCCAAGTCCTACAACTTCATCTAGAGGCCTAATAAAGGCATATTCAAGAAGACCAAATTACTATGCCAAAGATCTCAGGGAGGCTGTCTCTCGTATCAGACGCCACACTGCTCCGGATTCTGACACAGATGAAGATCTAGAGAAGCCTTCATCAGTCTCAATAGGACAGAGTTCAGAGGATTGTGGGACATCATGCAGCTCAGACACCTCCGACTCTGAAGAGACCGTAATACTGTGTGAATCTGAAAAGGATGAAGACACCTCGCCCATTGCAGAAGATACAGGGAGTAAAGGAAAGAGTGGACACAGTGAAGACTTGTTTACAAAGGACCTTATGGTAGCAGAAGCCCCACCAGCGACATTGCATAAAGGTCAATTAGTAGACCAGTCTAATATACTCCAGTTGTCTGAATATGAAGCTACATATGATCTGAACAGCTGCATTAAAGAAATACTTGAGGATCTGGATAAGACTGAACAAGAATTTTTCTCCAGCCATGCAGAAGAGAGCAACATTTCATCGAATTCTGCTGCATCAGACCAACCCTAAACAGGTAACTTGTACTGTTCGCTTGATTTTATTTTTATAGGTGCCCTGACTGCCCCCTTGCCATTCTAGTGATTTTTTTATAGTCAATTTTTGTCCTATGAAGTCACTGCAGTATTATAGATACATAAAACCTGGTGCTGCACAGAGCTGCAGTACCAGTCACAGCCACTCCATAACTTATGGCATAGTGGCTGGTAAAAGATAAAGGGGACAGAGTGTTCACTGTGGAGTACTGTGGCCCCTTTAACCAGCACCCTGCCAGGGTGCTAGAAGTCAAACACCCACTTTTCTAATATTATATGCCTTGCGTTAAAAACCAAGGACAATATTTTGGTCTTTTTAAAGAGTAGATCTTGCTGCAGTTATTGTTATAAGCAGATAAGAAAAGTATAATCACCTTTTCTAGTTTCTTTGTATCCAACAATGACCATTCTGTTCTGTTTTTAGATGTTGATGTCAGGAGTGATGCTCTGATCATGCCAGGTGACCCCTACTGCCAGTCACAGGCCGCAGTGGGGACCTTGGCACTTATGGCACATTAGATACAGACTCCATAATCTTATTGTAATTCTCAGCAAACTGCAGAGTTAAGGAAATATTATAGCAAATTAAATAATCGATGTCTGCTATTGATCACGTTCAGCCAGTCGTATTATAGCTCTGCCATATATGTTATACGTAGATGCAGTCTGGTTACAGGTTTTGCAAGCCTCCAGAATTTCACACATTTTAAGTAAAGATCCTTACAAACTTGGTCATCCCTTTGCCAAAAAATGTATTATAAGTTATTAACTCTGCGCTCTCTAATCCCTACTCTCACACTGTTTAAATACATCCAAAATAACAGATGATTTGTACATTTTAAAAAAACATTTCAAGACATTTTACTATTTCTGTAGACAGCTCCTACACAGAATTCGGCTCCTTTCACATTTAATGTATGGTCGCCCGGCTGCAGCCCTGCTCACCCCTTCCCTCTACATAGCAAAGCCAAAAACATGGGGAAAGATATCTTTCTATCTTTTCCTAGTGCACGGCATGGTACTGTGCCACACGCGTGTGGCACCATACCACCGCCGGGTGCCTATTGCTGTCTTCGGGGATATATATCTGGGCACAAGTGTGAAAGGGGCCTTATGCACAGGGGAGTAACTAAGAGAGGTAAGGACCCATAGCAGACTTCTGAATGGAACCCCCTCACCCCTTAAAAGATATATATTTATATACTTTTGTAAACACACATACAGCATATACATGCCAATTACACACATACACCTTAAGCATATATTCAGTATATACACACACCATATATTCATACATACATACAAGCATGTACATGAATACATATGCAACATCCCCCACCGGGGCCTAGCCCTTTGCGGTGCGGCCTGGAGTCAGCCGGGGCCCGCGGTACCGGAGTGGCTGGCGGTTGCGGCCTAAGCACGCTGTTGTCACGGTGCTTGGTACAGGGGAACCGGAGGGCTGTCCTACAGCCTGGCAGGTCTCCAGCAGGGTGGTGTTGGCAAGAAAATGATATGGGAGCGGCTGCTATAGCGGATCTCCCTGGGGCAACCCCTTAATGACCCGAGGGTGAGTCTCTGGGTGATGGACAGGGTGCCGGTGATGAAGGCAGCCGTATTAGCAGGGACCAGACGGAGGCAGAAGTTGAAGCAAACAACTTACAGTTTATTGCAACCGGCAGGAACTGCAGAAAACGTGCCTTTAACAGGTAGGTAGGGTGCCGAGATGTGAGTTGGAGGGAGCCTCAGGAGATAGTTCACCAGCCTGGATGTAGAGGGCAGGCTGGGTGGCAGCTGTGTCCTTATAGGAAGCTTCAGCTTGTCCTGTAGAGCTTCAGGTATCACCCTTGAAGGTAGGAACGATACCCCTTTCCTCACTACACTACTCTAGTCTAATAGCTCCACTCTTCAGAGGCAGGGGCTAGGCTCTTCCTGCTCTGGTATGGGCTCGACTGAGATGCGCACACACTCACTCCCTAAGTCTACAAGATCTCTCTTAACTAGAATCCTTGCTGAAAGAACTCTGGAAAAGACTTCTCCTCTCTTCTCTCTCCTGAGAGAGACTTCTCTAGAACATTCCTCCCCAGAGGTTTTATTACCTCCCTTTGGTCAGGTGGTGGCTGCTCCTCCAATCACATCTCAGCTACAGAGCACAGGATGTAACACATATCATTGGATAACAGCATCTTGCATTATACAAAATAATTAACCTCTGCCTTGCCAGGCAGGATTCACCACTGCAATATCCCTATGTCCTATCAGAACCATGTTGTGCAATGGGATTACATGCAGGTGGGGCGTATTCGCAAACCCTACCTCGCCATTGCATCGGCGAGGGTGTTGCATACCCCGGGGGCAATTGAAAGAGCCGCCCTCGGCTCGACTACAGATGTTTTGGGGCACAGAGGGGGCTAAGGGCACTTCTAGGAAGTGCAGGCTATGTGAGGTGTAGGGACAAACCGCCCATGGTCCTGGAGACAGGCACCTGGGTTGGTGTCGGACTAAGACAAAAATATGTAGCTGTATGACAGTTGGTCGCTGACGCCATTAAACCGAACTGTACAGTAGGAAAGGTGTGGTGTCATGTCCTGTAATCCACTCCTTGCACCAAGGCCTGTATATTTGTTTTATCAACGCTTCTTCCCTGGCGGCAATTATATAGTGTATATATGCATACATTGGCATATGTGACACAATAAAACATTGTACTACATAGAGACGGTCCGACACAGCCACTCTACAACCTGAAAAGCCTATGAAAGGGTTAATGCAGACTACTGGCATATATGACAGTGTGCAAATATTTGGCAAAAATCACATTGGCTTAGGAGCCCAATGGGTACACATCTTATAACATAACGTTACAGAAGTAGATAGGCTACTCAGTGTAGCACGATAGTAAATGTCTCTTTTCCTGCAAAGAAAAGGCATGGAAGTGCAAACAGAATGTCCATACCTAAAAAGGAAGGCATTAAGTGCAAAATGATAATCAATTATATGGCAACTTTTCCTGGTAGTATCTGGCAAAAGTCTCACAGAAGGTCTCTACTGACAAAGTCCATCTTCTGGGTACAGCCCTTGATGTGGGGGAAAAGTGCAATGAAGAAGCAAAGGGTCTCCTCTATTTGGAGAGGGACAGAGTCCTTTGAAGAAATCTCTGCTGTGGCAGAGGAAGGGGTGCTATCATAGCACAGGACAGTAGGCAGTTCAAGGAGAGTCTCTTGACTGAGATAAATAAAGGTGAGAGTCTCAGGAAAGTCTCTGGCTCTTTGGGGTAAGAGGACTTAAATATACAATATGTACACAGTACCTGAAGTGGGCTACAGCCCTTCAGGGGTTACTCTGCATCTTCCTCGGTGGTAAGTACTTCGGTGTCAGAAAAACGTACCTGCCTCCTGCTCCTGCGGGTCACCAGCTGGTACTCCTGCAGGTACGCAGGAGCTTTACCTTTTGTCTCCCTTTGAGACCTTCGAAGTTCCGGCCTGGAGAAGATAACAATCTCCTCATCGTCGTCCTCTGATTCAGGCGCTGGAGTCGGAGTCTCAGCTGGCTCTGATGTTTCAGGGGTTGCAGACAGTGGAGCCGGATCATCCTCCACAGGCAGCAGTATTGGAGACTGCGGTGGGGATGATGGTCTCTGCGAGGTACCTCTTACTGGAGTGGAAACAAAACAGAATTGAGGCACAGTCACAAGTTCCAAGAAACTGGGGGTAGGCGAACACAAGGAGGTCTGTAAGTTGGGGGTCGAGGTGAGAGGTGTAGACATAGGGGCAAAAGGACGAAGACATCTCTTCAGCCGGTTCCTATGTACCCGGAGTGGTGGACGGTCTCCTCTTGAAATCTCGTAGACTTCAGGGGAGAGACTGTCCCTAACTAGGTATGGCTCACGCTCCCAACGCCCATCTAGCTTACTGGTAGGATGGTTGTTGCGCAGCCACACTCGATCTCCTGGGGCAAAAGGCTCAGCACAGGCATTACGATCAAAGTCCCTTTTTTGTTTCTCTCGGGCCTCTTCCAACCGCAGATCCACAACTTCTCTGGCATCCGCCAGGTGCCTCTGGTGTTCGTGAACCCAGTCAGTCTGGGGGAGTAAAGACTGGGAATCAGGGGACTCCATGTCCCAGGTCATATCCGCAGGGAGATGTCCGTGTCTCCCGAACATCAGATAGTACGGGGTGTACCCTGTGGAGCAATGATTGGTATTGTTGTACAGGTACACCAATTCGGGCAACAGTTTTGGCCAGTCAGCCCTTTTTGCAGGGGTCAGAGTCCTCAGCATATTGATTAAAGTCTGGTTCATCTTTTCACAAAGCCCGTTGCCTTGGGGATGATAGGCTGTGGTCCTCAGCTTTTTGCAGCCATATAGAGTGCACAGCTCCTGGAAGACTTGGGACTCAAATGCTGTTCCTTGGTCTGTAAGGATCTGGTCCGGACAGCCATAGGGGAGGATGAAGCTCTTCCACAGGGCCGCTGCGGTAGTCCTTGCAGACAGATCTCTGACAGGTACTGCAACCACAAATTTGGTATAGTGGTCAATGATCGTAAGAGCATAACTGTGACCGGATCTGCTGGGCTCCAACTTCACATGGTCCAATGCCAGGATCTCCAAGGGCCGTTGGCTCACAATGGGACGGAGAGGGGCCCTTTGGTTGTGTCGCTCTCCTCGAGCGATGGCGCAGGCCGGGCATTCTCGACACCAGGCTTCAATGTCGGACTTCATGTTGACCCAGAAGAATCGCCTTCGGAGGGTGGCTTCAGTCTTCTGAGCGCCAAAGTGTCCGGACTGGTCATGGTACATTTCCAGTACTATCTTGGCGTCCCTCCTGGGAATCACAATCTGGTATAGCCGGTCATAAGTGATAGGGTCCAGAGTTCTTCTCTTTAACAGACCCTGGTGCATGCTCAGAGTCTTTCTCTGGCGCCACAATTGAGACAGTTCTCCATCAGCTCTTCTGCGCCGGATTCTTTCAGGCACTCGCCCACTAGAGAGATAGTCCATTACTTCTCCTATGGCACGGCTATCAGCCTGAAGACTCATCCAGAGGTCCTTCTCCGCAGGGGGCTCTGACTCTTCTTGAGGAGTAGCTGGCTCTGCCTCTGTCGGTAGGGAGTAAACTCTCTGGGCATCTTGACGCACAAACCGGGCATAGAACGCTGGCATCTCCACATCTTCCCACTGAGCATCCGTGGAGGGTCCCTCCCACTGGTCAGGGAGACGGGACAGAGCGTCGGCGTTGTCATTGGTCTTACCAGCCCGGTACTTGATGGTAAAGCTGAAATTGGCAAGTCTGGAGGCCCACCGTTGTTCCAGTGCTCCAAGACGTGCGGTGTTCAGATGCGCCAACGGATTATTGTCTGTGAAGACAGTGAAAGATGATGCAGCTAGGTAGTCCTTGAACTTTTCGGTCACAGCCCAGACTAACGCCAGAAACTCCAACTTGAAGGAACTATAGTTCTGGTCGTTTTGCTCCGGTTCTCGGAGGGAACGGCTGGCGTAGGCTATGACCCTTTCAGTTCCGTTTTGGAGCTGGGATAATACCGCCCCTAGACCTTGCTTGCTGGCATCAGTGTATAGGGTGAAAGGCAGACTATAGTCTGGATATCCCAACACCGGAGGTTCAGTCAGCCGTTGCTTGAGCATCTGGAAGGCAGCTTCTCGTTCGGCCGTCCACTCAATGGATACTCGGGAACGTTGGCTCTCTTTTGGCAGGCCCCTTAGAAGCTCTTGCAGGGGAGCCGCCAGCTGGGCAAACTTCGGGATGAAACGCCTGTAATAACTTGCAAATCCCAGGAAGCTTTTGATGTCCCGTACGGTGGATGGGGTAGGCCAGTCGTAGACAGCTGCAATCTTCTCTGGATCTGGCTCAATTCCATGAGCGCTCACCACATGTCCCAGGTACTTGACGCTAGGTTGTAGCAGGTGGCACTTGGATGGCTTGACCTTCAACCCATGTTGGGTCAGGATTTGGAAGACTTCAGCCAGATGGTGGAGGTGGTCTTCATAAGTCTTGGAGTAGATGATGATGTCGTCCAAATATAGCAGGACGGTCTCGAAGTTGCGATGACCCAAACATCTCTCCATCAGCCTTTGAAATGTGCCTGGGGCGTTGCATAGCCCAAACGGCATGTTGTTGAACTCGAACAGGCCCATTGGGGTGGTGAAAGCCGTCTTCTCTCTGTCTTCTGGCGCCATGGCCACTTGCCAGTAGCCACTGGTCAGGTCCAGGGTAGAGAAGTAGGCAGCTGACCCTAGGGCTGCGAGGGATTCCTCGATTCGAGGCAGAGGATAGGCGTCCTTGTGGGTGATATTGTTGATTTTCCTATAGTCAACACAGAATCGAAGGGTTCCATCCTTCTTCTTCACAAGGACCAACGGGGCAGCCCATGGGCTGTGACTCTCCCGGATAACGTTGGCTGTCTTCATCTCTTGTACCAGCTTCTTCACCTCTTGGTAACGGGCTGGAGGTATGGGCCGGTATCGTTCCTTGATAGGAGGATGAGAGCCAGTAGGGATGGTGTGTTGGATCAGAGTAGTCTGCCCAAAATCCAGTGGGTGTTTGCTGAAGGCCCGGTGGTGCTTCATAACGACATCCAGGACACCTTGTACTTGGTCTGCAGGAGTAAAATCGTCATCTCCAATATTGAGCTCAAGCCACCAGGATTGCTCGGCAGGCTCATCTTCAGCACCTGGCTTCACTTCCAACTGTTGGGAGGCAGACAGAGAGGTTTCCACCAAGTCTTCAGGATGCACACTGAAGAGAGTGGCTACGGCTTGGTACTTTCTCAGATCCACTGGGGAGTCTCCCACATTTAGTAATCGAATGGGTACTTGTCCTCGGGATACAGTGACTAGGCTCCTGGCGGCTAGAATGGGCAGGTCTTCATCAGCTGGTAGAGGTTCTACTATCGCCTGGTAGTCTTGACCTTGGACGCCCATGCAGGCTCGACACCATACTAACGTCTCAGTCCCAGGTTGAAGGCGGACAGGTTGGGGATCCTTGATCCGGGCTCTGCAGATTTCTCCATTAGGGCCAGCAAACTTCTGTTGCGCCGCTAGAACCTGCATAGTCTCCTGAATTACCTTCCGGGAACCGTTGGGCACTGTTGGCAGGGAGTCGTGGAGAGCCTTCAGCACTTCAGGGTAGCAGTTGCGGAGGACATTGGTACCCAGTACCAGGGAGAAGTTACCGTTTTCGGGCACACGTGTCACCACTACGCCCTGTCTGGTTAACTCAGTGTCTCCAATGGTTAGCGTGGGCTCCCAGTAGCCGCGGATGGGTACGGGTTTTCCGTTCGTAGCAATAATGTTCAAGTAAGCCTTGGGAGGCTGGATTAAGGATGCTTTTCCTCGGCATTTCTCAAAGGCAGCACTCCGGAGGGTGGTCACTTGAGAGCCGGTATCAATTAAGGCCGGTAGGGTAACTCCATTGATGGTTACATGAACCATGGGGCGAGTCCCCACGAACCTGGGCATCCAGTTAGCATCTCGGGGACTTACAAGTTCTTCCCTTGAAGGTCGTCCCTTAGCTCCAAGGGTTTGTCGTTTAACTGACGACAGTCATTCTCTTCATGCCCATATTTATGGCAGTAGCTGCACCGCTGACGGGGTTTCTTCTGACTCCAGGTGCTTAACGACTTTGCTTCTTTTGGGCGCTGCTTAGTCGGAGATTCACGAGGAGTAGCTGACCGTACCGGGTTCTCTGGAGGTTTCCTCCTCATAGCGGAGACAGTTACTTCCAACTGGGTCAACCGATCAAGGATTTGATGCAGGGTGTCCGCCAGATTAGGGACCGGTCCTGTTATGCCAGTAACTTCCATAGGCGCAGGAGTAGGTGATGCTGACTGCGTGGGATGGCAAGCGAGAGCAGATTCTTCCATTTCCACGAATTCAGGCTCTCTCTGCGATCCAGTAGGTGGTCGGTCTCCTAAGATGTCAATGGCAATTTCCTTAAACTCAAGGAAAGAGGCCTGGGCATGTTGAGAAGAGATGATCTTTAGTTGACACCTTTGATTTCTATCAACAAGTCCATTGATAAATTGCTCCCTTAAGGTTTGGTCAGAGGTTTCAGCGTCTTTGGGCTCAAGGCAGGTGATGGCCTTCCATGTCTCCTGTAGGGAGAGGGCAAAGTCACGGAGGGACTCTTGGGGCTTCTGTCTTTTCCCGAAGAATTTCTGCTTCAACTCGGAGACAGTACACTTGTCAAAGGTGTTACGCAGCCTATCAAGAATCTGGACCACATTCTGACACTGTTCTCGGGGCCAAGACTTGACTTCCCGGAGAGCGGGTCCTTTCAACTGCCCGATGAGGATGCCCACTTTCTGTTCCTCTGTAAACGGACACAGGGCGAAGGTGGCTAACAATTTGTCTCTGAATTCAGAGAGAGTGTGTGATTCTCCCTCGTAGTGGGGTAACCAGGGGGCCCCCGGATAGTAGGGCATAGTCAGAGGCATCATGGTGGGAGTCCCAGGGACACTAGTTGTAGCAGGGCTGAAGGGACTCTCTGGAGGACTTAACATGCTCCGGTACCCTGAGGAGGGACCAGGGGACGGGACTTGCGCCAGTCCCGTATCTTCGTCCTGGGCGGACATGACTGGCCTAGCTGAGGGAAGCCTGTAGGGTTACACAATGTCCGTTGCTATGGGCGATGGCTAGAATGGGACGTGGGCACTTTAAGACACAGTCACTATTCCCTGGGAGGTGAGCCAATAACCTAGCATCGGAAACAATCTCTACCCCCCTTTAACTTCCCCAGCGGTACTCACTCAGGATCAGCCGCGGTGACAGGACAGCTCCGGTACACGAAGGTCTCCGTTCCCGATGTCCGGCAGGCAGCAGAGTTCAGTGATGCTCCGCGGTGTTCTCCAGTCGCAGGACACGTGCGCCGGAACTCCGGATGAGGCGCACACTGCTGGCAGGCTTCAGGCGCGGCCTGCGCCGAAATCCAAGATGGCCGATTAACCCTCTTCGTTGCCGGCCGCACACGCTCCAGCTCCTCCTCCACGGTGCTTCGCGCCACTCGCGCAGGGGGCGGGGCCTAATGACGCCTCTGGAGTTCCCGCCAGTGAAGATTTGGCGGGCTTGAAATACTTGCTGCGCCACACGCCTCTGAGGTAAATGCTTCAGGCGCAGCAGCGCCGGATGTAGCAGAGCTGACACAGTTCTTGCAGGAATTAACCTCTTGAGTGCTGGAGCGGCGCTCGACAGCACGTGGCAGCAGTATAAAGTTCAATGTAGAAACACACAAATACTTGGGCCTAAACCCGGATGGCAGCAGGGTTAGGCAGCACAGTCTTTTTCTTAATAAAGTACAGTCTTTAGTGCCAGGATAAGGCACAGAAGTAAATATCCTGTTCGTGACGCCACTTGCAACATCCCCCACCGGGGCCTAGCCTTTTGCGGTGCGGCCTGGAGTCAGCCGGGGCCCGCGGTACCGGAGTGGCTGGCGGTTGCGGCCTAAGCACGCTGTTGTCACGGTGCTTGGTACAGGGGAACCGGAGGGCTGTCCTACAGCCTGGCAGGTCTCCAGCAGGGTGGTGTTGGCAAGAAAATGATATGGGAGCGGCTGCTATAGCGGATCTCCCTGGGGCAACCCCTTAATGACCCGAGGGTGAGTCTCTGGGTGATGGACAGGGTGCCGGTGATGAAGGCAGCCGTATTAGCAGGGACCAGACGGAGGCAGAAGTTGAAGCAAACAACTTACAGTTTATTGCAACCGGCAGGAACTGCAGAAAACGTGCCTTTAACAGGTAGGTAGGGTGCCGAGATGTGAGTTGGAGGGAGCCTCAGGAGATAGTTCACCAGCCTGGATGTAGAGGGCAGGCTGGGTGGCAGCTGTGTCCTTATAGGAAGCTTCAGCTTGTCCTGTAGAGCTTCAGGTATCACCCTTGAAGGTAGGAACGATACCCCTTTCCTCACTACACTACTCTAGTCTAATAGCTCCACTCTTCAGAGGCAGGGGCTAGGCTCTTCCTGCTCTGGTATGGGCTCGACTGAGATGCGCACACACTCACTCCCTAAGTCTACAAGATCTCTCTTAACTAGAATCCTTGCTGAAAGAACTCTGGAAAAGACTTCTCCTCTCTTCTCTCTCCTGAGAGAGACTTCTCTAGAACATTCCTCCCCAGAGGTTTTATTACCTCCCTTTGGTCAGGTGGTGGCTGCTCCTCCAATCACATCTCAGCTACAGAGCACAGGATGTAACACATATCATTGGATAACAGCATCTTGCATTATACAAAATAATTAACCTCTGCCTTGCCAGGCAGGATTCACCACTGCAATATCCCTATGTCCTATCAGAACCATGTTGTGCAATGGGATTACATGCAGGTGGGGCGTATTCGCAAACCCTACCTCGCCATTGCATCGGCGAGGGTGTTGCACATACAGTACCATATACACCCATGCAGCATATACACATCACACATACATATAATACCAAATACAGTCATGCACATTCTTACAGTATATATACACCACACACATATAGCATATACACACCCAATACCCCAGATTTAAGTGCCTCCTGACACTACGGGCCCCATAGCAGCTGCTATGGCTGCCATCCCTATAGTTATGACCCTGCCTATGCATCTCTGTGGTCATATAGGAACTGTGGGGGAGATTTATCAGAAGTCTCTTAGAGCAGAACTGTTCTAGTTGCCCATAGCAACCTATCAGAGCTCAGCTTTCATTTTCTGTTTAAAAAATTAAAGCTGAGCCCTGATTGGTTTCCATGGGCAACTAGAACAGTTGTACCTCTGATAAATCTCCCCCACAGATACTTATGGTTCTATGTGAAAATCCAAACCCATGGGGATCTTTTTTCTGAGATACATGTCTATAATAAAGTCTCATATTCTCTTTAATTTTATCTTTAGGAAACCCCCCCCACAATCAACCCTGTTATGGATAAAGAATGAAATCGATACAGGAAATCTGCCCTGGACAGATAAAGTGGACATTTGAGTAAGCCGCTCTAGATTTTGAAGAAATGTATTGCATGCCATCAGATTTGGCAGAGAAGTGCCCAGAACCATCCTGTCCGGTGCCCATTTATACTATTAGATACTCTTCTAGTCAGTGTGTTATTATATGCTGTGATTCGTCAGATATGCTGAGAAATATATAGGCAGGAAGGATTTCTCCACCAATCCAGAACATTTATAACAAACTGTGTTTTCACGTCCTAGTTTTCACCTGTCACTATTGTTGTAGCAATGAGATCTGTCTATTTATGAAACCCAGTATGTCCAGTATAACCCAATCTGTTTTAGTTATTTCAGCTGTTCAAGGAGACAGCAATTTTCCAGTGCTGTTGTTATTACCTCTGTAATACATGTTTATATCATCATAAATAAAATTGATTTCAAGGATTCTCACTAAATGTCTACACAAAGATGACAATTACTGAACAATCTCAAGCTGGAACAGATTTACTCATAAAGCAACCCAAGCATGGGGCCCACACTGATTTCCTAAGGACACCAATGCACTTTAAAGTTATGTCAAAGATGGGATAAATAGACTCCTTGCTCTGCCATTTCATGTGGGGCTAAGGATTAAGGAACCCCAGATATATATATATATATATATATATATATATATATATATATATATTACATCCACCCAGGGCCGGCAATAGGGGGAGGCAAAATGGGCATTTCAGTCTTCTTTCAAATGAATCTAGAATTGTGTTTCTAGGTACCAGGGATCCAGAGATATTTATGTTTTAAGTGAAAATTTCAGTGTGATTTTTATATATAAAAATCACTCCCGACGGCTCTTCAACAGTTAATATATCCGTTTTCCTGACACCTAGAAAAACACAAATTTATATTCCGAGAAAAGAGGAGACTCTAGGTTTCACAGAGACAGAGATACAGCTCCCTGAAGTGCGTCCCCCTCCAGATTCTTAGCCATCAGGCTGCAGGGAGAATTTGCTGCACACAGGAGCTGCTGCACCTCACAGATAATGGAAATATTCCCTATATTTATATGTCACTACATTCTGATATCCAGAAGAATCTGAGAATACACTTGCTCTCTGATTGCCTTTTATTTCATGATTTTTTTTGCAAAAGTTGAGTGATACAATGAACATTACATTAACACTGCAACCCAAAACATGTCCACAAAACACACACATTTTCCGGAATAAAGTTTTTATTTCACACCATCCTCAATTATTTATACCTATGCTATGAGGTTCTTACTCAAATTCTTATGAAGCGTGGAGAGATCAATTATTGCACGTCTAATACAATGGCGCACATCTAAAAGTGACTTTTATTATCTCTTTAGCTTGGTTTATGGATATTTAGATATTTGGGTCACCATTGTGTAAGGGAACATGCAATGATAGATCTGTGTAAAGCTCCGTGCAATTTTCAGCAAAAAATGTTTGGCACCCCCTTAACGTTCCCTTTTCTGCATATTTTGGTGAATATACATGTGCGGTATGTATGCATTCCTCACATCTTACTGTTTTATATGAGTATTCTGGATTTGTACATATTTTAGAGGACATTTTGAATTTTAATGCAATTTTTGCATTTTACTAATGTTTGCTGCAAAGCTGCATGAAGGTGGTAGTGTGTATGAATTAAAAAGTTATTTTTGTTAATGGTTATTTCTGGAAAGCTTCCTACTTTGTGTGTAATATATTTTTAAACACATTTGTGGATAGCAACCAAATATGGCATGGTTTCTCTTTTAGAATTTTTTTGAGTGTAAATTCTTGATGTTGTGTATTGTGGTATATATAAACCTGCTCACTTTGTGTTATTATTTTTAAATCCCTATTTGTGTGTAAACCTCCACTTTGAGGTGTGTTTTATGTATTTTTTGTTTAATAATTTGTGTTTGTGACAAAGTTACATGAGGGTTGTCCAGGTTGTCAACTGTTAATCAAGGCAAATGCAATCTGTCTGCATATTACAGATTGCCTTACCATACTACTGTGTGTAACTACAAAGTGTTATCATAGGGCTAAAGGAGCCTCTTACTGAATGTGACTGTTCATAGTTTTATTTTTGGGCTCCGCTTTTAGTTCTGCCCAGGGCCCCACTTTGTCAAAAACCAGCCCTGCATCCACCCCAGATATCAGGTCTGTGCCAGAAGTCAATCAAGTTCAACCAAGGAAGGGAAGGGATTGGATGAGAAAGGGATTTAGGGGAAACTGTCAATGTTTGATTTCAGCCTCTGGGATTTTCCAAGAGTCACCAAACGTGTCTATCTTTCTATCCCTTTGAGAGGTGGTCTGGAAGTTGAAATGTTGTTTTCAGTGAACAGTTACTAAAATTTTACTAAACATAAAGTTTATTCAGTTTTATTTGCACCTTCTACATTTTAAGGGGTGTATGATTAATAAAAAGATGTTCACTGGGTAAGTGGTTTCCTGGGTTATTGTTATGGGGTCTTCATTGTCCTAGCTTCATTAATATCCCATGATAAGTGGCCCACCAGCAGGGAGATGATTAATTAGTTGATCACCTTCAATACAATGTAGGGGAAGTTGTGCCCTGTTATTAGTATAGACATTGATAACTAATACCCTGTTTTCCTGAAAATAAGACCTAGCGCAATTTTTTTCAAGCTTAGAAATATAAGGCCTCCCCTGAAAATAAAACCTAGCGGCAGTCATTGCAGCATTAGTAGATCATTTAGATACAACAAGAGGTTGCCACATGGGGGAAGAATTCATGGGGTAAAATATCTGACCTACCTAAACAAGAAGGGGTCATTGAAGGAAAATGCTAAACATGAGCGATTGGGGCCAATGCTTCAAACAGAAATTGAGTCAAAAGAAATTCAGAATTCGAAGAGTTATAAGGATGTTAGGGAAGTTTTTTACATAACGGTCCATAGATAAAAATTTTTTTTTAGCTTTTTGTGCATAAATACCAGGATTGAAAATGTAGCAGAGGTTGTTGTACACGGACAGAGTAACAAGACATTCTTGATGTACTGATGGCAGGACTACAGGATATTAATAAATGTTGATTTTTTTGGTCAACAATAATTGTGAATTCTTGTTCAAGGAAAAATAAGACATTCCCTGAAAATAAGACCTAGTGCCTCTTTAGGAGCAAAAATGTATATAAGACACTGTTATATTTTCAGGGATACAGGGTATTCTGACGTTTTATAAGAATACTAAGACCCCCTGAGTGAAGCAAAGTTATTTTATTTACATATCATATATTTTTCTAAATTAAATGATACATTTTTCCAAAAAAATTAAGGAATCTTCTTTTGTGTGTTGGAGATTCTGCTTTGAATAATTCTGCAAGCAGATGGAAGAGTGCAGTGCCAAGTTCTTACCATAAGATGGCAGTAAACTACAGCAATAACTACAACATATGGGGTATATAGAGAGGATGCCCCAACCTCTGTCACTGCATAAAATGCCAAATACTTACATCCAATGAAAATACAGTACTATGCAAATGTACTGCAGCCATGTATATGACCAGAATCATTCAGAAGGATTTGGATCGTCGGTAATAAAATAGCATATAAACTGCATCTAAACCATGTGCTACAAAGGGTTTGGCTGTCTCCAGGATCTCATTACATTTATATCTGTCTGTCAAAATGTGTTTGTTTGTGTGTTCTTCTTAGTCTCTTACACTGATAGATCTCAAACAGGCACATGTTTCCTATTAACCCCTTTTCCCTTTTTGCATTTCAATTTTTTGCTATACATAGTTGTATGAGGGTTTGTTTTCTGCATAACAAATGCTACATCCTAGTGTCTGTATTTAATATTCTGAGAAGCTGGGAAAAACAAACAAAAAACACATTTGCACCATTTTCTTGTGGCTTCTATCTTTACGACTTTACAACGATCTGTACGATAACAGGGATAGCAAATTTATACAGGTTTTATTACATTATGATATTATGTATATAAAAAAAGTTAATCTTTTGTAGAAAAGGAATTTCCTTGTTTCGCCATAGTTTGAGGCCAATAACTTTTTACTACTTCACCTGTGTAGGGGTGCATTTAAACGGCCAGGTGCTCGTCCGGATCGGATTCTGGGCGGGCCACAGTCCGGAGGGGGAGCGCGCATCACCTCTCCTTCAGCCATAGACAGACGAGCGGCCGCTTGGTGACACATCATGTGCTCAGCACATCGTCACTGGGAGCTCTAGAGGTCTATGGGGGCCGTAGCTTGGTTGCAAATCATGCAACCACAAGACGGTTCCCATAACGGCCATATGAATGAGGTGTCATTTTTTTACAGGGTGTACTGTAGTTTTCATTGCAACATGTGTGGCAAAATGGTGAAAAAGTGGATGTTATTTTCTTTTATAGGGTTCACTGTCAGGAATCATCATTTTTAGATTTTGATAGATCAGCCATTTTGGGTGCGAGGATACTTTATATTTGTATGATTACATTTATTCTTTTTTATATCTGTTCTATGTGAAGGGGGTGATTTTTACAGTGTGTGTGTGTGTGTGTGTGGCGGGGGAGGGGGGGGGGGGTTGGGGTGATCAATGTATTGCAGTATGTTGTGATGTTATGGTATTTGAATTACAGGCCTGGAGTGCCTATGGTCCAGCACAGTACAGCTACATGCAAATATTACCAGACAAGCATTCACAAATTCCATAGCTGCCCCATAACTTGCTTTCTAGCTCTGGCCTTGGACTCTTATTATCCTAGGGAGGCTGACAGTAACCTCCTTTGCCTGTAAAGTAGAAGGCCTCAAGCAGTAGAAACATTGATAAGGCCCATGAAAGAATGATACTGGTTGTCGTCCAATGCATGCAGCGTATTGTCTAGTACAGAATCTACCCATAATATTATAGGGTGGTTGAAATATTACAGCTAAATAATATCTATATGACGTACTATAATGGTCCTGCACAATTTATGCAAGGACTAGAGATCCACCAAGCTCAGGGGCCATCAGTGGATTCACTTCTTCCCCTGTGGACCAGCCTGAGTTTGGTTACCGTATTTTCCGGGCCATTAGGCGCACCGGAATATAAGGCGCATTAGTCCGATGCGCCTTATATATGTAATAATTCCATATATAAGGCGCATCGGACTATAAGGCGCAGGGTCGGGGGCGTGGCGGAGGTCCGGGGGCGGAGCGGAGACCCGACGGGACGCGACGCGGAGAAGAGACGTGGCGACGCGGGGAAGGTGAGTGGGGAAGATGAGGGGGAGGTGGAGGAGGGCAGCGGACCATACTTACATAGGTCCCCGCTACCGGAGACAGCAGATCTCCAGCGGGAACTGCAGACCACGCGGCAGAAGTTGTTCGTGCCGCGTGGTCTGCAGTTCCCGCTGGAGATCTGCTGTCTCCGGTCTCCGGTAGCGGGGACCTATGTAAGTATGGTCCGCTGCCCTGCGCCATACATATGGCGCACCGGACTATAAGGCGCACTTTGGAATCCAAGGCTTTTAAGTGCGCCTTATAGTCCGGAAAATACGGTACATACATTCTGACTTTATAACTTCATTTCTTTGCCCTCCCTAACCCGGGTTCGGTGAGTCGTTCTCAGTGGTTCAGCGGAGCCTCCGCCACGGAGGTCAAGACAGACACATATTTGATTTATCACGGTGAATGTCCATATAAAACTGGTGGGTTCGGCACCTCAAACAAGGTTAAGGGCCACTGGTCTAGTAGCTCATCCCCAGTATGTTGTTGGTTAATTTGTATTATTATATCCATGCCACGAACCTATAAATAGTCTAAATAAAAAGTCTTCCTAAATTCTGATTTTCATGGTTGCTTGTACATCTTTTTTATCAAGAACAAGAAAAAAATATATTGGACAAAAATAGCTATTTTACATTAAATATATCAGCTTTAGCTTGACACTCTCTGGATCATGAATGTTATACCAACCAGGATGAGTTTGTGTCAAGATATTTAATCTGATAATTTCTTTTGTCTATTTATATCAGATTATTAAAGTAAATCTACCATCAAAATCAAGCATGGATAAACCAGGGACAATTCCAAATGCAGGGAAATTGGTGAAAAAACGTATTTGTGCCGTATTCTTGTGGGCTTGGATTTTACGGATTTCACTGTACACCCAAAATGACATGCCTACTTTATTCTTTGGGTCGGTACGATTACGGGGATACCAAATTTGTATAGGTTCTATAATGTTTTCATTCATTTACAAAAATTAAAACCTCCTGTACAAAATGTTTTTGGGGATCTACTGGCGCTAATAACTTTTTTATACTTTGGTCTATGGAGCTTTGGGAGGTGTTGTTTTTTTTGCGACTTTTGATGACGTTTACAATGTTATCATTTTTCGGACTGTATGACCTTTTGATCACTTTTTTAAAATATTTTTTAGAATGGCAAAAAAGTGGCATTTTCGACTTTGGGTGCAATTTTACGTTACGGGTTAAACGCAGTGAAAAACCAAAATTATATTTTGATAGATCGGGAATTTTCGGACGCATAGATACCTGATGTGTTTATGGTTTTTACTGTTTATTTATATTTTTGTCAGTTCTAGGGAAAGGGGGGTGATTTGAATTTTTATGTTTTTTCTATTAGATTTTTTTTAACTTTATTTTATTTTTATTTTTACTATTTTTCAGACTCCCTAGGGTACTTTAACCCTAGTTTGTCTGATCGAATCTACCATATACTGCCATACTACAGTATGGCAGTATATGGGGATTTTCCTCGTCATTCATTACATTGTGCTGATAGCACAAAGGGTTAACACAAAGTAGCCTCGGGTCTTTGGAATACCTGAGGCTGTCATGGCGACGGATCGCCGCTCTCCGATGACGTCATGGGGAGCAACAATCCTTGGCAATATGCCAATGCAACGTCATGTTTTTGAAGCCACCGGCGGGAAAGCACACAGCAAAGACTTACCACTATGGAGAGGGCTCAGCCCGTGAGCCCTCTCCATGGACCAGCACCGGCCTTGTGACGTAGTATTATGTCACATGTCGGTAAGGGGTTAAAGGAGTCTGCAATGAAGCTTTATTGTTAATCCTGATTCTTATGACAATCCAGCATTTTTATAATCCAGTTGTCACAAAGACCAAAAATAATTTGCATGGGGTTACAATTATAAAATGCACAGTTTCGACCTACATACAAATCAACTTAAGAACAAACCTACAGAACCGATCCTGTACGTAACCCAGGGACTGCTTGTATGTCTGGTCTGAGAGACAAATTCCGTATTTAGGTTCCAATTGGTTTATCTTAGTGCTAAGCTATTTCACCTCAACTACTCACCACTCATAGCTCAAGCAGAGGCAGACTTGGAAGATTACTCTTAACACTGGCTGTCTTGGGTGGGCAAAATCGCTGCTATACAAATGATAGTACTCCCTAAAATAACCTATGTTTTTTGTAATGTCCCAATAGCTGTCCCTAAAAAATATCTGCTAAAACTTCAAAAATTGTTAAACAGATATGTATGGCTCAATACAAAAAACAGCGGACAGGGTTCTATGTCGACCTCAAGCTAAAGGGGGGCTCGGACTACCTCGAGTTATTATACTATACTAGACCAGGCACGACAATGGTTGGTAAAGGAAGAGATTACGCACTGGGTACAAATAGATAATCAGGCCTATCCCTGCTCACTATTACCTGTCAAACTACTCTCCGTCTTAGCCAATAATATCATGCTTACAAACTACTAGTAACTCATATCCCACAGGTTTGGTGCCATGTATTAGACATAAACCAAAACAGGAGAAGTTGTGATACAAACGTTTTCCATCCGGCAACATCTGACTCCTCCAGAGAAGTGTAGATGATAGAAAACACATTAGACATACAGAAAATGGATGGACTTGTCCTGTAATCAGGAGCCGGTGTATTACTATATTGGTAGGCACATTGTTTTCTTTATTCCTCATCTTCCAGACTAATGTAGTCATGAGGAAGCTCCGCCATGAGTCACCCAGAAGCTAATGTGCTGTTCCTCTGAAGTGTTACTCAAACATTTTACTGGATTCCATAAAATCACAAACAATATCGGCTTCTCCTTGACCATAATGATGGAGTGCTACCTATGACATAACAGGGGAACAGATGCTGAAGGGAAACTCTCAATTATGGCTGTCCAAAGAAGTTTTTTGTGATTCACTGACTCCCCCGGCTGACCTTTGTCTGCTTTCTATTGTAATAAGGCTATGGATGAGTGAAACTAGGCAGAGAAATTAGATTTTCTCTTTGGTTGTTTGCCATCATTTTATGAGAAAGGTGAATAATATGTTATATAATATGTAAAAACACATGTTTTGTTTGATTTGGTTAATGTGGGGGAAGGGAGGGCTGGTTGACCTTTAAAATATGTTAATATATTCAAAACAAAAGCAACACAAATGAAAATTTGAGCAGCACAAACCAGCTCAAATGTAGCACAACTGTTTTGTTTGATTTGGGAAATGTGTGCGGGGGGGCTTTTATCAATATCTTAGAAATGATAGAGACACAACGAAAATTTCTGCAGCACAAATGTTTGACACCAATTTTGTTTGATCTGAACAAGGTGGGGGGACCAACTTTACTCCGGTATAAAAGCAGGCTCGTATTAAAGAATTATGCAGCCTAGTCGATTTTCTAACTCTAAAGACCAGGTTTTTGCAGGCTGGTGAGTAGACACTGGAGCACATTTATTTACCTGTCCGAGGAGTTCACCCAAAGTGCATTATTCCTGCATGTGTCGCTTCCTGCTCAGGTCCACCGGAGTTCACCTTCTTCTTCCTGGTGTATGTAAGTGCTTGATCTTGCGACACAATTTTAAAGTTAAATCCGGCGCTCAGTCTGAATCAGTCGGATCGTCTGACTGCCCGCCCCTGCTTTCTGTCGCATGGAACACAGCGCAACTGCGCCAAAATCCAATCGCGTGCAACACAATCCCCTGTTAAATACCTGTCCCAGTGGCGCAAATCCTGAAAATGTTGGGAAGTCTGACGGAAATGGGATCCGCGGACCCTTGGTAAATAATCCCCAATGGGTCAGATTGTATCTTGGATGTCCCTTAAAGAGGACCTGACACCCATGAAAAGGCACTAGGAGCTGCTTACTAAAGTACTTTTAGTTGTTTAAAGGGTTAAACCAATTTGTGCAAGCTCACATTAGATCATTCTGCCCCTATTTGTACAACTACACAGACAGAGAACACAATGGATCTTGGTGCTAGATCTTTGCCTGTATTTATGTAAAAATTTACAGAGCTGACACAGCACATCTGCCATCAAAATCAAGCAGTGGTGTAACTAGGAGAGAGGGGGCCCCCTAGCAAGCTACTGCATGGGGCCCCCCTTCCCACTTAAAAAATATACATATCAGTATACTCACACATATAAATACACTCATGTGCATGTACACATACATACAGTACAATATGCAACATACTCACATACAGTGTATACAGACACCATATACACATCATAGATACTGCATATATACATCACAGTATATGTTATATACATATTATGCTGGACGCGTGCAGTACAATATAGATATAATGGTGCACATCCTCCATTCTTTATTGTGTCAGGTCAGATGACGGGGCCCCCTGACACTGCAGGCCCCATAGCGGCTGCTATGGCTGCTACCGCTGTAGTTACGTCCTTGAAATCAAGCAGGTTGAACACTTGCTCATAGATCCAGGCACTGTGACTGTGGTAATCTCTGTGTTTGAGTGGGTTTCCTCCCACACTCCAAAAACATACTGGTAGGTTGATTAGATTGTGAGCCCCATTGGGGCAGGGACCGACATGGGAAGCTCTATGCAGCGCTGCAAAATCTGTGTGCGCTAAACTAAATCAACTTGTACTAATGAGCCAGAAGGGCACTGGAAGTTGTTACCAGAGCTCCTCCATGTTGTAGTTCCACAGGTTGTTACATTATCTTCCCCCTGCTCCCTCAGCACTCTCACGCCTGCAGTAATCTCGCACAGTGTGTGTGTGGGTCGGGGGTGATCCTGCACATTGTAGCAGCCTGTGAAGCTACAGCACACCACCCAATAACAATTCTGGCATAGTAGTATAATTTAACATTAAAGTTAATTTTAGAAGGTAGGAAGTCATGGATAACTGATATAATAGTAATACTTTATTTGTCCCAAAAAGGGACATTTTTGATGTCCTCTTACAGCTCCAGCAATAATACAAACAAGCACTACTACAAACAGGAATACATAAAAACAAATAGTACATAAATATAATAATACATTTAATACAGTATTAAAAAAAAACAGAGAACAGACATATGATCAATAGAAACAGTACTGGAAAAAAATACTATGTCGAACATGTTTATTTTGCTGAAGGAAAAAAAATCCCGAACTGCTGAGTTTTGGATTGTACTTATGTGCATCTATTACTAAACAAACTTTACAGTACTATACATAAGGTGATTATAAACATCAGCAATTTTTGAAAACAAGTCACTATTCTTCTGTCTACTACACTAGCCCAAAACTGTTGCCTGAGACCCGTGATGGAAGTAACTCTGCATATGAACTTATCTATCCGTAGTCTATCTAACGCTTTCATTCCAGGACCTCAAGATGCAACAGCAAAGAATAAAGCCCTTTCTACTACTGTCTGATAAAAAAATGCAACATCCTGCTACAAATAATTATTATATTATTATCTCAAAGATCTTAAAAAATATAGTCCACTTACCCCTTTTTAATTTATCTATATGGTAAAACCAGTTCAAATTTTGATCTAGATAAATTCCAAGGTATTTATACTCGCAATCTGTCCCTTAACTGATTAGGGTTTCCTGCTTTTCTCGCAGTTTTCCTAAAATCAATAACAAGTTCTTTTTGTTTTCGTTAATCTTCAGCCCACACCACTCCACATAACGGCCTACTGTCTGATGGTAGACAGAGTCATCATCGAGTGAGTCGAGAGTAAGAAGATTACCACAATCATGGGGCCTGGATCTATGAGTACGTGTCCGTGGTTTATCATGATGGATTTTGATGGTAAATTTCCTTTAATTATGACTGTCAGTAGTTCACTTTTACAAATGTCCCTAAAGACAAGTGTATTGTGAGGCAGAAAATAGGTATCTTCTGAAAAGTGTGACAGACAAAACATTCTGGTAGGATGATTAGATAGTGAGCCCCATTGGGGACATGGCGCGATTTGGAAAGCTCTGTGCAGCGCTGCGTAATCTGTGTGCGCTATATAAATAAAGGAATTATTATTATTATTAAAGGACTGGAAACTACACATAGCCAACTATTTGTGTCAATCTGCTGCCACTGACTAGTTCTCACCATATTTTCAGCAATATGTTACAGCAAGTGTGCGTGTGGTCTTGAATAAGCAACTCAGTCACCCGACCCGTTCCACCCTATCGTTGGGCTCATTAGGGGTGCAATGAGCAATTGATACATATAGGTATATACACACCACTCAAATTTGGACACTATATAATACACACAATATATAAGTAAAATACAATGAGAGTCGTGGATATAGTTTTAGTTTGATGGCATGTTAAAGGGGTTGTCAGAGTGTTATAAACATTTAGGAGCAGGCTTCTTAAGAAAATGAACATGTACTCACTCCCTCCATCGCTCCCGGTATCCTGCGCCGCGTTCCGTCATGGATCTGTCAATATCCTGTGCCATGCCGTGCCATGTATATTTTCAGGGGCACAGAAGCTTATCTCTGACAACTTCCGGGCAGCCTGGCACACCCACCTGTCCCCTGTCCCAGTTCTGTATTAGGGCCCTTTAAGTAAACAATAAAGTTGACCCCTCAATTTATATATTCAATACACTTCCTGAATACCTTCAAAATCATGATGCATTCTACACCTTTAGAGAATAACCTCCATAACGGGTAAGTACACCACCTGCTGTCCCTCTCTTATTGTGGGAATGCAGGTAAAAATATATAGGTTAAACTTTGTTTACAAAGTTACTGTGTAATTTACCCCTGATTCTGTGGACTGAAAGGCAGAATTTATTTACTGTGGACCGATTGGTGGTAGTGCTTATAGCAGACATTAAAAAAAGTCTGATATTTCTCCTTAACAATATATTAAAGAGGTCAAATAGGAAAAAGTATAAGTCAATATTTCATCTGTGGAAACTGTAACCACAGCCATAAAGTAGTCAGCCAGCCTCTTTAATTTTTTTAGCCAGCCTCTTTAATTGATCTGCCTATTTTATAGACTTCACTTTTTTCGCCCCAGTGCTACATTACAGTAAGGTGCCAGGCACGTTGCAGCTCAGAGATGCGGATAATTAGAAAAAAAATTATAGAGGACTGTACCAGATACTTCATCCAGGGTCCATTAATCCGGGTCTGACAATATCTGATTGTACAAATTTACACATATAACTTTACTACAGCTTTGAAAGGGAGCCTATTGCCTCCCAGCTCCCACTTTGTGTAGCACACGTTATTAGCTTTCTGGATGTAACTTTGCTACATCATACAACCTATCATTGGCAGAATTCAGGGGTAGTGGACCCAATGATGACGTAGTGGACCGCGGATGATGACGTAAGCCGATACCTGGGAGCGGAGTCTAAGTGGCACCCAGTTTTTACCAGAGCCCACCACAAAGCGGGTTGAACATGCTGCGGCATGGTGCGAGGACAGGCAGGAGATGAGGACAGGCAGCACGGGATCAGAGTTGGGGATGTAGCGAAAGGTCGGGACAGCCAGGACAGGAGCGAAGTCAGGTATGAAATCGAGGTCACAACAGGAAATCAGTCTAAACACTCAGAGCAAGGAACACAGCTTTCTCAATGGCATGGAAGCACATAGATCCGGCGGGGTATGAGAGAAGAGGCTAGCTATTTATTAGATTGGCTGGTGGCCACCGCCAATTAGCTGTGCACTGACCCTTTAAATCTCGAGAAGCCGGCGCACGCATACCCTAGGAGGCGGGGACACAATACTGAGGGGTCACAGGGAGACACACAGATGTGCCTGTGACTCGAGAGGAAGGATAGCAGGAGCACCCATGACAGTCATGTATAAGAAAAACCTGTAGTCATATTTATTTAAATGAGTTTCTTGGTGCACCAGGAATGGGTCTGCTGCGGAAATACACAATGGGGCACATGTATCAAACTTTTGGCTTGCTGTTTCTTTTTTTCTTTAATTTTTGACTTTTTATGGTTCTTGTGCTCATTTGTGACTTTTTTGGACCTAAAACTGTCTCCCTTCAAAGTTTGCCATTGTCTACTTTTCTGCAGTGTTCCCTGAGTTATCACCTCAAACCAGATGTGAGAGTCGCAAATTTTTGTGCAAATTTATGGCTGCCCCTGACCAGGTGTAGATATTAGCTGGGGAACTGTTTGTGACTTTTGGAGACTTTTATTTTAAAAAGTCGCAAATTCATTACAGACCAAACGCCACTTGTATAAATAAAGAAAAACCCGCTAAGATACATCTGACCAGCAGGAGAGCCAAGAAATGTTCCAAAAACAGATGGAAAAAGCCAGACTTATGATATATGTGCATTAAGAAGAACTGCTTACTGTGTCCTATGAGACATATCAAGGTCATGACTACAATACTGGGGTTAAGTATCCTTTATAGATATGCTTAAAGACCATCTCTGGTCAGTCAAAGAGCCTCTAGTCCAGGGGGCCCATTAAGTTATTGCCTAACCAACTTTTTATATATACAACCTTTTCCTTTAAAAGTTCCACGTTAGGAATTACTTTTCTAATACACCATGATAGATTAATCCAATTTCAGCAATGTTTATATTTCCTTTTAATAGGCAATACCTGTAGACCCACAAATACATGGTACAGACTTGCATGGTATGGAAAGATACAGAACCAGTAGAACAGTGATGGCAAACCTTTTAGAGACCGAGTGCCCAAACTACAACAAAGACCCGCTTATTTACACAGAAATTTAATTTGTGATTTATACTCCCTTCTCTGTCACAGTTTCATTGATACCAGCCCCCTGAGGGCACCAATAAAGCAGAAAATAGTCCCAGGGAGCGCTGTCACTTTAAAATGGCTCTGTGCACAGCAAGTCCTGGGCTGTCTGGGACTGCAGGAAGATACCTGGAGTCATCTCTGGTGATGGCCTGGGTGCCCACAGAAAGGGCTCCGAGTGCCACCTCTGGCACCAGTGCCATAGGTTAGCCATCACTGCAGTAGAACCTGGGATGTAGACAGTTCAGGTTGAAGTTTTAGAAATGCAGTTCCACATAGTTCCTGAAGATGGTGCTGCCACACGATCCTAGAGCCGATGGTAAATATTTCACTTGTGAACTGATGTATTTTACCATTATACACTATAAATGGTAACTTCCTATAAACCTAAGGAGCAATATGTGTCCTTCACATGCAGCTTCCCAAGTATGAATGACTCTGTTGTGTTGTTATGTCTTTCATTATGTTTAATACTTTCCTTTCACTGTCACATAAAGCAATAAGTACAGTTAGTTCCAGAAAAGAATATGCCGCTGGACTAGATGTAGCCGCCAGTATAGCTGAAGCAACATGTGCCATAAGATCATGGTCAAAACATGCCCCAAGGAAATCATTCTACAGAGATAACTCTCTTTTTTTATATACGGTATATAAAAACAGGAAAATATGTAATACATTTCTAAAATACAGTGCCATAATAACAGCTGTTACCTACTACATAGTGTGAAATAACTATGCTATGTATAACATGTCTAGCAGTGCTAGAGACACCACTTAAAATTGTTGGGTCCTAATGAAAAATTTGTCCAGGACAATCTAACTGTAACGAATGAAGAAACACCTTAGGCCTTGTTCACACATTACATTTTTGATGCGTTTATTAAAAAAGCAACGTGTGAACATGGCTTAAGGCTCCTCGCCCTGATCGCACCCACTGCCCCTCCTTGCAACATAATAGTCAAATAATTCCACCAAAATACTGAAACAATGGTGACACTGTCACATTTTACCTACAATTGCAATTCAGCTGTTTACAATCCAGTACTATGTAAATGGTCAACATTATTCAAACGTCTTTAGTACAGAGCTATTGGCTGCTGTTGATGAACGGGTTGTTCCCCCAGTGATGTCACTGTCCTAATATGGACAGTGACATCACTGGGTCCTTCGTATACGCTCGGTGGGACTGTAGGGAGAGATGCAATGCGCTGCATGCGCTCATCATAGCTATCCATTACCTCTGCTGAGTGCATACGTCACTCAAACGGAAGCTGCTGGATGAAAAGATGTAGCTTGCTGCGTCTTTTCATCCTGCATTTTTTGGTGTCTGGGAGAAATAGTGGTCCACATCTATGCCTCCGTCTGTCACTATTTGTCAATGTATACACCAATATGTCAGGTGCCTTCCCAACATATCCGCTTAGTGTATACATATAACTTATGTGAACCCAGCCTTAGCTGTACAGGCACCATCAATGTAGTCAATGTGGAGAAACTAATGGCAAACACTTCCCATTGCTGACTCATATTTTAATTAGATCCTAGGTATAATCAAAATAATGGAGAGCACCTATTCCTAAGATTGGTATTTCTCAATTTTGATGAGAGTTTGCCTGCAAATATATATGTAGAACCCACTTCAGGGAAGGCATTTCTGCTCTACATGATTCCTCCAGTTTGCATATATATATATATAGGCAGGGGGGAGTGCTTCCTATGATGCTTTTATTCAACAAAGTTCGCAACTCTTAGGCCCAGTACACACTTGCATTTGACACTGATATGATAATAACAGAGGTCTTGCAGATCCAGTAAAACGTCCATAGATTTCAACGTTATTTTTATGCCTTCTGTAAATATTTGTTTGTACCACTTCCATTAAATTCATTCATTTCAAGTAAGATTAATGGAAGTGGGGCAAAAGGACACTAACTGAAACCATTAAAAGTCCATTGAAATCAATGGACATTATAGTTTTAGTGGGGTAAGATAATAATGGGGGGGCTGAATGCAGGTATGAATTGGGCCCTCCTCAAAATGATTAATCTGGCTTATGAAAATGTTAGCAAATGAAAAACTGGTCGTTCTGTGGTGGGGGGTGACGGTTACATGGGCACTAAATCTCTTGTAATATATCATTCTACTTTTCACCAGGGTTTGTGCTACCCATGGTTAGGGCAGCAGCTTTTCTCTATTATAGTTTGACTGTTAGGTTATGTAAGAGAAAGATTCTATAGACTTAGCCGCATGTACAGCTAGGAAAAGAATGGCTGCATTTTCTCAGGATTCTTGTTTGTCAGATGCTTGAAGAGCCATGGAAAGTTATAAATCTATTATACGTATATCTATCAGCAGGATTATGAAGCAACTGCAGGCTGCAGTCCCAAGTAAACAATATCGGGAGCTGAGAAAAGCAGGTTATGGACATGAATCTGGCTTCTGAGTGTATGAAAACATAATAATGACAGCAATAATAGTACAGAAGAAGAACAGAACAGAATAACTGAAAAATGATCCTATCTTCTTGGTGATATTCTAGTAAGTGAAAACATTTTTTTTTGGTTTTCACTTTGGATCTTGGCTACAGTCCTGTTAGACCCTTGTAGAATCATGTGCACCACACCCAGTAAAGAGAAAACACATACACATATACATAGCTTTAACAACAATGTTACGTAACCAGGGTGAAATCCAAAACTAATACATAATACATTTCCCCAATCCAGTATACAACTGTTCTACCGCACCCACCTTAAACAATACAGGATTAAAAGATTTCCTAATAGAACCTTTACAATCTATCACAGTTAGGAAATCATTTCTCCAATGTACACATTTATTATGAAAACCAGCTAAATGTGTTGCAATATACAGGCGGTCCCCTACTTAAGAACACTCGACTTACATACAACCCCTAGTTACAAACGGACCTCTGGATATTGGTAATTTATTGTACTTTAGTCCTAGGCTACAATAAACAGCTATAACAGTTATCAAAGGTGTCTGTAATGAAGGTTTATTGTTAATCCTGGTTCTTATGACAACCCAACATTTTTAAAATCCAAGTGTCACGGAAACCAAAAAAGTTCTGGCTGGGATTACAATGATAAAATATACAGTTCCGACTTACATACAAATTCAACTTAAGAACAAACCTACAGACCCTATCTTGAATGTAACCTGGGGACTGCCTGTAGTGTCATTGGTCAATGTGAATCTCTATTAAAGGGGTGGACAGGATGGGGCAGGTTAAAAATAATAAATATGTAATTAGCTCCACCGTCCCTCCCGGGCTCCAGCGCTGTGATCTCTCCGATCAGAGCTCAGTTGTAATTTTATAAACAGCTGTAGGAAAATGAAAGCTGAGCTCTGAATGGTTTTCATGGGCAACTAGAACAGTTAGTCTTTCTCCACTGTGGGAGATTTATCATATGTTGGTGCGCGTGTGGTGGCGTATGATGAAATCCCTGCCCCTCTAGTGGCACTGAATAAATCAAGAGGCTTCTTCTAGCACCTGTGATTATTTCGCCTTTTTACCCTCCTCTACCTCAGAGGTGTGAAGGGAGGAGAGTGGTCCGGCACGGGGCCTGCGCCCTCGCATGTAGGGCCTGACGTAGAAATAAATGCTGTGTAGGCCCTGATGGATCTTGATGTATCTGGCTGCACAAGCTCCAGTGTATGATAAAAAACCACCATGGCGTTTACGTTGATGACAACAAAGGTAAGAATAAAACAAACATGACCTTCTTGTAGAAATGTACATCAAGCTGAACAACCCTATCTCCTCTATACAGAAGCATCCTCACAGGTTAACTCTCTAACCTACTTTCTAAAAATACATGTGTTATATTTATTCAAGCTCTTTTCCTGAATTCACTAGTGATAGAGTTGAATGTATCACATCTCCAGCCTCCCCAACCTTCTCCCATTTCTTCTTTTTTTGCCCCCACTAAGTCATTGTCTGCTGCTGTCAGGCCAGGACATTAGTAATAGCAACTCAATATCAGTGCTAAAAGATTGTAATGTGATTTTGCAAGTTTTTACAAATAAAAAAGAAAGAAAATTAAAATTGGATAAGGTTACCTTACACTTCTACAATAGAGAAGTGGGGACATTTAATTTTGGATCATTTGTACTTATAAATTATGGTGTGTGCTGCTTCTTTGTTATTCTTAATATAAATGTATATTAATACCCAACTGGGTGGCATAAGTTAGATGGGTGCTCAACAGCAGCTGGACATTAACAGATTGAACAGTATTAGACCCCACCATTGGTCCCACCTAGTTGGCAATTTACACATACATTTATTTCTACAACTGTTATGCCAGGAGAGGTAAGTTTCTCTGTAAAGGAATATCTGTTGCTAGAGATGGGGCATATCATCTGCCCCCCTGCAGCCAGGCTGAGGTAAGAACTTCAAAAATAAATATATGGTCTTCCTAATGTGATGCAATGGCTTTTTGAAATGGGTATTTCTATGTCACTACAATAATTGTGTCGTGCAGGTGTAATACTCTACCTTAAAAAGCTTTATCACCAGATCTTACCCCATTTAGCTGCTACCCCCCCCCCCCACCTCAGGAAAGTTATGAAGTCTTTCTTTACACAATATATAAGAATCTTTAATATTACACATTATGAGAATATCATCGGTGTCAAGTTTTCTATTTTTTTAAATTAAAAATTAGAAAAGGGAATAGAAAGGGTAAAAAAAAAGCTAAGAATCTAATTTTTCAATTGCATCAGGCTTGTGGTTATGCGAGTTACAGAGCTGGAAAGTCCGGCATTTAAAGAAATAACCAAGAACTGAATCTATATCTGTAGAACACATTTCCAACTATGGGTGGATTTATGAAACGCTAGCGCATCGTGCACCAGTGCTTGATGTTTATCCAGTGCTCTGGATATACAAAGAAGCTCTTTCCTTTTATCCGGCACAGGACTATGCAGCCATATAATTCTAGAATTGCACCATAACCTTCACCACGTTGGCAGGGAGGTCCTGTAAGGAAAATAGAAAGAAATTGCAACTTTATCAAGGCTTGTACTCCACTATCCTATACTATGTCTTTAACTGCTGGTATCTCTGGTTCTGTAGGTCACAGAACCACAAGCCTGATGCAATCTGAATGGTTCTAGGAACTACAGAACCACAGATAGACGTGTCTGAAATAACACTCCCTGTGAAGCCAGATGGAACACGTTCTGTAAGAGAACTATTGCTATACGGGCATGAAGTAGACAGTAGTTTAGAACTGACTGCTGGGTTGTCTTTAGTTATTTTCCTACATGCTATACAACTTTACCTATTTATGGAGGTAAAAGTGTTTTAACTGTTGTTTTGGTTGCTTGTTAGCTAAGGTACACTTTTGTGAAGATAACCCTACAGGCAGCTTTCTATTATCATTGCTAGCGTTATTTAAATCCCACCCACACTTGAATAAAAATAAACCTTAGGCTGATGGAAATATAAAAAATTTAGTACTCTTGGCCTGCGACAAGCGAAAGCGAAAATTGTGAAAAATAGGCTTAGTCCTTAAGGGGTTAAAACAAGTTATCTAAGTTCTAGGACATTATCACTCTTTATAGACGAGTCTTATAGATCACTCTTTATAGATGAGCAATGTAGATAACTTTATAGATTATAGAACCATTTGCAAATGTGTATTGAGGAATGTTTTCCAGAAATTGGTTTACATGTTTACATACCAAGAACCAAGTGTATCAGGGGGTTTTGATGCTTTATGCCTTTTATGTAGCTTTGGCTAAGTTCACACTACCGTTCAAATCTCAGTTCCTTACCTCCGTTAATTAAAGAACAGGTGTTTAACATATCAGTTAAAAATCTCTTTGACATTAATGTAAATTTTATTAAAACCGTTATGTTTAGTTTAGGCACGGATCCATCATCCATGCATTTTTTGTTAGAAAAAAATGACGGAGGCTGCAGTGCCTTCTCTCCATTTGAAGAAACATATGGATAACTGATGCCTGCCTACCTGACCATAACAGGTGACATAAAGGGGCAAATTTATCAAGCTGTCTGAAAGTCAGAATATTTCTAGTTATGGCAACCAATCACAGCTCCCCTTTAAAATATTCATGAGCACTGGTAAAATGAAAGCTGAGCTGTGATTGGTTGCCAGGGGCAACTAGAAATATTCTGACTTTCAGACAGCTTGATAAATCTGCTCCTATGTTTCTTCTCTTTACTCAACCATCCTTCTCCCACAACCAGCACTCTTATGTCCCCCTCTTCCTCACACAGCTAGCACCCTTGTGTCCCCCTCCTCCTCCAAAAGCCAGCACCCTCAGGTTATCCTCCTCACACACTGAGCACCCCTATGCTTCTCTTAAAATGATAAACAATGTGAAGTGTTTTTATTATTTTATTATTTTTATTAGTATTATTTGTATTACGTTTTTGTATCATTTGGCTAATAGAAAAAGAGAAATAAAAGTCACAACACAAAGTTAAATATGGTTAAGTATTTCTTTCATTATTTATTACTTTACTTACCCATAAAAATGATCCCTAACCCTAAAGGTTTTGATCCAGAAGAAGGCAAAAACCCTGAGCGGAAAAATTCCTTCTTGAACCCGGGAAAAGGTGATCGGTCCTAAAACCCTTGATCACACCTGCTTATTCTATTTTCTGAGATCTTATTTCTCCAAGTGTTAACTATGTATTGACATTTTATAATTTTTTTGATTGTTTATAGTAATACTACACTATTATTACTGTGGAGGCTAAACCTAATCTGTCTTTTTTAAAATTTTCCTTTCCTAAATATTATTAATAATTTATTATGAGTATCTATTTATAATTCTATTATTACTAATATTTGTAATGTAATTTTACTATAAGTTTAAACTAATTCCCTATCCCTAAAGATAGGAGGATCATCATAACATTGATTAATTTTATTGAATTGTTAGCAATATATTATTGTAATATTATTTTATTTTATATATTATTTAATTTAATATTATTATTTACAGCTCTTTCTGATACTACTATTTTATTTTTTTTGTTACTAATGATTTTTGTAGTGTAATTTAATATAGATCTCCATATCTTTAAAGCTGTTGATCCAAAAAATTTGTGTTGCTGGGGAAAATTTCTTATTGACCCCAAGAAAAGGCGATCAGTCCTAAGACCCTGGATCAAAGCTGCTAATTCCTATTTGTTGTATACTAATATATCAATATTACTAATATAAATATTAAAGTATTAATCTATGTGTTGCTATCATCCTATCAATACTAAATATGTGTAATTATAATTACCATCCAGTTGCACGTAGGTCGGAGGAGGACGGTCCAGAGGATATTCTTCTTCATCCAGAGGCTGCTGCCGATGTAGTACAGGATGGAAGACCGTTGCATCTGATGACTTCTGACAGAAGACGTCACAATTCTTTTCTTCCTACTCATCTTCTTTGTCTTCTGTATCTTCAATACAGTCCTCTTCTCAGTCTCTTCATATTGCTGAGTGTCCTCTTGTGAGCTCCTCTGCTCTTTCTTGGACTCCTCAGCAGACTTCTTGTCTTTCTTCTCATCTTCCTGCACCTTCTCATCCAAGGAGGTAATTTCCCCATCTTGCCCATCCACGGTTTCCTCATGGCACAGCTGTTCAGAAAAACTTGGGCAGGTTGAGGTTCTTCATCATCCCATGGCCATGGCAGATATTTCTTCTGTGCCTCCCGGTTAGTGGCAGGAGGTGATCCATATTGTAGAGAGGTGGCGGGAGGAATCTTGTGGCATAGATGAGCAACTTAAGGTCTCTCTCCTCCTGGGTAGTGGGATAAATGGAAAAACAAAAAGAGAAGATAGAATTAGTCATAAAATATCTAAATCTAAAACATACTATAAACTTTCTTTATGCTGGATTATTGACTGATGAGTGACTGATTATTGACTGACTGATAATGATTTTGTGGAATTGTGGATGACAGCTTAAGGGAAAACTCACCTGAGAAAACTCCACGCTGGATCGTCTACGTACCTTTGGTATATTACAAGGTATCCCTTATGTATGGATTTTGGGGTGATGTGGATTTTTTCAAACATCCCCATAAATACATTTGCGTATGTTGGGGCTACTTTAGTGCCCATAGCTGTTCCACGTTTTTGGTGGAATATTTTACTGTCATATGTAAAATAATTAACATTTTATTAAAAAGTGGTTTTGTTGCTGTATTGGCTGCTAATCAGTGACATGTGATACAGTGTATTTAACCCCTTAATGACCAGGATCATAACCAGAGTGATAACAACCAGATGATTTTTTTTTTCTCTTTTATAACTTTTCCATTGTTGCACTTTTGTCTTTGCTTCTTGGGGGAACATATAAACACATAAATTACTATTTTTTATGTGGGGGCCACTGTGACTGTAGGGAGTAATATAAGAGGTCTCCTGCTTCTATCCCTCATAGATTACACTCATCATAGCAGATATAATGTAGAAACTGACTACAAACACCAGGGATGTCAATTTTGTTCCCTTCACTGACCAAGACCAACACAGGTATTATCACTGACTACACCAAAAGGTAAAGTATCATAAAACTCTTTACTTCCCCAGCCAACCTACTTTAATGCCCCAGGCCACCAGGGATGTTATTTTTAGCCGCCTGCTTCTGCTAGGGGCATGTTCTCAAGATCATTAGGGGTTCCAGCAGTTGGACCCTCATTCTCATCAGCTTGTTATGTTCTATTCTGTGTATAGGGGATAAGTTGCAAAGTTGTTACCAGTCCTTTAAGCTTGCCTTAAAGAAAAAAAATTGTGTTCCCTGCAATTAGACAAACCATATCTAACCAGAGCCCTTATAATGTCCAATTTCCTGCAGCCCCTGGTCTAAAGTGCCTCATTTCCTTCAGCTGCCCCCCTTTTCTGTATCCCCCTTCTATAGTGGCCCTTTTTCTGTAGCCCAGTAGAACGTCCCCGCCGATGCGCCACAATCCGATCGCTTGCGCCAAAAACCCGGGGCAATACAGGGAAAACTGGCGCAAATCGGAAATATTTGGGTAACACGTCGCGAATCGGCCCTTAGTAAATGACCCCCAATGTGTCCCAATGTCCTCAGTAGTGCTCACACAATTAATGAAATGTCCCCAGCAGTGCTCTCCCTGTGAAATTCCCCCAGAAGTGCTCCCCAATAGAATGTCCCCAGCAGTGTTCCCCCCAATAGAATGTCCCCAGCAGTGCTCCCCCCAATAGAATTTCCCCAGCAGTGTTTTCCCCAATAGAATGCCCCAACAGTGCTCCCCCCAATAAAATGTCCCCAGCAGTGTTCCCCCCAATAGAATGTCCCCAGCAGTGTTCCCACCAATAGAATGCCCCCAGCAGTGTTCGCCCCAATAGAATGTCCCCAGCAGTGTTCCCCCCAATAGAATGTCCCCACCAGTGTTCCCCCCAATAGAATGTCCCCAGCAGTGTTCCCCCCAATAGAATTTCCCCAGCAGTGTTTTCTCCAATTGAATGTCCCCAGCAGTGTTCCCCCAATAGAATGTCCCCAGCAGTATTCCCCCCAAAAGAATGTCCCCAGCAGTGTTCCCCCAAAAGAATGCCCCCAGCAGTGTTCCCGCCAATAGAATGTCCCCAGCAGTGTTCCCCCCAATAGAATGTCCCCAGCAGTGTTCCCCCCAATAGAATGTCCCCAGCAGTGTTCCCCCCAATAGAATTTCCCCAGCAGTGTTTTCCCAAATAGAATGTCCCCAGCAGTGTTCCCGCCAATAGAATGCCCCCAGCAGTGTTCCCGCAGTGCAAATCCCGCGACACTTTTTTTTAAAAAAATGCGTTGGTTTTTCCGAATCCATCGGGTTATCGTTTGGCCATGCCCCCCGATTTCCATCGCTTGCATGCCGGCGCCGATGCGCCACAATCCGATCGAGTGCGCCAAAAACCCGGGGCAATACAGGGAAAACTGGCGCAAATCGGAAATATTTGGGTAACATGTTGGGAAAACGCGAATCGGGCCCTTAGTAAATGACCCCCAATGTGTCCCAATGTCCCCAGTAGTGCTCACACAATTAATGAAATGTCCCCAGCAGTGCTCTCCCTGTGAAATTCCCCCAGAAGTGCTCCCCAATAGAATTTCCCCAGCAGTGTTTTCCCCAATAGAATGTCCCAACAGTGCTCCCCCCAATAAAATGTCCCCAGCAGTGTTCCCCCCAATAGAATGTCCCCAGCAGTGTTCCCACCAATAGAATGTCCCTAGCAGTGTTCGCCCCAATAGAATGTCCCCAGCAGTGTTCCCCCCAATAGAATGTCCCCAGCAGTGTTCCCCCCAATAGAATGTCCCCAGCAGTGTTCCCCCCAATAGAATGTCCCCAGCAGTGTTCCCCCAATAGAATTTTCCCAGCAGTGTTTTCTCCAATTGAATGTCCCCAGCAGTGTTCCCCCCAATAGAATGTCCCCAGCAGTGTTCCCCCCAAAAGAATGTCCCCAGCAGTGTTCCCCCCAATAGAATGTCCCCAGCAGTGTTCCCCCCAAAAGAATGTCCCCAGCAGTGTTCCCCCAAAAGAATGCCCCCAGCAGTGTTCCCGCCAATAGAATGTCCCCAGCAGTGTTCCCCCCAATAGAATGTCCCCAGCAGTGTTCCCCCCAATAGAATTTCCCCAGCAGTGTTTTCCCAAATAGAATGTCCCCAGCAGTGTTCCCGCCAATAGAATGTCCCCAGCAGTGTTCCCCATAATAGAATGTCCCTAGCAGTGTTCCCGCCAATAGAATGTCCCCAGCAGTGTTCCCACCACAATAGAATGTCCCCAGCAGTGTTCCCCCCAATAGAATGTCCCTAGCAGTGTTCCCGCTAATAGAATGTCCCCAGCAGTGTTCCCCCCAATAGAATGTCCCCAGCAGTGTCCCCCACAATACAATGTCCCCAGCAGTGATCCCCCAATAGAATGTCCCCAGCAGTGGTCCCCCAATATAATGTCCCCAGCAGTGTTCCCGCCAATAGAATGTCCCCAGCAGTGTTCCCACCAATAGAATGTCCCCAGCAGTGTTCCCCCCAATAGAATGTCCCTAGCAGTGTTCCCGCCAATAGAATGTCCCCAGCAGTGTTCCCCCCAATAGAATGTCCCCAGCAGTGTCCCCCACAATACAATGTCCCCAGCAGTGATCCCCCAATAGAATGTCCCCAGCAGTGATCCCCCAATAGAATGTCCCCAGCAGTGTTCCCACCAATAGAATGTCCCCAGCAGTGTTCCCCCCAATAGAATGTCCCTAGCAGTGTTCCCGCCAATAGAATGTCCCCAGCAGTGTTCCCCCCAATAGAATGTCACCAGCAGTGTCCCCTACAATACAATGTCCCCAGCAGTGATCCCCCAATAGAATGTCCCCAGCAGTGATCCCCCAATAGAATGTCCCCAGCAGTGATCCCCCAATAATGTCCCCAGCAGTGTTCCCACCAATAGAATGTCCCCAGCAGTGTTCCCCCCAATAGAATTTCCCCAGTAGTGATCCCCCAATAGAATGTCCCCAGCAGTGATCCCCCAATAGAATGTCCCCAGCAGTGATCCCCCAATAGAATGTCCCCAGCAGTGTTCCCACCAATAGAATGTCCCCAGCAGTGTTCCCCCCAATAGAATGTCCCTAGCAGTGTTCCCGCCAATAGAATGTCCCCAGCAGTGTTACCCCCAATAGAATGTCACCAGCAGTGTCCCCCACAATACAATGTCCCCAGCAGTGATCCCCCAATAGAATGTCCCCAGCAGTGATCCCCCAATAGAATGTCCCCAGCAGTGTTCCCCCCAATAGAATGTCCCCAGCAGTGTTCCCCCCAATAGAATTTCCCCAGAAGTGTTTTCCCCTATAGAATGTTCCCAGCAGTGTTCCCCCCAATAGAATTTCCCCAGCAGTGATCCCCCAATAGAATGTCCCCAGCAGTGATCCCCCAATAGAATGTCCCCAGCAGTGATCCCCCAATAGAATGTCCCCAGCAGTGTTCCCACCAATAGAATGTCCCCAGCAGTGTTCCCCCCAATAGAATGTCCCTAGCAGTGTTCCCGCCAATAGAATGTCCCCAGCAGTGTTCCCCCCAATAGAATGTCACCAGCAGTGTCCCCCACAATACAATGTCCCCACCAGTGATCCCCCAATAGAATGTCCCCAGCAGTGATCCCCCAATAGAATGTCCCCAGCAGTGTTCCCCCCAATAGAATGTCCCCAGCAGTGTTCCCCCCAATAGAATTTCCCCAGAAGTGTTTTCCCCTATAGAATGTTCCCAGCAGTGTTCCCCCCAATAGAATGTCCCCAGCAGTGTTCCCCCCAATAGAATTTCCCCAGAAGTGTTTTCCCCTATAGAATGTTCCCAGCAGTGTTTTCCCCAATAGAATGTCCCCAGCAGTGTTTTCCCCAATAGAATGTCCCCAGCAGTGCTCCTCACTGTAGAGCAGTTTTGCGCTCTCTGCCTGCGCACACTCACTATAACGCGGCCTTGTCACCAACTGATTACATCAGAGAAGCTGCGTGTGGGCAGAGTGTAGATAGGCCTCTGTCCGCACTGCCGTGAAGCTGAGGTGAGAACACCTAGAATAAAACAGAAGCACTCCTTTAAGTAGATGCTGAGGGTTATTTCATTCAAACATAATGTGACGTCTTGGCACAGACAGCCTTCGTTAAACAGATCCGTGGAGGGATATAGATGAAGAGCTGTGGTTTGGCATTGGAAAGGTGCAGCAGCACATGGGATGAGTTTCAAATTAAATCATGCTCCAGAGAGTGCTGTCATGGCTAACATAGAGCAGGAGGGGCAGAGATACATTATGCTCATAGATTGTTGGATATGTATTTTGTTATGAATTATATTCAGTCTTGTGATGATCAGCATCTCCAGTGTAGGCTCAGATAAGGCTAACCTGTAGTGTATACTAGAGACCTGCGAAATGATGTACATACCTATTTCCCAGGGTGATGAGGCAGGAATCTGTTCTATATTCCCTACTGCGAGTTAGTCCCATTGTTTTTAAGGCTTTCTGTCTGCTAGTTCCCACTGTGGTGAACAACATACCAGTGTTGGTTGCTGTGATCTGATGAGGACCGGCTGGCGGGCAGCAAGGCAAAAGATTTAATGGGATTATGGCAGGCAGATCAACATCAGTCTCTCTCCTGTCTGGCCACCAATCTCTTACACAGAACAATTCCAGAAAGATGGATGGGGCCCGGTGAGCAGCTGGTGAATGAAACAGAAGTGGAGAAGAAGGCAGTGATAAAATGGTCCTGTCACTAAAAATAAAAAAGACTGTTGCTGAGTTTCAGTATGCTTAGTATTACAATCTGAAATCTGTGCTGTAAGGATAATTTCAATGCTAAAGGAAACCTACCATAAGCAATCTACTACCAAAAGTAGATCTGATGGCAGATTCTTCCTGTCTGTCTCTGCCCTAAACTGTAATTTAATAATCCTGGAACCTAAACAAAGTTGTAATTATTAAATTACAGATTAGGGCAGAGGCAGGCAGGAAGAATCTGCCATCAGATCTACTTCTGATAGTGGATTCCTCATGGTAGGTTTCCTTTAAGATTTTAGAACCAAGCTAATAAATAATTGTATTACTAATAAAGTTATAAACTTATTGGGGGAGGTTTATCAAAATTGTCTCAAGTAAAACTGTTCTCGTTGCCCGTGGAAACCAATTAGGGCTTAGCTTTAATTTTAAAAACAGCTGGGGCAAAGGCATAGCTAGGGGTTCAGCATAGCGGGGGCAAAACCCAACCAGGGTCTCCAACCCAGGTATACCACGATTGCACCATACAGTGACCATAAAGTGGTAGACAATGGCAGGGCCGCATCTGCGATGAGGCGGGGTGATGATCCTTCCTCAGGCGGCAGATCACAGACCCCTAAGGTAGGTGGCAGATTGCCGGTAGCATGGACTTGCCAAACACTGGCAAGTCCATACTACCAGAAAGTCAATTACATTGGTGTCTATAAGATACTCCTCCGTCTGCACCCCATTGCATGATGACACCTGTGTGACGCCTGTGTCACTACAGAGAAGATGTGCTGCCAGGAGTAGAGGAGGAGAGACCATGGAGGGCGGGGAGCTCGGCAGTTCAGTATTGGTTTTATTATTTTTAAAAGAGGTCTGTATGTGCTGTCTATGTGGTTGTGGGGGGAGAGCCTACCTATGTACATAACATCTATAGGGATTCTGGCTTTATATACTATGAGGTTCCTACCTGTAAATGCCACCTGTAGGGGTCCTGGCTGTATATACTATGGGGGGGGGGGGGTGTTCCTGGCTGTATATACTATGGGGGGGGGGGGTCTTGCCTATATATAAACTATTTATGGAGGTCCTGGGTGTATGTACTCTGTATGGGAAAGAGATCCTGCCTGTATATACTCTGTATGGTGGGGACCTGTCTATATATACTATCTGTGGGGGCAGGCTTCCTGTATATACTATCTACGGGTAGTCCTGTTTGTGTATACTCTGTTTGGGGGGTCCTGCCTGTATATACCCTGTATGGGGGGTCATACCTGTATATATACTCTGTATGGTTGGGTCCTGCATGTGTATAGTTTTTATGGTGGGGGTCCTGTCTGTATATACGCTGTATCGGGGTCTTGTCTGTATATACTGTCTATATATTTATTAGAGGGGTCTGTTATATATACATTACGTTGTGGGTGTACATACATGTACTTTCATTTTGGGACTATATATAGGTTGCTTTATTTTTGTTGTAATTGGTGTTCTTAGGGGTATAAATTATTTAGGAGCACTGTTATTCAGGTGACATTATAATGTAAGTGCCTGTGGTATTTTTAGGTGCACGGAGTTGAAGACATCTGGTGGCGAATTCAACAGTGATAAGTCACGTCTGGGAGAAATCATAATGAAGTTCTCTTCTGGATGGAGGAGATCAAATCAAGTACTGAGCTGTGCCCATATACACAGGATAGGAGTAGTAGCACTGTGCTGTGTCCATATATAGAGGATAGGAGTAGTAGTACTGAGCTGTGCCCATGTATAGAGAATAGGGGTAGTAGTACTGAGCTATGCTCATATATACAGAATATGGGTGGTAGTGCTGAGCTGTGCCCATATATATAAGAAAGGAATAGCAGTACTGAGCTGTGCCTGTATATACAGATAGAGGTAGTAGTACTGTGCAGCCAACCAGGCTGTTCTACACCACATCTGTCCTTGCAGAAAACTGCACTATAGGCACAGACTATAGATAGTGCGCAAGCATGGGGCAGGAGAGCCCCATGCTGTTCCACTATGCCACCAGATGCACCCCCGGCCTTCTGGACCCCCCACTTGGCCCACTTTGCATGGAGGTGGCGTAAGGAGGGAAATATGCCTGTTTCAGGACTTGTACACAAGATTTCAGGCACACAAATCATGATAAATCTGCGCAATATAGTTTTAATTATGACCTTAAATATTTGGAGATTTCCATTATTTCTTTGTATCACCATATTCTGCCATATAAATTTTTATACTTCAGTTTACGGGACTTTATAGATGTTATTTTCTTGTGGGACAAGCTGAGATTTTCAGAAGGTGACTTGTAATTAAATAGATAGATAATGCTGAATGAACCAGTCACCAGATGCTATTGATATTTGTGTGAGCAAGTGTACATCGGTCTGTGTCATCATATTAAGCGGTGAGAGATTACATAGACAAGAGGAGAAATCAGCAGAGGTTTTGAGAAAAAAGTGAAAGTTAAGTGTTATTAGGGAATGTGATAAATCTGCCTGAAAATTTTATGGCAAATTATGGTAGTTAGATATTAGTCTGATAGTTCGAGGTAGGGAATTCTTAAGAATAGGTGCAGCTCAAGAGAAGTCCTGGAGACCTGAATGGAGGTTCGAATGAAAGAAAATCCCCCATCAAAATCCATCATAATAAACCAGGGACTTTTTATATTTGTTATTCATGCCTTCCTTCCTTCTAAAATAAACTTTTAAAATTGGGTGTAATCTTTTTTCACTGGTTGTTACAATGAGCAGAGCAGGTGATTGGATGATATGCTATGCTGATTGTAACAGCCTGTGATGCTGCAGCACTGAAAGGCTCTGTTAACACCCACCCAAGCCCCTCAGGCTCGCTAGCATAATTTTAAAAGTGCATTTTAGAAGGAAGGAAGTTATGGATAACAAATATAAAAAGATTGCCACAGTCACATGGCCTGGATCCTTGAAGAAAATAATCTTAGATCACCGTAGCATGGACTGGGCGGCAGACTGAGATGAGGGCAGAGAGGTAGGGAGGTGCAGCACTTTGTGGATGAGGGTGATCAATTTGAATAGGAAGGTTATTGTTGCAGTGACAGACACAAAGCGGATGCATCCGTGCAGCATCGGGATTGATAGACAAGGTCTGGCTGCTGCATTAAGAATAGATTGTAGAGGGGAGAGTTTATAAAGTGTAAGACCAATAAGTAGGGAGTCACATTAGTCAAGAGGAGAGGGAATTAGAGCAACAATTATGGTTTCAGAAGGTTTAATGGTCAGGAAAGGATGGATTGTGGAAATATTTTTCAGGGTGTGCAAGTGTTTGTATGTAGGCGCAAAAGAGAGGTAGGAGTCGAGACTTTGGGCTTTTCTCCTTGGAGTTATAGTGATACCCCTGATAGAAATGAAGATGTCAGAGTTCAGTGTATTAGTATATGGTGGAAAGATAAATTCAGTTTTAGAAAGATGAAGCTTCAGGCAGAGAGAAGACGTTTAGAGACAGAGAGGCAATCACTGGTGTTTTGTTGGGTATCAACAGTATAATGAAAACCAAATCTGCTGATGGTTTGTCCAAAGCATAGAGGGAAAAGAGAAGAGGACCTAAAACAGAGACCTGAGGTATAGGATTGAGTTTGTTTTTTCTCTTAGGCCTCATCCTCTTTTACTTGTCCAAAAACTACTTCTATAAATACTTCTTCCCTGCAGACATACATATGCTCCTTGTTGCCTTCTGACAAGTATGATCATGGAGTGGAACAGCAGTGTTATAGCACTCAGTTAAAGGTTCTTGTCGGCACATAAAAGAGAAATCGAGTCTTTGAAAACATAACTGTGTTTAAAGAGCACTTCTTGACCTGTACCATCTAAATTTATTTAGATTACCTGATGGTAGCTGCTTACTACTAACCACTCTGTCCTATGCCCATCTGCTGTAATCTTCTTTTAGTATGTTTTAGAATGCCCACATTTAGTAGAAAAAAAACGCTTTGTAAAATATGCTAATGAGCCCAAGGTGCTCTGCAATTGGAGGGCTATTTAATACTAGACCAAAGACATATGAGTGAAACAAATCATCACAACATAATTAAAAATACAGGCAGTCCCCGGGTTACATACAAGATAGGGTCTGTAGGTTTGTTCTTAAGTTGAGTTTGTATGTAAGTCGGAACTGTATATTTTATCATTGTAATCCCAGCCAGAACTTTTTTGGTCTCTGTGACAATTGGATTTTAAAAATGTTGGGTTGTCCTAAGAATCAATATTAAGACTAAAGCTTCATTACAGACGCCTCTGATAACTGTTACAGCTCATCATTGTAGCCTAGGACTAAAGTACAATAAATTACCAATATCCAGAGGTCCGTTTGTAACTATGGGTCGTATGTAAGTCGAGTGTTCTTAAGTAGGGGACCGCCTGTACCGGTATAATTCATTTTATTAACAACTAATCTAAAAGACATTAGAGTACAATAGATATGCTATATGCGATCGTAGCATTCCCGCTCCACAATTCCCGTACAGGCAATGCTATCTTCCCGCACAGCAAGAGTATTGCAGAAGAAGAGCCAGTGGTAATATCATTGGCTCTCTGAATACTGTATAGCAACCAAGGCCCACAGCCAGATTACTAAATGTGGCCCTTGTAAAACATAGATGGGCACGGGATGTGGAGGTGAGTGGTAAGCATCTATCTTTAAGAAGCCACATGGGCATCAGATTGGCTGACACTGACACCATTACCTTAAGCTGCTTTAAAATACTAAAATCTCTACATTTAAGTTATTGATAGTGTATTAAGAGCTATGTATAGGCTTGTGGTATCAGATGTGCAGTACAAGAAACGTTCCTTTTTACTCATTGTAGGAGTTCTCCTACTATTGATATTGTCCCTTTTATTCACAGATCGGAGGACTTCCTACTTCTCACTATTACCAACAAAGACTCAGGCTTAAAAAGATAAATTAGTAAGAATGGTTCTGGAGCCTGGGCACATCTCATTCCAAAATGAGTAAAACAGACACTGACTTCTATTAAGAGGATGATCCCTGTCCTCCTCTTTTATTCCTCTAACTTATAGCAGATTACTGTAACGGGATTGTGCAGTCATCCAAACATGTGTTGGAATAAAGAATGGGTGGGAGTCTTAAAAACATCTTTCCGGCTCAGGTTTAACTTTACCCCCCTCCAAAGCTTGTCACTGAAAAGAGCCACTCTGAATCTGTTAATCTGTTTCTAATTAAAGCCGAGGGGGAAGGAGTTTTTGTGTTTATTAGCTGATGTTCCAGTCCATTCAGGGTGATCGCTGGGAAAATTCAACTTCTATTCTGCATCTGTGGGAAGGGACATCTTACTAATAAATGGGGATAAACACAATCTTACTTATTTCATGGATCATATCATACATACAATACATTGTAACATTCATCATTAGAATAAAAAGGAAATTCCTGTTATTATATCCCAAGGAAAATACTGAAAAGTAACTATTGCTTAAGAAATTATACAAACAACATTTAAAAAGAAGTTTAAATCTGATCATTGTAATGATAGATAACTTTTTTCCAAACATTAAAGATAGACCTAGAAAATCCCAAAATGTGCTGCTTCTTATAAGATACATATGGCACAAGTCAGATGTATGAAAGGAGCAACAGGTAGAGGATGCAAGCTGCAGTTTCTCTTTGGCAGACCCATTAAGATGAATGAAACATTAGCTCACAAACTGTACCAGACATGTTATGATTTTGTTTTCTGCTTGTCTTGTTTTAGATACATGTAATCTCAGATCCTCATAAGACCTCCTGCCAATGTATAGGCAAGGAAGCAGTTGTGTATAAGGCCATCTACCTGTTAGGACCCATCTGTTGAGTCTGCTTATCTCATTAAGGGGAAATGCAGGGGAAACTTGGATTGGAGAGTGCGATTGGAGAGTTATCCACCACCTGACCAGGATAATAAAACCCCTGGACTTGGAGGGGCTAGGCCTCTTGGTCCTCATGCTCTTCCTTTAAGAGCACATCAGGGCTGACACTTATCTGATCTCAGGACCAGAGTCAGGAGACTCAGAGCTGCAGATTCCACAACTGGACACAGCTCCATCCCAGTCTGCATCTACTACCAGGCTGGTGCCATATTTCTGAGGACCCTCTCCATGAATGTTGCCTCTGTCTGATCCCTGAATACGTCTGTTTACCACCACGGGCTCCCCATCCATTACCCAGGGGTTGCCCCAGGGAGAACCAGTACATAAGCCTCTCCCTCCTTATTTCTTGCCAACACCACCTGCTGGAGACCTGCCAGGCTGTAGGACAGCCCTCCGGTCCCCATACCAAGCACCATGATATCAGCGTGCCTAGGCCACAACCTTCAGCCACTCCAGTATTCTGGGCCCCGGCTGCCTCCAGGCCCCAAGAAAAGGCTATGACACTCTTTTCACAACTCTCTCCAGGGCTTCTCCCATAGTCATAAACATGTCAGACAATCTTCCACCTTCCAAACCCTGAAAAGTTGCAGACATGTCAGTGTCATGGCAGGAATTTGTGTACTTACCTTTCTTTTACAAAAATGCTAAAAATGGAGGGGGGGGGGGCATAGCATGCAATTCTTATAAATGTGATGTCACTAGCTCTCTGCAAGCTCTTTGGGTGGAACCAGGTAGGACTATGTCATTGTGGGGCGCAAACAAATAAGTCGGTGAGACTGAGAGGCGCTCAGGTGACGTAAACTGAGCGCAACAGGCTAATTTGCATATTTTAAAATACTATTTCTTCCAAATCCCACCATTCCTGGATAGAATAATAGCAGTTCCTGTGCCCTAGAAGACATAATGATGGTAGATGTCCTTTAACACTTAAATTGTAACTTTGGAAGATGAACCTGTAGCTTGGAAAAAAATAACATGTATGTTACATACGTTGAAAATCCTTTTCCTTGCACAACAGGTTCATACCACACCTTGTAACAAACATATCTTTGTTAATTGGACAAAGCATGGAGCGTATTCTTCTTCCATACCATGGGCAGAGCATTAAGGAAATCCTTTTTGACGCAGTTCATTCATACAAAACCTTTACTTGTCCTGTCATGCAGATCTAAATATCTATGTAGGTTCACACAGTGGAAAAAGTCAGGTCACTGCTCTGCAATCTAAAGGATTAGTTCTCAGATCCATAATGTCCCAATTTTAGTTGAGACAGCTCTGCTAATAAGACCGACAAGCTCATCACACACAAAAAATATATTTTTACAGTACACTTAGATATTACATTTATTATAACTAGTTTCTACCCTTAAAAAGTTATAAAAACACACATGTATGCTTCATTAATACATATGAGTACATTAAAGTGCTGCTTACAATGTACCAGTGACCATATAGGTGGTGTAGAATCAGTGAATTATGGTGTACTTGCTATATTTAAAAGCCCCCTCCACCTTTCTGGATGTCACATTTAGCGATGGCTTCCAGGGTGTAACTAGAAGAGGCTGGGGCCCATAGCAGACTTCTGAATGGGCCCCTCTTGTCAAATATAAATATATGTATACTCATATTACAATCACACACCATATAAATACACCATATATACATACATATATCAATACGCAACATACATACAATACCATATACAGGCATACAGAATATTTACACCCAATATCCTGGATACTGGGGGCCCCTGACACTGTGGGCCCTATAGCAGCAGCTATGGCTGCTACCACTTTAGTTACGCCCCTGCAGCACATTCTAGATGACTCTTGGTAAGCATTGGACTGCTGCTTTATGGCTTCATTTTCATTTTCACCTAAAATGAATATTTTCCATTGGGCACATCCAAAGCTGTTTACAAAACCTAGTGTAGTTTATCTCCTTGCCAATGTCTGCCATAAATGGAAAACATTCATTATCAGAAAATGCCTGTACAATTAACGAGTAACTGTCATTTGAGATAATTTTTTATATTTTGTGTGTGGGGGCAAGTGAGGGACATTTATCTAATATACAGGAGGTCCCCTACTTAAAGGACACCTGTCATCAGGTCTGTGTCACTAGTCCTGTCACCTCTACCTGTTGGAGCAGCTCACAAGGATCCCATCCCAGCCTTTATGTAGTTATTTCATACATTATTTATTGTAAAATCATCTATTCTTTATCATGTAAATGAGGCTGGTCACATGGTCAGAGGCAGTGATGTCACCCCTGTTACCCCTCCCCTCTCCTCCCCCTGCTCATGTCTGTGTGTAATGTATAGTAAAGCATTGCTAGTGTGTGTACTGCATCTGCTGACATGCTGCATCCTCCTAATACACAGAGACACAGACATCAGCTACACATGAATCTGACATGTTCTGCTGTAACATGTCTGCATCCTGGAGCTGCTGTATCTCTCCTATACACACACACACATGCACACACAGGCTGCAGGGCGCGCCAGCACCAGGAAGCACATCATTATACAGCCTCACTCCATTATACAGGCTGTCAGTCAAGCACTGGGGGTGTGGCTGTGCCTCCCACTCATGAATAGAGTGGACAGCGTGAATATGCTAATGCTTCATTGGACATTTCACAGGTCATTTGCATACAGCTTTAGGACCTCATTGCTTAGGTTTACAGGCATGTAGAGGGACAATGAAGGGATAGAGGCAATGCTCTCTAATGGCAGTTTATGAAAATATATTTAGTTTAGGGGGGTTATTTTGCATGACGGGTTCTCTTTAAGAACAACTGACTTACAGAAGACCACTAGTTACAAACGGACCTCTGGGTATTGGTAATTTCCTGTACTTTAGTCATAGGCTACAATAAACTGCTGTAACAGTTATCACAGGTGTCTGCAAAGAAGTTTTATAGTTAATCCTGGTTCTGATGACAATCCAACATTTTCAAAATCCAATTGTCTCAAAAATTTTGGCTGGGGTTACAATTATAAAATATACAATTACGACTTACAAACAAATTCAACTTAAGAACAAATCTACAGAACCTATCTTGTATGTAACCCGGGGACTGCCTGTACTTCATTAACAAATTCTGCTCAAAAGAAAATCAAGCAACTCGCTCCCATAGAGATCTGTATTCCAGCCTGTAGAGTGTGCATCTATAGAGGCTGCATGAACTTACATCTAATCTCCCTGTGTTTGGTTAAACAGCTCTAAGAAGGGAGGATTAATCCTCCACTTTTAGCTTGATGTTTGAGTATGGTGCTCATAGCATACTACAGCCAGGGAGAGAGCAAAAAGGGTTAATACTCATAGCTGTGTAACAAACACAGAGAGAGACTCATCTTCAATCCTGTAGACAGATTTGCCACATTAACGTTGGAGTAACTTGTAACTAAGGGTCACTTTGTAGCCTAAGCAGAATTTCTTAACCCCTTCACGCTCCGTGGCGGATATATCCGCCACGGAGCGCAGTGACTTAGCGCTCAGTGGCGGATATATCCGCCACGGCGCTTATGCCGGCTCGGCTCTGGATCAGAGCCGAACCGGCATCGGGAAACACGGGGTGCCGGCTGTAACTAATAGCCGGCACCCCAGTGTAACACCCGCGATCGGAGTTGTCTCCGATCGCGGGTGCTTAACCCGTTAAATGCCGCGGTCAGCGCGACCGCGGCATCTAACCTGCATCTGGGGGGTCTTTCCTCCACGATCGGCCCCCCCGAACCGTTTTCGGGGGGCGCCGATCGTTGCTATAGTAACTCTGGGGTCCGATCTGGACCCCAGAGTTACTTGCAAGAATTGCCAGTAAGATGGCGTCTGTGACGTCATCTTACTGGCACAGTGCCAGCCTATGCAAGTGCATAGGCTGACACTGATAATACTCTGCAATACAACAGTATTGCAGAATATTATCATGAAGAAGCAATCAGAAGATTGCTTCTTCATGTCCCATGGTATAAAAGTGAAAAAGTAAAAAAAAAAAAGTTATTCAATAAAAAAATAAAGTCATAAATCACTAAAAATGCCCCAAACTCCCAAAACATATAAAGAGACATATAACTCAAAAAAAAGTCTAAATCATAACACAAACCCCACATATATAGTATCACCGCGTCCGTAACAACCCGTAGAATAAAAGTAAATCATTATTGAACCCCCACGATAAACGCCGTAAAAAAAAACTGGTATAAACCCTCCAAAAATTATGATTTTTACCTTTTCAATCCCACAAAAAATGCTATAAAATGCGATCAAAAAACCGTATGTACTCAGACATGATACTGGTGCAAAGTACAACATGTCCCGCAAAAAACAAGCCATCAACCAGCTCCGTAGCCAAAAAAGTAACAATGTTATGCCACTTGGAAGACGGCAATACATAAATGATAGATTTTTCCCCACATTAGGGTTTTGTTTGACAAATTTAGTAAAACGTAAGAAAATATATTCATGTCTGGTATCCCCGTTATCGTATCGACCCATAGAATAAAGATATCAGGATTATTAGGCTATACAGTGAACACCAAAAAAAAAAAAGTAAAAAATCCAGTACAGAATTGATGCTTTTCTACTCCTGCCCTCAAAAAAAGTTCCTAAATTTTCAACAATAGGTGATACCAACCCCAATATGGTAACAATGGAAAAAGCATCTCATCCCGCAAAAAAAATGCCGTCACATGACCCAAATAACGAAAAAGCGAAAATTTTATAGCCTTCAAAAGGGGGCAACGAGAAAACTAAAATCCTGGCAGCTGCAGCGCCCTCCTTCCATTCTGCACCTCGCTGTGCGCCCATAAAACAAGTCACAGCCACATGTGGGGGGTCTTTGTACTCAGGAGAAATTGCAGAACAAATTGTATGGTGGGTTTTCTCTTTTTATATTTTGGAAATGTGTAAATTTTAGTGCTAAATGAACGTATAAGGGAACAATATGACCATTCTAAATTTCACCCCCATTTTGATTCAATTACTATGAAGATCTCAAGGGGTTAACAATCTTCGTAAAAGCGGTTTCTGATAGCTTGAGGGGTGCAGATTTGAAAATGGGTTGGTTATATAGGGGGTTTTGATGCTAAATATGTAAAATTTCATTCAAAACTGTATTTATCCCCAAAATAGTCAATTCTGAAAATCCGGAAAAGCGCTATTCTATTTGTAAGCCGCGTGACATCAAAATAAATTATCCAAACATTTCAGAAATTATGAAAATGTAAAGTAGACAAATGGGAAATGTTATTCAGCAACTTATTTAGGTGGTAAATCTATCTGCCTGAAAACGCAATGATTTAGAATTTCGAAAATGGCAAATTTTTCAAAAAATTTATCATATTTTCTTTTTTTTGTAAATAAACGCAAAACTTATCTGCCAAAATTTACCACTAAAATGAAGTACAACATGTGGGGAAAAAACAATCTCAGAATCGTTTTGATAAGTAACAGTGTTCAAAAGTTATAACCATATAAAGCGACGCAAGTCCGAATCCAAAAAAATCGGGCTGAGCCTTAAGCTACAAAATGGCTGCGTCCTTAAGGGGTTAATAAAGTATATTAGAAAATGTTCCCCTCAATCATTCCCCCACAAACACAGTCATCTGAAAATCATCTGAAATGACAGTTACAGTTATGAACTATAGGTAAAAATATTTCTAAAAATTAGACAGACGGTCCTAAACTGCATTAGATTTATGTGTATGAAATATTAAATGGTGCCATCAGGAAGTACTTGTTGCCCCTTCAATTACAAGCTCTCATATGAGGAGCAAATTGTTTCACCCAAAGAATAAAGTTAATTTGTTATCTGAACTGCACTGAACTAGTGAAAGAACAAGGCCCATAGGAAAAGTTACTTCATTTGTTTTGTCAATCCATCTGCATTTAGAATCATTTTCCAGCTTCCCAGTACAGTGGATTGTACTGCAAAGAACAAGATATCATACATTTCTCTAAAAAATAAAAAGTTATGGCTTTTGGACTACCCCCTTCCTGCCGGGGCACTTTTTAGTTTTTGCGCTTCCAATTCGTACTTCCCACCTTCAAAAATGTTTGCATGTAAAGAGCTGTGTATGGGCTTGTTTTTTATGTAACAAATTTCACTTCACAGTGACAGTATTTAATATTCCATGCCGTGTACTGGGGAGTGGTAAAAACTTCCAAATGCAGTAAAAATGGTTAAAAAAACGCATGTATGTTTTCATACATTTACAAAAATGAAAACTTCCTGTACAAAAATAATTGAAATTTTTCCAAATGGCAAAAAATGGTATTTTCGACTTGGGTGTTATTTTCCGTTACATGGTTGAATGTCGAGAATGACGGTTACTATATTTTGATAGATCGGACATTTTGGGACAGTGCGATACCTAACATGTTTATGATTTTTACTGTTTATTTATATTTATATTAGTCCGAGGGAAAGGAGAGTGATTAGAAATTTTAGTTTTTTTTAATATAATTTTTTTCACTATTTTTCAGACCCCCCCCCCCCAAGGGTACTTTAACCCTAGGTTGTCTGATTGATCCAACCATATACTGCCTTACTACTGTATGGCAGTGTATGGGGATTTTCTTCATCGTTCATTACTATGTACAAAATGCACATTGTAATGAATGGGTAAAAACCAGACAGCCTTGGGTCTTTGAAAGGTTGTCATGTCATGTCAAACAATCACCGCGCCCCGATGACGTCAAGTGGGGCGGTGATCGTATACAAGATGGAGGCGCCCACGCCCTGCCAGGATTTAATAGCTTGTGGCAGCTTTGCCGGAGACATTTACAGGGTTAACACCCATGATTGGTGCCAGTACAGACCGCAGGTGTTACCGGTGGGTGTTTGCTGCAATATGCACCAAACACCCACCTTATACGGAGAGGGCTCAGCCTGTGAGCCCTCTCCATACCCCCGCAGCCGGCATGTGACGTAATACTACGATCCATAGAATGCAGATTGGTCCGTACTGTAGATCCTTCCTTGACCCAGAGAAAAACGTGCTACAAAGAATCAAGGTTGTTTGATCCACCCGATTATTTCAAAGGAAAAACTTCATGTTTTATTTGTGAACCATAGTCATATCACAAAGTTCCATATGTAACAGCTTAAAAAACAGATTAGCAACGTGTTTCAAACGCACTGAATGTGTCCTTCATCATGGCTATATGAAGCCTATAGCCATGATAGCCATGATGAAGGACACATAGTTAGTTTTTTAAGCTGTTAAGTATGAAACTCTGTGATATAACTACGGTCCATGAATAAAGCATGAGTTTTACCTTTGAAAGTATAGGGTGGATGTGTCCTGTTTGCTGGATTAAACAACCTTGATTCGTTAAAGAGAAAATGCCATGCAAATTAATCCCAAAATTAATACTGCCTGACCTTGCATATATTGAAACTGGGTCCCGGAGCCTCTAAGTATATCGTGCACATCGTGCATTGGCGGAGGGATAATCACATCTGGCACTTGTTGTGATAAATTCTCCCCAATGTGTGAATTTTTGCAGAAATGGTTGCCCCCCCTCCCCCCCGGCAAACAGAAAAAAGCAAAGAAGTAACCATTCAAAGAAGATGAATGGCTGTGCCTGAAATGATAGGCCTGTCAAAAATAGGGCCCTTGCTTTGTGACGCTGCCCTCCGGTTTTGGTCACAGTGTGATAAGACACATTGGGGGGGATTTATCAATCTATCTATGCCATAATTCTGGAGTAATTTGCACCTGAAATGACTTGTGCCTCATTTATTAAGGGTTTCAGACCATTTTCTGGCAGTTTTCAAACTCGTGCAAAAAGGGTCCTAGCTTTAAGAAAAGGATTGCATGGCTTGGTCCATGTGCCAGAAAATTCAGTCAGACGGGGCGTGCCGTCGGGCGATCCGACTGATTCGGACTGAGTGCAGGATTTAACTTTCAATTTGTGTCGCAAGACAATGATGCACATACATGCACCCGGAAGAAGAAGGTGAACTCCATCGGACCTGAGCCCGGGAAGCGTCACATGCAGTATATCGGTCGCAGGATCTTAGTGAATCGCGGCGGTGGTGCATTATCGTCGGACAATGCACTTTGGGTGAACTCCGTCAGACAGGTAAGTAAATGTGCCCCACTGTCATAAATCTACCTCTTTGTGCTCTGTGCACTATGACTGGGTACCATAGACCTCTAAGGCTACATTCACACGGGCATACATCGGCGCTGTGGAGTGGAGCAGGGGATGAGCGCAGCTCACCCCCGCCCCTCTCCATAGGTATATACAGCGCACAGCACCGTTATCATGTAGAAAGATAGGACATGTCCTATATTTCTAGGGGCTACGGAGCGGTACGGTGCCGCACGTGTGCTCCACCATACCGCTCCCCTACAGGGTCATGAGCCCATAGAAGTGTATGGGGGGTGTATATACACCGTATATACGTTGGCCGTATATACGTCCCCCTTACTGTTCTTGTGAATGTAGCCTAAGGGAGTTGCAATTTGTTGCGGCTCCCAATATGGTCATGTGAATAGAACCTTATACCGGCCAGCGGGTGACTTATATCATACTTCCCTGTGTTACTGGAAGTCCCGTCCTCAGCACTGTGGTCAAGTCCATGAAATCGGACAGCGCAGGGTCTGTGATCCTCAGACTGACCGCAGCCACGTTTCTGGCCTAATACTAGCTCATATCCAAGGCAGGTGGGGTCTTCCACCTTCTCTATAAAAATCCCCATTAAGGTTTCATATAAAACAGCCATGGAATGGCCTTGTTCATACACTGACTAGATATCCTTGGCTCTAGTGATTATTGTCTATCTTTTCATACAATTTTTTATTATAAAGTCAAATCTAAGAACTGAGGCATAAATGTTCTCCTGACTGCTGGTTACTAATGGCTGTGTGGGTGATTGTTGTGAGACATCAGGGCTTCATGTGAGGACCAGGCCTCCTGCCCACTCATTCCTGCAGCAGAATGGAAGAGAGCGCTGCTGCATCTGTTACTGTGGAAACCGCCTGACATCTCGCGAGTCTTCCCCGCAGCGCCCATAGACAAGGCAGGCAAGTCTCGCGAGGCTTGGGCCGGGTGCTTCCGGTCGGAGAGGACAGAGGAGTCGCTGCGGTAGGCGAGAGAGAAGGAGAAGAGGTGCAGGTAGGTGCGGTAATGGGGGGACTGGGGCAATTCTCCGTATGACAGGGGGCAGCATCTATTACTTCCATCGCTCGTGAGGAGAAATGACGGAGGATGTCGCCCACGCAGCAGCCTCCATCTTATGTGAATGAGCAGCCGGCAACCTTCTCCAGGGTCTAAGACACGACACCATTACAGCCGTAACGCATCCGTATCCTATGACTGGTAGCACACAGCAGCGGATCTGGCATCTCCCATAGCCCTGTATAATATAATGTCCTTACTGACACTTGTGTGATATCCCATAGGATCCCATATAGTGGCTTTACCCAGTGCATATGACAGTGATGGCAAACCTTTTAGAGACCGAGTGCCCAAACTACAGCAAAGACCCGCTTATTTATCGCAAAGTGCCAACACAGAAATGTAATTTGTGATTTACCGTATACTCCCTTCTCTGTCACAGTTTTCATTGATACCAGCCCCTGAGGACACCAATAAAGCAGAAAATAGTCCCAGGTACAGCTGTCACTTTAAAATAGCTCTGTGCACAGCAAGTCCTCGGCTGTCTGGGACTGCAGGAAGATACCTGGAGTCATCTCTGGTGATGGCCTGAGTGCCCACAGAAAGGGCTCCGAGTGCCACCTCTGGCACCAGTGCCATAGGTTAGCCATCACTGTCATATGAGATACTACAATCCCTTGTAGTGTGGATGTCCGCCAGCATTGTACACTTACAGCGTGCTGGAATCAGTATTGCTCCATGCGTCATATACATCACATGTCCCCTAAATCCTATACTGGTTCCTATACGTTTCCAGCAGATGTATCCACTTGTGGCTCAGGATTTGCTTCTCATATCACAGGAATATTTGGTCAAGCAGGACAACTGTCATTTAAAGTAATGCTTCTGGGCCAGTGACTCTGTAATTCACAAAAAAATTGGTCAGAACCTGGGGGCATACCCATGCATGGGGACCATTTAAGCATCCCTAGGTGCATGGCATGTACCACCGTCTGATCAATAAGGATCTAGAAGATAACTTATTCCTGATGTCATGAATGATAGTCATATTCTATATTCCCAGTGGACTTTTGAAAAATGCTATGTCAAAATCCTGGACAGAATCTGTGCAGGTACAGATGTGCTGCCATATGGTGACTTCACAAGGCGCTATATTTCTATGTTTATTTCATGCCCTAGTGCTTTGGGATCCCCCAGAAAATTGACTTTGAAGTGTGATGTAAAGGAGGTGGAGAGTTCAGCACTGAAGTCAAGCTCTCCTCGTGTCAGATAATCCCCTTCGCTGTAATGACAATCCTACATCCAGGGAAATAATAACTTCATCCTGACATCAACCCTGGCAGTGGAGGTTATGAATCATGGAGAGCTTGTCTTCAATGATAAACTCTCCACCTCTGTGACTTTATACAACCATTTTACATCTCCCTTTCAAGTAGTTTTTCTGGATGATGTTATCACACTGGCCCATGGAAGAAACCTTATTTGGTCGGTGTTTATCTGTTTGATAACAAACTGATAGGAGATAAGGAACCCGTCAACAGAAATTGAACTAGTAAGCCACTATGTTTAGGCTCGTAGTGGAAGGAGTCCACTACTTTCCTCTCTTGATTTCCATAGACTTTAAATGACCATTGAGCAAACCCAACTATGGTTGGGATTACACAGCGATGATATTAAGGTACAGCTCTTGTTCCTAGGTACTACTTGCATCTACTAGGTACTAGGTAAGACATCTTAGGCCCAGTTCAGACTTGCACTGGAGTTTTCCATTATGGCCTTAATTTTAGTAAACCAAAAACGGAAGGGGAATGGGAAGTCTTCTGTTTCTCTCAGACTACAACGTTTGGATGTTTCCTAATGTTAGAAAGACTCAGGACACTGTTCCGCTAGTTAGTAACGTTAAGTATAATGGAACCTGCTGAATGCAGAGGGGAGCCTTGCAATGGTCAGTAACTTGTATGTTGCTTTTATTTCCCCACTCCATGACTTATTAATAAATTTTACTTTGACAATTCAAGTTGCCAAGAAGTGTAATAAGAATATTAAACCTTTGCTGCCAATCTGAGAACATGGGTATTAGCCATGTTCTTTATTTTACAATGTGGGGTTAATCAATCCAGCATTTCCTTGATCTAAATATATTGTATAAAACTATGATTTAACCTACCTTATATACTCGAGTATAAGCCTAGTTTTTCAACACAAAATTTGTGCTCAAATACCCTTATACTCGGCTTATACTCGAGTCAACTAAAAAAATAAAGTCAAAACTCACCTTTCTGAAATCACCTGTAGGTCCTCTTCTGTCTGGGACAGTCTGAGACAGAAGAGGACCTATGGGAGACGTCAGAAAGATGAGTACAGTGTTATTTTTTTTTCCTACTACAGGGGCTGGGCAGGCTGTATACTACAGGGGCTGGCAGACTATATACTGGGAGGCTGTAACCAATGCATTTCCCACCCTCTGCTTATACTCGAGTAAATAGGTTTTCCCAGTTTTTTTGTGTTGAAATTAGGGGTTTCGGCTTATACTCGAGTATATACGGTAATACAGGGTCAATTGTTACTTATTATACATTTTTTTTTATTATTCCTTTATCATTTATGTGTATTTTATATTACCAGCCTTAGTCAGGTGTCAAATGGTTTAATGGAACCTATCGGGGAGGGGGGGGGGGATTTGGGAGACAAAATCGGCCACAGGTCTTTATGTACCGGTGGTTTAGTGTCTCAAATAGCCCTTTTTTCCCTGCTCCGTCGTCACAGGCCCTGGCATGGGGAGCACCAGAGATGGGTCCGATGCACCTTATTGGACCCATCTTCAGGTAGTTTATCAAGTTTTATTTTCTTTGATAACGCCCAGAGAGGGACCTGAAACCGGGAGATTTGTGTCCCAAATCGTTCTGTAAGCTGTGAAAATGTCCTTCGGCTGCAGAATTTCTGCATTTAGTACTCCATACATTACAGTCAATCCCTATGAACTTGAGTAGAGGATACATCTTGGATATTTTGGCTGAATTTCTACTATTTATTTGAGTCGGTCAGGCCTGACCTAAACCAGACTGACTGGTAAAGCAGGTTCTTTGCTAAACGTCCAATGTAATTTAAAAGAAGAGGCTGTGTCATATGACTGCTAGGTGTGGACGCCATGTAAGGAGCCCACGCCTTGTATGACAAGCTTCAGCCCACTTGTGGAAACCGCTTCTATAGAAATACTAGACTGTCCATAGACTTCATTTTTCATGCACAGATGCTGAATTGTAAATCTATATTTTGATCGCTTGCTCAGGGCTTTAAGTTTTTTTTTTTTTAGTCCAGATATTCAATTGTGTGTTCCCAGTCTTCAGAAATCTTCTCTGTCCAGGACAGTCGGCTCCACCTTATATTCAATACTTTGATGCCCTGTACAGTTGAAGAGATTTCAATGTTACCTCTCATGTAAAAGTATTTCAAGATCTTTCAACCTGTTACAAGTCGAATCTACTTTACCGATCACTTGATCTGCTGGAAGTATGACAGCTACCGTTATAGAGATATTAGGGCAGATTTTTCAGAAGTGACTGATAGAGGATCATAGATCTGTCTAGGGCACATGTTGCGGATTTTGTATCATATCCATCATATCTTGATGTAGATTTTCCAATGCCCATAGACTGCAATGTAAAAAAGAAAGCATGCAAAAATCTGCAAAGAAGCACAAGAAAAGTGATATGATCATTATTTTATTTTCTGCACAAACAACTTCTGCATGTAAAAAAACTTGTCTATACCACTTTTTCCCAAATCACATTAATGCTATTTCATTACGCAGCAGAATTTCCACAGCAAAATCTGTAAGAGAAATCCGCACATAATGTGTGAAGATAGGAAGTGCAAAGTACAATTAGGCTATTAGTTTTTTTGCCACTATTTAGGCCACATCCTCTTTGTTGACACCTTGCTTACTGGTGTGCCCAATGGAACAAACTCTAACTTCTTGAAAATTGTGGCCTGTTTAAAACTGCTTTTTCTTGCCCAAAATACAAATCTAATACACAATACAAAGAACAATACAAAGTATCTGCTCACAAATGACACTATTTAGATAAAGTAGTTCTGAGAGTGCAGAATATACAGGTCAAATGTTGACCTGAACCCAACCTGTCTGGCTGCTCATTGATGCCTGTAAATTCGACAGACACGCAGTGAGTTTGATGGAATAATCGTGCAACCTAACTTGTGGCCCCACCGTCAAGTTTCTTTCTAATTCTGCTTGTTTTCTGCGTAACAACTTGTGTTAGTAATGGTGGTTTCACATTGGCATTTTTTTCCACATTAGTGATTTCTCACTGAAACCATTGTGGCTTAAAGGGGTTATCCGGGATTAAAAATTTTTTATGGCCGGGCTGGAGAGGGCTATTTAAACATAATAAACATGTACTTACCTCCTCCGGTGCTGCCGATGTCCCGCACCGCGGCCCGTCTTCTCCGTGCGCCGGTTTCATTACACCGGCGCACAGGGAGCTTCCGGCCGGCCGGATGCTCCCATGCGCACCATCTCCCAGCGCTTACAACGCTGAGAGATAGGGACGGATGGGAGGAGCCGTCCACAACGCGGACCGGAAGCTCCCTGTGCGCGGCTTCCGTGCCCCTGTTTGTTTACAGGGGCACGGATCGAAGTGACCGCGGCGCGGGACATCAGCGGCACCGGAGGAGGTAAGTCCATGTTTATTATGTTTAACTAGCCCTCCCCAGCCCGGCCATAAAAAGATTTTTAAACCCGGATAACCCCTTTAAGGACACTTACAGATTGTTTTGCCTTCAGTGATTTTATTTTTTAATTTTTTAAATTTAAAACAATTTTTTTTTTCTTCCTTACTGAACCATTCTTCAATGGGCTTTTTCACGTTTTCAATGTTTTAAAGGAAGTGTACAACATAAATGCAGTATTGTACACCAAGCACACTTACATGCAGGTGGGTGTCCCCTGAAACAGGATCCATTCTTCCTTTATCTTCTAAAGCCCTGGATTTACAGGAACTTGTCTTTTAAAATTAAGCAAATGAACCTCAGGGACTCCTGTCTATGTCACAGAAGCCCCTTCTGACTCTAATTACTTTATGGGCAGCACGGTGGCAAGCACTACAGTCTTGTAGTGCTGAGGCCCTGGGTTCAAGTCCCTTCCAGGTCAACATCTGCAAAGAGTTTGTATGTTCTCTCCGTGTTTGTGTGGGTTTCCTCCCACACTCCAGAAACCTACTGGTAGATGGATTAAATTGTGATCCCATTGGCGATAGGGACTGATTTTGCAAGCTCTGCCTAATTTGTAAGCACTATATAAATAAAGGATTATTATTATTATTAATTCTGTTCACCTCTGTTTGACAATGTCTACCTCCTTGTTTCCCTTCCCAGAGAGTTGATGATACCTTTATTAAAAAGAGATGAAGCCAGAAGGCGCTCCTGTGCTATAGACGGAAACCCCTGAGGCTCATTTGCATAACAGTTTAAAAGACAATATTCTCCAAAACTAGGCCATTAGACAATCAAAGAAGAAGGATCCTGTTTCAAGGGACACACACCAATATGTAAGTGTGCTTGGTGTACAATAATCCACCCATCTGCTAGATTTCCTTTTAAAAAAAATGTTTAAAAAAAACTCTTGTTCATAAAAAAATGTCTTGGTTTTGACACATTCTGACGCTAGTAACTTTTTCGTGTTGCATTATACAGAGCAGTATAAAGTGTCATTTTTGCAGTTAGAGGTGACCTTTTCATTGCTTCCATTTTGGGTACTGTACTACCTTTTGATCACTTTTTATTAAAATGTGTGTGTTACAAAATGGCAATAAAAAAAGGTGACTGTTTGGACATTTGGGCACTATTTTGCATTACAAAGTTCACCACTGGGAATAACGGTTTTCTTTTGTCAGTAGCCTCATGTTACATCAGTTATAGTCTTAGTGCGCACAGTTACACACCTGTCATTATAGTGTATGGAGCCTTAGCAGCACCTTTGTATATTATTTTATACTATAGAATACCTCTCTAATACAGTAACCAAATGAAATGCTAGTGTGAACGTCCCACAATAGAATCCTGCCGCTTTTATCCCATACATGGTTATGTTCAGCAATTCTGCTGGATTCTTCCTGGTGCAGGTGGCATTACGCACAATACATCTGACACTGTTAAATGAATTCTGTGTTTGGAAATGATGCTTTCTCTCCATCCAGGGCTATAAATAATTGACTACCTGCCTGGATCTTGTTGGATCAGGGCACAATTCACACCATCTGTGCCAGATCGGAGATGCATAATTTAGAGCCTGACCACAATATATATGTTCCAGTTAAATATGATGATCATTATACCTTGGGGATAAATGAATGTCTTATCTGAAAGAAATAAAGCTGCTGTTCATAGCCTGACAAATAAAATGTGTTTGGAAAGATGGAGGACCAACTTCCCTAGAATAGTGGTATTTTTGGGTTCAACCAAGATAATTGCAAACGCAGACCTACGGAAGGGTTACAGCCAGGAATCGCCCCTGATCTAGAATCCCAGGAATAAAAGATTGGGGGGAAGAAAACAGAGGAAGCATACTGATACTCCCCCCTCCTTAGTAAGTCTGGGTATGCTGGTATGTGCCAGATAACTAGTCACTGAGCAGTCTGCCCTGTGGTCTCCTCCATCTCTGGGGGGAGTGCATAGATTACCAGTGGCAGTGTCTGCATGTTCTGCCATTTCTGACAGCAAATATAGTCCAGCATGTGTTGAGTATCATTCTGAATAAAAAAAAAAGGTAAAACGTTACAAAAACACTGCTTACTTTTTTTTTGTGTGTTTTGACTTAAAGGGGTTGTCCACTTTCAGCAAATAATTGATATTGTTTGTGTGATGAAAATTACAAATGTAATTATACAATTTTCCAATATACTTTCTGTATGAATTCCTCACCGTTTTTTAGATCTCTGCTTGCTTTGCTACTATAGGAAACTTCTCTGTTTTACTACAGTGGATAGAAATCTGTCCATAGTGATGTGATGGACACACGGGTGCATGAGCCGTTAGTATCACAAAACTCCTATTACTCTCAGTGATTACAGCTCGTGCACCTGCATGTCCATCACATCATACAGACAGATTATATCCACTGGGAGTAGATTGAGAAGCTTTCTATAGAAGGACAGCAAGCAGAGATCTAGAAAACCTGAGAAAAGTACATGGCTATCATTTGAATCAGAAGCTGCAGGAATCCGCTTCATAGGTCTAATCCTTATGATGGGTTCCCTTTTCATCATATTTTGTGCAGAAAATATGTAAAAAAAAAAAAATAAAAAAATATCCAGCCTTCACCATTGCGATATTGTTGTTTTTGACCTTTAAATTTCACATTTGTTTTATGTTTTTTGTCATTTCAGGAAAGAGCACAACCCATCCTTTTACTTTACTTGTTAATATCAGTCATCCTGAAAGTAGAACCATGGGAAACATCTTTGGAAATCTGCTTAAAAGTCTTATTGGGAAGAAGGAAATGCGAATACTCATGGTGGGACTTGATGCTGCTGGAAAGACCACGATATTATACAAACTGAAACTGGGAGAGATCGTCACCACAATCCCAACTATAGGTAAAGCACAACTACATCGGTGTTATCCCGGCGATTGCTGCCGGCAAAGCTGTCAGCAGTTTCAAAAAGATGGGAGCCTCCATCGTGCCGACGATTCTCGCTCCCCGTAACGTCATCGGGGAGCGGCGAGCTGTTGTCATGACAGTCACGTGTCTTCCAAAGACCCGAGGCTGTCTCGTTTTAACCCTTTCATTACAATGTGTTATCAGCACATTATAATGAATGAGGAAAATCCCCATCTACTGCCATACTGTAGTATGGCTGTGTATGATATGATCTATCAGACAACCTAGGGTTAAAGTACCCTAAGAAATCTGAAAAATAGTAAAATAAAAAAGGTTTAAAAATACAAAAAATTATAATAACAAAACCTAAACTCAAATCACCACCCTTTCCCTAGAAAGGGAGGTTTTGATTTTTGTAAATGTATGAAAACATTATAAAACCTATACAAATTTGCTATCCCCGTGATTGTACTGACCCAAAGAATAAAGTAGACCTGTCATTTGGGGCATACAGTGAAAGCCGTAAAATCCAAGCCCACAAGAAAACTGTGCAAATCCGTTTTTTCACCATTTCCACTGCATTTGGAATTTTTTTTTCCTGCTTTCCAGTACACGGTAGGGAATATTCAATACCATCACTATGAATTGCAATTTGTTACGCAAAAAGCAAGCCATCACAGAGCTCTTTATGTGTAAAAGTAAAGTTTTTATTTTAGATTTTTGAAGGTGGGGAGTGATTGAAAAAAAGTAGAATGATAAAAAAAAAGGGGCTGGTCCTTAAAGAGAACCCATCATGCAAAATAACCCCCTAAACTAAATATATTTTCATAAACTGCCATTAGAGAGCATTGCCTCTATCCCTTCATTGTCCCTCTACATGCCTGTAAACCTAAGCAATGAGGTCCTAAAGCTGTATGCAAATGACCTGTGAAATGTCCAATGAAGCATTAGCATATTCAAGCTGTCCACCTTATTCATGAATGGGAGGCACAGCCACACCCCCAGTGCATGACTGACAGCCTGTATAATGATGTGAGGCTGTATAATGATGTGCTTCCTGGTGCTGGTGGCCACGCCCCCTGCAGCCTGTGTGTGTGTGTGTTTAGGAGAGATACAGCAGCTCCAGGCAGCCATGTTACCACAGATTCATGTGTAGCTGATGTCTGTGTATCACACATGTGTATTAGGAGGATGCAGCATGTCAGCAGGTGCACTATCTATGCTTTACTATACATTATACACAGACATGAGCAGGGGGAGGAGAGGGGAGGGGTGACATCACTGCCTCTGACCATGTGACCATCCTCATTTACATAATAAAGAAAAGATGATTTTACAATGATTAATGTATGAAATAACTACATAAAGGCTGGGATGGGATCCTTGTGAGCTGCTCCAACAGGTAGTAGTGACAGGACTAGTGACACAGACCTGATGACAGGTGTCCTTTAACCGGTTAAAGAAGAGCAGATGCTGCCAGAGGGGGCACACACCAATGCGTCAGTGTGCTTGGTTTACAATTTGTGATCCTAGTGGTAGATGTCCTTTAATACAAATATTAATTAGAAAGTCATATGTACCGCAGGGTGGTATAAAAAAAATGCAGCTCTTCCCACAAAAAACAAGCATTTGGCTACATCTATTGAAGGGTTAAAAAACAGAAAAGTTATGAAATGTAGAAGTCTGCTACATAAAGATGAAGGGATAAAAAAACACCTCAACCAGAGGTCGCCTTAACGCCTCACCACGCGTCATAGACGCGTGATGAGGCGCCATTACCCCCCAAAATAATTGCCATGCGTAAAGATACGCTTGGCAATTATTCCGTGTAGCGCGCAGGCTGAGTGGCCCAGTGCACGCTGCAAAGGAGGGGACTGTCAGTAGCGCGATAGCAGCGCGCGCCGGGCCGCTCAGCAGGATGCGGAGATGTGTGGGATTTGTGAGCGCCGACCCCGGGGGAGACGGGGACATGTGGTCCGCGATGCTGCTGCTCCAGCTCTCAATGCCCGCAGCAGCGGCCAGCGGTTATGTGATCCCAGCGGGACCTGAGAGAAGTGCTGGGTGAGTGTGAGCCGCGGCCGGGGGTACACTGCACTCTGTGTTTGCGCTGGGTGAGTGTGTGCTGCGTGTGTCTGCCATGTGCTGTGAGTGAGTGAGTGCTGTGCCCTGTGAGTGTGTGAGTGCTGTGCCCTGTGAGTGTGTGAGTGCTGTGCCCTGTGAGTGTGTGAGTGCTGTGCCCTGTGAGTGTGTGAATGCTGTGCCCTGTGAGTGTGTGAATGCTGTGCCCCGTGAGTGTGTGAATGCTGTGCCCCGTGAGTGTGTGAATGCTGTGCCCCGTGAGTGTGTGAATGCTGTGCCCCGTGAGTGTGTGAATGCTGTGCCCCGTGAGTGTGTGAGTGCTGTGCCCCGTGAGTGTGTGAGTGCTGTGCCCCGTGAGTGTGTGAGTGCTGTGCCCCGTGAGTGTGTGAGTGCTGTGCCCCGTGAGTGTGTGAGTGCTGTGCCCCGTGAGTGTGTGAGTGCCGTGCCCCGTGAGTGTGTGAGTGCCGTGCCCCGTGAGTGTGTGAGTGCCGTGCCCCGTGAGTGTGTGAGTGCCGTGCCCCGTGAGTGTGTGAGTGCCGTGCCCCGTGAGTGTGTGAGTGCCGTGCCCCGTGAGTGTGTGAGTGCCGTGCCCCGTGAGTGTGTGAGTGCCGTGCCCCGTGAGTGTGTGAGTGCCGTGCCCCGTGAGTGTGTGAGTGCCGTGCCCCGTGAGTGTGTGAGTGCCGTGCCCCGTGAGTGTGTGAGTGCCGTGCCCCGTGAGTGTGTGAGTGCCGTGCCCCGTGAGTGTGTGAGTGCCGTGCCCCGTGAGTGTGTGAGTGCCGTGCCCCGTGAGTGTGTGAGTGCCGTGCCCCGTGAGTGTGTGAGTGCCGTGCCCCGTGAGTGTGTGAGTGCCGTGCCCCGTGAGTGTGTGAGTGCCGTGCCCCGTGAGTGTGTGAGTGCCGTGCCCCGTGAGTGTGTGAGTGCCGTGCCCCGTGAGTGTGTGAGTGCCGTGCCCCGTGAGTGTGTGAGTGCCGTGCCCCGTGAGAGTGTGTGAGTGCCGTGCCCCGTGAGAGTGTGTGAGTGCCGTGCGTGCCCCGTGTGAGTGCCGTGCGTGCCCCGTGTGAGTGCCGTGCGTGCCCCGTGTGAGTGCCGTGCGTGCCCCGTGTGAGTGCCGTGCGTGCCCCGTGTGAGTGCCGTGCGTGCCGTGCGTGCCCCGTGTGAGTGTGTGAGTGCCGTGCGTGCCCCGTGTGAGTGTGTGAGTGCCGTGCGTGCCCCGTGTGAGTGTGTGAGTGCCGTGCGTGCCCCGTGCGAGTGTGTGAGTGCCGTGCGTGCCCCGTGCGAGTGTGTGAGTGCCGTGCGTGCCCCGTGCGAGTGTGTGAGTGCCGTGCGTGCCCCGTGCGAGTGTGTGAGTGCCGTGCGTGCCCCGTGCGAGTGTGTGAGTGCCGTGCGTGCCCCGTGCGAGTGTGTGAGTGCCGTGCGTGCCCCGTGCGAGTGTGTGAGTGCCGTGCGGGCCCCGTGCGAGTGTGTGAGTGCCGTGCGGGCCCCGTGCGAGTGTGTGAGTGCCGTGCGGGCCCCGTGCGAGTGTGTGAGTGCCGTGCGGGCCCCGTGCGAGTGTGTGAGTGCCGTGCGGGCCCCGTGCGAGTGTGTGAGTGCCGTGCGGGCCCCGTGCGAGTGTGTGAGTGCCGTGCGGGCCCCGTGCGAGTGTGTGAGTGCCGTGCGGGCCCCGTGCGAGTGTGTGAGTGCCGTGCGGGCCCCGTGCGAGTGTGTGAGTGCCGTGCGGGCCCCGTGCGAGTGTGTGAGTGCCGTGCGGGCCCCGTGCGAGTGTGTGAGTGCCGTGCGGGCCCCGTGCGAGTGTGTGAGTGCCGTGCGGGCGCCGTGCGGGCCCCTTGTGAGTGCCGTGCGGGCCCCGTGCGTGCGCCGTGCGTGCGCCGTGTGAGTGTGTGAGGGAGTGAGTGCGCCGTGTGAGTGTGTGAGGGAGTGAGTGCGCCGTGTGAGTGTGTGCCGTGCGCTTTGCGAGGGAGGGAGGGAGTGGGCGCTGTGCGAGGGAGGGAGTGTGCGCGAGGTGAGCAGACAGATGATTTTTTTTTTTTTTTTTTTTTATAAATAGCGTCTATATACGGCTATTGTATATTATTTAGTTTTATGTATTACCGAAATTTTCATACTCCTCCTCTACTAAAAATACTCCTCAAAAATAGTAAGAGGAGTATTTTTACCCTTTGGGAAAAATGTTAGTGCGACCTCTGACCTCAACCACGTACTGTACCGCAATGCCAAAATTAAAAATATAGGACTAGAATGTCTTGAAGGTCAAAAGAGGCTCTGACCTTAAGCAGTCAGAGATGAAATAAGTTATAATCACCATGCATTCTTTGATAAAATTGTAAGCGTAGATGATAAAAAACATTGTAATATGCTTTACTAAAGAAATGTTACTGTGTCCAGCAGTTTGTGTATATGAGCTTTCTGTCCTATACACCACTGACAGCTGAGAGATACAGGAATATGATTTAAGTTTTTTTACCTTTAAATAGTTTTTTCTTTCTCACAGGCTTTAATGTAGAAACGGTAGAATACAAGAACATCAGCTTCACAGTGTGGGATGTTGGTGGCCAAGACAAGATCCGACCATTGTGGAGACATTATTTCCAGAATACTCAGGGTAAGCTGTCCCATGTTTTGTTAGCATACAGTGTGCAGCTATTCAGATTAATTCATTTTTGCAGTTTGTAGAGTTTAAATTCGTAGTTCACAGGTGATGTAACTTCTCTTTTGGATCCAGAAGTGCATTGCAACTTCTCTGTCATGAATCATTGCAGAATTTTGAACCAGATGTATTCTCCAGCACATTTCCACACTGCACCCCTAAAAATTCCAAAAGACACTTACAGTATAATGTCAGAAATGCCCCACACTGTGGGGAGCAGATAGAATAAATCTTTTATGAGTAAACTATATTATTCACTTATAGTGCCCCCCTGAATGATTAGCTCACACATAGTGTCACGCTGAATGACACTATGTGTGAGCTAATCATTCAGCGGGACACTATTTGTGAGCTAATCATTCAGCGGAACACTGTGTGAGCTTCCTAAAGATTTTAATCATAATGTCTAAAAATAATGTGAGCCATCAGTAAAGAATTAGGGTGCAAACTAATCACACAGACTACAGCAGATATAACTATAATTGTAACATCTCTCCTCAAGTCCTTTATTTTTATCAGCTCTGCTTACTTTTATTATAATGTGAGATAAAATTGCATACATTAAAATAAAAATACATCATCATATTGCTGCAATGAAAATCAGCACTATAGTGAAAAGGAGGTAGCTTTCAGCTTGCCCTAAAATCCAATTAGGTAATGTAGGTAGGCTCTAGATTATAGCTATTCTCTAACTATCTACAGCGCTGCTCTTAGCAAGCCTGGCAGTCCCTAAAAGACCACACCCCCTTTATTATTGAGGAATATGGATAGACATAACAATGGTATTTCTTTTTCTATATTTTCAGGTTTAATATTTGTGGTGGATAGTAATGACAGGGAGCGAGTAAATGAGGCACGTGAGGAGTTAATGAGGATGCTAGCAGAGGATGAGCTCCGGGATGCTGTACTGCTTGTCTTTGCTAATAAACAGGTTTGTTGTTTGGGTGTAGCATTACTCTGTAGGGTGATGTAGATTTCATCTTCATTCTATGAAATCATTTTGTATATCTTCTCTTTCCAGGACCTTCCCAATGCTATGAACGCTGCAGAAATCACAGACAAACTGGGCCTTCATTCTCTTCGTCACCGCAACTGGTACATCCAGTCCACCTGTGCCACCAGTGGAGATGGTCTCTACGAGGGCCTGGACTGGCTAGCCAACCAACTAAAGAACAAGAAGTAATGATTCCCGGCCCTACCTCTGCCTCCCCAGCGTGCGCCTGACTCTTCCTCCCCCATCCCTCCCATCCAGAATTCCCTCTTCAGCCAGGGGCAGGTTGGGGTTGGCCGCTGACACAGACCACCCTATCCCACCTGCCTCTCCTGGTTTCACACTCGCTTACTTTGATGTTTTGGTTTGGGGTGTTTTTATCGGGTGCCGTGTTTTCTTCTGACTCATCCAGCTGCTGTTACTTGCTCTTTATTTGTCCTTTGGAGATTTTGGGTGGGGGAGGACTTGTGAGATTTGGCAGGAGATGCCATAGCAATCTACCCCCTGTAGACAGGGTTGGTAAGGAAAGGATTTGGGGAGCTGTGCTGTTTTGTGTCTGTATGTTCTGTGGAAGCTCCCTGTGCTGAAGATCGAGAGATGTATTTGGCTTCTTGTGTTTGTTTTTAAGGCAGGTTGTCTTCAGCGCTTTATACAAGAAAAACTAGTACACCAACCAAGGTTTTTTTTTAATTCAAAGAAAGGGTACATTACATTTGGGTTCTTGTAATGACTGACTCGTATTACTTTACTAACTTATTAACATTTCATAGATTCCGAGGCCGTATAATCCTTGGGTATGGTATACTGTGCTATATATGGACAGGGTGGTGCTGATATCAGACTCGGCTGCTCTTGTGCTTCATTTATATCAGATACACACGAGAGCTGGCTTCTTTACTGTGTTTGAAGTGAATTGTAGTGCAATGAAAATTCAATGGTTGTAAGGAAAATGAATCCCGTCTACTCCAGTGGTTAAAAACTGACCGCAAAAGCCATAGTATTATTTCCTTTGCAACTGTATAGAGCCAGTGGGAAAGTTTTTAATGTATATGATCTGTGCATGTGGGTCGTGCTTTTAATTTCTAAACACCTGCTGTAATGAAATAAGAGGTTATTTGAGCACATTGTGCTGCAGTCTCACCACCCTTATTTCTAATGACTGGAGCAGCTCCCAGTGAAGTCATTGTGGCCATCTACACTCCTCCTGTCAGTTACATCACTGGGAGCCCTTCCAGCTGGTCACATGCCAGTACAGTCCTATTAAAATAAAAAAAAAGAAAATTTTTTTTATATTCGGCACTGACACTTCTACTCAAATCTAGTCTTAACTAAATGCTTGATCTTCACTCTTAATTATTTCATCACAATAATTCTGCTAAATGAAAGAAAACAGACAACCGCGCTCATGGTTTGAGCTGAATCCTATTGCAACTCTCTGTAAAGCAAATGGCATGACGGGGGATTTAGTGTTAAGGTGATTCATCTTTACATCATAGATTCAAAACAGATTTTCCAAGTGACCTTTTTCTGTCTGTAAAATGTTTTCAGATGGAAGTATCAGGATTATTGAAGTGACAGGAGTGTCAGATACCAAAATCACTCCTCATGTCTTTGTATTCCTTGCTTCCTGGAGAAATGTGAGATTTGGAGAGATTGTATTTCTGTGGACCCAGGATGGGTAACTTTTGGCCCCTCGCAGTTAGCATTGCATCATGGGAGATGTAATTCTGAAACGGTTGACATGATAAGAGTTGTGTTTCCTTGCTGCTGCTTATAGAGAAAAGAGAAACATTTCATTCCAGTCTTGGGATCACCTTTGCTACTGTGAGAATGGGGAAAGAGAATATCACATACATCGTATTGAAACCTCTACCATCTCTGTACTGATGAATTACAAAGACAGGACCTCTAGGCAGTGGTCATCATACACTCACAAAGACCATTATTACTTTATTATGTCCTAATCTGTCTCCTTTATTGATGGTATGTTGTGCTATGCGCACATCAAATGTTTTTCACAGTCCAATCATCTGATCCTATGTGCAAGTGAAAAAAAGCAGCATGGCCGACTCTGATCCGAGTTGTGCATCAATCTCGCCCCTTGAAGTCACTTGGTGTGTGAAAAAAATGCAGACCACTCAGATGGTGCAGCCGGATTTTCACACACGCGTTTCAAGAAAGTAGCTAAGAGTTGTGAAAATCTCACAAAGATGGGACGACACTAGAATGACCATATGTATAGTCACATAATACTAGGACCGAAATCTAAATTTTGATCAAAATCACATAGGATACTATCTGTTGGCATCATATTTTAGAGTATGAGCAGAACAGTAAACAATTTAGTGGGGAAAGATTCAATATAACTTGTGTTCATTTAATTGACAGCCTTCCACATATCAGTGTATATACAGAGATACTTACTGGACTCCTAAACAGAAGGAACAAAGATGTAAGAGAAATACAAGTTAGGCCTCATGCATGCATGCAAATGGCGGCTGTGAGCTAGGCCCCCCTAAATGGCAGCTTATCCATAAGCCCCCATTGACTTGTGATGTATACGGTTCTGTGGGGTGAGGCATGTGCATGCGCCATGAACGTGCTGAGTGACCGCAACACAAATTAAAGAGCAGTTCCTATTCTTTTTGCCTTGCTTGCAGCCTTTAATGTGGTTGTTTGCATTAGGCCTAGCACTAAATATATCTCAAAGAGAATATATTTCACCTGCACAGCTCTTTCTGCTCTATGAATGTTCAACAAGACGGATTCCCTTTAATGGCGGGTTTTCCTTATGTGAAGAGATTGTGAATGCCCTGTAGCTGGTCCCTTTAAAATCCATCTCAATAGTAGTCTTGAATTTAGTTTGATAATGCTCCATGGATAGCCTTTCCTAAGTAGAAACCTTGTAGTCAATGTCTTATAGAAACTACAGCACTAGGTATAATATATATGAATATAATACTCAATGTACCATGTCTCCGTATTCAGAATGCTAGAAATGCTAAAGGTCCAGCAGGAAGACAAACATAGAAACAAAGTAGGACCAAAATATAGATGACCAATAAATAATCTTTTCTGTGGTTCTCTAGCGTTTCATGGGCTGTATGCTATTTTATCATTTCAGACAAAAAAAAAAATAAGTTTGAGCTTTGTCTGCCATTTATGATGCCAAATCCTAAGTAAAATGTTTTGGGTATTGTACACTTGCATCGCAGAAGATGCTGGTGGTATTTACCATTGTGTATTTATTGAAATTGAGCAAACTTCACCCTCAGGTGGGGTTAGTTAAAGGAACAGAAAGCACAGAAAAAGCACAAAATAGAAGCTGATCTTAGAACTTCTTCCTGTTATATCCTCCTCCCCTTATTCTGGTATTTATTCATCTCGTAATACAGTTAAAACTAACAATATCTAAATAAATGTCTGGTATATGTAGAAGAAGGTCAGGCATGTCCTTCCATAACTACTGTGACCGTCTGAAAGACAACTGGCTGGAGTAATATCCTGCTGTTCCTTAACTGTATCATGGAATATTGTATTTAATATTGTATAGGAGGCTTGTTTGTCACTGAATACAGCAATGGTTGAGTAAGAATATATCAAATAAGAAAATGTATTCCCAAACAGGTCCATTGATAACGGCTGCCGCTGCTCCACTGCCATTGGTGTCCACAGAGGTTACTGTGCGATGACCTCCACATGAGCGAAATGTCACTTCTGAGGTCAGTCCGTGATGCGCTGTTCATGTGGAGGTCACCCCTCAGGCCAATTGTAACATACTTTACTCGGACAACCCTTTTAATCTCCTCTCTCATCGAAAGCTGAGATGGAGTAGATCAGCAGGATCCACTAAACAGCTTGTTAGAATAATGCAGGAAATATCACAGACTGATAAATAATGAAGGCAACAATTTTTCTTTGTTCATGTGTATCATTCCTCTGTAGATTTATTGTTTCTTTTAGGAGAATTTAGATACATGGGAGGGTAATAGAAGACAAGCTAACACTACAGTATTAAAGAGCTGTAGCCATACAGGCTTCACATTATTGTGCAAGTGCTATTTACTTTAACCCTTAAGTGCTACGTTGAAAATCCTAATGAATTTCGACAGTACCACCCATGACAGTATCTGAGGAGTTGCTGCTACATCCCTGTGTTGGGAAGAAGTGGGATCTATAAACCTGAGCTGCCGTTGTCCTCTTTCATACCATGTAGTGCACTTTTTACGTAAGGGACCATTATGTTTTCTCCAGTGATGGTTGATTTGATATTTATTGATATTGTTTGGTTTCCTCTCTCTAATCTTAGTTGATGCTGTTGCCTCAGTAGACTTTCACAACTGTACTCTACTCTTTTACCTCTGGTCTGTGTGGTGTATAGTGGAACGTATGGTTTCAGCTGGTTATTCTCTTTTCGTTTGTATATTTTGGAATGTAAGCTGTATGTGTATAAAAAAAAAGACAAGAATTAAACCACTGGAAGCAAGATCTTGTTTCTTCTCTTTTGTCCAGGATTGCTGGTGATTTTTTTCATCATATAAATGACTGTGTTGATGTAACCTGTACCCATTGCAATTCCATCTCCTCCATATTTCATATTATAAATGGAGGTGAAAACTTCTGCCAACTTTCAACTGGCCGATGGCTACTGTTAAACTACTCCTGGCGCACAATCCCACAGTTTTGCTCTAAAGTCCACATTACGTCTGAAGTATTGCAATATTATCACTTTGACCTGTGTTTAGCTTTAGCAGACTGTGAAAAGAAGCTCAAAAAAGGAGAGAGACAAAGAGATCAGCTTAAAACAATGCTAGTCATAATGTATTCACAAGGCAGAGAAAATGACCGTTTTCCTCATTTTAAATTTTTTTTTCTCTTTTGATTTTTGCTGGAAAAAAAACCTAATGATCGCCAATACGGACACACATCTAATTGCTTATGAAACAATGTATTGTCCATTGCTTGAATTGATTCATTGGAGTCCTTCATGCTTGACTTACATGTTGAAATCCAGACAATGACAATAACCACAAGCAATTGTAACCAAATTATGGAAAAACAAAAAGTTGCCATCATGTATTCTTAACAACTAGCAATATGTAAGAGTAAACTGAAAGTCGATTGACTCTAATGATTATATCAGTGCATAGCTGTAATTTGTGTATTTGTGATTATACAGTGCTCGGTGTCGGGAGGATTCAGGCTAATGGAATTAGGGGTCATCATGATATAAAAAAGTCCTTTCAAATTTAAAGGGAACCTATCATGGCAATTTGGGACTCTAAACCACCCTCAGATCCTTATGGACCAGTCATTTAATGTCCCGAATTGACATGAATCATTTTCAAGCATTCGGGTTAAAAAAAAAACAAAAAAAACCTTAATGCGCACCTTGATCCCTTGGCGTCTGCACGTTCCGGCAAGTGAAGCTGGAGCATTACACCCTGACACCTGCTATGGCGCTTGGGCAATTAAGCCCAGAATAGTGTCCCAACTTCACTTCCTCCACTGTGAGAGGTGGCACCAGCGGGGAGCCATTGATGTGGCTCTCCGTAGTTGCATCCAGGTAAGTTACTTTAAATGTTTATATTTTACTTCCATTTAACAACATGTAGTTGGTTTAGGGTACCAAATTGACCTAACAGGTCTTCTTTAAACGAAACCTACCATTTGACTTGCTGCATTATGAGGCAAACATATCTTGAGAATGCTGTAGTTACCATGATGCAGCATCACATCTTGACTAATCCCTGAGCTTGAAAAGGCTGGGTCAGTATGGCTGCCTCGATCAACACATTACACAAGGGAGCTTGGAATTACAAATGGCGGTTAGTCAAGCATGACTAATCAACCTGAGCTGGATCACTCGTACAGAGCAGCTGGGGGATGGTGCAGCAATTGATTATTCTGGCTGGCAGGGAGAGCAATGATTGCATCATTTTCTCCTGCAGAGAAAAACTCACTGGCTAGTAGAAGTGCGGAACCAAGCGCTGAAGGAGCCATGGAAGGGGCAGAGCTACCTTATCATAATTTTATATCTGTTTTATCAGCAAAACCACTCGGCACAGGGATTAACCAAGATATGATTCTACATCAGTGAAGCTACAGCAGTCTCAAGGTATGTTTGCTTCATAATGTATCAAATCACATGGTAGGTTTCCTTTAAGTGTTTCTACTCTACACATTTGTTCTTTCCAAGGCTCATTGAATTTCGTTGTGCAGTTCCATGATTCTAAAAAGTGTTTCCTTTCAAGCATCTAAATATCATTGTTTTTGCGCCTTAAAGGGAACCTGTCACCAGGAGACCCATTTTTAGCACTCCCCCAGTCCCCACAGAGCATAGTACATACGCTGCCAAAGTGTTTTTGTATTAAAAATTGGTTTTACAGAAAAAAAGATATGTTATATTGTGCCTTTCATTAGCATCTGCTGTGTGACTAGGCAGTTGCCAAATGGGAGGGGCTGGAAAGGAGCAGTCCCCCCCACCCTTGGGGAACAGCTTCTCCATGTGACCTTTTCAAATATATAAAAACACCCATCACTGGGCTTAGCGACGCCCCCTGCTGCTCTACAGCCAATCCTGAGTGTTGGGAGTTATTCATATATTTGAAAAGGACACGTTTCCCAAGGGTGGGGGGGACTGCTCCTTTCCAGCCCCTCCCAAAAGGCAACTGCCTAGTCACACAGCAGATGCTTATGAAAGGTACAATATAACATATCTTTTTTTCTGTAAAACCTATTTTTTTATACAAAAACACTTTGGCAGTGTATGTACTATGCTCTGTGGGGACTGGGGGAGTGCTAAAAATGGTTCTCCTGGTGACAGGTTCCCTTTAAAGAAGACCTGTTACCAGATTTTTACCCCTCATACCAGTAATACCTGCTGGTAAAGGGTTAGAAATACTCTCCATAACACCTAAAATTATCTACTTAGGCACTGTACTTTAATTACAGCTTTTTCCTGATATGCAAACGAGTAGACATGAGTCAACTTCTGAAGGGAAGAGTAACATTTTCTCCCGGCTGCCAGTGACATACCTCCTCCTCTTGACTGAGAGTCCTCTTCCTGTCGTTACCAGAATGCTTTCCCTCTCCCTGGTTGGTGAATTTAGCAGTGAGCCCTGTGTGGGAAATAGCAGATCATTAAATGCATCCTACAATGGACAAGGCCAAGTGGTGGTGGGAGGAGCAACATGGCAGAGGGCGAGGCCAACTTAAACAATGGCAGAAAAACTTTAAAGAAGGATTTTTCTGGTGGGAGGAGACAGATTTCACTTTTTAACAAAGGCACGGTGGGGTTTAATGTGTCTGTTTGTGATGACAGGTTCACTTTAAATTTCCAGGCAGAACACTACCCTCTGTTGAGTGGGGATCAGTGAAATTTCTAGAAAACACAACAGAAACACGAGGGATTTGTGATAAGAACTGGAATACAATGTTCCAGAATGATTTAAATAAAGGACATTCCCACCATGCCTGAAAATAGGACCCTATTCCTCCATGGTGCCTCCAAAATGAGTATGTAGTGGTTTTTCGTAATGTATAGTACATATTTTTAACATTTTTTCAAATTAACTCAAAATGACCAGTGGAGCAGGGGATTTAAAAAAAAAAAATTGTTGGGAAAGGCTAACTTCTAGAAAACTTAAACTCCTCTTCCAAAACAACATGAACAGACCATAAAAGGTTGGGGTTTTCTTTGGTATGGAGAATTGTGATAATACTGTAGTTATATAATGTCAAATTTCAATTTCTCCTATAGAAATAACTCTAATCCCTCCATTGTTGCTCATGTATTGTTTAGCCTGATAACGTTTTATGTTTTTATTTACATTTCTGTATTTATTTTACAGTATACAATAGTATTATGATAGTTTTGTGTTTGAAATATACACTGTGTATCACTATAGTGTATCAATATAGACTCATTGACAAAAAAAACTAACATACCCAGACAGAAATGTGGGATTGCTACAAAAGTTGGCATGCAGTTATGTCTCAGGCAGATATACAAATAATGTCAGGTGCGGTCTGGTCTTTTGCAGATTCCTGACTTTATCACACTAGTAGTGATAAATAATGTAATGTATTGTGTATAGTCAGCTTTCATAATAAAGAATGGGAACATATAAATGTGGCAATGACTATCCTGATGATTACTTTCCTAATGTACCTTGTGAAGAAACCATTTAGAACTGTTATATAGTTAATCTTCATAAAAAGTCCAATAGTATGTAGGATTTTGAGGGCATGTAATCTGTTCACAATGGTGGGGGTCATTTTATTGGTGGTTGTCAGAGCTTACCATTTCTGACTAAACTATCTGGCTATGGCAAATGGCTTAAGTTTCCTTTATATTTTGCATACCACTTTTGGTGGAGATGAGGGATGATCTGCCGTCAGTACACGCTGTTCAAACGTAACTCTGCAGGGTGTAGAAATCCCTGAGGTGCTGTGTTTTCGTGCAGCCGCCTGCCTGACATATTATTATAAGGAAGAAAACTACTGAACTTTTTTTTTTCTTTTCTCGTAACTAGTGTCCTTAATCAAAGTTCTCATCTCCAGATGTCTGGGTCCCTAATCTTCATGGCAGATGTGTTCTGAGTTCAGTGACCAGACTATTTTGGGTTACTGTGGTTTAGCCGCAGGGAAAGGTATTATAATAACGCAGATTAGACAGGGCAAGCTAGTCCTGTAGTTTTATACTTTTACCTTGTTTAACTTCCTGTATTCTGTATTTCATTAACATTCAATAAGGCAGTGATGTTTTTATATACATGGTCAATACAAATTCATAGTATAAATAGATATCACGGATACATGATGGATGACAGGTGTGCAAATTTATAAATACCTGTATATACTCGCTCATATATGAGCCGAGGCACCAGATTTTACCACAATAAACTGGAAAAACGTATTGACTCGCGTATCAGACTTTGGTGGAAAATATAGCCCCTTTACTCTTTAAAAAAATGTCCAAACCTCTCCACCTTCTCAATAAAATATCCAGCAGCCTCCCCTCATCAATGATATAGCCAGAAGCCTCAACTTCATCAATGAAATAACCAGAAGCCTCCCCCTCATCAATGAAATAACCAGAAGCCTCCCCCTCATCAATGAAATAGCCAGAAACCTCCCCCTCATCAATGAAATAACCAGAAGCCTCACCCTCATCAATGAAATAGCCAGAAGCCTCCCCTCATCAATGAAATAGCCAGCAGCCTCCCCTCATGATAATGTCCACAGGAGCCTCACCTCATTAATAATCACCACTTACAGTTACGGCCCTCAAACACACTTTGGTGGTCTTGCTGCCAGGTGACGTCATAGTGTGTATGTGGGCAGAGGGTAGTGTCTGCCTCTGCCTGCACTACTGGGAACCCGAAGACCAGAATAGGAGATGCAGGGACTGCAGAACATTGGAGGTGACCACGGGAAGGTAAGTACCGATTCTATTTTTTTTATATACTCACATATAAGCCAAGTGAGGCATTTTTTAGCACAAAAATTGTGCTGAAAAACTTGGCTTATACTCGAATATGTAAGGTAAGTAAAATAAAAAATCACCAAGAGATAACTTACACAAGTTGTTCTAACATCACTTCTTCTTTCCAGGGTAATAGCAGGGGCATAACGAAAGGTTTAGGGGTTGACTATAAAGCGGAATATATACTGGAGGCGGAATATATTGTTGGGGGAGCTGTGTACAGTAATTACTGCGGGCTGTATATAGTGATTGCTGGGAGGCTGTATATAGTGATTGCTGGGGGGCTGCATACAGTGATTTCTGGGGTAGCTGTATATAGTGATATAACTGAATATGTATATACTGATTACTGGGGGCTGTATATAGTGATTGCTGAGAGGCTGTATATAGTGATTGCTGGGGTAGCTGTATATAGTGATTGCTGGGGGGCTGCATACAATGATTGCTGGGGTAGCAGTATATAGTGATTGCTGGGGGAGCTGTATATAGTGATTGCTGGGGGGCTGCATACAATGATTGCTGGGGGAGCTGTATGTAGTGATTACTGGGGAGGCTGTATAGTGTTATTGCTGGGGGCAGTATATATTGATTGCTATACCCTGGCTGGACTACATGTAATGGGGCCCCCACCAGATTTTGTGCCCAGGGGGCCCAACCAACCTTGATCCGGCCCCGCATGCAATGCTGTACATACACATATTGCACATTTTCACACAACTACTCATGGTATATATGAACAAATCACATATACTGTAAATACATGGCACACACTCACACACAGTTACCTACCTCTCCAGATGACATACTGTAAGTTGACCTGGATAGAAAAGAACATCCCAGGTGCCGGATTTCCTTCACTGCTGCTTCCGACCCGACAGCTGTCTGGCTGGTGTCACATCACACAGCCAGGGAGCCGGGGAACAGCACCACTTCATTCAGTAGTTGTCCATTGTTCCTGGGAACAGCATGGACCTAACAGGACCCAGCAGGCAGCTCCAGAGATGACCTGAGCCCTAAGGATCCATTAGCATAATGTAAAGAGTTTATTTTAGAAGGAAAGAGGCCATTGATAACAAATACAAGAAGATTACCAAAGTCACAGTGCCTGCATCTATGAGTGCCTCTGGTTTAACATGATTGATTTTGATGGTAGTTTTTATTTAAAACCTGTAAATGCAGCAGAATAGCTACAGATCTGACCTTTCACAGTGCACTCAAAATCTAAGACAGAAAAATCTGCTCTCGAATGAGTGCTCTTTTACTTTCAATACCTGCAATCTGCCCCACAACAGGTTATGACCACACATGGGGTATGTAAATAGTCAGGAGCACTTGCATAATAACCTGTACAATTTACATCCTTATAGAAATGTATTCTAACATAACACAGAGATAAAGAAAATGTTAGTTTTTGCTAATTTCAGTGCTTATATTACCTGTCTAATAAGCAGAGCATTTTGAATCGTTTAAAATTTTAATCAAAATTTCCAATTTTTTCTAAATAAATGCAAAACTTATGAACCAAAATTTACTAGTAATATGAGTTACAATGTGTCATAAAAATATTCTTACCTGCATGTTATGTAGGGCCTGGGAATACAAAGATAAGGACACTGGACACTGAGACTAAACCTCTTTGCAGCTGTCCCTGCCTAATTGCCCTACCTACCCTAAGCGGCAGAAGAAAACTGGTCGAAGTTCCCTTTCTGTGCCAAATACAAAATCACTAGGCAAATAGATAGGAACAAAAGCAAATGGTAAAATATTCCAAAAGACTGAAGCACAGCTAGTCAAATGCAAGACAATAGCAGGCAAAGAGTGCAAGTCCAGAAAACTTTATATGAGATGCCAGAGGCCATAACCAAATTCTGATTGGATCAGTTTTCTAACATCAGGAAAGAGAGATTCTGTCAATCACAGCGGATTAACTGTTTATGAACCAGAGAAGAGTGTGCAGGAGACAGGTGGCTGAGGTGGAAATCAATCAAGGCTGCCAGGAAAGGAAATACACCCCAGTGTTCATACTACCAATAGACATGAATCAAACTGACACTTTTATCCGTACCAGACAGAGGATGATGCAGGCACAGATGTAACACATCGCTTGGGTAATTGAAATAATTCTAAGGTTATTACTGTATCAGTGTGTTAGAATAGTGAAAATAAACTTGGTTCTTAAGCAGTTAAACCTTTCATGACCAGCCAACGCAAATATATTTCAGCCAGTCATGAAGTGGTGTATGGAGAGGAATCAGGGGCTGAGCCCTCACCATACACAACGGGTAACAGCTGTATTACACAGCGGAAAACTGCCGGTAATTGCTGCGGTTGGTGCTGTGTATCCGAACTCTGCTATGTTTATCTGACCAGTTACTTGCTATATGATTCTGTGCCTTGTCGTACCCTGCAGCTGATGGGCTCAGCAGTCAATATCTCAATCTACAGCTAAACACAAACTGACACAGAATGACACATTGAGTTTTCCAAAGGAAATTATCCTAAAAGGCAACTGTCAAAGACAGCCCTGGGTGTGGTTACAAGCATGGAAGCCTGAGTCTTTCCCTGCCACGGACATATGTCTTCAAAGGGTGGCATGTGATATGTCCTCTCTTCAGAGAGCTATAACTCTTAGAATCCAACTTCTCTTTCAGATTAAAAAAAAAAAAACTGTTGAAAAAAGAAGAATCTCCTCTTCGCATGAATCTTAAATTGTGTTTCTAGGTGCCAGGGAACAGGAGATCTTCACGTTTAAATTGAGAATTTTATATATAAAAATCAATCCCAACAGCACTTAAAATCTCAGGTTCATTGGCACATAGAAGCACAATGTTAGATTTATATGAAAGAAGTGAGATTCTAGGTGCCACAGACGTGAAGTTATAGTCCTCTGTAGTGTGCCACCCCCTCCAGCTTCTTAGCTGGCATGCTGCATGGAGAATTTGGAGGAGACTTCACACAGGAGCTGCTTGCACCTCACAGATAACGTAGATATTGACATTATATGTTGCTTAATTTTTATAAGGGATATTAACTAATGTTCATTTTATTAACCCTTTCCTACCAAGAACAATCTGAGAAATATTTTCAATGCATTTTTCTTTTGTCACAAGTTGTGTTTGTCACAAATTGCATGATGGTGGTAGGGGTTGTCAACCAAGACCAACGCAATCACCTGGTTGTCTGCTTTCAAATAATATTTAGGTTATATGGGTGGCCTTTACTTTTTAATCTGTAAAAATAAAGCTAATCAGAATATGGCTTAATATGTGTTTGTTTGCTAATTAAACCACATTAGAATTTTTTCCTGCTTCAAAGTACATGGCATTAAATATTAACTCCTTAACTACGTCACACATCAGCTGCGGGTGTTTGGTCATCGAGAGTTTGCTGCATTTTGCAGTGATCGGTGATTGTTGTTTCACACCATGTATTACAACATGCGATTTGCACATTGTAATATATGATGTAGTATATGGTAGGATCAATCTGACAACCTCTGGTTAAAGTACCCTGGGGCGGTCTGAAAAAAAATGTAGAAAAAAAAAAAATTTAATAAAAAAAATAAAGATTCTAATTGCCCCCTTTCACTAGAACTGATATAAATATAAATAAAAAGTAAAAATTCTAAACATGTAAGGCATTCCCAAATCTCAAAATGTCCCATCTATCAAAATATAATAACAGTTATTCCCCAGCATTTAACCTTGTAAAGGAAAATAGTGCCCAAAGTAAAAAATACCACTTTTTCCCATTTTGCAAAATATAACAAATTCTATAAAAAGTGATCAAAAGGCCATACAGTCCTCAAAATGGTAGAATTGAAGACGTCATCAAAAGTTGCAAATAATGACACCACCCACAGCTCCATACACTGAAGTATGAAAAGTTATTGTTGCCAGAACATGGCAAAATGAAGAATTTCTTGTACAGTAGGTTTTCATTTTTGTAAATATATGAAAACATTATAAATTTGGTATCATCGTGATCAGACCGACCCAAAGAATAAAGTAGACGTCATTTCACACGCAAAGTAAAAGCCGTAAAATCCAAGGCCTCACATAGATATTTACATGGAAAAATGAAAAGTTTTTGAAGGTTGGGAGTAAAACATGAAAACACAAAAAATGAAAAAGGGCCTGGTAGCTTTCTAAACAGAAAAATCTAACAGGAGTAGAGAGAAAAACAGAAATGAAATGAAACTAAACAAAACTTAGTCTTGAAGGGGTTAAAGAAATTGATCATTTTAATGTAATGGCTGATCAGTACATTCATTAATGTTGATTTCCTTCTTTAAAGAGGAAGGTTAACAAATGACAGATATTAAATAGAAATTAAAACCAATTTTAAAGTTTCTATCTGTGGCAAGGTCAAAATTTTGACAGAATCCTCGAATAGTTGCTCAATAAAGAGCTCACAGTATTAGCTATTGCATAATGTTCAGACATAAGATTCCAAGAAAGAACTCCAGATTTCATGTGGATTAGAGGATCCTGGAATACGCTCCAGGATACGTCCAGCGGGCAATGGCTGATGCATCCTACCCTGTCATACAGTTCTAATATGAAGGATCCTGTTATTCTGCAGTCAGACTCACAGTCACTGACCGGGGCATTTCCTGAATGTCTGTCCAGAATGCCAGCGATGAACTCACACTAAAGACACTCACCGAACCCATATGGAGGATTTGTCGTGTATCTATAATATAGATATTAATAATGGTAAAAATATGCTTTATTGTGTGGAACAATTGACTCACATGAAACTGTAAAAGATGTAGCCAACTAATGGCAAGAAGAAGAATGGCTCTGATTGTATATTTTTATGTGTCAGAAAGACAAGACGCTGAATGCAGTTACCGTCTTGCACCTTCTACAGCTTTTCCTCTAAAATAATCGCTGGTATAAAAAAGAATAGCTGTTTATTTGTGGCACCTTTTGGTATTAAAGGGGTTGTGCCAGTAATGACAGGGAGAAGTAGCCAAGTGTTATGGGTCTGGATTTTGGGACCTGCTATCAATAAGAACAGTACTGTACAGGCTGTACAGGCGGTCCCCTACTTAAGAACACTCGACTTACATACGACCCCTAGTTACAAACAACCCTGTGGATATTGGTAATTTATTGTACTTTAGTCCTAGACTACAATAAACAGTTGTAACAGTTATCACAGGTGTCTGTAATGAAGCTTTAGTGTTAATATTGATTCTAATGACAACCCAACATTTTTAAAAATCCAATTGTCACAGACAACAAAGTTCTGGCTGGGATTACAATGATAAAATATACAGTTCTGACTTACATACAAATTCAACTTAAGAACAAACCTACAGACCCTATCTTGTATGTAACCCGGGGACTGCCTGTACGTGTAGCACATAGCACAGTACATATAATAGACAGCGGTTGGATTTATAGCAAAAGGCTCCCTTCTTTGCGAGCAAGAAGTCCTCTGCGTAGCACAGCATGTGCAAAAATAAAATCTACTGGTACTTCTAATAAAAAATATTACAATATTTAAAATTCACTTTATATTGATTGATGATATTTAACTCAACCATTTTGTATCTGGAAGCAATTTAAATAACATTTTTCAACCGCATAGTCTTCTAGCCTAGAATTACAATTAGTTTTGGCTAACTAAGACAATATCTGCACATACTATTTAGGTATAGATTCATATACTATCATATATAGACAAATACAGCTCTATAAATACAAATATGCTGTGTTAACTGCATAGATCCAGAAGGCAGGACACAAATAACACCAGCACCAAGTTAAATGAAGCAATACAGCACCAGAACTAAGATCATACCATAAACACAGCCCCAGAAACACATTCTATACATACGTACAGTACCAGAACCAGGTCCAGAGTATACAGTAAATATAGCACCAAAACCATGGTTGTATATATTTACTAGAACCAAGCTCAATACAAAAATACAGCACCAGATCCAACTCAGTTCCAAAATACAACACCAGAAGGAAGCTCAGTACCTAAATACGGCACCAGAACCAAGATCAGTAGGAAAAAGACAGAATCAGAACCAAGCTCTCTATGTTGTAATTGTTTCTATTTCTACATTACATATAGTACAAGTAGAGTGAGGCAAGTACAATTGACAGTTACAATTTATGATGCATTAATGGCCACAAAATGACACAGCACTGGAGCTAAGATCATACCGTAAACACAGCCCCAGAAACACATCCTATACATAAATACAGTACCGGAACCAAGCACAGTACATACAGTAAATATAGCACCAAAACCATGTTTGTACATATTTACTAGAACCAACTCAGTACCAAAATAAAACACCAGAAAGAAGATCAGTACGGAAATACAGAACCAAGATCAGTACTGAAAATACAGTATCAGAACCAAACTCTCTATGTTGTAATTGTTTCTATTTCTACATTACTGAGGGTGCAGTCACACGTTAAGCATATGTTTAAAAACGCATTGCAAAAGTTTAAGAGAGATTTGCCTAATTCAACAACTGTTAACACTTGTATTTACAAAATGCAATTGTAAATGCATTGTTAACACATGCATTAACACATACATTAACATTTGCATTTTGTAAACACAAGTATTAACAGATGTTTAATTAGCCAAATCTCTCTTCATGTTTTGCAATGCGTTTTTAAACGCATGCGTTGTACGTGACCGCACCCTTATAGTACAAGTAGAGTGAGGCAATAACAACATAGAGACAATTACAATTTATGATGCGTTAATGGCCACAGAATGACAAAAAAATCTTAAGAAGAAAGCTTAAATGGTCACTACCTTTTCTACAAATCAGTAGTACAAGAGAATGTAGAAATCTTTGTGCTCCCCTAATCAGGACTTTAAACACCATATGCCTCTCCTCTGCTGAAATGGCTTTCACTCTGAAATCTCTGCTCAATACACTTTTGGTCTCACAAGGCAGACCACAATTTATAGACGTATCACATTACATCTGCCCATAGAAGCCTATGGAGAGGGGAGAGTGGGGGTTTCCGAAGACAGAAGCTAAATAAAATGAGCTGACATCATGCAGCAGCTCATAGTGTTCACAGCTTCTGGATTCCCATCAGTTTCCTGTTCAGTACTGCTCTATAATGTTCTATATTATGCTGCCTCTGTGTCATTGTGAAGCAGGAGATCCTTAGCTCCCTGAGCAGCTAGTCTCCATCCACTAGTGTAGGGACTACTAAATAAATCAACAATAGAACCTGCATTCATACAAACCATCGATAAAGTAAAGCCAATATAACAGTGTGTAATAGCCTACATATATGGAGAATATGCACGCAGGTGTAATATAACTGCTGCATAATCACTAGGAATGACATTAGGGTGAGCCTAATGACCTAAAATATTCTTCACAGAAATAGAGGAAATGCTAACTATGACCACTAGGGGGACCTTGCTTCACTTGTGCAGTATTTACACAGCTCCCAATCTATAGTATATATGCAGTGCACTACACCTGTGTTACTTATTATATGTAAAGTGAAGCAAAGAGTTCTGTGTCACAAAAACGTAACTTTAAATACTTCTTATATTTCTCCAAATTAATAAAATATATTTTCAGTGCCATCCTAACACTGTTTATGGTGGCCACTTTGTTATTGTTTTTGGGCTACAATATTGGGGTACAATGTAGTGATACCTGGACACTGTTGTGTAACCTGAAATAGGGATATGGTTTGAACAGAATATACACCAGTTTGGAAAAGTAGAGAACAAGCTGTTTAAAAATTTAATATAAATTTATTAAAACAAGAACACGTTATAACACATTGGGGAGAATATATTACTGGTCGTTTTGCAAAACAATCTTAATATTCCGCCCTGCTGGCACACGGCCAGAGGCTCTAACCTAGTAGTAGATCTGGAAGGGAACTCCTCCAGGTCAGAACTGTTTAGACCAGGTCTGACTTGGCAGAGATTTTAGTTATAGTGTTTACACCCCTGTCTGCCTCCTGGCCGTCCCACTGGCAGAAAAGAACAAAAACTGGTGGAGATGAGGCTTTGTAAATATAGTAGTAGACTTTTGTAACTGTAGTAGAAGTGGCCTGGTTACTACATGCAATTCTTCTACCAAGAAGAGGACGTCTCCTAAGCATGTGAAGGATAAAGAGAACTTGTCATGCAAATTAACCCACCCAAAATAAAGACTTAATTAAAAACTATGTTTAAAAAGCACTGCCCTTACCCCTAAATTGTTCCTTTCCATGCCTGCAACTTTTAAAAGAATCAGTTTGTAAACTTATATGCACCTGATGTAAGTGCGTCACACTGAGTCCTGCATAGTAAATTTTACTTGCATCACTCTGCCTCCTTGTTCCTAATTGATAGTCTATGATATTCTGCTATATGCAGAGCTCTGTTATATCATTGGACACTTAAAGGCATTTGACCAGGATAAACATCATTTACGGTGTTACAACTGCAACATCTACCTCCTGTATGTACCTGATCAAAACAATCACAGCAGCCTCCATGAAGAATAGGGAGAAATAGAAATCTATGGAGGATGAGGAGGAGTAGAAGTCCATGGAGGCTGCTGTGATTTCCTGTGATCAGATATATGCATGGGGTACAGTTTGCTAATGTAAGACAGGACTAATCAATCTGACCTGGATGGCTCACACACAGCAGCTGGGGATGGGTAACGATTGATTACTTCTGCCTGTCCTCGACGTCACAGTGATTGCATATTCTTGGCTTATGCTGGGCGGAACAAGGCTGGAACAGTGCATAATTAAGGTGAAGAGAGCGCCGGGGCAGTCACAGGAACGCCAGGGCCTCATTATCATAATTTTATAATAGTTTTTTCAGGAAAAACCACTCAGTTCAGGGATTAAACAAGATATGTTTCTACATCAGTGTAGCTACAGCATTCTCAAGGTATTCTCAATATAGATTACAGAAAGATAGAGGTACAGTTAGTTTATCATTTAGTTTTGGGATCAAAAAACACAACAAAATAAGAGACTTGCATAAAAAGCAATATATATATATATATATAATATAAGACAGGGAAAGAGAAATCAAAATTGTTATTAGACACGAACAAAATAGGGCAGGTGCAGTTATCTAAGTCGTAATATCCGTTCTTTAGGGGAAAAAACATTTTTGGTGGTTCCATTACCTGGCAACAGGATACAAGTAGACAATGTATAGCAATACTATAACATACAGCAGGGGAATGTGGAGTCCACCCCTTCATAAAATCATGCAATCGCCCATGGGTCTGCTAGCCTTAAAGAAGTTAATCTTTCCTAAATAACATTTGTCTCTCTGCATTTCCACAGATGCTGTAATCGTATTTGCTGCCAAAATATTGCTAACCACATTGAGACTAGCCCATCCTTGTCCATTTAACCTTCCTCCGTCTAATACCGAATTTAATATCTGTGTTACCTGTAAAATAGGGTCTTACACATCAGGATTTTCTGACAGCTTTGTTCCAGATGGCTTGAGCTGCATATAACAGAAGTCTATACATATAACATCTACAGTGAGTAAGCACATGGCTTACAGATGTAGGGAATAACATATTAAGTGTGTTTTCTGCTTCTACCAAAAAGCCTCTTCATTATATAATGGACATCATACAATCTTCCATAAACATATTACTAATCCAGAATATTGTTTCTTGTATGTGTAAGTGTAAAAAATCCAGTAATCCAGGAAAAAAATAAAATTCTGCATCCCCTGATGTGGTGTAATCAGTAAATTATCCTCACACATGTGTATTCTCGGGTAATAGAAAACTGGAAAACATGTGAGAGATGGAAAGCAGTGGTAATAGGGACGCCATGTCTCCCACTATAGTCTGATTTGAAAAAACTTTTAGCTCAAACTGCATATGGTATTATTATATATAATATTATCATTTAACATAAATATTGAAACTTCATAACGTCATTATGATGGGGGGGGGGGTAGTACAGACAGTAACCACTGCATGGTCCACTCCATCTCCGCCAGAAGCCAGCAAGACAAGTGGCGTCACAGCAGGTCACAGGAGATGAGTCCTGCTGCCTGGTGATCACGTGACCTGCCACTACATATGGTGAATCGCAAATTTAACAAGGTAGGTTTAATACAGGTGACCAGTTACAGTTTGCTATAAGTGTCCAACCCCTTAACCTTTTGATCAACACATGTAATATCAGAATCATGACAGTTAGGTAGTACAACCATTTTGATTTTTTCATTTTTTTTTGCACTCATTTTTCTTGTCTTTAATTTTTGAATAACAAAAATTTTTCATGGTGGTCTTCCGTGTTTGATGTGCTACTTTCATATTTTTATTGTACTTTTGATCATAATGGCCCAAATAATGTCAACGCTCCAGAACAAATGCCTTAAAAATGTGCATCATGGGAAATCTTCTGCAAAGTGTTTATCAATCCAGCCGGTTTTACTACTTTCCATCCCAAGCCGTGAGAACTACAGTCATATTAAAGGTTACATCTATAAATGTTTGGGTTCTATAGTACATTATGATTTTGTAATTGACACAGATTAATTATCTTTACCTGCTATGAGTCTTCTCTGAAACGCCTTAAACCATTTGGAACGAAGGACATAGGCTGCATGATATATAATTATTATATTGACAGACGGTGGCTGTGGCATCAGCAACTGCTTGTGGAAATGTACATAATCTCTCCTCTACTGATGTTGCAACTACCAAAATCTTGTCAGGCAGACTAAGCACAATGCTATATATATATATATATATATATATATATATATATATATATATATATAGGCAATTTTTTTAAACGTATACAATATTTACATTTAAAATCTTTACTGATAATATATGATAATGTATTGTGTTATAAAACCAAAGGGAACATATTACTACACAAGTGGATCCAACTATTGTGGATTTCATAACAGAAACTCATGTCATTAGGTATGTCCCCGCCGTTGCTTTATGTATTTTCTATATGGTCGGGACACGTTCCTGATTGCAGCTGGAAAATCTACTCTCAGACCTGGATAAGAGGAAAGACGTGAGCTCACAGAGGCTTTCAGTTGGATTCCGGTCCTAGGAATGTGAGGGCCAGTCGGTTTTTGCGTTTCCATTTTTTGTTCCCCTCCTTTAAAAATCAATAACATTTTTATTTTTCTGTGTATGGAGCTTTATGAAGGTTCTTTTTCTGTTTAACCAATTATACTTCCTACTGGCAGTATTGGATATTCCATACCATGTTTTGGGAAGCAGGAATAAGAATTCCAACTGCAGTGAAATTGCTGAAGTCAGAATTGCTGACTTTTTGTTTTGCCATATCCTGACGCTAATAAGAAAACAGAACTGTAAGGTGTCATTTTTTGCAGGACGTGTACTACCTGTACGATATTTTGTTCAATTTTTAATTAAATTTTAAAAGAGTTGAAAAAAAAGTGTTGTGGGGATTTGGGTTCTATTTCTATTACGGGGTTCATCACTGGGAATAACCATTATTATTTTTTGATAGATCGAGACTTTTAGGACACCACAAGACCAAACATGTTTATGATTATTTGTATCAGTTCTATGGAAAGGAGGGGTTGAGTTAAATTTTTAGGGTATAAAATTTTTTTACTGTATTTGCAGACCCCTGGCGTTAAAGTACCCTTCGGTGTCTGCAAATACTTTAAAAATAATTTTTCCTACCATATAATGCAAAACAGCCCTATTGTAGTACATGGGAGCTCATTTACTAAGGGCCCGCGCACACTTTCGTCAGACCTTCCAGCGTTTTCGGTGAATGCACGGCTGTGACAGGTAGTTAACAGGTGTCTGCGCTTGCATTGTTTCACATGGGATCGGATTTTGGCACAGCTGCGCCGGCTTTCATGCGAGAGAAATCGGGGGGAGGGCCATCGGACAATCCGACTGATTCGGAATGAGCGTGGGATTTAACTTTAAAATTGTGTCACAAGACAATGCACTTATATGCACCACGGAGTAGAAGGTGAACTCCGTCGGACCTGAGCGGGGAAGCGACACACGCAGGATATCGGGCGCACAATCTTAGTGAATCGCAGCGGAGTGCATTATCGTCGGACAATGCACTTTCGGGGAACTTTGTCGGACAAATAAGTAAATGTGCCCCATGGTGTTTTTGCTGAAGATCTGGTACACTGTAAGTACTGCTAGGAAGGTGCCCTCTGGACCATGTCTGGATCTACTTGTGTAACAGCCTTTATCCGGTTATATGCTCCATTCCCTTAAGACTATGCTAGGGACATATTTAATATTACTGATGATGATACATATGGATGTGTTATTCTGGAAGAGCAAGACTATAAAGGACATTTATCAGTGCTTCTAAGTCACCTCCACGCCATGTGGGTGTGCAGAGGGCATGGTGGGGCGTGTCAGCTTGCTGAGTGGGTTGGTATGGGTTCCTGCCCCATGCCTACTAACAAATGTCCACAGTTTTTTTACACAAAATTATGCCTGGCTTAGTTTTGCCCAGCGGCGTTGCCTCCCGATGGATTTATTGAGAGGTCTAAGCCTCTTTATCTGCTAAGAGAGGGGGGGGGGGGGCCTGGCCTTTAACATATCCCAGCGCAAGTATATTTATAAAATGAATGCATGAACTGCCTCAATATGCCAGTGCTGACAAGAACACAAGCAGAATGCAAAACGAGAGAAGAACCAGTCAAGATGGATTAAGAGAGCAATTGTCCCCTATACTACTACCTTCAAATCTTTTTTTTCCCATTTCTGGATGTATTATTGCTGTTACCTCGGTTCACCTGTCATTTTCAAACTTAGTGAAATTGATGCAGACAAGCATATGCTGTGGCTATGTTCACATGTAGCATTTCTACAGTTTCAAGCATATGAATCTGTTTGGTAAACTGATTGATTTTGAGTGCATGCGCTTCCAAACTGCATCTGAAAGCATTGACAAAACACATTTCAAAGTATTTATGAACACAGCCTAACGTTGTATTCACACGAACATGTGGGAGACATATATCCGGCTGGATATACCTCCCCCACAGGCGTCTATGGCGCCTAAGGCGTCTATTTGACTTAGTGTATTTGACCATGTATACTGCGATTATGATTCTTACATTATTTGGGCAATGTACTGTATGTGTATCAGAATGATGTTCCTAAGGAGATTTATCATACTCCAGCGTTCATGCACTGCCAAGGAAGTGGTAAAGCATTGATCTTAGGGAAGCACTTGCTGCTGCCCATCAATCAAGTAAGTTCATCTTTCCAAAAATTTTAACAGGACAATAAATTCAAGTACAGCAGCAATCTGCAACAGTTTTCTCACATAAGCTACCCCCACACCCAGCCTCCTGATATATCTGGCACGGCGGGAGGGACGGGATTTAGTCATATGCAGGCGCATAAATCCCCCCCCCCCTGATAACTTTAATCAACATTTTAAAGAAAATTGGACCAAAAATTCCTTCATGATGAGAAAGACTGATAAATTTGTACAGGACACAATGGGGCACATTTACTTACCCATCCTGTCGCGATCAACACGGTGCATTGTCCGACGAGGATTCTGAGCTGCCTCGATTCACTAAGATTGTGCGTCCAATTTGAGTTGACCTTCTTCTTCCTGGTGTATGTGAGTGATGATCTTGCGACACAATTTGCTTTTTAAATCCCGCGGTTTCGGTTTGTCCGAATCAGTCAGGTTGTCCGGCGTCCACGCCCCCCCGATTTGTGTCAATTCAGCAATTCAGCACAAAACTGAAAAAAATGCGAACCCGACGAAAATGCGGCGTTCGGACCCTTAGTAAATGTGCCCGAATTACCTCAGGTACCATGCCTTTTGTGTAAGATTACAGTAAACAATTACACTGCTGGGTAGATCATATTTCAGATTGTATTACTATTTCAGTAATTGAATAGTATTTTTTGTTTAATAAAAAGTTATATACAATTTTCTAATATACTTTTTGTATCAATTCCAAGTATTTTTCTAGATCACTGCTTGTGGTCATTCTATAGGAAGCTTCATTCTCCATAGTCCATAGACATGGCACGCAGGGCCTCGTCACAGTAGCTGTGCACCTGTGTATCAGATGCACCTGTGTGACATCACATGAACATGGACCCTTTTTATGCACAGGAAGTAAACATACAAGTTTCTTATAGAATGACAGCAAACTGATATATACAAATCCATGAAGAATTGATAAAAAAGTATATTGGGATATTGCATAAGTTTTAATCATACAAACAATTACCTTTATTTGCCGAAACTGGACAACGCCTTTAACATTTCACATATGGCTTTTACATTTTTGACTTATTTGTTGTTACAATGACTTATTGGGATGTGTTTTGTGTTGTTAATCTGAGGTTATAGTTACTTCATTTTAAGATCTTATGGAACATATGGAACATATATTTTTTTTCAGAGGAGGACAAAGTACTTACTAACATTTATCTTCTATCCAGTGACTCACTAGTAAATTCTTGATGCTTTCATACCCATTTAAGGGTAACTACCTGTTATAAGATCTATTAGATTGTAATAGTGTAACGCCATCATTTTCCTGTGAGAGTGGATCCTTACTTTGAGCGCATGTTCAGACTTCATTCTGAAATCTAAGACTGATCCTTGGATACATGTAACGCATTTGAGCATACTGATATACTGATATACTGATATAATAAGGAAGACACTTTGGAATTCTATGAAAATTATAGAAAAAAGTAATTACTATTGTGTCATCTAACCATTTTCTGACTATGTAGTGTGTTACTTGTATTTAATTTTGATGTAAAAGTCAAACTCACTAAACGACTTTACTAAGAGTCGTGGGCACTTTTGTCGTACTGTGCATCATATTCAGGGCTAAAATGGCCATCATTGCACAGGTATTTAAGAAGTGTGTCTGCTGGGATTTTTTGGCGCAGCTGCGCTGGCTTCAATGCGACACAAATTAGGGGCCAGGCCATCGGACTGTCCGACTGATTCGGACTGAGCGTGGCATTTAACTTTCAGTATTTTGTCGCAAAACCCTACCCCTAACATGCACCACTAAAAAGATAGTGAACTCTGTCAGACCTGAGCGGGGAAGCGACACAAGCAGGATATTGGGGGGCACGATCTTAGTGTAAAACGGCATGATGCATTTTATATATATATATATATATATATATATATATATATATATATATATATATATGCATTATGTGAACTCTGGTGATCGGGTAAGTAAATGTGCCCCAGTGTATTTGCAAATAATGAGGTTATTTGGGCCATTAGGCCATTAGGCACTTCCCTCTGGGTCATATTTAACCTATTAGATCTCTTATTAGTGTGTCCTGCAAGCTGGTAATGATAGCAACACAATAAAGAGAAACACTCATTGTATCTTGTACATGTAATATTATTATCAGTAGCTTGGCCATTGCACCCAATTTGTTAAGCAAGTTTGTAATTCATAGGCATAGTATTATTTTCATAACATGTGCGACCCATCTCCCCCAGTAGAGCCCTAGGTGTCAGTCTACCTTGCCTATACCTTATTCAGCCTCTATTCAATCTTGATATATTTCCAGATTAAATTTGTATTATTTCACATAAATGCATAGGAATAATGTAAACAATGCATGGAAAGTAAGCTAAAGTATACTTTAATTTAAGAGATGTACACAAACTCCAATAAATAAACCTCCTCTCTGACCATCCCGAGCTAAGCCCATTGAATGCTCTAACAACGTGAAGGTCTCTTAGACATTTGAGTAAGTGTGCACCACTTACACAATGATTTCAAAAGTCCATAACTGAATATTTTGGTAAAAGAACATCTTTCATTATTTGCTCTTCCTTTTATAGAAAGTATATTATTTGTACAACTCTGTACTGCAATTCCTCTTGACCATGAGATGCCACAATATTTAATCCAAAGGTATTTGGACTTGCACGTCTTCTTAAACCACTATATTAACCATCCAAATACCATCTTTGTCCATCTGGCTTGTGTCCTGGAATGTTTGGAAGTCTAGGCCTTGCAAGATGTTGCCTTTGCTGAATAGTCCCTTTGACATTGGATTACATTGAATCACATAGCTCCATGTTCCATGTGATGTAAAGAAAAATCCTGTACATTGTCAGCGCTAATAAGGAATAAATTAATAGCAACAAAGCGAACTGAGATATTAAAAATTTGCAGAACTCCTCACTTGCACACATTGACCCACTGTGTGACTCTGCATTCATCACACATAACGTAGCAACACCAATGAAAGCGACAGTTGCACCTTTCCCGTCGTGTCTGCATTAAGATATTATGACCACGTCCACAGCAGAGGCTGGCGCAGCTGTCCATCTGATGGCTTGTCTTATTGCATACTCTTCCTTGAGTACCAGGGGAGTCTACCAGAGGATCTCTCTCACAGAAGTCAGGAGACTTTTCAAAGTAGACAAGCTCACGAACCAGTCGCTTCTTGTTGAGACGAGGATGAAAGGCCCCACTGTTTTTATTACGGGAGTTCACAAAAACAGCCCGTTGTAGTTTATCACGGAGTAACGTGCTAACAGTGCGAAAATCAGGAGTTACATGCCAACAAGTCTTGAACTGGCAACTTCCAGATGTTCCATGACACTTACACCTCCTCTTCATGTTTTCTGTCACTGCCTGGAGAGATTGACAGGAAGAAGACATTAGAAAAAGTAAGCCTTAGCCTTAGACGTAACTTATACGTTATAATGTTTTATTGTTATATTGTTATTAATAAATGTTAATGTTATTGCTATAATGTTGGATTTTGGACTTAAGATTTCCCATTGTCTTCATACTTTACTAAAACAGCCAAAGCCAAGCACGTAGAAGTCTATTATGCCAAAGTGTATTGGCAAAGATCCATTGCAATTAGCATACCAAACGTTAAAAAACATACAAAGTAATTCTGCAAAAAAAATCCTGTGCACATTGCTTAGAGAATTTCTCATAGTATACATGATATTATTTCCAAGACAGAATAACACAAATATTACTTATAGATTTGTAATGTTAATTAGAATAATCTTATAATAAAATGTCACTTGGCTAACATAAGAATAAGAAGGTTTCAGGGGAAGTCTAGTGGAACAGAGATCCTGCAGTGGAAACAAGGATACTGCCATTTCTTTATGATTGTGACCTGGTATTCTCCGGCCCATGGGTCCTTCAACATGTACCGTCCACACAGATGACTTAATGAGGTAGGCAATCTACACTGTGTTTGTCTCAACCCTCGAGTTGGTTATTGGGACCAATGTGGGAGGGCCATATGGGTCCTATCCCGGTCCCAGGCTTTTTTATGCCATATTTAGCCATTTTGAGTTGCCAGGCCTACTCATCAGTATACACCACAGTGTTATTGAATTCGACCACTGTCCTATTCAGTGCAGCAACAAGATTTCATTATACCCATATATTTGTCTAATCCCTTGAGGAAAGGCTCATCGCTGAAGGTCCTAGAAATACACCAGGATTTCTTTTTAGGGTGTGCTAGGGCAATCACAGTGTTGCCTAGGGACAGCTTTGGGTCTACCCTTGTAAGAACAGGAGCTTATTTATTGGGGTATCAGGGATTGCACAGACATAGGGTGTACCAAGGGCAGTGCTGTTATCCTCTTCCTGACCTGGTGACCACCTGACCTCTCCCCTTGGACTTCACCCATTCCACTCACCATACAGACCGATAGAATTTACTATTTTTTTGTTGCACTTTTGCTGTACACTGGTTGCTTTGGCATGGTCTGTTGTGGTTTTTGTACTGTGGCATTTCTTGTTATATGTTTTGAATTTCGTTTTAGTACCTATTCGCCATGCTACTCTGTATTTAACTGGTTGGTGAAATAATTAGTTTTCCAGGCTACTGACTGTATACCTGGGTAGCGGATTTCTAGTTTGAGTTGCCTCCTGCACCACATTGATGGAACTATTTATACACAGATAAGAATGCAGATGTGTATTTACAACTTATTGATTACATACAGTATCTCACAAAAGAGAGTGCACCCCTCACATTTTTGGAAGAGGATTCCAGTGACTGTAACCTATGAAGCTCTAGTAAACTCCATGCCCAAGAAAGTTAAGGCAATGGTAGAAAAGCATGCAGGGCACACAAATATGGACCCTTTGGGCAGAATTTGACCATTAAAGGGCACCTACCACCACAAATCTACCTATAAAGGTAGATCGGGTGGTAGGTGGATCAATGGGACGTGAGGATAGCCCTTTTAAGGGCTAATCCTCACGTCCCCACACTTTTTTGTTAACTTTTATTAGACTTTTATGCAAATTTACTTATGCGGCTACTGGGGCGTGGAGTAGCCGCATCTGAGGTTACACGAGGCGGCTACTCCACGCCCCGGTAGCCTCTTTTCCCCTCCTACTCACCTTAAAAGGGCTATCCTCACGTCCCATTGATCCACCTACCACCCAATCTAACTTTATAGGTAGATTTGTGGTGGTAGTTTCCCTTTAAGGATGGACTCACTTGTTGCCAGTGGTTTAGACATTAATGATTGTGAGTTATACAAAGCTTAATGTTGGTGTCATATAAGATATAAGATAGGATCTAATTATATAACTCCACAGATATTAGGGGTGTATTCACTTTTGTGAGATGTTAGTATTAATGTATAGTGCATTATGGGTCTTTATTAAAGATATACTATATATGCAGCAGCCACGATTTTTTTGCTTGCATAACTCAGCATGTTAAGATGATTTCAGAAATAGATTAAATGAGTTATCTACTTTCAGGAAACAATTGATATTGTTTGTGCAAGGAAAAGTTATACAATTTTCCTATATATTTTCTGGATCAATTCTTCACCGTTTTCTAGATCCCTGCTTGCTTTGGTTGAATAGAAAGCTTCCCTATTTACTTCCAGTGGATATAATCTGTCCATGTGATGTGATGTACATGCAGGTGCACGAGCTGTTATTACCACACAGCTCCAATTACTCTCAGTGCTAATAATGGCTCGTGGACCTGCACCTCCATCACATCACCATAGACAGATTCTATCCACTGGAAGTAAACAGAGAAGCTATCTATAGAAGTACAGCAAGTAGAGATCTAGAAAACCATGAGGGATTGATACATAAAGTATATTGAAAATTTGTATAACTTTTCATTACAGAAATAATATCAACCCCAACCCCTTTAAACTTCAATGAGGTTTAAACTTGTTTAGTTCCTTGCAAGACTTTCTAGTAACTATTAGGGCAATCTTTAACATGCTGAAAACATATAATTTTTTAATACAATGATTCCACCATTTTCATTTTTAGAGCTATCTGTGCATAAAATCTTACCAAAACATACACTCGATGCACAGAAGACATTTATTACTGTAAGTACATCCACAATTCATTACCTGTCTCCCTACTCGATTATTATGTATCCTCATTCGTGCTTGAATATCTCTTGGTGACTCCCTTGAGTCAAGAAAATCCCTGGAGAACTTCTCTCCAAAGTCCAGTTCATGTTTGCAGCCACCCCATTCCCAGGTATCTTGAGGACTGGGCTCAGGGGTCTCCCGAAGCAGTGGAGTCAAGTCTCTGGGGAGACCCCTCACTTTAGATAAAGCTTGTAGCTGCAATTGGTTTAGCTTCAAACGTATCTTCTCCTCAGTTCCCCTTCGTTTCCATTCACATCCACAGCCTTGAAGTTTACCCAAGCTACAAGCCGTGGCTACTGAATGCATCACTCCAGCCGCTAGCAAAGAGAAGGCAAAGGCACTCTCACGAAAACCTAGTGAACAAAAATAGAATAATATTAATGTATATGGAGACTGTTGAGTTCATTGAAAAAAATTATTAAATACTGTAATAAAAAATTTAAATTACAGGTATTTTATTTTATTGTAAACATTAAGAATTTCAAAATGAGAAATTTACAGGTTTGGCCAAATGATTTTGTCTTTGAATATTCATCATTGAATATTTGCTTTACTGACTTTTTCAACTGATCTGTTTCAGGTCAGTATCAAATTTAGTCCAAACTGATTGTTGCTCCAATTGTCCTGAAAATTAGTATATAACCTTCTCTAGTATCAGTACCAATTTTTCATGAACAGTTCCTATCTGGTTTTGTTTTTTCAGTTGCCGATCTTCCCTCCATAAGCTTTGCGATGAATGACACAGTAGGTAGCCACCATTTTACAAAATTCATCCAAACCGAAGCCAAAAGATCATGAATCAATTCGGTGCCTTAAAAATGTCAGATCTATACTGAAACCAACAAAACCAACAAAATAGATTTGCAGTTTGCATTAATAAAAATGACATGACTTCTTTTCTCACATTTCTGTGTTATATCTACTAAATGACTACTCAACTTCTCATGAATGAATTGACAATTTGGTGTTGTTAGTTAAGTGTACGTCACTGCATTCTCTTTTCAGTGCTTGTCATGTGTAACATATCCTTTTGCCAACATTGGCCCACATTTAGTAGGTGCTTGAACCAGTTTTTTGGTGGATTATGTACACTTTTTTCAATGCAAAGAGGTATTTAAGAAGTGTCAGCGCCACATTTGTGCACTGAAATGGACGTTTCGGTGCTCAGTCGGACCTTCACCAGATTTAACATGCAAAGTCTGACAGAAGTGCATTGCACGGCAAATCTTAAAGGAAACCTACCACATGATATGATAGGTGTAAGATGGAAATACCGAGCTACTTTGGTGCATGGTGGTATGCGCTCCTTCGGCTATAAAGATTAAAAAGTGTTTTAAACCGCGATGCAGTGGTTTAGGACACTAACAAAAATAAGCTCCGGCACCAGCTCAGTTCCATCTTACACCTACCATATCATGTGGTAGGTTTCCTTTAAAGGTGCACCAAAAAAAGTGGAACACTCTGTTGGGGCAGTGCAGGGGGCACCAGATTCATGAAGAAATCCTGCAAATCCTGAATCTGGCACCCTGCAGAAAGTGCAGTTTGCACTGTTTTTAGTAAACCTGGACCATTGACTGCTACTCTATAAGTTATCTCCAGCACTCCTGTTACATTTCTGAGGAACAGGTACTTCACAGATCGGGGCTGTAATGCATGCTGCAAGAAAGGGTTAAGTCGGAATATTAGTTCCGCTTGTTACACTGAAGGGAGCACAGTTTCCCAAACTCCTATCCATGAAGCTAGCAATCAACAATTTGTGAAGTTACTACTTGCACTTGGGAATTTCCCAGCAGAAGCAGCTGTAAATAGTAAGCTTCTATTCTATTTTACATGATATATTTGGCCTTCATAACTCAATGCTCATTGGCCATTGGCCATGGTTTTAGGCTGCGTACTGATGACAGAGAAGTTTGAAGTTATTCCAAAGGTACCTGATTATATTCGCCTTTAATCTGGTGACATTTTTCGCAATTACAATGTTTTTTCCTTACGTGCCTTTTTTTAAACACTATTCTATATATCACTTGGAAATGATGCTTCTTGGACTTTAAAAGGACCAATATACTAGTTCAAGTGAGTTGGTGTAACCTCAACTACAGGTATCCACAGGTTAGATGATTAATATAATACCATTGGGGTCCAACTTCCAGGATCACCCCAATCACTAGAACAGGGATCCTGATGTAGATTATATGCAGTTACATTTGTGACACAGTATTATTGTACTTTTTCACCCAATATAATGAAAAACAGAAAAGATACATGCCCCTGAATCTGCTTGCCATTAATCATACCTCTCTTCAATATGGCACTGTCATGGGGTACTTTGCCTCCAGTCTCCAAAGTTGAACAATTCCAGCGCTGCCCTTTTAATTGGTGCTGACATTCATGAATCGCAATTTGGATTCCCTGGAGAGCTGATGCTGTCACATCGGGGCTGCGCACACAGAGTCCCAACTGGCGCTTACTTAAGCCAGGTAGTGTCAGACAGACAGTGTTTGGAGTCAGGATAGGATCATTGGGCAACTTCAACCCCAAAATATCATTGCACAGAACTCTAGAGAAAGAAGAAACAGAAGTCAGTGGTTCCATAACACATAAGGATCTACATGGGCATATGAAGCTTAGTATATGATTATTCTGAAAGGAGTAGTGGACATAAATATAACTCTAATCAGTTCATCAACATAGAATATAATGATGTATAGTAAAACTGAATGCTAGTAGTCGCAGTTATTCAGAGGTATTACAGATGTTATTAGTATTGTAACAAATATAATTTATAACCCTATTTTAAAAGAACATTTAGAAATATATATGTTCAGTGAAAAATGCATAAGTGGTGGGATCCAACTGGTTCACTCCGGCCTAGACAAGCCATTTATTAAAATTAGATGAAGTAGGCCAGAGAGCCAGCTCTGCTTGCTGCAGTTCCACTGCTCTCTGTCCATCACACAGAGCACCAGTGTGTGGCCCGTATGCAGGTGGATGCGGCTCAGACGACGTGTGATGATTCATCTGTCTGCACCAGATTAAAGGTGCAGAGGTCTATGAACCAGCGCATGCCGACATGTGATGTCACCAAGCGTCCCCTGTGCCACATCTCTAACATCGAGGAGAAGAAGCCGCAAGTAGGGAAACAGGGTGGCTGCTGGCTACTGGGGAAAGGCACTGGTACTACTGGCCTTTTGGGGCTTCACAGTGACTACTGGCTACCTGGGGCATTAATATGGCTACAGGGAGTATCACTGTGAACACTGGCTACAGGGGGACATCACTGTGACTAATGGGGACAGGCCCTGTGAATACTGACTACTGAGAGCAGGTACTGGGGCTACTGGAACAAAGCACTGGCTACTGGGGGAGGTACAGTGACTACTTGCATCTTGGGACAGGCACTGTAACTACTGGCTTCTGTGCTTCTCAGTTTTGGTGCAGTGTTTTGAACTGATGCTGTAAATAGGTAAAATCTTGGTTTTAGTGCTGAATTTACTGTAAGTTCTGGGCTTGGTTCTGGTGCTGTATTTATGTAGAGAACATGGTTATGAGGCTGTGTTTATGGTATAATTTTTTGGTTCTGGTGCTGCATTTATGGTATGATCTTGGCTCTGGTGCTGTATTTGACATGGTTCTTTTGTTGTATGTGTTTTACTTTCTGGATCTATGCAATCAACACAACATTTTTGAATTTATAGGTTGGTAAAGGGTTTGTCTATGTTTATATATGAGTTAATACGTTAATTAAATCAAAAGATAGATTTAAATTATAATTAATATAAAGGATATTTTATCTATTGGAATGAGCCTGTTTTTAAAAATTTGACTCCCACCCCTGCCACCCCCATTGCAAGAATGGGAGGAGTTACATCCTTTGGTGTGCTTGAGTCCTATAATGTATACAGGATACTAGAAGGCAACCAAATTTGAAGGTTACTGGTGTTGAAAGCTACTAGGGGTTGATGGAGGATGATATATATTATATTTTATCATTAATAAAGAAGGAAGGAGTAAGACAGATTACAGACCAATTAATAGTAAGTTTTAAATTTCACCCCAAGTGTTTTATTCAAATGTATCAGTACTTTTGAAAAATGTCCTATATGATACTGCTGAAGATTCTGAGTATGTGAGATAGGCTTTTATAACATCTAATTTTTCCCTCTGTTGTTAGGATATGTTGGGGGATTCCCAACGAATAACTACAACAGAGGGCAGTAGTGTATCCCAACGGTCCCGGTCCTCCTCATTATGACAGCAGAAGAAGGAGTGAACATTGGTCGAAGGCAGTGATTTGCTGTTGCCAATGTTTAAGGTCTCTAGAGTGATATAACTGTCCATATGTAACTGAGGCCACATTGTGTGCTCAATGGAGTCTGGGGAAAATGCCATGCAATAGCATCAGTCCCCGTAGGCTATTATGGCCTCTACTGAGAGTAGAAAGTAGAAAAACACAAAAAACACATTCTACTACCATTTTTTCTCCAGTCTTTCTGGCCAGTACACATCCATATATTATCTGTATAAATTTGCCCTGCTTGCTGTCTTTTTGGAGGAAAATTATTAAATAGAATATATTGCTCATATTATTGGTCTCTTCATATAGGGAATTATTCCCTTACGGATCCCTAAGGGCTACTGGGCCCCAATGCACCTATGTGCTTCCTCAAGTTATCCCCCATGTTTTTACTAAATGATTGCAAGACACATTCTTTAAAACATATGTGAATCGAGAAGGAACATTACAATAAAAAATGTCTAAATATCTCATTATTATATAGAGAAAAGCAAAAAACAATTCTGCTATCACAAAATGAGCAGACTGCATAGGCTGGACCCCCGGTGGAGAAGATCATAAACAAGTTTTGCTCACACATGATATTGCTGTTTAATTGACTCAAAACAGGAAACTTTTCTAAGTAGAAGTACACCTATAAAGTATATATCATATCTTGGCAATCTGCTTCATGTCTTTTTATATGGGATTAGAATATTAATTTAGATCTTAGTTTTAACAGATGTACAAGAAACCATTAAGTGCATGATAGGACCTGTCAAATGCATTGGCAATAAATAAAAATAAATATGCAAGCCCTGAAGAAAATCACATTCCACTGAATGTTCTTTTTTCATTTCTCTAGGCACTTGTTTTATTTGCTACTGTCTGGTCGCAGGAATATGTATGTAATGGAAGGTGTGAAGGTCACCTACAATTGAATGAGATGCTTCACATTCTGCTTTCAAGCCAAACGTTTAAGGAAAGATGTAGCAACAGGTGCTCAGACATTCACACAGATGTGGCTGTAAAATGGTTAACACATGGCCTGCACATCTTGCCCTGGGTGGGGACAGAAGACTCGAGCCGCTGTCAGAAGCCCGGCGGGACGCTCCCTGCAGGGTGGGAATATATTTGTCTTCACTTTGGAACTAGGGATCAGCAATTTCTCTCCTGCTGTAGGAGGGGCAGGAAAACAGAACTCGGAGCCAAGGGACCAAACGACAGATCAAAACATGCCCATGCTGAAGGGAAAATAATTCATGTTTAATAACCATAGTAATAAAAGCAACTTTTCTCAAAACAGGAAGTGAGAATGTCATAAAACATACACAGAGATACAAAGATGAGAAAGTTTACAAATGGACAAAGCGGTCAATACCACAACAGTAAAGATATTCTATGGGGCAAAGATGGACACAACCTGAGCTCAGCGCTAGCAAAGTGAAAGTACTCAGTACTCAGAATGTGTTGTGTACTAGATACATTATTCATTCTAACAGGTGCCAACTAGCTGTAATTCTCATGCATTTACCGCTAGAAAGATGCTTGGTGGACAGGCACCACAATGTGATAACGGGCATCAATAATGTCACAAAATACTCCAGACTATACTTATTATTGTGACATTTAGGGGCCATTACATCTCTATACAGGAACTACCATTTATACCCTTGTATAAGCTGAGTTTTTCAGCACAAAAATATGCCGAAAAACCTCTCCTCGGCTTATACACAAATCAATAAAAAAACAAACTTACATACTCACCCTCCGGTGCCCCGAAGCTCGTTGTGGCTCCCGATCCACATTGCGGCTCCTGATCCTCATCGCGGCTCCTGGAGGCTCCTCTTCGGTCTTCTCTCTGCTCTATTAGCCGGCAGAGAGCTGGCTGTATACTACTGGGGACTGGCTGTATACTAGTTGAGGCTGGCTGGCTGTATACTACTGGGGGCTGACTGGCTGTATACTACTGGAGGCTGGCTGTATACTACTGGAGGCTGGCTGTATACTACAGGGGGTTGGCTACATACTGGGAAACTGTGACCAATGCATTTCCCACCCTTGACTTATACTCGAGTCAATTGGTTTTCCCGCTTTTTGGTGGTAAAATTAGGGGTCTCGGCTTATACTCGGGTCGTCTTTTGCTCGAGTATATACGGTATCAGCACGACACTGCTAGAATATCCATATTCCAGACAGTGATCGTATTTATACACTGGTCAAAGTTCCCTTTTCTCAAGCAATACATCAATGCCACCCACTACCTTACAACGATACACACTGGTGATGATAGCAGAGTAAGGACAGTATAAGTATATATTCATTGGGAATCAGAATCTGACTGTGCTGGCTGGCAGAGATTTACAAGGTATGTCAAACAAGTGGCAGCACATGAGTCTTATCTGCAGATCTAGGAGACTTCCCCTCTGTTAAAACATGTTCTATATGAAACTTAGATTAAACAGAAGTTTGCGCAACATCATACACAAAGAATACCAGATACTTGTCCTTTTTCACCCTACATGATACAGAAGTGTACAGTGTAAACTACAACGACAGGTGCACAAGGTTATTTCTGGCTATAGTGAGACTTACTTAAAGGGAATGTTTAATCAGAGGGTTACTTCTCTATTTTCAATCAAGCTTTTATGTTAGTGTTTTTGGCGTTTACTACATTTTGCCATAATCTATGTTTTTTTAATCTAAAATCCTGCAGTTTTAGTTAAGGTCAGTAAGCCTAATGATATTGTCATACTTCCTGTTCTGTAAGAGGTTTTTTCACAGCAATGATCCTAATATAGGGTAACTTAATATATATATATATATATATATATATATATATATATATATATATATAAAGGTAAGATGGTGACTACCTTTTAAAATAATGGCCAGAGCTTATTTATTCTCCCTGCCTGCACCATGACCTCTGCACAGGTCAAAGAGCATGCCTAGAAAACTCTTCAGACTATTGCTGTCTATGGCCTTTATAAAGTATATCTCTGCTGATAACAGGATTGACAACTCTCACATTCATGTACAGAAAACAAAGTAAAATATGTTCAACACAATTAAAAACACTAAATCTAATAGTGGGACACTAATGGTACGTATGGGATAGGGGAATATCATTCCAAATAGCCTTGAAACCAGGAAATGACACCTTTGCCTCACTGTATATGTCCAAAAAATTTTGGTGCAGAAGCTTTTGTGCAGTAGGCTGTAAGTATAAATCATCGTTTTTTTTGTGGAGCTGACATGAGTTTATATGGAGCTACCTGGGAACCTAAAGCAATGGCCCATACGGTACATATAGACCCATGGGTGGTAAAGTGTCCTAACTTGTCCCTTAAGGTTCCCTTTAATGCTTCATCTTCACACTGGTGTTGTTATCCCTTTTACTGCGTCATTATTAATTCTAGTAAAGCAATACTGAATGCTACATTTGGGGAACCAGTTTTACTGTCCAGGAAGATCCAAAAAGTGTCTATAAAACAGTTGGTGCACAACATGTTCTCCATGTGAAGCAATGCGACAGGGTAAAATAATAAATAATACTATAATATAAGTATTACAATTGACATATTAGTAGTAACATTATTACTGCTGTTATTACTCACATTGTTGACATTCAGGTCTAAGAAACAGTAAAAGACCCTCTTTACTCCTCACAGTTGTTGCAGAGCTCATACCTAGTTAATGGACTATCACTCTGCCATAGAATGGTAACCCAGCCCTTACAATGACTTTTGATTTTTGAGATTAGATATCCAAATTCATCAAAAGTCATGCTAAAGAATGATACATCTATATGTCCTCATTTTAACTTTTGCGCAATGTAGGCTTAGCTTTAAGTGATGGAAAATAAATCCTCATAAATTCACTGAGGTCAAGGTGCAAGACTTTCATAAATCCCACCATGACAGCGCTCCTGAAGTTCAGGTGCTTAAGCACTTCATTGCCGTAGGGTGTGATGGATGACACTCAAGAAGAGGCATACCATGACTTAGGATTTAGGTATTAGTGGTATCAGTACAGAAGGAAGGGTCTACTTGTAACTGGCTAAAGATAAAGTATTGGAATAGATAGTAAAAATCCAATGTTATTTGGCTGAATGTAAACTAAAATGCAAAATAAAGATAAATTATTCAACGGAAATATCTACACATACCCTTTGTTGTGCACAATGGGTCACATTTATGCTGCTGTTACTCATTGGTTGGTAGATCAGGAACATATTTTTACAACAGGCAATCATGGAGTGAATTATACTTTTATTTTCAGCCTGTATAGTAGAGCCTTTATTCATGGATAATAACTGCTGTACTGTACCCACATCCACAGAGCATGATGAGAAAGTGGAATTAAATGGATACAATACTTTGTCCACTTCCTTGGATACTTATCGTCTTCCTTCCAATACTATTTTCATTCAGAAATTTCTGCCTCCTCCTCCCCTCCTAAACTATTTCGAATGTCTGCTGGATACCATCTTGATAACAGAATCTGATTGAGGGGGAAGTAATGAGTCTTGTCTATGTCTCCTCCCAGCTGCTTTGAGATAATCAAAAATTTACAAATAGACTGAAGACCAATGGTTTCTGCAAAGTTTGTATGAAGTATAAAAGAACACTTTGAGATTTAAATCCATCACCTTAGACAATATTAACGAAAATCTACCATTTGCTTTTATGCATTATGAACCAAACATACCTTGAGAATGATGTAGCTACACTGATGCAGAAACATATCTTGTTTAATCCCTGAACTGAGTGGTTTTGCTGAAAAAACAATATAAAAATTATAATAATGAGGCTCTGTCACTCCTGTGGCTGCCCCGGCGCTCTCCTCTTACCCTAATTATGCACTGCTCCAGCCTTGCCTTGCTGACAATATGTAATCACTGTGTTGTCTCTGACAGGCAGAATTAATCAGTCCCTGCAGCATCCTCCAGCTGCTGTGTATGGGTCATCCAGCTCAGGTTGATTAGTCCTGTCTGGACAGTTCAGGCAGCTCCTGTGTATGTGGAAGTAATGTGTTTATGTAGGGCAGCCATTCTGCACCCAGCTTTCCCAAGGTCCGTAATTTTATAATTGTTTTTGAGGAAAACCACTCAGTTCAGGGATTAAACAAGATATGTTTCTGCATTCTCAAGGTGTTGCTATAGTATTCTCAAGGTATGTTTGGTTTACAATGCAGAAAAACAAATGGTAGATTTCTTTAAGCCTGATATAAATGATACAATACACATACATGAATTCACACAATGCTCTTGAAAGGTTTATGAAGTTCCTCAAAATATTTGGGTGCAGATTTTTATGCAAAAAAAATAACACATGACTAAATAAATTTCAAGGGACTTGGATTGACTTAATCTATTAGTAATAGAAAGATTACCGGCTGCAGAGCCATATGGAGATGGTAAGAATCCAGGGCCAGGTCCCTGTGTGAATGTCCCAGGCCATCCTCTGACCTTTCATCGGACAGCTGTGTCAGACAGTGAGGCTCCTTCTTCATCTCCTGGCCCAGAGGCGCCCTCTTCTCCAGTCTTATTGAGCCTATTAAAAACAGACCAATGTCAGTTTGGTAGCAATGTCACATGTTTTATGGCAAATTACCAGTAAAAAGAGGTCAAGAGAAAAGTATGGCTAAAGGAAACAATACAGAGAACTATATGGCGCTAAACTTCACTTCTTAGATATAGGAAACTTTACAAGGACAACACTAATGGACTTGAGTTCTACCTACAGATAGAGGTCACCCCACAACAGATGTGAGTGGTGTGAGCAGCTTAGCAGCTCATGCTCCTGGGGCATCATTTATGGCTTGATAAATCCTTCTGCTCTCCACATTTATTGACTTTCACAAAATTTCAGAATATTAATTTCAAAACATTTAACTTGGCTGCTTTTAAGTTTAGATTTCCAGCCATGAAATAGCCCATGGCCTCTACTCGGTTTTGTACATAGTCTTTTCTTTTTACCACTCCTGCCTCTCACTTTTAATGAGTCTGAAGGAGGATAAAGAGGAAGTTAGATAAAAAGTTATGGTGAGAATATAAATATGAATAGAAACATTTAGGGTAATTCCACAAGGGACATAATTGCTATGGATTTAAAATTGTAGACAGGTATAATCCTCAACAGGTATAGTATCAGGCAAGTGGATTATCTTTTACATCACTGAATTATACAGTGTGGATTCTAAAATCTTATACAGATCTACAGGTGCCCCATATTGCCCCATATTGAATTTTGCATTGATATGTATTATGATATTCAGTGCCCCATATGTTTCCACATAGTGTAAAATCTGGGAACACAGACCAAGACGTTATAATATGAATAAAATAAATTAACATTATTAATACACTAGTCATATAATATACCAAACGTTAACAAAGAACAGACTTTATGACAGATCTACTGTATAAAATTGATGAAATCCTATAAACGCTTTCCCTATTGCTTTGCAATTCACATTTCATACTTGGTTTGCCTTTGAAAAACAGATTAAAAAATAAGGAAAAAAACAGAAAAGCAGAAAAACATTCTGACTTCCCAGGGTAAAAAGTTGGTTCAGCTTGTCCGGATTAGCACGTACGATTTAGACAAGGTATGTTTTTAAAGCTTGCACGGTGAATGATAAAAAATAGCACACAAGGAAGTTTTCAGAGGATTTAAGAGATTTGTATTTATTTTCCAAGTCCCCTTATGAATGCATGTTTAACCTTTTAAAATTGCTGGCAGGACACTTTCGATACCTGGAGCTGTATATCTGTTAGCCCTTTACATTTCTAAACATGACTAAGCAAGCGGATGAATTCTAATGCAGCAAAAACATGTATGCTCGGATTCTCAGCTTACATTTTGCTTATAATACAGGTAATAGTGGCCGCCGACAAGAGATTTTTCACATTTTTGATATAACATTACAATGTATTCATCAAAGGACAAGGCAATAGTAAAACATATATACTCCTCCTAAATTAAGCTATTGCAAGCAGGGCCTTAATTACTATTGTTTAACTTAATGACACTTTTGAAACTGTTTTTTTTATTTGTATATGTACACCATGATATATAATTCTGAGCGAAGCAAATATTACCAGGGAGGAGAAAAACCACCAATGGCCGAGTCCACTAGAGGTAACAGAATGTATTAGAGATGTTTTATATAGGCTAAATATCCAATGTAACCTAAACTGTTTTGGGGCAGTTTTAAAGTAAAACTTAAAGTTAGACAGTGCACAATTAACCTAGACCGTCTAATTATCACATTGGGGTCATTTATCTTATCTTATTGTTTTTGCTAGGTTTGCCTGTCTTTTTTCCATCAGCTTCTTTGGTAATCTATCAAACTTACTTTTTCCTTGTGTTAAATGTTTTTTTTCAGAACTATTTTTGAGACAATTGTTACAAATGTCGCAAAAATGTCGCACAAATGTCTCAAGTCGCTTCTTTCCATTTTCCCTTAAGTTTGCCTGGAGTTTTTGCCACCAAGCAATGTCACAAATTTTAGAGAATGTGAAATTATAAATGTCCTTTGCAACATTTAGCACATCTGGAATAGAAGATAAAAATGATGAAAAACAAAATGTACCGTGGATATTTCAAAATGTCCCCAAAAATGCACAAAAAGACAGAAAAACCAGGAAGAAAAATAAAGATAAATGACCCTCAATGTCTGATGCTGGATGATAAATCTATATTTTTGCTTTTTTGGTTTAGTTGCTCAGAAATTCACGCATGTTTGCATAATCTTTGGTGCACATCCCCCTTTTTCCCATAAACCTATGCTCCTTTCTGATGCCACACCCCTTTGATGTATTAGTCTAAAACTGTCTAAATCCCTCGATGAGTGTGGTGCAAGACATTTAAGTTTTTTTGCACAAATTACTACTGAATTCTTTTCCATTGGTCCTTTTCCACTGGTTGATCCCAGTAATGTATGGACATGTAGTTATTTGGAAAGGCCAGTGTAAAGTGATCGAGGCAGGAAGCATTGCTAAAACTTTCATAGATTATCGTAATCGCAAATTACACAGGGTTAATGTACTGACAGCACATAGACAAAAGGCAATTATTGGAATCTAGACATAACTAGGTCACAACTACTATCACTACCATAAGGCAATAGTATAACTGAACGCTGTTATTATTGCCATATTGCAAAATATTGCAAGTCTGCACTGGTGTCAGGGCCAGAGAATGATTGTTATCTCTGCACCCTCTAGTACAGTGGTGGCAAATCTATTGCCACCATAGATGGCACTCAGAGCCCTCTCTGTGGGCACCAAGGCCATTACTCCACACAGAGTTTGCCAGGCAGGACTTATTGCATCCCTTTATAGTCTCAGGATGTGACACACTTAGTGCTAATTTAAAGGGTCGCATCTTTGGCTGCCTATGACTGCAGGAGGGGTGTGAGTATTCCTGTACAGTGGCCCTGGGGAGAAGCTACAGCGATAATACAATTTTCCTCCTTCGTTCAACAGTATGGGTATTCTCATGGCTCCAATGTGAGTAAAAGCTGTGGCAGAGAAGTAAGCAATAAGATCTAAAACTGCAGCAATGGCCCCTTTTCCTATAAATGAGCTGGTTTTGGTTAAGTCAGGGGTGCACTTATTGAACTGCCTAAGGCAATCGGTGAAAAAAGCGCCCTCCCCCTTTGCAAGTTAATAAAAAATGTTAAATAAACAAATATTAAAAACAATGATGTATGGTGTGCATTTGATTTATAGCTACTCAAAAATGTAAAACAAAGCTTTAAATCAGCATGCAGCAGTTTTGTAACCGTGTAAACTGCTGAACCCCATGCATAACAAAAGAGATAACAAGGGAAGGGTGCTCTTTGGAGTGGAAGCAGCCAGGAGACTCTTCTTTTGTGAATTAAAAACACTACCTCCTTCCATCACTACTACTGGAGCTGAATTCAACCTGCTGTATGCTGAGCTGCCTGTATCTCCTAAAGACTGCCGCCCCCTGTAGGAGGAAGTGCCGCCCAAGGCAGAATTCTCACTTCGCCTCATGGATGATGCGGCACAGGGTGTAGTTTAGGCACTCGCTAAAAGGTTCAACGTTACTGCTCTAGTACTATATTCATGTTGTAACATAAGACAGACCACAGTGAATCTATCTGAAATACAGGTGTAATAACACACACTCTTGGGACACAAGTAAACAAAGTAAATATGTCTTTATGTGTGACGTGCATCATAAGCATGCCTTTTTAGAGAAAATCTGTGGATAAAAGACTCAGGAATCTTCATTTTCATGGTCAATCAAATAAGACATTTCAATGCACCATGGACATAGCTGCGAATATCAGTGCACCCTCTCTTGCCCTGTTTGGCTGCCAAGCACTTCACTCTAAGCTATGACTGGCAGTGCCCTGCTTCCCCTGTGAAGCTAATACAACCGAAATGTTGAAAGTACTGAAAAACTTAGATCAAATGAATGCCAGACAAATAATTTTATTCAATACACAATTACATGGCAACAAAAGAGTAGCAATAAAAGTATAAAAACAGAGAGTGCCAAAATGCATATATAATCAAAAAGCCAATAAGAGGAATAAGATACAGTGTATAGAAAAAGATACCACTTAGAGCCATATATATAAGTTCCAACAATTAAGGGAACACACAGTACCTCGTATGGAGTAAGCACTAGAGTGTAAATACCTATACCTGTAGGGCAGGCACACGCTGTACACCCCGACACGTGTTTCGCAAGTAGCTTTATCAAGGGGAGTGAAGCTAAGTAAATAACATGGCAATGGTAACTGTTAGGGGCAGCGGCCTGGTCTCAAACAGTTCATGCAGTAGGAAGAATTTGTTTTTCAGACATTTATTAATAAATTCCAGATACAAGCTCTAAGTCTGGTTTATCGGGTTGAACATGTTCTGTGTATTGCTAACCATTGCATACATTTACATGTATACATAGAAATAGCCTGATATTATGAAATGCAGCCATCACTTGGCCATTATATGTTTCACTCTATATGTTAAAATAATATTAATTACCTGAAAGAATTTTTAGTTAGTTGGATTAATTTCAATTAGTTTGATTAATTGTCCATCACCAGAAAGATTTATCATTATTATCGGAAAATCCTTAGAGAGATCTACTTAGGGTATTGCAAAACTGGCACCACCCCACCAGCCCTCAGCTATCTATAATATTCCTATAGGAATGATCAATTCTTTAGTATACATGCTGTACCTACTCCTCCAATTAAATGGGGTTACAAGTTAGTGGGTTTATCCGCAATTGGGCTCCCACAAATTTATACAGTGGATATAAGATAACAATATCCTTTTAATGTATACTTTTAGCTGCACCCTTTAAAGGACATCGACCACCAGGATGAAAGACGGTATACAAATGAGACTGAGGGGCTTCAGGCATCATTAACACCTATGGAGCCTGGAGCCCCTCAGGATCATTTGCATACAGTCTTTCACCCTGGTGGTAGATGCCCTTTAAGGTCTTTCCATGATTGTATATCTTATTGTATCAATATAAGCCATGACTGGAACTGTTTTGTGAAAAGCAGATTTCTGAGTTACAATGTTGTAAAATTGTTAGGCAGATCTATGTCTAGATCAACTACAAGTTTGGCTTTTTTTTGCCAGAGAATCAACCTGATAGTTGACTTTGCTTTAGATCATTATGCATTCATTTTTTGGTCAGAGGCACATGACCATGGTTGGTCTGTGAATTGTGACTTTGACTGTGACTTTGTGCTGCTTTTAGATTTTACAGACAGAAGATGTGACTCCAGGCATCATAGTTTTATATGATACAAGGAGTCCCTTCCTCCCTAAACTGTAATCATGATTACAGTGTGGCACTGCTGTTCTACAGGAAAGAAGGGACTCCTTTTAAGATATAGTACTACGATGCGCAGAGTCTTATCCTCTGTATTGTGGCCAGTCCATGAAATCATTCATGCGTCTGATTTGGCAAGCTCTGTGCAGCGCTGCGTAATCTGTGAGTGCTATATAACTAAAGAATTATTATTATTATGTTTTTTTTTATTGCTATCTCTTATTCCATTGCAATGATAGAGTGCAATCCATTGTACTCTCCATTTTTCAGTACACTGAGTATAACTGAGTATAAGTCACAATTTCACATTTAATTTTATTATTGGAGGGAGGCAATCTGACTGATATACTAATAGTCTGATGTAACCTGCAACATATTTTACACTTATTGACTCTACATATTTATTCTTTTGTTATGCATTTTATTCTGCCTTAAAGAGAACCCGTCATGCAAAATAACCCCCTAAACTAAATATATTTTCATAAACTGCCATTAGAAAGTATTGCCTCTGTCCCTTCATTGCCCCTCTACATGCCTGTAAACCTAAGCAATGAGGTCCTAAAGCTGTATGCAAATGAACTGTGAAATGTCCAATGAGTCATTAGCATATTCAAGCTGTCCAGCTTATTCATGAGTGGGAGGTACAGCCACACCCCCAGTGCTTGACTGACAGCTGCTCCATGTAATGGCTGCTCTATGTCCTTGCTGGTGGCCACGCCTCCTGCAGCCTGTGTGTGCATGTGTGTGTGTATAGGAGAGAGACAACAGCTCCAGGATGCAGCCATGTTATAGCAGAACATGTTAGGTACTTGTGTAGCTGATGTCTGTATCTCTGTGTATTAGGAGGATGCAGCATGTCAGAAGATGCAGCACACACACCAGCAATGCTTTACTATACATTACACACAGACATGAGCAGGGGGAGGGGGAACAGGGGTGACATCACTGCCTCTGACCATGTGACCAGCCTCATTTACATAATAAAGAATAGATGATTTTACAATGATTAAATGTATGAAATAACTAGATAAAGACTGGGATGGGATCCTTGTGAGTTGCTCTAACAGGTACTAGTGACAGGACAAGTTACAGAGACCTGATGACAGGTGTCCTTTAACTAGGAAACATTCATTTACCTTTTATTATTTACACAATTTTTACGTTTAAATAAGAAAAAAAATTATTGATTATATTGATTTAAAGGGAATATGTCCTGAGGATTTAGCCCCTCCAACCAAAGAGAGTTCAGTTGCATCATTGAGCACTTCAAGTCATGTGACCAGGGTGATGTGATCTTAGGTTCTTTAAGATCTACCTCATGTATGTATCTAATCACATGATATAACAGCATGCCTCAAGGGAGGATGGGGAGGAGTCTTCTTCTATGGAGACTGTTATGATTTCATGTGATCAGATACATTTATGAGGTAGATGTTTATGTTTCTGGGTAAAGGACATTACATGACATCACTCTGGTCACATGACATGAGGCTGAAAATTGAAAAGGTACAAGGAGGAGTATATTGGAGGGGCCAGCCCAGCGGGATACATTCATAATGATGACAGGTAAAATATCAAGGTTGATTTTATGGGGATGTGAGGGAAACAAACTGTGTTAGTGAAAAATGTGCTGACATGTTCCCTCTAAGTGAGGGGCAAAATCCTTATGACAGGTTCCCCTTAACCATTATAAGGATAAGTACATACCGCAGTTTGCAAACAATTAAGTCTATAACCAGAAATTTTACATGTGATCAATAAATGAAGGAATATCGGAAAACGAGTATATTAAAAAATGTCAGGAAGATAAGGGTAACAAAATAGAAAGCTAAAACTATATTTAGGGGCCACACATTGTACATATGCACCAACTTTGTCACTATGTTTCCACTTGTTCCCTGATCACTGCAGTTTTTGTGTTTGTACTTGCATTTCTTCTTTTCTTAATGTAATGTATGTGAACCCCTTATTAATTGTACAGCACCATGGAATTAAACGTATTCCCATTTCAATACACAAATATTATTGTTTATATGACGAAGTTATATAATTTCTCAATAAGCTTTCTGTATGAATTCCTCACAGATCTCTGCTTGCTGTCATTCTCTGCTTCAATGTTTACTTCCAGTGTACAGCAATCTGGCCATGGTCTCACAGGTGCACAGCTCATTAGTATCACAGAGAGTAATCAGAGATGTGGGTGATAACGAGCCATGCACCTGTGTGACCATGCTTAGATTTCTATCCACTGGAAGTAATCATAGAAGCTTTCTATAGAATGACAGCATTTTACCTCTAGTGTAACCCCCTTCATCCTCATAGACTCCCCCTTCATCCTCATAGCTCTTGCTATTTGTATATATCCCTATGAGTTGTAAAGCACAATATAAATAAAGATTATTATTATCAATGACAGCAAGCAGAGATCTAGAAAGCCATGAGGAAATAATGCAGAAAGTATATTGGAAAATTCTTTAACTTTTCATCATATGAACAACAACCTTAATTTGCAGAAATGGGAACACCAATCTAATGGTGCTCTATAAATAAAAATAATGTACTGTCTGGGAAGCACAATGACAATGTCTGAGTCATGACTGTTAAGTCAACATACATGTGAGACTACTTTCAGCACTACATGATGTACAAAACTCGATGGCTCCTAGACAGGGGCAAATTAAGACTGGCATGGGCCCTGGGCTGTGTGAATATTATAGCCCCTACAAGTCTGGAGTCACTTCCTACACATTGGGGCTCATTTACTAAGGGTTCGAACGCCACACTTACGTCGGGTTTCCCAAATATTTCGGTTTTGCACCGAATTGTCCCGGGATTTTGGCGCCCGCGATCGGAATGTGACGCATCGGCGCCGGCTTTCATGTGACAGAAATCGGGGGGGGGGGGGGGGGACGGGGACGACACACGTGGCCGTTGGACAACCCGACGGATTCGGAAAAAAACACAGAATTTAAAAAAAAATTGTGTCGCAAAAATAGCACTCGCATACACGGGAACGAAGGAGGTGAATTCCAGCGAACTCCAGCGGACTTCAGAGCAGCAGTGACACCTAGTGGACATCGGGCGCACGACCTTAGTGAATCCCGGCAGAACCTGAATCAGCGTCGGAGAACGTGCAGCTGGATCGCGACTGGACCGGGTAAGTAAATCTGCCTTATTGTTCTAGAATTAGCTTCTTGGGGGATGGAGGATGCGTCTCTTCTGCTGCTTTAAATCTGCGGTTGCAGAACCTTTGAAGGACCTTCAAAGGTCCTCTAATGGCTCTTGTGTACATGTGTATTGAGAGCAGGAACAGATGTAAGAGGATTTCATGGGGATGTAAGAGGATTTCCTTCTAAGTTTAAAATTTGGTGGGTGGTTTGAGTGACCATGGGCTCCCTAGAAGACTTGGGCCCTGGGCTACAGCCCAAACCACCTATATTATATTCCACTACTGCTCCTAGAGACAACCATTGTTTGGCTTTTTGTTATGTATTTTTATTGTAATAAACACACATTTCTTAGTGATCTCCCTAAGTATAAACATGGCCAACCACATTGCCAAAACCAGAAATTGATTCTACAGAGAGATAAAGATTAACTATCTACACACCTAATGTCTCATAATTGGTTCAGACTGCTTATCATGACCTGAATGGCTCATGTGTATAAGTGGAAGTCTATTGCAACTTCACCGGTAAATAAAGGGTTGAATACATAAAACAAAGACAAAACCTTTGCCCTTACAATGCATAAAGGGGCTTATTATTACACATCAGGACTTTAACTTAAATTATACCCTGCTTGCTTTACAGTAATGATTATGCAGACAAATATTATTGTGGCAATTATTGTTAAATCAACTAGTAAACAGAAGATTCCAACACATCTTTATGTGTCCTGCTATACTGAGAACAAGGAATTTGGTACATTTAGCACCCTAAATATATTTAAGAACATAAATATTTTACTTTAAACACATTCCTGTTGCAGGAATTTCAGATTTGGAGAGAGGCTTCTTCACAGTCCATCAACCAAAATAGGAATGGATGACAATGTTCACATATTGTATACTGTAGGTGAGACACTGTGAAGGCAGGTTGTATCCTGGTCTAAGGGCAGCTATAATGAAATGTTTTGCCTGGCTGTTGTCTCTGAGTGATCTTTCAGCGTTCAGCATTAGTAGGCATGCCAATAAAATACAAGTTGAGATTTTAAATAAACCTCACAAATGGAATGGTATTGGACACTTAAAAAGTTATCTGCAAAAATCTGTAGGAATATGACACATAATGAAAATCCTGACAATAATTTTAAGTAGCATTAAAAGGATCCAAGTTATAAGCTAGTAAAAAGTCAAACTTAGGTTACATTCACATAAACATGTGGGGGACGTATACACAGCTGCATGCTTGGGACCATACATGCGTCCCCCATAGATGGCAATAGCTGCACGGAATGGTCTGGTGAGCACAATGTGTGCTCACCGTACTGTTCTATAGCTGAAAAAAGATCGAACATGCTCTATCTCCGTCTTTATTTATGGCTTTGCATTTTTTTCCTCTCCAGCGAGGCTCAAGTCTGTTCGTGTAAATGTAGCCTTATAGTGGTGGAAACACATTTAATTGGAGTGTAAGTTCTTGTCCATTGGACAAATGGTGTACATTGTGTTGGGATTGGCCTAAACAGGAGCTCTGTGTCCCTAGTTTACAATCATTGGTCAGACATGTGCACTACCGGTCTGTTCAGAAATCGGTGGGACTGAACGCTGGAATTGTCAGTTCCATAGAGATTTTTGAAGGTTTTTGAAGTTGGTGGAATAGTGAATAACTGAACTTATTATTTGCAGTGTAGTATCAACAGCCAGTGTGATCATTAGAGGCAGCACCGATCAGAAAGTGAAGGGCTATCTGGAGGATGGTCGCAATAAAGGGGGCAACAATGAGTGAGTGTACACATGCGCCTGGTGTATGGTATGGTGGCAATACTGGTGCTCCAGTGGTGCTATCCTTAGGATGGGCCATCAACCATAACATCTTTAGCTATATCTGAGAAAAGCTAAGCATGGATATTGGTTGTTTTAGAACTGTTGGCTTCCCATGCATTTAACGTATTTATATTGTAATAAAATATGTTCAAATTATAGCATTCTGGGTGTCATAAGTATAAGAAGGAGGTTGGCAATATAATTTTTTTAAAAAAAAGTTTGCAAAGCATCTTTAATTCACATGGCACACCAGTTATTCCCAAGCTTGTTCCCACAAGAGAACCCCGGAATTTTGTTTTCACTCCTGGAAAAACCCTCATGACCTTTTTATGTCTCAAAGAAGCTTGCTTTCTCCATTGTAAAAGCGACCGCTCTTGTAATGATTTCTAATTATGGCACAAATTGCCAAAGAATTTCTGATAACCCTAGTTGGGAACCACAACACTACAAAAAAGTCTTTTAGTATATCATAATTTATATCTAGAATAGACAAATGCATAGAAATAACTCATTAAATCCCCTCATGACCAGCAGATGACAAATTTTTGTGGAAATGAGGAAAATGGGAAGCCAAGATGCTCAACAACAAGGAGCTTATCATTCAGGCGGAGCATTAGTAATGAGAGAATCATCCAAGATTCGCTTGAAGAAGGTTTGTAAAAATTTTTAAAGTGTGAATGTTTTCAGCCCAAATCGATCTTCAGCCAATTGTCCACGACATTGGCATATAACCACCTCTAATTCTCCAAAACGCAGAATCTTCATGAGAAACTCCTATCTGGTTTAGTAAATGTTTTTTTTCCCAGTGTTTTAATTTTTCCATCCCACCCTCTAGACTCTGCAATGAATAAAGCAGTAGCTAGCCACAATTTTACAAGATAATAATAATCTTTATTTATATAACACCATCATATTCTGTAGCGCTTTACAAATCATAGGAGACATATACAAATGTAATATTACATTAGAGTACAAACATAGTCATATGAAACAGTAGGAGTGAGGGCCCTTCTCACAAGAGCTTACAGTCTATAAGGATGAGGGGGGTGACACAAGAGCTTACAGTCTATGAGGATGAGGGGGTGACACAAGAGCTTACAGTCTATGAGGATAAGGGGGTGAAACGAGAGCTTACAGTCTATGAGGGTGAAGGGGTCACACAAGAGCTTACAGTCTATGAGGATGAGGGGGGTGACACAAGAGCTTACAGTCTATGAGGATAAGGGGTGACACAATAGATTACAGTATATGAGCATGAGGGGGTGACACAAGAGCTTACAGTCTATGAGGATGATGGGATGACACAAGAGCTTACAGTCTATGAGGGTGAGAGGGCTTACAGTCTAAGAGGCATAAGAACTTATAATGAATGTATAATGGTCCAGCCATTCTTTATAAGGGAACAAAATAAAATAATTTAATAACTAAAGATGCTGCTTGTTGAACCAGTTATTAGACGTCATCTTACATACAAAGTCCAAGGAGAATGGGACTGCAGAGAAGCCTGGAGCTTTGTATTTGGTGTTTACCAGATAACAGAAGGAAGGGGGATACAGGATGGGTTAGTAAATGCTGAAATTTCATGCAGTTAGTGAGTGTTATAGGCTTCCCTAGAGAGATGGGTTTTAAGAGCACGTTTGAAACTTTGTAGATTGGATATCAGGCCAAAGCCTGAAGATTTGTCCAAAGTGATGTGAAAAGATTCAGATTTGATTCAGTGTCAAAAAAAAGGAAGATTCGTACCAAATCTCAGTGGCAAAAGACTTGTGTCCATTCGCATTTTGGCATATGTTAAGTATATGTATGTATGTATGTACATTTCCTTTTAGCAGTTCTGTTTTTAAACAAATGGTTCCCTGCCTGGTTGTTCTCTTCCACTTTTTAATAGAAGCTTTTCCAATAACTCAATTTGCACATTGTAGAGAAAGATTGAACCTAATCCTTAGAATTTTAAACTTCAATAAATCACAAAAAGCCTACCCAGCCCCCTAGAGCATAAATACTCCAAACATACCACCTCAAATATATGACAACTATATACAAACCTCAGATATTTCAGATAGTATTTAACATTTACAATGAAATAGTCAACCGTTGCATTCTGAGACAATCTAATCCATATCTACTCAACTACACACCAATCAATCTATGGTTTGGTCTCGATGTACTATCAGAATTAGTATTCAGTTCTGCCATTGTCTAATGTATTACTATTAAGCATAGGATATGTGTATATGACTCATCTACTTCTCTGTGTTTTGTAATATTAAGTTTCGACTTACTACAATTCACAAACATTTTTATGATCAGCTTCTTAGCTATGTTTGCTAGTTTCACATGGTGGCATTTTGGACCCATTTGGCTAAAGCTTTGTGCAGTGCTGCGTAATCTGTGTGCGGTATATAAATAAAGAATTATTATTATTATTTTGATCAGTAATGTACATCTGTATTGAAAAGTCAAAATCAAAGGAGCAATCTATAGAGAAGAAATGTTTAATGGAAAGATCTCTGCATCTTCTATGTTTTAGATGCATTGTTGGTTGTTGCTTTAAAATACTGATGCACAATATTAGCTAAAATACTGCTGTGTGAAAGATCCATATACAAGTGTCTACTTATAACATAAAAATTAAATCACAGAGCCATTAAATCACAGAGTGCATCATCCATTTTCCATTAAAACTTTGTCCCATTGAATCCATTTTCACCTGATGATGTTTGTCTAGTAGTAGATGAAACCATGCCACCATCCTACATGGATCACATTTAGTGATTCTGCTTACACACAATGGGGCACATTTACCAATGCCCTTGTGCCAGTTTTCTCTCGGACTTTGAACGTTCTTTTAGGTGCAAACTGCTTTCACAAATATTTAAGAAGTGTCTGCACCACTATTGTTTCACACGTGACCCTTTTGGGGTTGTCCACTTTTAGCAAATAATTGATATGGTTTGTGTAAGGAAAAGTTATACAATTTTCCAATATACTTTCTATATCATAGGTGGAAAACTCTTTTAAAGGCGTTCTGGTGCTCAGTCGGGTCATGCATCATATTTATTATGCAAAGTACGACAGAAGTGTGTCGCAAACCCTATGTTGAAGGTGCATCCAAAAAGAAGTTGGTGCACTCTGTCGAGGCAGTGTGGGGAGCACCAGATTCATGAAGAACGTGCGCCACAAATCATGAATAATCATCATATCGCATCCTGGACTACACACAGGCATTTAGTACAGTTTGCCCTGTTCTTTGTAAATGTGCCCCAATATATTTTTGGATGCTAGTGAATGTAGCTACACAACACATTACTATGCATGTTTTATTTTTAGTTTTCTGTGGATATTATATTAGGACACAGTAGACTAGGCAACTATTAAAATGTACTGATTGCGACTTTTTAGCACTAATTCAAAAATAATAATACAGACCTGGAATTTTCCAGTTTATATTATAATATATTATTGGTATATCACATTTTTCCTTGTTGTGATGCTCTACAAAACTAAATCTAAAACAACACCTTTAGGAAATACTAAATATTTAATGGGAAACGTCTTCCTTGATGACATTATATTATACATAAGTAAGCCTTGTTTATTTTGTTGGCGTATAAAGTGTTTGATTTATTTAACAATCTCTTTCCATTGAGACGGTTTCGAGTGTGTTTTGGTAACATAAATTATCATTGTAAAATCTGCAGCTCCGAAATGTCCACTTGTATTTCCATGGTGGTGTATTCAAAGTGAGAAACTCTTCCATGCTGATATCATTAAATGATGCTCTGTGGGATTTACTGGTAAAAGTAAATAGGGCTCAGCATGACAATAAAGATAAGTAATACTTAACCACAGAATAAGCCTATGAAAGACTTAATAGTAAACTGTACCCTACATGCTTCACTAGAAATACTCTGCATGTGGTTACTGAAAAGCAAGCGCTGTTCAGTGGCCTCTGCAGGTGTCCCTGCTTGTCTGGTGAGCTGAAGGTTTGAGTAATCCTCTGCAGGTATCATTAGAGCAGGTTTAATCTTGTTATGTGTTCTCGGTAATAGGACATGCTCATTTCATATTATATATTAAGGCAAGTTTGGAGCAATTTTTGGGTTGGATAATTGCTTCACAAATATCAAAGGATCGTGTAGCTTCAAACCAGTACGATTGTTATTCTTTGATATATACTGTTTGGAGAAATCTTCTAATCTCTGAAGGTTTTCCAAATTTACATTGATGCTGGGAGGGTGTGCATGACAAGAGGAATAGCGTTTCCAACTGACTCATTTCTTATAAGGTGTTAGGTTACAGACAGCCCCCAAAAGAGCTTCTTCAGAAGTCATCCTTAAGTTTATGTGTTTTATATGCTTTGCATAGGACTTTTTGGTTTATATAATAAATGTATGCTTTTCATGTTTTCATGTTTTCTAAATGGGATGTCATTGATGTATTACCCTGTGTTTAAGGTGTCTGCAGACCATAAAATAGATAAATCCACTGCAAGATTTTAGTAATGACTTCTATGCCCTTTAACAACATTAAAACTTGTATGGATTCCATAATACAGTAACAGAATAAAGACCAATCCATGTTTTAGCTTTATAAGGTTCTGTACATTATACTGAGTAGAGGTGATATTCTGGTGTACTCTGGTTACTTTACAATGGATGTTTGTGAGGTCTTTCTAGTGGACAGTGAATGTTATTGGGATTATAACAGGTGCAAAGATAAAAACAGGTGCAGAAAAATGGATGGTGTGCAGAAGAAATACTATATACCAGTACGGAAGTATAATTTTTAACCAATGTATTAGTTTTATAGGTCACAATGAACGTTTCTTGTGTCTAAAGATGCTGAAGAAATAGAAGTAATAATTAAGTAGAAAAAGGAGAAGATAATTTTGATCAACTGCCACCTGTCCCATATAGATGACTAGAGTGTTTACCGACATTTAGGAAATAGCTGAAAGAATCAACCTTATGTCACAGAGTTATCTAATTTTTATGATTTGATATAATTTTAAATACATTTATTGAACCTTTATAAGCTATAGGTCCTGTACATTTACCATTCCTCTTGCAATTGTATCTAAGCATTTATCTCTTTATCTCTCTAATTCCTATGTATATGCAATTATATACTTGTGTCTCCGCCAAAGAATATTAATAAATCTATTTACCACAATAATATGGTAAGAATTTCCTTTTGTAACATGTTCCAGTAGGTGCATTTCTGTTATGTAAACTGCATTTGTTTGTATTTAATAGGCAGCTGTCATATATGATTAATATATATATGTGATTTATGCTGCAATTCCTGTTTATTAGTCATCAGAAACTAGAAAATAATTAGCGGTGAGGAATACATGGAAACCTTCCTACCTTCGCTGAAACTTAGAGGTGAATGTTGTGTAACTACAGCATGTAATCCACCTTACATAGATCTCTCCTCATCCCATGATCCTGGTCCTCAACCTTAGTCATGAATGAAACTGATACCATGTAGACAACTGCTATGTCCATCTCATGTCTCATCTGAATGGCTTTGGGAGTAAATGTAAAATGACAACACATAGACACTTGTGCAAAAAATGTTTTTACACTGGGGTATGGGAACAAATAGCAGAATGTATTAGTCTCAAAATTCTCAGGAAAATCTCAAGACATTCCGAATACATGAGCACCAATGTAGTTTCTCACACCTATTCACCCCACTGTGTGCCAACTGTAAAGAGCTGTGGGAGGTATTTAGGTGTGTCCTCAAAATAAGAAATATGTAATTTGATGAGTTTGGATGGACTTGAAATTGCTTATAGGTCAAAGTTTACCAATATTAATTAATTGAATAACTATTGTAAGAATATTTTCATCCCATGGATTACATTTTATAGTCAAGACATCAAGTGCAAGTACAATTCCTGCTACAAAGTTGTTTAGGCTAAATCAAACTGACCTTTCATAGACTTATAGCAGCTTGACTATAGCGACTGCTTTACTATGACAGTAGGGAGTCTTCATTAAAGAAGTCTATAAATCAAGATTGTTTTTTCGAAACATCACTGCCATTCCACTCTTCTATTTCCTACACGTGATCATTAACCCTTCCACTTTATTGCAAAATCTTGGATATTGTAGCTGCAAAACCATCTGTTATTTGGCAAACAATGCTAACCAGTGACCAGTGGCATCATAACATTCATCCTAGGATCGACAGATATTTCCGACATATTTCAGCTCCTGCATTTTTACACATGTAGCAGAGACAAACATGTTGTTTCTGCTACAAGGCGATAACTTGTAGAAGGTGATAAAGTTAAACAGACAGTACTAAAGAAAATCAAAGTTAACATGTTAAAATGTAATGATTTGTTCCAGATGACAAAGTCAGTTCTACTACATCTATACAGTTAGATGTGAAATCTTTATACTACTTTCTACAATAAGTCGCATTCTATTTCATTTGTTTATGTAACAGATGTATACAAATCTGACAGGTGTATTTCCTTGGTGTCTATGTGTTGACAGCAGCAGTTTATATCATATTGTACTTAATGTTACCATTATTATAAAGTGTAGCCAACACTAGAACATTGTTCTCCTCACTTCGCCTTCCACAGTTAATCTTCCTTATTATCTCTAAGCCCTTTATTGTCCTACCTTCCTCTCCAGTGCTTGGTTCTCTCTTATGTGCTGAAGATGCTTCCTCTGGCTATATCAGTGTGTTCCATTGTCGCAGGGATCCTCTAGGTGCATTTGTGGTTCTCTGCTACCCTTGTCGCTTCTGTCATTGCATCTCTCAGTGACGTGGTTCTAGTCACCTGGTCACAAGAGATCTCAGATGTGATCGGGACACCTCCTGTAGACCCACTATAAGCAGCTTCTATAAGGATGTGTCTAGCAGAGTCTCTCCTCTGTGTCTGAAGTTCTTCTGGATAGTGCATACACAGCCACTCCCTGAAGTCACTTTCCACTCCCCCCTCTGTCCATCCACAGGATTCACCTCTTTCTCTCCTCAACTTTCCTATCATCTCCTCCTTCCGAAGGTTTTCCATCTGTAAGGTGTAACGGGTTCAAACAGAATACCACCTTTTGCCTGCTGCTTTGGGGGACATGTGAATGAGGGATCACAGGGCAAAGTTCAACATCAATTTGCAAAGCTCTAGGTGGAAAACTACAAGCAAAAAGAGCACAAAAGAGCTAATGTTATTGCACGTAGAACTAAAATTGCCTTTTACAGGATATGTCTTATTAACAGAAGCGTAAAATTCCTAAGCAAAAAAAAATACATGCTGCTCCATTGAAAGGCGTTGCATGTTTTAGGGTTTATTTCAACCTTTTAATTAATGGAAATGGTTGAAATAGTTTTCCTCAGGCAATCCTACATCATTCCCGACCACATTCTACTGAATAACTCACTTTAAAAGCTACTGTCATTTACTATCAAGTCTGCCTTGAACTAATAGCAGATTTCAAATCATTAATAGTAATTCTTTTATTTATATAGCGCTCGCAGATTACGCAGCGCTATACAGAGCTTGCCAAATCAGTCTATATACCTATTATATTTTTGTCTATATGCAGTTATTTTTTGGATGATGTTTGATTTTAATTTGGGACTTTGATTTTATTGACTGATCTGAATAATGTTTGTACAACTTACATACGTATAAAATTCAGTCTGCATGTAGCAGAAATGAGCCCCATTTGATGCATGGACCTGAATTTTAGTTGCAGAAATTTGTGCAGCAAATCGGCCATGTGTGAACATGCCTTCAGATTGTGTATGTAGTTTGCTTTAGCTTTGACTTCATCTCGCTAATAGGATTGTTAATGTATGAAACATACGTTTCTTTTTTCTTTGTCTTAGATTTGCTTTAGATAACTGGATACATCTCTATGTAAAAATATCCAAGTGTGTTCTATATGTCTGCTTTTTTTGTGTGAAGGGCATCAGTTCAATTGACTTGAAAGGGTCCAGTTCTACAATCAAAGAAGTGCGCAAAGCCATCAGCCATTGATTTTCCTCTTGGTCCACGCAGTGTCGGACTGGGTTTCCTTAGGCCCACCAGAGAAAATCAATTTGGGGCCCACTCTTCATTTTAACCCAGGAAATATAGTCTAGCAGTCTCCAAATTGTGGTGTTTTCTGATGGACCTTAGGGGTTCAGTATTGGGTTGAGCCAGGGCCCACCAGAGGATCCTCTGGTACTCTGGTGGGCCAGTCCGACACTGGGTCCATGCTAAAGTTCAGACATCTGGATATGTCCTCTTAGTGTTCAATATATATTCTAGGACTGCTGTATAAATGGGCTTTAAAAATAATGAAATAAATGTCCCTATAACCACCTGCATTCAATATTCACATTACTAACACAACGTAGAGTCATTCTTTTAACCATTGCTTTGTTACTGTAGTTCTTTTTGTTATAATACCTGTCATTTGTTTTCACTGGATTTACATTGCAGAGACTTTGGTAAATAAGCCTATTAGAGTTCTCATGGAGAAAAACCCCACTGACATCTATATTGCCTAAGGGAAGAGAGGCCATTGGCGAGCATTAGCTTTTGTGCCCTTTATCAATAGGTTGTAAACATGTCAGCTAAAGAAGGGTTTATGTTCCAAAGGTTTGTCCTTTTTTAACATATATTTTCCCGTAAAAACAAAATTGTACTTCAGAGGGCAAGTTTTGCACTACAAAGCGTCTTTTGTGCCACTAGTCATTTAACCAAGCATGCAAACAAATTAGACATTGCTGTTCGAAGATCAGAGTTTACATATGTTCAAATATAGGAAGGAAAACCTACAATGTAGCTAATCCGGATCTATTTTTCTTCTATTGCTCCAACTGATGCTCAGTTTGAGCATTGGCTTTTAAATATTTTAGTACACATTATTAGATTGTATGTCTATGCTCTACAAGTGCAGGACAAAAATAGCCACATCCACATAGCCAACAGCCATGGAAGATCAAAAATTTTTATGCTACGCTAAAGAATGCTAGGCTGGGTTAATAAAAAGGATTTCTCAGAATAAAATAAAATAAAAGAGAAATACACTAAGATGGCACATTAAAAAGGTTTTAGCCTCTGTCAAGTCTACATTGCACCAACAACAAATCATGGTTTTTATATATAGGTTATAAAAACTCACATTTCTTACTAAAATATTAATAATTGCATCCACAACTTAAAAACTTGAAAAAATTAAATCAACAATAATAAAGCCAATAAAATTCAGAAAGTTACAGCTCCATAAGATTTTTTTTATTGTGCACAGTAAGGGGCAGAATTATAAAACTGTTTACAACCCTCATTTGCACCAAAAAAAGTTAAATATCTTGCTCACAGTAAGTATGACAAAGGGGCGTGAGCTCTAACAAGGAGGTATGGCTTTGTGGGGATAACAAAAAAAATGCTAATGCCCCAGAATATTGTTGTCTTAAATGAATCCAACTAATAGTATGTATATGTATGGTGAAATAGTAATTTTTCTGAAAGTATGCCAGGTTCATCATGAGACACTTTGATTCTTCTGGTTCAGCAGATCGTCAAGTCTAACAGTTTACCTTACGACTGTCTTACCTTACGACTGTAATGGTTTCAGATAAAGACACAGACATTTGAATATCAGGGTACAGGCACAGGAACAGGGTACAGGGTTTTTGGATCAGGCACGATAGATGGTCTAGGTTTCTGGATGAGGTTGAGGTATGAGGGTTCCGGATTAAGCAGGAAACAGTAACAGATCACATTGGTCTTCAGGGCACCGGCACAGACTGTAAACAGGTTTGGAACAGGTTACAGTTCAGACTGGATACTGGCTCAGATACAGGTTACAGTTCAGACGGGGGTTCAGGGTACAATTTTTTATAAACATACACATACAGTTTACAAAAACATATGGGCAGGTTGAAGTTTTTCACTCGCTGTTACAATAAGCAGAACAGGTCTCCCCTCTATGTGTACTTCCTACTGTTCTTAGATTACACAGGCAGAGGGAGGAGGGAGAGAACAGGGGGATGGATGAGACATGCTCTGCTCATTGTAACAGCCTGTAAATCTGCAGCACTAAGGGGGTCTGGATACACCCACAGAGCCTCTCAGACTCATTAGCATAATTTAAAAAGTTGATTTTAGAAGGAAGGAGGCCATGGATAACAAATACAAGATTACCTCAGTCACTGTACTTGGATCTGGTCCCTGGTTTATCCTGATAAATTTTGATGGTAGATTTCCTTTAAATAACATTTTATTGAAAATAATCCACTACTGTGTACACTAACTATAGCGGGTAACTCTTATAATCAGTGATCAGCTGTAGTGATCGCTATGTAGGGATGTTATTATTAGATCAGGTGCAGAGTAGTGGAAGGCCGGGTAGGGTCAGGAATAGAGCAGTGAGGGGTATGAGGAGATGAGTATGGATTGTTTATTGGTCATTTTGTATCTAATTTAATTTAATGGAAATCCATTTGGAATGAGTGACTGAACTGACCTACACTGAACTGTTAGTTTTCGAAGTCCTTTCATTGTGACTTAATACTAGGTTTTTCTGTCTTGCTAATTGATTACTAAAACCATCTTTGGTTTGCTATTATCCCAAATGTAAGTACAATGGTAAACCCATTCCAGCACTCTACCTCAGAAAGCAATTAGCAACATTGCACCCATAACCGTGTCTTCACTTGTTTCCAAATAACTTCCAAATTGATCCCTCTGTTCTTCCCATGACCTCCACCTGTCCTCCTCCCTCATTATCTGCTCATACTCATTTCCAAGAGATTTCCCATAGAGCAACCATTCCATGGAGCTTCCTTCTATGCTTCATTACACTTCCAACCAGCATTCCTTACAATTTGTGCAAAGTCAAACTCACCTTTTTCAGAGACCTGTCCTAGGGTTCTTAGTATTCCCATTTGGATGGTTTTATCATTTAAACAATTCCCACTTATAAAGTCATAAAACTACTTAAAGGAAACCTACCACTTGAAGTGGCAGTTATAAGGGGGAACTACCGAGCACCAGCTCAGGTTTAGCTGATTCCGGAGCTTATTTTTGTTAGTGTTTTAAACCGCAGTATCGCGGTTTAAAACACTTTTTAAACTTTATGGCCGAAGCTGCTTCGGCGCAGGGAGGTACGCGCCCGGCGCTCCATGCGCGCGTCCTTGCGCACGGCTCTCCTTCACTTCCTATGTAGCCGCGTGCACGGTCGCGCGCATGGTAAGCGCCGAGCGCGTACCTCCCTGCGCTAAAGCAGCTCCGGCCATAAAGTTAAAAAAGTGCAGTATTGCGGTTTAAAACACTAACAAAAATAAGCTCCGGCACTAGCTCACCCTGAGCTGGTGCTCGGTAGTTCCCTCTTATACCTGCCACTTCAAGTGGTAGGTTTCCTTTAGTAAGACTTCAACAGCTATTAGAAGCCTAATATATTACTGGATCTAGTGAACTCAAAACTTTGCTAGAATCAGGTACCAGGGACAAAACCATGCAGTAGAATTTGGCCATACATATTAGGTACAATGATTTTGATGATGGAACAACCACCGGAGGAACACTGAACTTGTGAGCTATCATTCCCCCATTGCAGTATCAGACTTATGTTTATGGTAGCCATTAAAATTCTGCATGTTTGGAAGTGACTTTTGTTATAGAAGAACAAAAACCATTCAAGATCATTGATGCACCAGATGAATCAACTTCGACTTCGAAGCTTGCTTAAAATTAGACTTCTATTTCTATACCACCCAAAAAATGGGTTAAAGAGAACTTGTCAGAATCATTTGGAACACTAATCCAACTATAGGTCCTTGGGGACCTGTGACTTTGTGTCCAAATCACTTTGTGTCCAAGTTACATTTCTGTCTGTTGCTGCAATAAATAACCCCAAACCTTTGTACAGGCGGTTCCTAACTTAAGGACACCCGACTTACAGACGACTCCTAGTTACAGACGCACTGTGTTCTCTGGTGAAGCTCTCTGGATGCTTTACTTTAGTCCCAGGCTGCAATGATCAGCAGTAAGGTGTCTGTAATGAAGCTTTATTCATAAAAAAAATATTACACTCATCTATGCTGCTCCCGGCACCCATGCAAGGCGTATGTGCAGTGCAGCCAGGTATACTATGTGGCCTTCATTACATCACTGCACATGCACTGAGAGCTATAAACCAGGGGAAGTATCGTATATATACTTGAGTATATTTGGTTCGTGCGCACAGAGCCATCGTAGTCCTGGCGCTGGCCTGAAGAAAGAAGAGGCGCTGACCACGGAGCTGCCGCGGACCTGCCGCGCACATGAAGATAAAAGAGGAGTTGCCCAGGCCGTAGGACTGGTGAGAACTGAGTTTAATTTTTTATGTACCCGAGTATAAGCCGAGTGGGGAATGTTCAGCACAAAAATTGTGCTTAAAAACTTGGCTTATACACGAGTATATACAGTATCAACATTTTTTTTTTTGCAGGCACGGAGGGTGATACGTGAATACTAAGCTATAAGAACCCATAATCATTTCTAACAAGTCCTATAAAAATCATACTTATATTGTTCCTGTTACAGTTTGTGAAGATAGTAAGAAAGGATGACATAAGGGAGTTAAACAGATCTGTTATATATTAACATAACCAGAAAACGCTCATCAAAGTCACAGACTATTTGTATATGCAGTTTCTCCACTGCATATAACTACTACTCAAACCTTTAGGTTCTCCTTTTGCTTCCCATTTCTGTACAGAAATAAACAGAAAAATAGGGCTTTTTACGTTACTGATATTGATGATCAATTCTATCTATACATTATCAATATCAAATTGTTGGGGGTTGTACACATTTCTGCCTGGCTCTGGCACCACACTTAATGCAGAGGACAGCGCAGAAAGGGCTCTATGTAGTGAATGAACCAGAAAACTGCAGCTATGCTACAATTTCATCAGGACTAGTTCAGTCATATGGAGAGTCAGCTATTAAATTAAATCTACCATTTGCTTTTATGCCATACGAATCAAACATACCTTGAGAATGCTGTAGCTACCCTGATTCATATACATATCTTGTTTAATCCCTGAACTGAGTGGTTTTCTGAAAAAATAATTGTAAAATTATGATAACGAGACTCCGGCGCTCCTGTGGCTGCCACAGCACTCTTTTCTTACCCTATTTATGCACTGCTTTAGAGAACACTGTAATTCACTGTGTTGTCCCTGACAGACAGAAGTAATCAATCGATGCACCATCCCCCAGCTTCTGTGTATCATCTAGCTGTGAGTCATCCAGCTCAGGTTGATTAGTCCTGTCTGGACAGTTCTAGAAGCTCTGTGTAATGTGTTTATGTACAGCTGGCAGCCATGGTACCCAGCTTTCCCAAGTTCCTTAATTTTATAATTGTTTTCTGAGCAAAACCACTTGGTCCAGGGATTAAACAAGATATGTTTCTGCATCAGTGTAGCTACAGCATTCTCAAGGTATGTTTGGGTGACAATGTATAAAAACAAATGGTAGATTTTCTTTAAGATATGGTCTAGTGTGTCATTTATACTTCTCATTTCTTGTTTGTAACACTTCCTGCTGAGCTCAGATTAAGTTTGTGGTGTTTAAAACATTTTCAAACTGTGTATTATGACATATCAGCCTTTAAAAATAATCATAAAGAATGAAATTATATTTTAATTATTTCTAACCTGGAAAAAAAATGTTTAACAATATGTGAAAAAACATAGCTCTTTATACCTTGTGCTCTTGCTTTTAGACAGTTGCATGAAACGTCAAAACAACACAATAACTTTATCATCATTTAGTCCATGCAGAGTTATTGACCTTTTAATCTCTATCATCTTCTTTAAAATGTGAAATAATCCATGTATGGCTTAAAGTAATACACTGAAAAAATATGGACTAATTTAAGGTGAAGAATAAGATATGCAGAAACATAAACCAGCAATCTTATATTTCAAGATTGTGATGACTTCTACTAATGACTTGAAAATATTAACAATTATCATAAGCCAGAGATCATTTGGAGCCAGGTTCATATTTATATGTTATCCAACACACATTCTCAAAACTGATCCCTGAGAAGAAGCCGGCGGTCAGGACAAAGTCTAAACACCAGGGGGCACTGCTATTGCCGAAAGTGTTATATGTATAAGATCTGTAGGTAAAGGACTTATTGTAGGAGTCTATTCCATGTAGACCCTAATGTTATTTGGAATAGGTTATATTCTCTATGCAAGGGAAGATATTTTGCAGTATTTTGATATAATCTACACCACATCAACATACCTCAACCATTTAATACCCAGTTATAAACAGGACTAACCAATGTTGCACGTGCACGAAGGCTTAGAGGCCTCAAGTTATGAGTTTATACATATATATTATTTTGAGGATTTCTAGAAGAGAAATAAGAGAATTTCATTTCCAATTTCCTCTTTTGTCAGAAATTGTGGACTATTTGTTTTTTTCCTTCTTCATCTACTTTTTGGCGACAAGGAAAAATGGAGTTATTGAGACTGATGGAAGAGAATAACAGCTGAATGCAGGAACTGACAACACGTACATTCATGAGTAGTTTTTTAAAGAAGAAATTGTAAATGTAATTCAAGGTGCTGGCAGTATGTTATAGAGCAGAGAGAACTAAAGCTGCTCAATTCTTTCTTCTCTATAACATACTTCTAGTCCTTTAAAGAATTGATGTGTTATAGTTGGTAAATCATTAATTTACTTCTGTACTCACATGCAATCATTGTATAGGACCACCCATTGGACAACTTAAACCCTGGTGGCGAATTTTGCATACAACTGTACTTTGTCTCCACTAGAACAAGCTAACGGCAGATTGAACTACATTTACAATATCTCAGATTTTCTTTAAATAAAACAAATAAATGTTTAAGTTATCAGATATTTCTTTAACCCCTTAAGGACGGAGGGTTTTTCGCCTCATTTCTCGCTCTCCAACTTCAAAAATCCCTAACTTTTTCATTTTTCCGTGTACAGACCTGTGTGAGGGCTTATTTTGTGCGTAACAAATTTTACTTTCCCGTAATGTTATTTATTTTAACATGCCGTGTACTGCGAAGCTGAAAAAAAATTCCAAATGTGGAAAAATTGAAAAAAAACCGCACGTGCGTCACGTTCTTGTGGGCTCAGTTTTTACGACTTTCACTCTTCGCTCCAAATAACATGCCTACTTTATTCTTTGGTTCGGTGCGATCGCGGTGATACCAAATTTATACAGGTTTTATTGTGTTTTAATACATTTTCAAAAATTAAACGAATGTGTACAAAAAAGAAAAATTTTTTTTTGCCATCTTCTGACGCTAATAACTTTTTCATACTTTGGCGCACGGAGATGTGTGAGGGGTCATTTTTTGCGAAATGAGGCGACGTTTTCATTGCTACCATTTTGAGGTCTGTGCGACATTTTGATCATTTTTTATTTCATTTTTTATGTTATGTAAAAAGGTGTAAAAGTCGCATTTCGGACATTTGGGCGCCATTTCCCGCCTCGGAGGTCACCGCCGGCCGTAACCGTTTTTATATTTTGATAGATCGGGCATTTTGGGACGCGGCGATACCTAATATGTTTGTGATTTTTACTGTTTGTTATGTTTTATATCCGTTCTAGGGAAAGGGGGGTGATTTGAACTTTTAATATTTTATTGATTTTTTTTATTTTTTAAACTTTTTTTTTTCTTTTTTTTTTCACTATCTTTTAGACCATCTAGGGTACATTAACCCTAGATAGTCAGATCGCTGCTACCATATACTGCAATACTACAGTATTGCAATATATGGCATTTTTGCAGCACATTCATTACAATGAGCCACTGGCTCATTGTAACGAATATGCAGCTGCCAGATAGCCTCGTGTCAAAAGAAGACACGAGGCTACCATGGCAACCGATCGCCGCCCCCCGATGACGTTCGGGGGCGTGGCGATCGAAAAAAAGATGGCGGCGCCCGCGCGCCGCCGTCTTTTAAACGCCGCCGGCGACTTTGCCGGTGGCGTTTAGGGGGTTAATAGCCGCGATCGGTGCAGGCACCGACCGCGGTTATTAGCGGTGGGGGTTTTGTGCAAAATGCAAAAACCCCCACCTCTGTATGAAGAGGACTCAGCCCGTGAGCCCTCTTCATACATCCCTTATACCTCTGCGCCGTAGAGCTACGGCGCAGAGCGTTAAGGGGTTAAATATCATCAGTCCAATAATAATAATTCAGTTATTTAAATAGCGCTGCACAGGGCTTGCCAAATCTCTCTCTGTACCCAATGCGGGTCACATTCTAATCCACCTACCAGTATGTTTTGGAGTGTGGGAGGAAACTGGAGGAAACCCACTCCAACATGGAGAGAACATACAAACTCTTTGCTGATGTTGACCCTGGGACTTGAACCCATGTCCCCAGTGCTACAAGGCTATAATGCTAACCACTAAGCCACTGTGCTGCTAGATTGATTCTAGATTCTAGTAGTTTCCTACAAATTCTGATAATAGAGGCAAGCATTGTATGAGAAATTAAATTCTCTGTTGTTGCTCTCCTGTAAACACAAAAGTAAAGAACAGTTTTTATTCTAATAATTTGCAAATGTATTATCTTTGTATGGCAGATGAAAGCAATGGAAAAAGTTAGAAGACACAGCAGTTAGCATCAAACCCTTGTCCAGTAAAGGAAAGGTATTTGCTGATTATTTGCCACATTAACAATTTTCCCATACAATGTACAAGTTATAAGTTTTTTCTCTGTTACAAATCAGGAAATGCTTCCCCTCTCTTTTCACACCACGGAAAGTCTTCTCTAAGCACTCATCCTGCTCATCAAATGCCAATAAATTGTACAGCCGATTATGAATTGTGTGTCTCAGTATTCAAGTCCCTTAGTCTAAGATACAGCAACATAATATGGCATAGTGTGGCAAGCCCTGAGCAAATAAGATGTTAATCTCCATATATCTATATATTGGGGGTCATCTACTAAGGGCCCGAATAGCTCTTTTTCGTGGGGTTTCCCGAAAATTACCAGTTTGCGCCGAATTGCCCCGGGTTTTTGGCACACCCGATCGGATTGTGGTGCATCGGCGCCGTCATGCATGCGATGGAAATCGGATTCAGAAAAAACGTGGTATTTTTAAAAAAAATGTGTCGCTTGACAGGCGCTTACCTGCACCCGACGGACTTCAGCGCAGCAGCGACACCTGGTGGACATCGGGTGCACTACCTGAGTGAATCGCCGGAAGACCCGAATCCTCGACGGAGAACGCGCCGCTGGATCGCGACAGGGCCGGGTAAGTAAATGTGCCCCATTATGTTCCCAATAAAAAGGATTCCTTTTAGGCTACAAAAGTCATGCTGATAACAGGTGAGAACCACTCTGTGTAGCTGCCTCTACTACCGAGGGTCCTGCCCTACGTTTAACTCCCAGACACATTATAAAAAATTAGGGTTATTTATCATACGACCAGCTCTTTCAAACAGTTCTATATCTGTTTTTGGGGCTCTGTTGCCCAACATGTTCATTAAAGTGTCAGTGGCATCTTAATAAATGTTCTTATGGTTTATTTTCTGTCTGTATTTTCTTTTCAAAAAGTCCCCAAAAAGTCTCAAAATGCATAAAAAGTCCCAGCACATAGACCAGCAGGGGACTGGAGTAACTATGCGAAAGTCTCAAATCTTGAATCTGTTTTTTCCTTGGTGTTCTGTTTACTCCAGATTAATGAAGAGGTGCAAATAGTCTTGTGAGACTTTTTAGCAGTGAAGGAAAACCCATGATAAATAACCCTCAATGTCTGTGATATTTATATGTGTCTCCGGATCAGTATGAGTGCATAGAGAAGACTGACCTTGGTGTTAGAAGAGAAAGAGCACATCTCCTGCAGTATCAGATGGAAACTTACTGTCAACATAGAAAAAGCTACAAAAACTTTTTGTGCTGAAAATTCCCCACTCGGGCTATACAATACAGGGTGCTGGCAGGCGATACACTACAGGGGGCTGGCAGGCTATACACTACAGGGGCTGGCAGGCTTTATACTACAGGGGGCTGGCTGGCTATATACTACAGGGGACTGGCTGGCTATATACTACAGCGTGCTGGCAGGCTATACACTTCAGAAGGCTGGCAGGCTATACACTACGGGGGCTGGCAGGCTATACACTACAGGGGCTGGAAGGCTATACACTATAGGGGGCTGGCTGGCTATACACTACATGGGGCTGGCTGGCTATATGTGACCAATGCATTTTTGGTGTTAAAATTAGGTGCTTATACTCGAGTATATATGGTAGTACAGGCGGTCCCCTACTTAAGGACACCCGACTTACAGACAACCCATAGTTACAGACGGACCCCTCTGCCCACTGTGACCTCTGGTGAAGCTCTCTGGATGCTTTAAAATAGTCCCAGATTGCAATAATCAGCTTAAAATTGTCTGCAATGAAGCTTTATTGATAATTCTTGGTCCTATTACAGCAAAAAAATTTGAAACTCCAATTGTCACTGGGGCAAAAAAAAAAAATTGTCGGGAACTACAATTATAAAGTATACAGTTTCGACTTACATACAAATTCAACTTAAGAACAAACCTACAGTCCCTATCTTGTATGTAACCCGGGGACTGCCTGTATGTGAAACTTTTGAATTACTTCCTCTATACAGGCCTTGTGAGCAGTTTGTAAGGATTGGCAATCCTTTATTTTTAGATGCCACCCCCCTTCTCCTTCTCCCCTCCGCACATGTTTAGACACCACAGTCCATATTGGAACACAGCCCAGTGCTGGTAGTCGCAGGACACCAGGTCTGACAAACTGCTCCTGATGCGGCGCCATAGAAAAGCATCACATCAGAAGAAGTTCCCTTAATGGCTGCCATAAAAAGTCGATACAGTGGTCATTAAGGGGTTAAGTGACAACTATAGGATCCTGTGGTCTAGTATTATTTTGACAGCTTAATGGGTTTATTATTAAAAATCTTTAAGATGCTACCCTTAGTTTAAACACATTGCTGCCTGTTAGTTCTTATCAAGATATGGCACTTTTAATATTTCATAAAGCCTAGTCACAGATGTCCTACAGTTTTCTTGTAATTTCCTTACTGTTTTCCTAATTTGGAAAGTAAATGAATACCAAAGTAGTCAGTTCAGAAAAATTAAGCAAAGGTTACATAATGGCCAATCCAGTGACATGGATTATATGCAAAGCTTGATGTATGCGGAATATGTCCACATGATCTGTTTGGTTATAGGTAATACAATGTAATTATAATTGAAATACATAATTATCATTACTTAAAAATGTACTGTATATACTCCAGTATAAGCTAACCTGAATATAAGCTGGGGCACCTCATTTTACCACCAAAAACTTATTGACTCTAGTATAAGCCATGGGTAGGAAATGCATCAGCTACTGGTAAATTTCAATAATAAAAATAGATATCAATAAAATTACATTAATTGAGGCAGCAGCCTCCCCTCACTAATAACATTTCTGGCAGCCTCCACTCATCAATGATGTTTAGTAGCAGCTTTCCATCATTAATGACATGTCTGGAAGCCTAACCTCATTAATAAAATGTGCAGCAGTCTCCACTAATCAAGGAAATTTCAGTAGCAGGCTCCTCTCATTAATAAAATGTCCAGCAGCAGCCATTGTCACAAATAAAAAGTACAGCAGCAGCCTCCACTCATCATTGAAATGTCCAGCTACAGCCTACCCTCATTAATGAAATGTCCAGCACAAACCTCCCCTCATTAATAAAATTTGCCACTGCAGCCTCCCCTCATTAATAAAAAGTCCAGCAGCAGCCATTGTCATGAATAAAAAGTACAGCAGCAGCCTCCACTCATCATTGAAATGTCCAGCTACAGCCTCCCCTCATTAATAAAATTTCCCACTGTAGCCTCCCCTCATTAATAAAATGTCCAGCTGCAGCCTCCTCCCATTAATCCTCACGTCTTCCTCTTATCCCTCGGCTTTCAGAGCATTAGTGTGGGCTGAGACAGGTCTGTGGGCTCTGCCCACGCACACTGCATGAGGCAGTGGAGGCTCTACCTAATGACATCATGCAGTGTGCGCAGGCAGTGCGCATAAGTCGGTCTTTGCCTGTGTCTCTATGGTAATCAATTGTATGTGTGCCCCTCCATTTCCAGGCTCTGCTCATTTGAGTATAAGATGGGGGAGCTTTTCCAGCACAAAAGTGTGCTGAAAAAGTTGGCTGTATTACCTTCACATACTGACAATCTTCTGTTATGTTTTTTTGTGGCCGCTACTAAATAAATAATACACCAGAAAGCCAAACCTTCCTATAAGCAAATACCATCATTGTGGAAACTTACATGGAATTGTTTTTTTCCAGAACACATTCTCTTCCAATGTATCCTAAATAAATGAAATCACATGTCTAAAGAGGAAATATACTACAATAACAAAAATAATTGATAAGAATTAACACTGCTCGAGAGATAGAAAATAATATAACAAAACAATGATTGAAAAATAAGTTAGTGATGGGGTATCCGGCTTCTGCTCAGTTTCCATATTAGTAAGATACAATGGATTAGGCACTGTTCCATAGAGGAGCATTAGATAAGCAGAACTGCAGGGGAAATTTCAAATATGAAAAGATAACATTTTGCTTTACAGCTATCCAAACATTTTTCTAATTCCTATCAGATCAGCCATCTGATAATAATTTGCAAGTTATTGTTATTAAGTTTTCTTCTGCCTACTATTGGAAAAATAAGCTTATATGTAAGGGAGAAGTTTAGGCAAAACTGAAATACAGTGGGGGAATTTATGATTGGGGCTCTTGAACCATTATGAAGGGTAGGTGCCACAATATTGGTCCTTTTCTGACACCTACACCTTTTTTTATTTTTGGTTGCTCAATTAGGCCTCAGCTTAGTAATCCGGACACTCTTCTTGCACTTCTTGGTTCCTGGTTCCAGTCTAATTTACCCCAAAATTTGTGTGCCAAAAAACTGACCCTGCGCCACAATTGATGACTGCTCCTAATGTCTCTATAACAGTATGTTATATTTGTGAATGCTAGTATTTAGGACTCCACTCAGCTAAAGGCTATTTGTATTGCATAGTCATTATGTAGTCAAATACTAGTGTCAGAACCAGCCAATGGCTTGTTGCATTGTTCTGAGTTGAATCACACCCAGAGCTGCATTGCTGAGAGATTCCATTGACAGCTGCCTTTTAGAGTCAATTCCCTGCACTTAATTGGGTTTGTGTTCACTAGGAAAGTTGTATGGCTCCGTCTGGACCTGTGCTTTAGACTTAGCTGGGGCTTGGGTGATGGACAGCCAAACCAGTTATCTGCTGGGGGTGGCATCCAGGAACTCCTTCTATATTTGCCCAGTTCTCATTTAAGGTTGCTAGGCTTAATAGTTTCCTGATGCTTGTTGTCCTTTCATTGCTTTGCTGCTTGCTATTGTTTATCCCTGTATTCTGACCTCTGCTAAGTTCTTTCGACCATTCTCTTGTCACTCAATTCTGCACCTTGCCATCCCATCTTGGATTTGCCCACTTTGCCTGCCCTTGCTTGTTTGTCTTTTTCCTAATGTTTATCCCTCTGTGTTTGTTGTGTTGGAGCAGGCCCCAAGAGGTGCAGGCCCTAAGCTCACCCTTAACACGGGGCCCAACCTGATTTCCCAGGCTGTGCTGGTCACCAAGGACAATTTTAAGGTAATCCCTACTCAATTAGTTTGAGTAGGGATTACCTTAAAATTGTCCTCTGTGACTAGCACAGCCAGTGAAATCAGGTTTGGCCCCGTGTTAAGGGTGAGCTTAGGGCCTGCACCGCTTTCTCTATTGTGACATGTAGTCCACTTGCAGATGAGCAATATTTCTCTCAGTAGGCTTATTTAGTGGCAATATATTTCAAGTAGACCCATTTGACCTTAAAACTATATTACTGAAGTTAAAATGTTTAACTTCTAACAGATGCACAGTATTTTGTCTTAACAGTTTAGAGTAATCTAATAGTCAGGACTTCACCAGTTTCCAGTAGTCTCAAGATCACCAAACACATTTCAGCATGTCTTGTACTCTCTATAGTAGTATACAGTCACCAGGTCGATAGGTGGTGCCATGCCTCCAAAACCAAATACAACCCCTTTAAAGCCAAGGGTCCTGGTAAGGACTGATCCCCATTCTGACTTCTCAGTTCCCTGCTAACTACAAGTTGCCCACAGGGCTAGGGTATAAGAGGCAAAACATGTTCTCTCCTCCTCCCCACTCACAGCAAGATCATTGCAGGCTCAGAAGGAGAGATACTACATCTTATACCTCCCCTTCTCTTTTAATGTTCTCAATTACAGTTTTGAAAGAATCTTTTTACATAGAATGTTTCCGAATACTTACAGAAAACCTGAAGGCTATAGGCAATAAAAAAAAATTACAAAGTTTCATACAAAGACACACCCCAATGATATATCAAGGAAATGGTGGCAACAGGCCTTAAACTATAAAAAGATGAAAAGGAGACAACATGATGATTGCATGAGCTGCACATTTATAGATAGATATGGATATATAAGGAAATATCTGGAGTCCCCTCTCATGTACAGTTCTCTCAGTTGTTTGATGTATATTATTTAAAAACATACAACAAAACCCTTCATAAGCTTTAATGACAAATACAAGTTTTATGCTCTTTATAGTAAGACTTCAAAAACACAGGTGGTAAAAAGAAGCAGCAGAAGTGAAGGGAGAGAAGAAATGTCCCAACCTGTGGCAACAGCAGATTATATTTCCATGGAATCTGAACTAACTATATAATTGGTACAACCAGCCACATGTAGTTACATGTAGTTGCCAATATGTACAGTGTAGCATATATATATATATATATATATTGTAGGGGTTCAGCTCAAATTTGGGGTTCGGCAATGACAATGTGCATTTATTCCAGAAAAACACCAGTTTCAAACAAAACATCAAAGAAAATCCTTGCCTGTCCGGCTCTAACTATAGACTTGGCGGCCCTCACTAGCCACTGGATGGCTTCTCCCTGCCAGCATGAAAAATACTTTTAGCAACCCTGTGTCACTCATGTGTGGCTCTCACACAGTCCAGCTTCTATGTCTCCAGGTAGAGAGCAACTTCTGACTGCTCCACACCCTTCTTTAAGGGATTACACACTTGGTGCATTGTTAGACCCATTAGAATCTGGAAGCTTTGGTCTGGAGTGGTGATCTTTCTCCACTCCAGCAATTAGAGTCCTGTACAAGGTTTTCCAAAAGACAAACACATGGAAAACAGCGTCCAGTGTCCAGTGTTATCACATTGTGGTAACTGTAATACACATAAACACAGATTTTCTCGCCAATTCGATAGTGACCTTGTCACTATATATATATATATATATATACACCTGTCCAACTGCTCGTTAACACTTAATTTCTAATCAGCCAATCAACATTTAGGCATGTAGACATGGTCAAGACAATCTCCTGCAGTTCAAACCGAGCATCAGTATGGGGAAGAAAGATGATTTGAGTGCCTTTGAACGTGGCATGGTTGTTGGTGCCAGAAGGGCAGTTCTGAGTATTTCAGAAACTGCTGATCTACTGGGATTTTCACGCACAACCATCTCTAGGGTTTACAGAGAATGGTCCAAAAAAGAAAAAACATCCAGTGAGCGGCAGTTCTGTGGGCGGAAATGCCTTGTTGATGCCAGAGGTCAGAGGAGAATGGGAAGACTGGTTCGAGCTGATAGAAAGGCAACAGTGACTCAAATCGCCACCCGTTACAACCAAGGTAGGCAGAAGAGCATCTCTGAACGCACAGTACGTCAAACTTTGAGGCAGATGGGCTACAGCAGCAGAAGACCACACCGGGTGCCACTCCTTTCAGCTAAGAACAGGAAACTGAAGCTACAATTTGCAAAAACTCATCGAAATTGGACAGTAGAAGATTGGAAAAACGTTGCCTGGTCTGATGAGTCTCGATTTCTGCTGCGACATTCGGATGGTAGGGTCAGAATTTGGCGTCAACAACATGAAAGCATGGATCCATCCTGCCTTGTATCAATGGTTCAGGCTGGTGGTGGTGGTGTCATGGTGTGGGGAATATTTTCTTGGCACTCTTTGGGCCCCTTGGTACCAATTGAGCATCGTTGCAACGCCACAGCCTACCTGAGTATTGTTGCTGACCATGTCCATCCCTTTATGACCACAATGTACCCAATATCTGATGGCTACTTTCAGCAGGTTTATGCGCCATGTCATAAAGCTGGAATCATCTCAGACTGGTTTCTTGAACATGACAATGAGTTCACTGTACTCAAATGGCCTCCACAGTCACCAGATCTCAATCCAATAGAGCATCTTTGGGATGTGGTGGAACGGGAGATTCGCATCATGGATGTGCAGCCAACAAATCTGCGGCAACTGTGTGATGTCAATCATGTCAATATGGACCAAAATCTCTGAGGAATGCTTCCAGCACCTTGTTGAATGTATGCCACGAAGAATTGAGGCAGTTCTGAAGGCAAAAGGGGGTCCAACCCGTTACTAGCATGGTATACCTAATAAAGTGGCCGGTGAGTGTATATATATATATTCAAGATCTATACCAATGGTGGTGCACCTATGGCACGGGTGCCAGAGGTGGCACTCAGAGCCCTTTCTGTGGGCACCCAGGCCATTGCCCCAGAACAACAGATAGGACTCAAAGAATCTTCCTGCAGTTCCAAGCAACTTAAAAAGATGCTGCTTTCAGTCATATATTAAAGTGATGCTTACTGCGCTACTTGGACTGTAGGAAGAGAGAGAATGAGTAGACAGAGCTGAATTATCTTTGGAGGACCTTTCTCTGGCCCCATGATTCTCTGTGTGCAGAAGGACCATGGAAAGTAGCTAAAATGATGCCAATTTTCCTTCTTGTCCTCAGGAGGCCAATATGACCGAAAGTTGTTGAAGAACAGGGAGCAAAAGTTGCTGTTTTAATTTTTGGTTGGCACCTCGCGATAATTAAGTGGTGTTTTGGGTTGCAGTTTGGGCTCTCGGCCGCTAACAGGTTCACCATCACTGATCTATACACAAAAATTGTGGTACATTGCTATGCATCACATGCCTATTACTGGCAATAACAAGTGAGTAGAAAACTAATATGGGCTAATATGGGCCTGGCATCTCCTTGTTCCCTATAGAGAAATTGAAAAAACTAAATATATATCCCTTTGCTAAGTTTCATTGTTTGAAACTTTTTAAACAGTGGAAGGTGGAGATCCTATAGGTTTTTCCATGGACAATGTCCCAATGACAGTTGCGTCATGTGACTTTCCTATTATTGTTCTGTTTCCTATAGAGAAGTCAAGGATCATGTCCTAAATATATTTGATTTTATAACTCGGGGGTGACTTCTACACATGTACCATATTACTGACCTCAGCAGTGACATGTTGTGATTAGCGATGAGCATATGGGTTTGGGTATGGGCGACACGCGCCCCGGACATATTGCCAGACTGGCTGTCGGACAGCCAGTATGGCATCTTCATGTCCCTAGCAACTAGCCATGGCTTTGATAGGCCAGGGGTGTCCCCTTGGCACATCACAGCCATGGCTAGTAGCTAAGGGCGTTAATTGCCTATTTGGCAGCTAATCTGGCAATATGTCTGGGTCACGCGGGACGCACCCAAACCCAAACGGGAAGTCCATTTCTAGTTGTGATTTAACAACCTTTATCATCAAAATTCCAGAACAGTGCAATGGTAGGACACATGGTATGTATAAACTGTGGCTCATTCACAGTGGACATGTAAAGAGTGTGGCAAGGGGCGCAGGAGTACAGGCAGCCCTAAACTGAGGCCCCCAAACTGCCACCTGCCTACTTACAGGCCCCACCATAAATGATGGGCAGTAACTGGGTGTTGTTTCCTCCCTAAATCACAGTGCAGACATGAAACAAGACTGACAAATAAACAACACAGAAAGAGAGGTCAGGGGTCTGGGTCACAATGAGATAGAATGTATAGTACAGAATCAGAGTCCAAAGGGGGTAGTTAAAGTTAATAGTGCAAAGCTGAGATCAGAAAACCAGAGTAAGCAAAACAATACAATAACACAAGCACAGGTGAGAAATGAGCTGAGATATGAAGTATAACCAGCAAGGTCTGATAGGATTGAGCAGGCATATAAAGCAAATTCTGGACATGCCTCCAGCAGCAGGCTAGCCATCAGGCTAGTAACCCTTGATGGGCAGAGCTGAACTGCAGAGAGCAGGATGTGGCTCAATAAATCAAAACACAACAAAGGCTAAGTCACAGTTCTATTTCTATAGAATGACAGCAAGCAGAGATTTAGAACACAGTAAGGAATTGATACAAAAATTATACTGGAAAGTCGTGTACATTTTCTTCATACAACCAATAACATTTATTTCTGGAGACAAACCCTTTAAGACCTGTCATAGTGTCACATGCTTTGAAATTATAGGCACAATATAGGCACAGGTAATCATATGCCAGGATTGGAAATTTGTGATCATGAAAACATGAAAAGTGTATAAAATGTACCACTAAGTTTCTTTTTGTTTGGAATTAAAGCAAAACATAATACAAAAAAATATAATTTTGCACCTGTTTTGTGTGTTTAACCAAAGCTGATTTTCACAGAAAATAATAGATGCAAAAAAACTGATTAGGGAAAAGGACCTCATGATGGAAAAATTGAAACCCAAAGAATAATGTCAGCATTACATTTCCTTCATTCACCAAACAAATAATATGTTTTTTAAATAGATTCTTCATATATTTTATGAAACATCAAATGGTGGCATTAAAATATACCACAGTCCCAAACAAGTCCTCATACAGCTATATGAAAGTAAGAGAAAAGAAACTATGGCACTTAGGTGGGGAGGGAAAAAAACTAATATTGGCTGTGTATTAAGGTGGCCCTAAAAATTGAAGTAGGAGCTGATAAAACCACATACTAATAGTCACAATAGTAGTACCATACTACATTTTCAGAAGATATCAAATTCCTAACCGGACTAAAAAAATGCAACAAAAAGATGTAAATGTTGAAAATGCAAAAAGATTCATAAAAACTCCAACAATATAGGAAAAAAATTGTGGTGAGCGGGTTGGGTGAAATTTGTGTTGGACGGTTTTGTCTGAATATCCAGAACAATTTCGGTTTAGGACCCAGACTTCAGCACAAACTTGAACCCATGCATGAAACCCCACTAAAATCAATTAAGAATTTCAAGAATTTCACGATTTCAAGTTTAAATTCAGGTACTGCAGAATTTGACGATTCCAAGTTTAAATTTGGGAAAAGTTGAAAATTTTAAATTAAATTCAGGAACTATAGAATTTCACAATTTCAAGTTCAAAGTTGAGCTAATTTAAGATCAGCTAATTTTAAATTGAGGTAATGCTGAATTTTAAATTTCAAGTTTAAATTCAGATACTGCAGAATTTGACCATTTCCAGTAAAATTTCTGGTACTGCAGAATTTGACAATTTCAAGTTTAAATTTAAAGCAAAATTTGACAATTTAAAATTTTTTGACTGTGGAATTTGAAAATGTAAAGTTTAAATGTAGGTACTGCCAAATTTGACAATTTGAAGTTTAAATTCAGGTAATGGAGAATTTTATGATTTCAAGTTTAAATTTAGGGACTGCACGATGTGAAAATTTTAAGTTTAAATTCAGGTACTTCAGAATTTCAAAATTAGTTGAATGCAGTATTTCACGCCACCTTATTCAGACTTGCTGGATCCATGCATGGCTCATCTTAATGACCTTGAGGATGTCCACCTTGGCTGTAGATATAAATATCCTCTTGTCAGTGAAGACACCGCCGGAAGTCTGAACACACACTGTAACAGCATACTTGCTGTAGGGCAGGCCAACATCTGCACTCAATAACTTGAATGCAAACTTTGGCCACATGTCCAATTTTCCACCCAGAAAAGAAATGGAGAGGACCCATCCTTCAGTACCAGGAAAGATGTGGACAGGTAATCTTCCACTGTGCAAGTTTCAGTCTGCCTCCTGGTACTATGTGCCATATCTGATAGTGGTAGAGGTTTAAGAGGATTGAACATGGCATTCTACATTGTGGCAATGCTCACTCTCCTTCTGGAAATGGTGTTACGGTTCCTATTGCCTTGGTGACTTTCTCCTCCTTTGGGAAGATAAAGTGCTCTGAGTGCTCTGAAACGGTTCATCCTCTACACAAACTCCTGTTGTACACTTCCCTCCCTTTGTCACTTTTTTTAAGAAGAATAAATAAAGAAAAGATGTTTTATAATCATGGTAAGTAGCAACTTTCTCTCCTTCAAATTGAAGTTTTAAATAATTTTGCTGCTATTTTAGAGCAACACCATAACATTGTAAAAGTCGAATATATCAAGGCCAGTAAAGAGTATACAGATTCTCCAAGACCAGACCCAGTAAACTGAGACTGGGCCTTTAAGATATTGCAAAATTATGCTGGAACTGCAAACTATACTGAGACTGTGCCGGCGGCAAAGAAGAGGTTAACACTGACCGTGGGTGTTAGCGATGGGTCTTTGCTGTGATATGCAGCAAAGCTCATCTCTGTATGAAGTCCGTGAGCCCTCTTCATACACCCTTCATAGCTCTGCGGCAGAAATATCCGTCACAGAGCGTGAATGGGTTAAGAGTTTGCTGCAAATTATACTCAGATTGTTCCTTGATAATGTTAGAACAACAAGCTTTACAGAGAATTTGCCTTTAAAGATATCGCTGGATGACGCTGGCACTGCCAACTATATGGAAACAGCACCTTTAAGATTCTCTTGGACTATGCCAGATCTGCAAACTATACTGAGATTGTCCCTTTGAGATATTGATGATAATGCTGGAATTGCAAACTATACTGAGATTGTGTCTTTAAGATATAGCTGGATGATGCTGAAACTGAATACTATACTAAGATTGTGCTCTTAAGATACTGCTGGATGATGATGGAACTAAAAAATATACTGAGATTGTGCCCTTAAGATATTGCTTGATAATGCTGAGACAGCACCTTTAAAATTTAGCTGGATAATACTGGAACGGCAAACTATACTGAGATTGTTGGGGTTATTTATCATTGGTTTTCATGGGATTTTTTTGGCATAAAAAAGACTCAAAGTAGTCACATTACAGTTGGGTTTTTGAGACTTTTCACTGCTAAAAAGCCTCACAGGACTATATACACGTCTTCTTTAATCTGATGGTAGATGTCCTTTAAGATATTGCTGGAAGATGCTGGAAATACTAATAGTACCAAGTCTGGTCCTGCATTATATCAGCCTATCAGTAGCATAATACAGTTCTTGACAGTGACTTAAAAAGGAAAATTATTTCCACCTGTCCTTTATCACGGTAGCCTCCTCTGCCCTTGAAAGGGCAGTCATTGGCATTTGAGAAATCCCTGCCTGTCTGACTGTCCATACAAAGAGCAGCTCTGTTTCCCATCTGTAATGACGTCTGGACTTGTGACCTTGCTCTCATACAGTCACATGTCCTGCCTGGCCAATCACAGCAATGTCCACTCAGGACATTCTTTTTTTGCTAAGGGGCTTTTCACTGTTTGCCTTTGGAGTTGCCTGTTTAACTTTGGAGGTCGTGGATGGAGAATCCAGAAAATTTGTTTTGAAACCGAATTTGGTGATTTGGACCCGTTCATCATTATTGGCTTTTTACGGGTACTTAAGGGTACTTCTTCTGATGCGTACGCCTTTCTACAGCGGCGCGTCAGAGGAAGATTTCGGGACATCGGGCCCTGCAAGTACTGGTGTCGGGCTGTGATATCATGACCGCTGCATGCAAGTGTGTCCCCCGTGGATTGGACCCCCCGGTGTGCTTACCGGGGGATCCGGTCCCTCCTGACTCAACCCCTAGGTTCCGACGAGTGACCCGAGGCAGTTTGCTCCTCTCTGTGCCGGGTTCCGCCTCCTGGCAGGACCCGGCTGTGTGTAACTGAGCATGTGCAGCATACTCAGTTACTTACACTATACACTGCAATACAAGTGCATTGCAGTGTAAAGGCTTGAACAAGTGATCGGATGATCGCTTGATCAAGCCAAGAAGAAGAAAATGTAAAAATGTTAAAAAAAAAAGATTTAGTCATTTTAGAATATAATTAAATAAATAAATAAAATAATAGTCCCATAATCTCCCCAGTTACACATAAAATGCAAATAAAGTATATAAAATACAAAAACACATACATATTTGGTATCACCGCGTCCGTATTAATCTGTACAATAAATCTAAATCAATATTGAACCAGCTCGGTGAACGACGTAAAAAAAAACTCGAAAAAAATTCCCGTAATATACAATTTTTCATCAAACACTAAACACTAAAAATGTTCTAAAAAGTGATCAAAAAAAGTTTCGTTCCCTAATATGATACAACTGAAAAGAACAACTCTTTTCGCAAAAAATAAGCCCTCAAACAGATCTGACAACAGAAAAATACAGAAGTTATGGCCCTAAAAATTTGTCAATAGTAAAAACAATGCGATTTTCTCCAATATTGGTTTTGCTCAGGAAAATTGAGCAAAGATGAGAAATACCATATAAATGAGGTATCACCGTAATCGTAGTGAACCAGAGAATAAAGATAAAATATTATTTTTACATTACGGTGAGCGGGGGAAAAAAAATGCTATAAATCCAAATAAAAATTGATGATTTTGTTTGTGTCCCCCTTGAAATAGTTAATAAAATCTCATGAATAAGCTTAAGATCCCCCAAAATGAATTATCTATACATTGTATATCATCCCGTAAATAAAAAGCCCTCATATGTTTGCATTACCAAAAAAATTAAAATTTATACGTTGTACAATGTGACAATGCAAATCTGCTGTGAATGGCACCTCCATTCATTCTATGCCCGGCCGTGCGCCCATGCAGCAGTTTACCACCACATATGGGGTATCAGTACACTTGGGAGGAATTGGGCATCAAATGTTACAGTGTGTTTCATCATTTAATTTATTCTGAAACTGTCAGTTGTGGCCTAAATGAATGTATGTTCCAAAAAAATTCGAAAGTTTCTAAATCGCAGATCCATATTGTTTTAACCCATGTGAAACGCTTAAAGGGTTAATAGACTTAATAGAAGTTGTTTTACATACGTTGAGGGGTCATGTTTCTATAGTGGGGTAATTTATGGGGTTTTACTATTATTTAGGCCTTTCAAAGTCACTTGAAAGCTGAGTCGTCCCTTAAAATGTGAGTTTTGGCAATTTTCATGAAAATGAGAAAAATGGCACCTAAAGTTCTGCACCTCATAACATCCTAGAAAAATGAGAGGATGCGTAAAATATCATCTCAGCATAAAGCAGACATTCCATAAATGTTAATTATCAAGATTTTTGGGTGGTTTTACTTCCTGTCTGGAAAGCAGAACATTTCAAACTTGGAAAATGAAGAATTTTTACAAACTTTTGCCACATTTTCACTTTTTTTCAGAACTAAACGCAAAACTTATCACTTAAATTTTGTAACTAACATGAAGTACAATGTGTCACGAGAAAACATTCTCAAAATCACCTGGATATGTTAAAGCGTTCCGAAGTTATAACCAATTATCGTGAGACAGGGCAAATTTGAAAAATCAAGTCTGGTCATTAAGCTGAAAACTAGTGTCGGTGATAAGGGGTTAAAAATATATTTACATTCTTTAAAATGTAAATGAATAAAAACAATGCATGTTTAAAACCTTTAACCCCTTATCTCTGCACATGTTTTTTACGTTAATGACCAGGCTATTTTTTTTGCCTCAATCCTATAAATATTTTATTTTTCTGTCACTATAGCTGTTTGGGGTCTTGTTTTGCAGTATTTAATTCTCTTTGAGCATATTTAGAAAAGAACACAAATCTCCTGTTGTTTTTTCTACTAAAATTTTCTTTCTTTATCATCAAACCTAAATAACATAATTTTTTTTTTCTCTGGGTCAACACGCATACAGTGATTCCAAATTTATAGGGTTTTCAAAATAAAATGACCTTCCTTTGCATAATGAAATACTTTTTTGGGGAAAAAAACTTTTTGCATGTCAACCTTGCAAGCGCCATAACTTTTTTTGTCAATTTAGCTGTGTAAGGACTTATTGTTTGCAAAAAGATCTATATATTGTATTTGTACATAACGTATTTGATTGTATTTAATATAATTTTTGTGTGATGCATGATTAAAACATGTCAATTTGTTTTTCATGTATCTGTTTAAGTTTTTTGTCATACGGGATAAATACTTTTATAGTTTTTTATACTGGGTTGGGATGGTTGTAGAGGTACAAAATGTATACGATTTTACCATTTTTTTAAGGGATCGGCGATTTTTTTTTTTTTAGACTCTATTGAGTTTTTTTAATATAAAACTTTATACATATTTTTTTACACAAGGGGACACGTCTGCATATTAAATGCAGGCGATAGTAGGCGATCGCATAGGGCGCTATTCCCGCCGCCCATACTGCTGTGCTTTCCAGGCTCCCAGTAGTGATCAGCGATATGATCGCTGGATAATGTATGCAGCTGGCACCCTCTATGACTCAGCTTCGCAGCTGCCAATGTCATTGCTCAACTTCGTCATAGAGTGAGAAGACGCAGGCAACGCGGGGTGGACCAGGGATGCGGTTCCAGGGGGTAGGCTGGCTATATACTACGGGAGGGATGGCTATATACTACGGGGGGGGGTGGCTATATACTACAGGGAGGACTGGCTATACACTACAGAGGGGGTAGGCTAGCTATATACTACTGGGGGACTGGCTGGCTATATACGGGGGGCAGTGGGCTAGCTGGCTATATACTATGGGGATGGCTAGATATATTCTGGGGAAGTGTGCTGGGGCTACCAGATTAATGAGGTGAAAATTATATGGTAGTATATAATATAGTATATTGATTAGTAGCAGTGTATTATCTGTTATCTAGGGGAGATTATATTGACTGTGATTTTTTTAGGGACAGAGTGTGGAGATGTTCTCCAGAGGCCACAATCGGGTCAACCGGATGGCAAATTCTGCAGAAAAAAGCCATGGCATGGAAAAGTTGAAATGTAGTAATACAGGGGGCTTTTTGACTATATACTACAGGGGGGGCAGGCTGGATAAATACTACAGGGGGGGGGCTGTCTGGCTATATACAACATGGCGGCTGGCTGGCTATATATTACAGAGGGAGTAGGTTGGCTATATACTACAGGGGGTGCAGGCTGGGTATATATACAGGGGGAGGCAGGCTGGCTATATACTACAGGGGGGCAGCCTGGCTATATACTAAGGGGTAGGCTGGCTATATACTACAGGAGGCAGGCTGGCTATATACTATATGGGGGCTGTCTGGCTATATACTATGGGGCTGGTTGGCTATATATAACAGGGGGGGCAGACTGGCTATATACTACAGAGGGGCAGCCTGGCTATATACTATGGGGCTGGCTTGCTATATACTACAGAGGGCTGGCTGGCTAAATACTACATAGGGGAATGCTGGCTATATACTACATGGGGCATGTTGGCTATATACTTCAGGGGGAGACAGGCTGGATATCTAGGAGAGATTATATTGACTGTGATTTTTTATTGACAGAGTCAACCGGGTGGCAAATTCTGCAGAGATAAGTAATCGCCTGGAAAAGTTGCCATGTAGTTCTCTACCTGATGGAGAAGGATTGGCAACTATGAGGACACTACAGGAAGACGAGCGGGATGGAACAGGACAACACAGAAGTAGAAGGAAACAGCAGCTCAAAGTAGCTGAATCTGTATAAAGCATCCTTCAATTTTTACTCTGGCTACTAAGCCTAAAAATACACACTTGTTAATTATTTAAGATCATCCGTGCAGTACAAACAAAACATACAGGAATCTAATAGAAGATAACATCTCTATAGAAATTTACCTTCATAACATCTACTGACAATGAATGATGTCACAGCTTATCTGTCTCTCCCCTAAACAGTCAGCTTCAACCTATTGCTGTCTATGACCATTGAACTACTGTAAAACATATCACTAAATGCTGCTGTTTTTTATCTAGTTATCTAGCTTATGTGAAGCAAAGTTTTGACCAAATTACAAATATCAAACTTATATATTTGCACTATGAACAGGTGGCATTCAAGCAGAGTTTTGCATTTAAAAGGATGATCCAATGGCCCGAAGGAGAGACTAGAAGTGCTAAAAGACTGATAGCAACGAATGCGTTTGAAGATGAATCTCAGCCACTCGATTATGAGACAAATCGCCCACAGCACATACATTGGTCACAGCTTCCAAATGATACATCTGACAGCTACAACATGGAGTGCGGCTGCATGCTGAGACATATTTGAGAGATGGCTATGTAGTCACAGAGCAGTGGGGATAGGTATAATCATTTAAAGGGGTATTGCTGTGGGCAAAACTACTGAAGTTCAACTTAAAGTGCAATCAAGAAGTCAAATTGTCAAGCTAAAACTGAGAGAAAAATGTAAATGTCCATTGACTGTAGCAAAAAGTAATACAGATTATCAGATATCACAACATGTCAGTGAAAAGCTAGAGGCTATTACACTGGGTGGCTGCATTTACATCTATTAACTCTATTAGACATAATCAGTTAGAAAAGGTGATCACACTGCGAGGCTCTAAATAAGATGCTAGAAGCGATTTGTGACTTCTGCTGATTCTTCAGAACGACATGCTTGGGATGCCTCTTTCCGTTTGTTCTATCCTTGTATTTTGCTATTTTATTTGGTCTATAATTCTTGAAATTCTCCATATTTCAAAGTTCTGGTTTGTGTGCTATAAAATAAGACATAGACCTCATACACATGACCATAATTGTGTGCTGGGAGCTAGCCACACAAACCAAGCGTCACTCATGGCCATGGCACACATTGGGGGGTGACTTATTGCCACATTGGGGCACATGTATCATTGGTTTTCTTTTGCCCCTTTTTACTGCATTAAGTATGGGTCAGTTGTACTTCAATTTGTGCCTAAAAAGTCTCCAATATGCTCAAAAATAAGGCACAAATCAAAGAAAAAAACTGCCTTGCAAAGATACATTAGGAGTAGAGATGAGCGAACATGCTCGTCCGAGCTTGATGCTCGGTCGAGCATTAGGGTACTCGAAACTGCTCGTTACTCGGACGAATACTTCGCCCGCTCGAGAAAATGGCAGCTCCCGCCGTTTTGCTTTTTGGCGGCCAGAAACAGAGCCAATCACAAGCCAGGAGACTCTGCACTCCACCCAGCATGACGTGGTACCCTTACACGTCGATAGCAGTGGTTGGCTGGCCAGATCAGGTGACCCTGGGATAGACTAGCCGCTGGCCGCGCTGCTCGGATCATTCTGTCTCTGGATGCCGCTAGGGAGAGAGCTGCTGCTGCTCAGGGAAAGCGTTAGGGTGTTCTATTAGCTTACTGTTAGGCAGGAGTGATTCTCAAAGAACCCAACAGCCCTTCTTAGGGCTACAATAACGTTCTACTTTTTTTATTTTAATTTGCATATTTTACCATTTTGTGAGGAATTAGCAGGGGGACTTGCTACCGTTGTGTTTAGCTCTTAGTGGCACACATATCCATAGCAAAGACCGAAGTGGGAAAATTCAGTAGGGGTTGGATTTCTATTAGGCAATAACTCAGTGTCATCTCATCTGGCATAGTACTGTGCTTCCTTTGATACTTGGCTAGAAAATAGCCATAGGAGAATACAAACAGCTTCTTGAAGCCTACAGTAGCGTTCTATATATTTGATTTCTGGTTGATCTGCTGGTGGCTGTAGTTTCTGCAGTGCATGTACTTGCCAATTCTGAGCAATTTGTAGTGAGACTTGCGACCGCTGTGTTCTGCGCTTAGTGGCGCACATATCCATAGCAAAGGCTGAAGTGGCAAAATTCAGTAGGGGTTGGATTTCTATTAGGCAATAACTCAGTGTCATCTCATCTGGCATAGTACTGTGCTTCCTTTGATACTTGGCTAGAAAATAGCCATAGGAGAATACAAACAGCTTCTTGAAGCCTACAGTAGCGTTCTATATATTTGATTTCTGGTTGATCTGCTGGTGGCTGTAGTTTCTGCAGTGCATGTACTTGCCAATTCTGAGCAATTTGTAGTGAGACTTGCGACCGCTGTGTTCTGCGCTTAGTGGCGCACATATCCATAGCAAAGGCTGAAGTGGCAAAATTCAGTAGGGGTTGGATTTCTATTAGGCAATAACTCAGTGTCATCTCATCTGGCATAGTACTGTGCTTCCTTTGATACTTGGCTAGAAAATAGCCATAGGAGAATACAAACAGCTTCTTGAAGCCTACAGTAGCGTTCTATATATTTGATTTCTGGTTGATCTGCTGGTGGCTGTAGTTTCTGCAGTGCATGTACTTGCCAATTCTGAGCAATTTGTAGTGGGACTTGCGACCGCTGTGTTCTGCGCTTAGTGGCGCACATATCCATAGCAAAGGCCGAAGTGGCAAAATTCAGTAGGGGTTGGATTTCTATTAGGCAATAACTCAGTGTCATCTCATCTGGCATAGTACTGTGCTTCCTTTGATACTTGGCTAGAAAATAGCCATAGCAATAGGATAGCATTGTTTGGTTTTAAAAACTCAAAAAAAAACAAAAAACACACAAAAAAAAAAAAAAACACAAAAAAAAACAAAAAAAAGTAAAAAAAAAAATAAAGTTATAACTCTCATTTTAAAAATGTTTAACCCGAGGGCTAGGGGTAGAGGACGAGGGCGGGGACGTGGGCGTCCAACTACTGCAGGGGTCAGAGGCCGTGGTCCTGGGCGGGGTGAGACACCACCTGCTGATGAGGGAGCAGGGGAACGCCGCAGAGCTACACTCCCTAGGTTCATGTCTGAAGTTACTGGGACTCGTGGTAGAGCACTGTTGAGGCCAGAACAGTGCGAACAGGTGATGTCGTGGATTGCTGACAATGCTTCGAGCAATTTGTCCACCACCAGTCAGTCTTCCACGCAGTCCACCCATGTCACCGAAATCGCCACTCCTCCAGCTCCTGCACCTCAGCCTCCTCCCCCCCAGTCTGCCCCCTCCCAGGAAAATTTGGCATTTGAACCGGCATACTCTGAGGAACTGTTTTCTGGACCCTTCCCACAGTCACAAACCACTTGTCCGGTTGCTGCTGAGCAATTTTCCGATGCCCAGGTTTTCCACCAGTCACAGTCTGTGGGTGATGATGACCTTCTTGACGTAGTGGAAGTGTGTAAAGAGGTGTCCGACGATGAGGAGACACGGTTGTCAGACAGTGGGGAAGTTGTTGTCAGGGCAGGAAGTCCGAGGGGGGAGCAGACTGAGGGATCGGAGGATGATGAGGTGACAGACCCAAGCTGGGTTGAGAGGCCGGGTGAACACAGTGCTTCTGAGACGGAGGAGAGTCCTCGACCTGAACAGGTTGGAAGAGGCAGTGGTGGGGCCAGACGGAGAGGCAGGGCCAGAGCTGGTGCATCAGCGCCACTGTCAACTAGTGAAGCTCCCGTGGTGAGGGCTCTTGCGGCGAGGGCTAGATCTTCAGAAGTGTGGAGGTTCTTTAAGGAAACACCGGATGACCGACGGACTGTGGTGTGCAACATTTGCCAAACCAGGCTCAGCAGGGGTTCCACCACTACTAGCTTAACTACCACCAGTATGCGCAGGCATATGAATGCTAAGCACCCCACTCAGTGGCAACAAGCCCGTTCACCTCCGGCCGTGCACACCACTGCTCCTTCCCCTGTGTCAGCTGCTAGTCAGCCCCCTGCCCAGGACCCTGGCACAAAAACCCCATCGTCGCCTCCACGATCCTCCACAGCATCCACCAGCGTTCAGCTCTCCATACCCCAGACGCTGGAGCGGAAACGCAAATATAGTGCAACCCACCCGCACGCCCAAGCCCTTAATGTGCACATCTCCAGATTGCTTAGCCTGGAGATGCTGCCCTATAGGCTAGTAGAGACCGAGGCCTTTCGCAACCTCATGGCGGCGGCCGCCCCTCGGTATTCGGTCCCCAGCCGCCACTACTTTTCCCGATGTGCCGTCCCAGCCCTGCACCAGCACGTGTCAGACAACATCATCCGTGCCCTGACCAACGCCGTTTCTGACAAGGTCCACCTGACCACGGACACGTGGACGAGTGCTGCCGGGCAGGGCCACTATATATCGCTGACGGCACATTGGGTTAACTTGGTGGAGGCTGGGACCGAGTCTGACCCTGGGGCTGCTCATATACTGCCGACGCCGAGGATTGCGGGGCCTACCTCGGTCCAGGTGTTTCAGGCCTACTATGCCTCCTCCTCCTCCCACCCCTCCTCCACCTCCTCCTCCGAACTACCATCCGTGGGCACGGCGCCATCAGTCGGTAGCTCTAGGCACAGCAGCAGTGCCGTCGCTAAGCGACAGCAGGCGGTGCTCAAACTGCTGAGCCTAGGCGACAAAAGGCACACCGCCCAAGAGCTATTACAGGGCATCACGGCGCAGACTGATCTGTGGCTGGCACCGCTGAACCTCAAGCCGGGAATGGTTGTGTGTGACAACGGCCGTAACCTGGTGGCGGCTCTGCAACTCGGCAGACTGACACATGTGCCATGCCTGGCCCATGTGTTAAATCTGATAGTGCAGCGTTTCCTCAAGACATACCCCAATCTGTCTGATTTGCTCACGAAGGTGCGCCGCATCTGTGCGTATTTCAGGAAGTCCAGCCCAGATGCTGCCACTCTCAGGGCAGCGCAGCGCCGCCTCCAACTGCCCGCTCACCGACTGTTGTGCGACGTGCCCACGAGGTGGAATTCAACACTGACCATGTTATCCAGAGTTTACCAGCAGCGCAGAGCGATTGTAGACTGCCAGATGTCAACTTCCACCAGAACTGGTAGTCAGGTCAGTCAGCTTCCTCAAGTCTACAATGAGGAGTGGACGTGGATGTCTGATATCTGTCAGGTGCTGAGTAACTTTGAGGAGTCAACACAGATGGTCAGTGGCGATGCCGCCATCATCAGCCTCACCATCCCGCTGCTTGGCCTGTTGAAAAACTCTCTGGTCAGCATGAAGTCGGAAGCTTTGCGCTCGTCACAAGAGACGGGGGAAGAATATTCCCTTGTTGATAGCCAAAGCACCCTGAGGTCTGTTTCTCAGCGCATATCGGAGGAGGTGGAGGTGGAGGAGGATGAGGAGGAAGAGGAGGAGAATGTTGGCGAGACACAAGAGGGGACCATTGTTGAGTCCTTCACTGTTCAGCGTGTATGGGCAGAAGAAGAGGAGTTGGAGGAGTTGGAGGAGGAGGAAATGGACAGTCAGGCCAGTGAGGGGAGTGAATTCTTACGCGTTGGTACTCTGGCGCATATGGCAGATTTCATGCTAGGCTGCCTATCCCGTGACCCTCGCGTTCAAAGAATTTATTCCAGCACCGATTACTGGGTGTTCACTCTCCTGGACCCACGGTACAAGCAAAATCTTCCCACTCTCATCCCTGGAGAGGAAAGGAGTGTGAGAATGCATGAATACCAGCAGGCCCTGGTGCACAAGCTGAAACAGTATTTCCCTTCTGACAGCGCTAGCGGCAGAGTGCGTAGTTCTGCGGGACAAGTAGCGAGGGAGAGTAGGCGAGCAGGCAGCTTGTCCAGCACTGGCAAGGGTACGCTTTACAAGGCTTTTGCCAGCTTTATGTCACCCCAGCAAGACACTGTCACCTGTCCCCAGTCTCGGCAGAGTAGGGCTGATCTTTACAGAAAGATGGTGAGGGAGTACGTAGCTGACCATACCATCGTCCTAAATGATCACACAGCTCCCTACAACTACTGGGTTTCAAAGCTGGACATGTGGCACGAACTGGCGCTGTACGCCTTGGAGGTTCTTGCCTGCCCTGCCGCTAGCGTCTTGTCCGAGCGGGTTTTCAGTGCAGCTGGTGGCATCATCACCGATAAGCGTACACGCCTGTCGACTGACAGCGCTGACAGGCTGACGCTTATTAAAATGAATAAAGGCTGGATTTCTCAGAATTTCCAATCTCCACCAGGTGAAGGAAGCTCAACCTGAATAATTGATCCACTCCTCCTCCTCCTCCTCATTTTCCTCCTTCTCCTCCTCTTTGTACAGTAAAGCAGAGGAAAATGGCTATTTTTTGACAGGGCCCACTGGCTCTTGCTATAGTACTTCATGCATTTAATTTTTCTGGAGGGCCACCTACCCGGTCCTCTGTTTGAAACAATTTTTGTGAGTGCCACATACAGGCACTCAATCTATTCCATTTTTCTGGAGGGCCACCTACCCGGTCCTCTGTTTTAAAAAATTTTTGGGACTGCCACATACAGGCACTCAATCTATTCCATTTTACTGCAGGGCCACCTACCTGCTCCTCTGGTTTGAACAATTTTTGGGACTGCCACATACAGGCACTCAATCTATTCCATTTTACTGGAGGGCCACCTACCTGCTCCTCTGGTTTGAAACATTTTTGGGACTGCCACATACAGGCACTCAATCTATTCCATTTTACTGCAGGGCCACCTACCTGCTCCTCTGGTTTGAACAATTTTTGGGACTGCCACATACAGGCACTCAATCTATTCCATTTTACTGGAGGGCCACCTACCTGCTCCTCTGGTTTGAAACATTTTTGGGACTGCCACATACAGGCACTCAATCTATTCCATTTTACTGCAGGGCCACCTACCTGCTCCTCTGGTTTGAACAATTTTTGGGACTGCCACATACAGGCACTCAATCTATTCCATTTTACTGGAGGGCCACCTACCTGCTCCTCTGGTTTGAAACATTTTTGGGACTGCCACATACAGGCACTCAATCTATTCCATTTTACTGCAGGGCCACCTACCTGCTCCTCTGGTTTGAACAATTTTTGGGACTGCCACATACAGGCACTCAATCTATTCCATTTTACTGCAGGGCCACCTACCTGCTCCTCTGGTTTGAACAATTTTTGGGACTGCCACATACAGGCACTCAATCTATTCCATTTTACTGCAGGGCCACCTACCTGCTCCTCTGGTTTGAACAATTTTTGGGACTGCCACATACAGGCACTCAATCTATTCCATTTTACTGCAGGGCCACCTACCTGCTCCTCTGGTTTGAACAATTTTTGGGACTGCCACATACAGGCACTCAATCTATTCCATTTTACTGCAGGGCCACCTACCTGCTCCTCTGGTTTGAACAATTTTTGGGACTGCCACATACAGGCACTCAATCTATTCCATTTTACTGGAGGGCCACCTACCTGCTCCTCTGGTTTGAAACATTTTTGGGACTGCCACATACAGGCACTCAATCTATCCCATTTTACTGGAGGGCCACCTACCTGCTCCTCTGGTTTGAAAAATGTTTGGGACTGCCACATACAGGCACTATCCAAATTAAATTGTCTCCATAGCAGCCTCCACACGTTGTCTCCATTGCTACCTCCAAAAGTCGTCCATATAGCTGCCTCCATACATCGTCCCTTTATCAAACGAGGTGTGTCAGGCAGAAATTTGGGTTGTTTTCATGGATTCCACATCAAAGTTGTTAACTTTGTCACCACCCTGCTGTGTAATCCCCAAAATATACTGGCAAACTTTTACCATTTAGGGATATTATTTCAGCGCTTCTTGCGCATCTGTTTACATTCCCCTCACCCGGCATATCCTAAACTTATAAGAACGCTACTACACTTGATCTTATACAAAAGGTTCTTAGAAGTGCTGTTTGGGGAGTAGCCTAGAGACAGGGGCTTGGATTGGCGAAAGCTCGCCTGGCAGCGGAACGCCAGCTCCATGCGCATCATGCGCTTCTTGCGCATCTGTTTACATTCCCCTCACCCGCCATATCCCAAACTTATAAGAACGCTACTACACTTAACTTGGTGCAGGCTGGGACCGAGTCTGACCCTGGGGCTGGTCATATACTGCCGACGCAGAGAATTGCGGGGCCTACCTCGGTCCAGGTCTCAAAGGCCTACTATACCTCCTCCCACCCCTCCTCCACCTCCTCCTCCTCCGAATTACCATCCGTGGGCATGGCGCCATCAGTCGGTAGCTCTAGGCACAGCAGCAGTGCCGTCGCTAAGCGACAGCAGGCGGTGCTGAAACTGCTGAGCCTAGGCGATAAAAGGCACACCGCCCAAGAGCTATTACAGGGCATTCCACATCAAAGTTGTTAACTTTGTCGCCACCCTGCTGTGTAATCCCCAAAATATACTTGCAAACTTTTACCATTTAGGGATATTATTTCAGCGCTTCTTGCGCATCTGTTTACATTCCCCTCACCCGGCATATCCTAAACTTATAAGAACGCTACTACACTTGATCTTATACAAAAGGTTCTTAGAAGTGCTGTTTGGGGAGTAGCCTAGAGACAGGGGCTTGGATTGGCGAAAGCTCGCCTGGCAGCGGAGCGCCAGCTCCATGCCAAGATCCAACTAACATAGTTTTAACTGCAGCACCTTTAATCTACTACTAGTTCACTGCCTCCATACATGGTCCCCTTATCAAACGAGCTGTGTCAGGCAGAATTTTGGGTTGTTTTCATGGCTTCCATGTTAACTTTGTCGCCACCCTGCTGTGTAATCCACAAAATATACTGGCAAACTTTTATCATGTACCGATATTATTTGAGCGCTTCTTGCTCACCTCCTTTGGTTCCTCTCTGCCACCCATTGGTTTGAAGCCTGAGTCCATTTAGGGTATGTCGCCATGCCACTCTCTAGCCTGCTGCCGCTGCCTCTGCATGCCGTCCCCTATAGTGTCAGGGTCAATTATTGGATGTTTTAGATGCTATCTAGCTTCATTCTGTCACTCTGTCATGGCCATGCTGTTGCCCATAATTTTGGCATAATGGTGCGATTATGCAGCCTCAGAGGCATCCATGCATGCTGCCCCTGCTGTTTCCTGTCCATTTCCGTGGTGTTTCCATCCTTTTCTGAGGTTCCCAGGTGTTTGGCCAAGCTTCCCTGTGCAGAGCCTTGGTCCCCTTGAAAAATGCTCGAGTCTCCCATTGACTTCAATGGGGTTCGTTATTCGAGACGAGCACTCGAGCATCGGGAAAAGTTCGTCTCGAATAACGAGTACCCGAGCATTTTAGTGTTCGCTCATCTCTAATTAGGAGCAAAGTAACAGACACACTCACTGGGAACTTCTTAACATCCTGGCCTAGGCTCCCAAATAAACAAAAAATGGGCAAAAAGTCAAATAAAAAAATTAACCCATTGTCTGGCTTCTTTTACTACTTTTTGAGACAGTTGAGATGTATTTGTCCCAGCTGTGGCTTATTTGTCATATATTTGTACCAATCTCAACTGAGACAAATAAGTCTCAAAAAGTAGTAAATGAAACCAAAATCACTTCTGTTGTACATGGTCAAGGTGCCGTGAGGGCACCGAGTCTCACCATGAACCGAGCAAATTGGCAGACAAAGATGTGTGAAATTTAATCTTTATCTGCTACTGGCATTCCCAATTATGTGTGAACTAGATGTATGGCTTCAAGAAATTTCCAGGCAACAAGAACCATACAACCCATTGCTTGCGGCCTGGAAATTGCATGAAGTCATACATCTAGTTCAAAAATTATTGGGAATGCCAGTAACAGATGAAGATTCAAGTCCATACGTCTTTAACTGCCAACATCTCTGGTTCTGTATCACGTTTTGACAGATTAAATTCTTATTTTAAGAAATTATTTTAGATAAATAGATGAGTTTTAACGGAAAAAGGGAATGTTAGAAAGGATATTTCATACCTTACTTGAGGGTGCTGGAGGTTCAGGGGTGTAAATGGTGGCTAACGACCCTAATAAGGTATGGGCTAACTATTGCCACTTACCTTTTTAGGTCCACACAACACTCCTGTAAATAAACCCACACCAACATCACAGATAAACACCCACCAAACAATGATCATGTACATGCAAGTGTTGTAAACGACTTGGGCCCCAGGTCCCAGAGCTTAAGTACCAAATTCTGAGCAGTTGGAACATTTCCCAGTGAATTCATACCAAATATGATTATTAGAAGCAGCACACAGAAATAACGAAATTATCCAAAGATATAAAAAAAGCACACTTTTCAAAGTGCTGTGCAGAGGGAGAAACTTTTTCATGCCTTATACTCCAGAAAACTGATGGACAAACCATGATACTTACCCCCACCAAGATGTAAAAGGTCCTGTAGCAGCACTGACTGATTACATGTACTGTATATGTACCTTTAGGCATTTTTATATGGTATACAGCTGCTGTAGCATCAGGTACTATAGTAGCATTATTTGTACAAATATACTATAATGAATACAGTATATATTATACAACGCAGTGTAGTCAGTACCTGTAAAGCTACACTCCAGTATGATGGGTATGTGGACACAACTTACGGCTACACTTACCTTACAATAGGCACCTGAGGAGCACTGAGCACTCTCATATTCCTCTCCTTTAAATTGTGGATGCGGAACCCTATCAGGTCTACAGGTCGCAGAACCAACCCTCAGAACCCTCCGGTACCTGACTACTCTTGCAGTGGTCAGCATTGGCAGGAGGATTTTGGAAGATTCCCACACCCATACATATATATACACATACTCAAGTACACAAAAATATACATATACACATAGATATTCTTGTATACACTCTATTCATGAACACACATATATACATACACATTATTAATACTGTTGTACACACATTTTTATACGTAACCTTTCAAATATTTACCTTGTAGTGGCCATTTTTTCTCCATCCCCGGAAGATACAGCCCAGTCTAGGAGCTCACCAGTTTGGAAGAGAAAAGACAACTCCTGGTACCACATGGAGGGGGATGATAGGAGGAACTTATGATGAAATGGGGCTAAGTAAAGTAGATGTGAACTCTTTTATTGCACACTTTTCCTTTCAGAATCATTCTGACAGCCAGGTCCTTGTGTGTTACAGCTCAACTCTTTTTGCAAGGCAGCAAGGACCTTAGGAGGTCACATGACATTATTGGCTGACCTTATGTGACCATATGTGATTGGCTGAAAGCACAAGATCATTCATGTATTGTACCTGATCTGTACGGAGGATCGCAGCCGGTAGGAAACTTGTACACGGTAGTCATCTGTGTCTGTAATATCCGATACAGCTGATTATTGCACCTCTCACTAGACATTTGGGGCACTAAGGAAAAGATTGCAATGCCCCTGGATGGTATAGATATGCAGTAATACTTCAGATACAAATCACATGTTACATATAGAAATCCCTCAATTGTTTACAGATTTTAAATATCTGAATATACGAATATTAATTTCTTATAGAGGTAAATTCTGTGGTTTTAAAGTTTATGGAAAACGGAGAGAAGGATGTAGGTACAGCTGTGTAAGGGAAGGGTAAGGATATCTACTGACCTATGAGATCACTGTGTTCCATAGTTAGGCTTCAAATTCTCTAATTATTAGCAGTTCTTCCTTTGAGGCTTGTAATGTTCTGATATAGTCATAAGTCAGCAGAAATATAGATTAGAATATAATTATGACGTTCTAAATGATAATATGATCTTTTGCTATTTAATTCTCTACTTTGACTCTGTGACTCAACAGACATATCTATAGTAGTATTATTTGTACAAATATACTATAATGAATACAGTGTAACAGTAAATATTATACAACGCAAGAATTCTCCCCAAAATGGTGGTGCCCTGTGACGCTGGCATGCTGGTGTCTACGCAAGCGGACACATTGGTACAAATGCTGATAGTGACTTTTCCAGCAGCATTTAAAGAGTTAATGCCCATGATCGGGGGACCTAGATCTGCAAAGTTCAGTACAATCCCATTAAACGGAACATAGACACCATCCAATCTAAATCTGAAGCCAAATGGTTACAAATAATAATCAACAAAGCAGCAAGGTAATTTATGCTAAATAAAGTTACAATTTTGACTAATAGTATCTAATAGACAGACATTAATACATAGGGGATATTTATCATACGCTAGCTCCACCACTTAATTTTTTTGCAGCGCGATATATCAAGACGCTTTAGCAACAGCAATAAATTAGCATTTGCGATGATTTCAGGGTCTCTACGCTACTGATGTGGCGCAGGGGCCCTGATAAATATACCCCATATAATTGCTTGTGAAAAGCAATACACCACAGAAGATGCTAAGAAAAAAATACATCAATGTATAAGATGCATAAATGGGTCGATATTACCAGAATGATGCTACGGAAGATCCATATATTGATGCATTGTTTTTTTTTTTTACAAACAATGGGGCATATTTATCATATGCTGGCGCTCGTGTCCCGCCGCTGCATGTTCGCAGCAGGATACATCAAGAGGCTTCTGCCTATTGATGTATCGTGGCAGTCGGCTGTGCAGCAAGTGCGCCGGTACGGGGACAATAGCACCCCGCACCGGCCCTCTCCCCGCCGGCCAAGCCCCCCCTTCACGCCCCACTGGCGTGGAAGTGGCGGATCGGGGCAAATAATCGCAAGTGCTGGCAATAAGCTAGCATTTGCGATTATTTCAGGGCCTCTGCACCACTGCCGTTGCCCAGAGGTCCTGATAAATATGCCCCAATATAGTGTTTTTTATACTAATGTAACATTTTTATTTTAGGCATTTGTGATGAATATATAAAATGTATTGTGGTTCACTGGCCCACAATTATCAAAAACAAATCAGATTCATGATTTGTGGCGTACGTTCTTCATGAATCTGATGTTCGCAGGAATGTAGTTTGCGATGAAAAGAACGTGCAAAGTCAGACAGAAAACTGGCACAAAGGCTTTAATAAATGTGGACCATTGGGGGTCATTTACTAAGGGCCCGATTCACGTTTTTGCGACGGGTTAACCGAATTTTTCCATTTTGAGCCGATTTTCCCTGTATTGCCCTGGGATTTCGGCGCACGCGAACGGATTGTGGCGCATCGGCGCCGGCATGCAACGGAAATCGGGGGCCTGGCCGTGAAAAATCCCGATGGATTCGGAAAAACCGCCGCATTTTTTTTAAAGAAGTGAAGAGCACTTACCTTCATCCAGGATGGCTCGGTGATGCTCTTCAGCGCAGCAGCGACACCTGGTGGATGTCGGAGGAACTGCCTTAGTGAATCCCGGCCGGACCCGAATCCACCGCAAAGAAAGCGCCGCTGGATCGTGAATGGACCAGGTAACTAAATCTGCCATTGTATTTTCCTACTTGTGCATCACATAGTATTGTGATTTTGTTCTATATATGAAAGTAATTGAAGTGATAATTGATCCCATCTGTAAACTCGCAGCCAACACCATTGAGTAATGTTTATCAAAAGGAACATTTTGTGGAAAAAATGTTTGTCGATTCCGATTTTAAGAGAATTTTGTGTTAAACTTGCTGTAATCGTTTTTTATTTTTTTAAATAAAATTAGTAAATTGTGAAATAAATCAAGGCTGGTTAAATATTTACTTTTTGATGGCTTTTCCTTGATTACTGAAAAGGCTTTTTTTTAAATTTTATAATTGATTTTTTAAGTAGATGATTATAGTAAACTTTGATATATATTTTATTTATAAAAATGTGCTACTGTTGTCCTTTTTCTCTTTGTCTTTATTCCTCCATGTGTCTGAATAAGCTTTACCTTCTATTAACATATATAGAAAAGTAAAAGTTTGTGATGATTTACCTCCTTACAGTAAAATGTTTGACTTGGTCTATAAGGAGTCATTATAGAGATGAATTATCACGTGAAATATTATCCAAGTCTGTAAGGAGTTAAACTTTAGCCTCCTTTCTTTATCTATCTGCTGTTACAGGGTTCAGAACTATTTTCAGATATACTGAGACAGAAGAGAGAGTAAATGAAATCAATTAAAAAGTCTACTATTATCATTTCACTATGAATTATCAAGTGAAATATTATCCAAGTATATAAGGAGTTAATCTTTAGCCTCCTTTCTTTATCTATCTGCTGTTACAGGGTTCAGAACTATTTTCAGATATACTGAGACAGAAGAGAAAGTGAACGAATGAATGAAATCTAATAAAAAGGCTACTATTATCATTTTCACTATTGATTGAATAATGAAAATATTTGTAAATGTTCAGTTAAGGATTTTACTTTTGCTTTGCTTACTTTTGAGAAAGCACACAAACATATTGCTGCAATGGAGGACTATCTCTGAATAGAAAAGCATTATGGACATATGCATATACAGTATATTAATACATTAATATAGATAAAGTAATTACAGTAGATTTTTATCACCTTTTATGTGTAAGACAGATCATATCCTCCCTGCTATGCTAACAAATCAAGACATATAGGCCCACATTTACTCCTTGCACCAGTTTTCTGTCACACTTTGCACGTTGTTTTGAGTGCAAACTGCTTTTAAGAAATGTCCGCGGCACATTTGTGCAGTGTCGTCGTGGGCGTTTGGGTGCACAGTCGGACCATGCCACACATTTAACATGCAAAGTCTAACAGAAATGAGTTGCATGCCTCATGAAGAACGAGCACCAGAAATCCTGAAACTGGCGCCCTCTGCACACTACACAGGCAAACTGCACATAGTACAGTTTACACTGTTCTTAGTAAATGTGGGTCATTGTAAAATGCAAAAAAAGCAAAAAATAGTTAAAGTAGGAAAAAGTGATGAAAATCAAACTGCCCTATTTCCCCAAAAAATAATACTGTTATTTGTAATGCCATAATATAAGGATTAGAGATGAGCGAACATGCTCGTCCGAGCTTGATGCTCGGTCGAGCATTAGGGTACTCGAAACTGCTCGTTACTCGGACGAATACTTCGCCCGCTCGAGAAAATGGCAGCTCCCGCCGTTTTGCTTTTTGGCGGCCAGAAACAGAGCCAATCACAAGCCAGGAGACTCTGCACTCCACCCAGCATGACGTGGTACCCTTACACGTCGATAGCAGTGGTTGGCTGGCCAGATCAGGTGACCCTGGGATAGACTAGCCGCTGGCCGCGCTGCTCGGATCATTCTGTCTCTGGATGCCGCTAGGGAGAGAGCTGCTGCTGGTCAGGGAAAGCGTTAGGGTGTTCTATTAGCTTACTGTTAGGCAGGAGTGATTCTCAAAGAACCCAACAGCCCTTCTTAGGGCTACAATAACGTTCTACTTTTTTTATTTTAATTTGCATCTTTTACCATTTTGTGAGGAATTAGCAGGGGGACTTGCTACCGTTGTGTTTAGCTCTTAGTGGCACACATATCCATAGCAAAGACCGAAGTGGGAAAATTCAGTAGGGGTTGGATTTCTATTAGGCAATAACTCAGTGTCATCTCATCTGGCATAGTAGTGTGCTTCCTTTGATACTTGGCTAGAAAATAGCCATAGGAGAATACAAACAGCTTCTTGAAGCCTACAGTAGCGTTCTATATATTTGATTTCTGGTTGATCTGCTGGTGGCTGTAGTTTCTGCAGTGCATGTACTTGCCAATTCTGAGCAATTTGTAGTGAGACTTGCGACCGCTGTGTTCTGCGCTTAGTGGCGCACATATCCATAGCAAAGGCCGAAGTGGCAAAATTCAGTAGGGGTTGGATTTCTATTAGGCAATAACTCAGTGTCATCTCATCTGGCATAGTAGTGTGCTTCCTTTGATACTTGGCTAGAAAATAGCCATAGGAGAATACAAACAGCTTCTTGAAGCCTACAGTAGCGTTCTATATATTTGATTTCTGGTTGATCTGCTGGTGGCTGTAGTTTCTGCAGTGCATGTACTTGCCAATTCTGAGCAATTTGTAGTGAGACTTGCGACCGCTGTGTTCTACGCTTAGTGGCGCACATATCCATAGCAAAGGCCGAAGTGGCAAAATTCAGTAGGGGTTGGATTTCTATTAGGCAATAACTCAGTGTCATCTCATCTGGCATAGTAGTGTGCTTCCTTTGATACTTGGCTAGAAAATAGCCATAGGAGAATACAAACAGCTTCTTGAAGCCTACAGTAGCGTTCTATATATTTGATTTCTGGTTGATCTGCTGGTGGCTGTAGTTTCTGCAGTGCATGTACTTGCCAATTCTGAGCAATTTGTAGTGAGACTTGCGACCGCTGTGTTCTGCGCTTAGTGGCGCACATATCCATAGCAAAGGCCGAAGTGGCAAAATTCAGTAGGGGTTGGATTTCTATTAGGCAATAACTCAGTGTCATCTCATCTGGCATAGTAGTGTGCTTCCTTTGATACTTGGCTAGAAAATAGCCATAGGAGAATACAAACAGCTTCTTGAAGCCTACAGTAGCGTTCTATATATTTGATTTCTGGTTGATCTGCTGGTGGCTGTAGTTTCTGCAGTGCATGTACTTGCCAATTCTGAGCAATTTGTAGTGAGACTTGCGACCGCTGTGTTCTGCGCTTAGTGGCGCACATATCCATAGCAAAGGCCGAAGTGGCAAAATTCAGTAGGGGTTGGATTTCTATTAGGCAATAACTCAGTGTCATCTCATCTGGCATAGTAGTGTGCTTCCTTTGATACTTGGCTAGAAAATAGCCATAGGAGAATACAAACAGCTTCTTGAAGCCTACAGTAGCGTTCTATATATTTGATTTCTGGTTGATCTGCTGGTGGCTGTAGTTTCTGCAGTGCATGTACTTGCCAATTCTGAGCAATTTGTAGTGAGACTTGCGACCGCTGTGTTCTGCGCTTAGTGGCGCACATATCCATAGCAAAGGCCGAAGTGGCAAAATTCAGTAGGGGTTGGATTTCTATTAGGCAATAACTCAGTGTCATCTCATCTGGCATAGTAGTGTGCTTCCTTTGATACTTGGCTAGAAAATAGCCATAGGAGAATACAAACAGCTTCTTGAAGCCTACAGTAGCGTTCTATATATTTGATTTCTGGTTGATCTGCTGGTGGCTGTAGTTTCTGCAGTGCATGTACTTGCCAATTCTGAGCAATTTGTAGTGAGACTTGCGACCGCTGTGTTCTGCGCTTAGTGGCGCACATATCCATAGCAAAGGCCGAAGTGGCAAAATTCAGTAGGGGTTGGATTTCTATTAGGCAATAACTCAGTGTCATCTCATCTGGCATAGTAGTGTGCTTCCTTTGATACTTGGCTAGAAAATAGCCATAGGAGAATACAAACAGCTTCTTGAAGCCTACAGTAGCGTTCTATATATTTGATTTCTGGTTGATCTGCTGGTGGCTGTAGTTTCTGCAGTGCATGTACTTGCCAATTCTGAGCAATTTGTAGTGAGACTTGCGACCGCTGTGTTCTGCGCTTAGTGGCGCACATATCCATAGCAAAGGCCGAAGTGGCAAAATTCAGTAGGGGTTGGATTTCTATTAGGCAATAACTCAGTGTCATCTCATCTGGCATAGTAGTGTGCTTCCTTTGATACTTGGCTAGAAAATAGCCATAGGAGAATACAAACAGCTTCTTGAAGCCTACAGTAGCGTTCTATATATTTGATTTCTGGTTGATCTGCTGGTGGCTGTAGTTTCTGCAGTGCATGTACTTGCCAATTCTGAGCAATTTGTAGTGAGACTTGCGACCGCTGTGTTCTGCGCTTAGTGGCGCACATATCCATAGCAAAGGCCGAAGTGGCAAAATTCAGTAGGGGTTGGATTTCTATTAGGCAATAACTCAGTGTCATCTCATCTGGCATAGTAGTGTGCTTCCTTTGATACTTGGCTAGAAAATAGCCAGAGGAGAATACAAACAGCTTCTTGAAGCCTACACTAGCGTTCTATATATTTGATTTCTGGTTGATCTGCTGGTGGCTGTAGTTTCTGCAGTGCATGTACTTGCCAATTCTGAGCAATTTGTAGTGAGACTTGCGACCGCTGTGTTCTGCGCTTAGTGGCGCACATATCCATAGCAAAGACCGAAGTGGCAAAATTCAGTAGGGGTTGGATTTCTATTAGGCAATAACTCAGTGTCATCTCATCTGGCATAGTACTGTGCTTCCTTTGATACTTGGCTAGAAAATAGCCATAGCAATAGGATAGGATTGTTTGGTTTTAAAAACTCAAAAAAAAACAAAAAACACAAAAAAAAAAAAAAACACAAAAAAACACCAAAAAAAACAAAAAGAAGTAAAAAAAAAAAAAAAGTTATAACTCTCATTTTAAAAATGTTTAACCCGAGGGCTAGGGGTAGAGGACGAGGGCGGGGACGTGGGCGTCCAACTACTGCAGGGGTCAGAGGCCGTGGTCCTGGGCGGGGTGAGACACCACCTGCTGATGAGGGAGCAGGGGAACGCCGCAGAGCTACACTCCCTAGGTTCATGTCTGAAGTTACTGGGACTCGTGGTAGAGCACTGTTGAGGCCAGAACAGTGCGAACAGGTGATGTCGTGGATTGCTGACAATGCTTCGAGCAATTTGTCCACCACCAGTCAGTCTTCCACGCAGTCCACCCATGTCACCGAAATCCCCACTCCTCCAGCTCCTGCACCTCAGCCTCCTCCCCCCCAGTCTGCCCCCTCCCAGGAAAATTTGGCATTTGAACCGGCATACTCTGAGGAACTGTTTTCTGGACCCTTCCCACAGTCACAAACCACTTGTCCGGTTGCTGCTGAGCAATTTTCCGATGCCCAGGTTTTCCACCAGTCACAGTCTGTGGGTGATGATGACCTTCTTGACGTAGTGGAAGTGTGTAAAGAGGTGTCCGACGATGAGGAGACACGGTTGTCAGACAGTGGGGAAGTTGTTGTCAGGGCAGGAAGTCCGAGGGGGGAGCAGACTGAGGGATCGGAGGATGATGAGGTGACAGACCCAAGCTGGGTTGAGAGGCCGGGTGAACACAGTGCTTCTGAGACGGAGGAGAGTCCTCGACCTGAACAGGTTGGAAGAGGCAGTGGTGGGGCCAGACGGAGAGGCAGGGCCAGAGCTGGTGCATCAGCGCCACTGTCAACTAGTGAAGCTCCCGTGGTGAGGGCTCTTGCGGCGAGGGCTAGATCTTCAGAAGTGTGGAGGTTCTTTAAGGAAACACCGGATGACCGACGGACTGTGGTGTGCAACATTTGCCAAACCAGGCTCAGCAGGGGTTCCACCACTACTAGCTTAACTACCACCAGTATGCGCAGGCATATGAATGCTAAGCACCCCACTCAGTGGCAACAAGCCCGTTCACCTCCGGCCGTGCACACCACTGCTCCTTCCCCTGTGTCAGCTGCTAGTCAGCCCCCTGCCCAGGACCCTGGCACAAAAACCCCATCGTCGCCTCCACGATCCTCCACAGCATCCACCAGCGTTCAGCTCTCCATACCCCAGACGCTGGAGCGGAAACGCAAATATAGTGCAACCCACCCGCACGCCCAAGCCCTTAATGTGCACATCTCCAGATTGCTTAGCCTGGAGATGCTGCCCTATAGGCTAGTAGAGACCGAGGCCTTTCGCAACCTCATGGCGGCGGCCGCCCCTCGGTATTCGGTCCCCAGCCGCCACTACTTTTCCCGATGTGCCGTCCCAGCCCTGCACCAGCACGTGTCAGACAACATCATCCGTGCCCTGACCAACGCCGTTTCTGACAAGGTCCACCTGACCACGGACACGTGGACGAGTGCTGCCGGGCAGGGCCACTATATATCGCTGACGGCACATTGGGTTAACTTGGTGGAGGCTGGGACCGAGTCTGACCCTGGGGCTGCTCATATACTGCCGACGCCGAGGATTGCGGGGCCTACCTCGGTCCAGGTGTTTCAGGCCTACTATGCCTCCTCCTCCTCCCACCCCTCCTCCACCTCCTCCTCCGAACTACCATCCGTGGGCACGGCGCCATCAGTCGGTAGCTCTAGGCACAGCAGCAGTGCCGTCGCTAAGCGACAGCAGGCGGTGCTCAAACTGCTGAGCCTAGGCGACAAAAGGCACACCGCCCAAGAGCTATTACAGGGCATCACGGCGCAGACTGATCTGTGGCTGGCACCGCTGAACCTCAAGCCGGGAATGGTTGTGTGTGACAACGGCCGTAACCTGGTGGCGGCTCTGCAACTCGGCAGACTGACACATGTGCCATGCCTGGCCCATGTGTTAAATCTGATAGTGCAGCGTTTCCTCAAGACATACCCCAATCTGTCTGATTTGCTCACGAAGGTGCGCCGCATCTGTGCGCATTTCAGGAAGTCCAGCCCAGATGCTGCCACTCTCAGGGCAGCGCAGCGCCGCCTCCAACTGCCCGCTCACCGACTGTTGTGCGACGTGCCCACGAGGTGGAATTCAACACTGACCATGTTATCCAGAGTTTACCAGCAGCGCAGAGCGATTGTAGACTGCCAGATGTCAACTTCCACCAGAACTGGTAGTCAGGTCAGTCAGCTTCCTCAAGTCTACAATGAGGAGTGGACGTGGATGTCTGATATCTGTCAGGTGCTGAGTAACTTTGAGGAGTCAACACAGATGGTCAGTGGCGATGCCGCCATCATCAGCCTCACCATCCCGCTGCTTGGCCTGTTGAAAAACTCTCTGGTCAGCATGAAGTCGGAAGCTTTGCGCTCGTCACAAGAGACGGGGGAAGAATATTCCCTTGTTGATAGCCAAAGCACCCTGAGGTCTGTTTCTCAGCGCATATCGGAGGAGGTGGAGGTGGAGGAGGATGAGGAGGAAGAGGAGGAGAATGTTGGCGAGACACAAGAGGGGACCATTGTTGAGTCCTTCACTGTTCAGCGTGTATGGGCAGAAGAAGAGGAGTTGGAGGAGTTGGAGGAGGAGGAAATGGACAGTCAGGCCAGTGAGGGGAGTGAATTCTTACGCGTTGGTACTCTGGCGCATATGGCAGATTTCATGCTAGGCTGCCTATCCCGTGACCCTCGCGTTCAAAGAATTTATTCCAGCACCGATTACTGGGTGTTCACTCTCCTGGACCCACGGTACAAGCAAAATCTTCCCACTCTCATCCCTGGAGAGGAAAGGAGTGTGAGAATGCATGAATACCAGCAGGCCCTGGTGCACAAGCTGAAACAGTATTTCCCTTCTGACAGCGCTAGCGGCAGAGTGCGTAGTTCTGCGGGACAAGTAGCGAGGGAGAGTAGGCGAGCAGGCAGCTTGTCCAGCACTGGCAAGGGTACGCTTTACAAGGCTTTTGCCAGCTTTATGTCACCCCAGCAAGACACTGTCACCTGTCCCCAGTCTCGGCAGAGTAGGGCTGATCTTTACAGAAAGATGGTGAGGGAGTACGTAGCTGACCATACCATCGTCCTAAATGATCACACAGCTCCCTACAACTACTGGGTTTCAAAGCTGGACATGTGGCACGAACTGGCGCTGTACGCCTTGGAGGTTCTTGCCTGCCCTGCCGCTAGCGTCTTGTCCGAGCGGGTTTTCAGTGCAGCTGGTGGCATCATCACCGATAAGCGTACACGCCTGTCGACTGACAGCGCTGACAGGCTGACGCTTATTAAAATGAATAAAGGCTGGATTTCTCAGAATTTCCAATCTCCACCAGGTGAAGGAAGCTCAACCTGAATAATTGATCCACTCCTCCTCCTCCTCCTCATTTTCCTCCTTCTCCTCCTCTTTGTACAGTAAAGCAGAGGAAAATGGCTATTTTTTGACAGGGCCCACTGGCTCTTGCTATAGTACTTCATGCATTTAATTTTTCTGGAGGGCCACCTACCCGGTCCTCTGTTTGAAACAATTTTTGTGAGTGCCACATACAGGCACTCAATCTATTCCATTTTTCTGGAGGGCCACCTACCCGGTCCTCTGTTTTAAAAAATTTTTGGGACTGCCACATACAGGCACTCAATCTATTCCATTTTACTGCAGGGCCACCTACCTGCTCCTCTGGTTTGAACAATTTTTGGGACTGCCACATACAGGCACTCAATCTATTCCATTTTACTGGAGGGCCACCTACCTGCTCCTCTGGTTTGAAACATTTTTGGGACTGCCACATACAGGCACTCAATCTATTCCATTTTACTGCAGGGCCACCTACCTGCTCCTCTGGTTTGAACAATTTTTGGGACTGCCACATACAGGCACTCAATCTATTCCATTTTACTGCAGGGCCACCTACCTGCTCCTCTGGTTTGAACAATTTTTGGGACTGCCACATACAGGCACTCAATCTATTCCATTTTACTGGAGGGCCACCTACCTGCTCCTCTGGTTTGAAACATTTTTGGGACTGCCACATACAGGCACTCAATCTATCCCATTTTACTGGAGGGCCACCTACCTGCTCCTCTGGTTTGAAAAATGTTTGGGACTGCCACATACAGGCACTATCCAAATTAAATTGTCTCCATAGCAGCCTCCACACGTTGTCTCCATTGCTACCTCCAAAAGTCGTCCATATAGCTGCCTCCATACATCGTCCCTTTATCAAACGAGGTGTGTCAGGCAGAAATTTGGGTTGTTTTCATGGATTCCACATCAAAGTTGTTAACTTTGTCGCCACCCTGCTGTGTTATCCACAAAATATACTGGCAAACTTTTACCATTTAGGGATATTATTTCAGCGCTTCTTGCGCATCTGTTTACATTCCCCTCACCCGGCATATCCTAAACTTATAAGAACGCTACTACACTTGATCTTATACAAAAGGTTCTTAGAAGTGCTGTTTGGGGAGTAGCCTAGAGACAGGGGCTTGGATTGGCGAAAGCTCGCCTGGCAGCGGAACGCCAGCTCCATGCGCATCATGCGCTTCTTGCGCATCTGTTTACATTCCCCTCACCCGCCATATCCCAAACTTATAAGAACGCTACTACACTTAACTTGGTGCAGGCTGGGACCGAGTCTGACCCTGGGGCTGGTCATATACTGCCGACGCAGAGAATTGCGGGGCCTACCTCGGTCCAGGTCTCAAAGGCCTACTATACCTCCTCCCACCCCTCCTCCACCTCCTCCTCCTCCTCCGAATTACCATCCGTGGGCATGGCGCCATCAGTCGGTAGCTCTAGGCACAGCAGCAGTGCCGTCGCTAAGCGACAGCAGGCGGTGCTGAAACTGCTGAGCCTAGGCGATAAAAGGCACACCGCCCAAGAGCTATTACAGGGCATTCCACATCAAAGTTGTTAACTTTGTCGCCACCCTGCTGTGTAATCCCCAAAATATACTTGCAAACTTTTACCATTTAGGGATATTATTTCAGCGCTTCTTGCGCATCTGTTTACATTCCCCTCACCCGCCATATCCTAAACTTATAAGAACGCTACTACACTTGATCTTATACAAAAGGTTCTTAGAAGTGCTGTTTGGGGAGTAGCCTATAGACAGGGGCTTGGATTGGCGAAAGCTCGCCTGGCAGCGGAGCGCCAGCTCCATGCCAAGATCCAACTAACATAGTTTTAACTGCAGCACCTTTAATCTACTACTAGTTCACTGCCTCCATACATGGTCCCCTTATCAAACGAGCTGTGTCAGGCAGAATTTTGGGTTGTTTTCATGGCTTCCATGTTAACTTTGTCGCCACCCTGCTGTGTAATCCACAAAATATACTGGCAAACTTTTATCATGTACCGATATTATTTGAGCGCTTCTTGCTCACCTCCTTTGGTTCCTCTCTGCCACCCATTGGTTTGAAGCCTGAGTCCATTTAGGGTATGTCGCCATGCCACTCTCTAGCCTGCTGCCGCTGCCTCTGCATGCCGTCCCCTATAGTGTCAGGGTCAATTATTGGATGTTTTAGATGCTATCTAGCTTCATTCTGTCACTCTGTCATGGCCATGCTGTTGCCCATAATTTTGGCATAATGGTGCGATTATGCAGCCTCAGAGGCATCCATGCATGCTGCCCCTGCTGTTTCCTGTCCATTTCCGTGGTGTTTCCATCCTTTTCTGAGGTTCCCAGGTGTTTGGCCAAGCTTCCCTGTGCAGAGCCTTGGTCCCCTTGAAAAATGCTCGAGTCTCCCATTAACTTCAATGGGGTTCGTTATTCGAGACGAGCACTCGAGCATCGGGAAAAGTTCGTCTCGAATAACGAGTACCCGAGCATTTTAGTGTTCGCTCATCTCTAATAAGGATACATTTTGCACAGATGCATATCACAGGTAAAAGAGGTAAGAAAATATATCTCTTGTTTTCTTACAGTAAGTTCTGTACTGTTATTTTTTTATTTAGTGAAAAGACTTAAGCCAGTTATATACCTATGTGACAGATTCTAACAAAAATGTCCAAACATGCAGAACTTTTCTATCCGACAAAGTGATCTTAGTAGACATCATTATAGTCAAAGGGACCTTTTGCTGACCTTCTCTGTTGGTGCCCCTCATCTTTAACTTATTTTCATTGCTCTCCTTCTAGAATGAAGCAGAAGGGATAAAGGACGTGACCATAGCCTTAGCCTGGCCATGTACATTAAGCCAAACTTTGTTTTAGTGCAAATGCCATTGATACATTTTAAAGTTCCTTAATATTGAGATATCAAGGAGATACTAGGGGAATGAATGATTGGGCATGTTAGATTTTAACATGCCTCATCCTTCTTTATGACCTGAAGGAAGCCTCACACACTGGCAGTGGCTTTCTATTGTCTTTTCACTGAAACAAATGTACTCAACTGAAAGAGAGAGAGAGTTGGGTGTGACAGCTACAAGAGAAGATTTTTTAATCTGGAGGCATTTTTTATGTGCGTTTTTATGTGTGGCTTCTAATTATTTCTACCCTCTAAATTATATTTCTCACATTAGCCTATGAACATAAGGAACAGCAGTAGACAGTACTGTTTCTAAATCATTACTCCTCATCAGCATAGTAAAGGGGAATGGCTTGGCAGGCCATATATACGTAGCTAAACAAGAAAATCATTCTCCATATGGAGATGGATTTGCAGGCTACCTCTACAGGTGTACAGTAAAGATTCTGGGTAAGGAATATGCAAATAATTATGAAAAGGTGGGAAAAAGTTACATTCTATCTCCAGTTCTACCTTAAACAAATTAATTATCAAATTATACATCAATTCACAAAGGCTTGTGACATGATATATAATAGCTAAATAATAGCTAAAACAATTAGTCTCTGAGTAAATAGTATAGTGCTGAATGTGAAGGACTTTCTCATGGAATTTGCCAATGTAAATCCATTTAAATAATATAGAGGTGCATGACAAATTCTGCAAATTTCTAATTTCAAATAGTCATGCACAAATATTTTCTAATTTATTCAGTGTTGGTGGTAAGACTATAGGATACCAATAACAGAGAAATATTTTAAATGATTATTTCTGGCCATTCTCTGAAAATTCCTAATAAAAGAAAATCCAAATTCCATAATTCTAATTCTATCTATTATTGTGATAATGATTATGTTTATAAAAATTTATAACACAATGTAACAAAGTGAATGTAAGGTAACTTGCACATAACAATACTTTCTATCCAATAAGACAAAAACGAAAATAACAACTTGCTTACTACGGTATATGATCCTTATTTATGCTCTCTGCTTACAGTATTCCCTGCTGAATTAGCTTTACTCTTGTTACACAAGCATGATGGGCGTAGCCAGCTTTGTATGTATAATAAAGTGTCTGCCTGTTCTATGGGTGTGACACTGGGGAAACCTCCCCTATGTGTTTCCCCCTCTGTGGAAAGAGTAATTAAACTGTATTTCATATGTGTTTGGGCCAAGGGCAGAGCTGGGGCCGACTACCTCCCTCTGTTTGTTTTGGCTTTAGTAAAGAACAATGACTCATTTGAATATTGTTGATCTGCAGAGTTAATGTTCCATGAATCGCTTGGCCCCAGGTCCCGCCGGGGCTCTTCCGCATCTTGTTACAAATACACGTAGCTGGTGTCATAGAGGGATAATGGAAGCTGTTGTAAGTGCTGTGTAAACAGTGAGTTCACTTTATCAGATATTTCCACTTTAAAACTCTCTATATGCCACTGGTTACACCAGGAACCTGCCTGGGAATTATGATATTTTGTTAGCTCTGACCTGCACAGCATGAGAATCCACTACTTGCAAAGTATTATTTTCCTATATGGAAAGTGAAATAGTACCATATATTCACAGGAGAAGAATCCACACAAAAGGTGATATTATTAATAATTGGTTGCTAATTTCTTTATATATTCCAACCTAGAAGGACATAGCTAGGAAAGACTGGACCCCATAGCAGACTTCTGAATGGGGCCCCCTTCTCCCTTCGCCAGGCGATGTTCTTATCCCAGGGAGGGTGAGGGCACATATCTGTCCCTGTAACTACAGAACACATGGGGGAAGTAGACCACAGGAAGCTAGAGATCAGAGATCAGGGCTAGCTCCTGTACTGGGCATGCCTGGGCAAGTGCCGGCACCCAAAGGTGCAGTGGGGGGGCACCTAAGGCTGTACATTAGGAATCCATAGGGGTGGGGGTGGGCTTTATGTAAAAATACCATGAGGGGGCTGTTTGGTATGATAGGAAATATTTTAGAGAACAGGGAACTGTTTCAGTTACTGAATTTTTAATGCCTCCACTTGAATTCACTGCAAAGGGGCCCAATGAGGCTCTGTCGCCCACTGAACCCTGGAGCCACCCCTGTCAGAGATTCCTAGTTCTGCTGTCCCCTCTCCTGACATTTCTTATCTGAGTCCACAAGCTATTTACTGTAGAAGATAATATGTAGCATAGTATGTATATAATGGTGCACATCCTCCATTCTTTAGTGTGTCAGGTTATATGCTGGGGCCCACTGACACTGCAGCCCCCATAGTAGCTGCTATGGCTGCTATCACTGTAGTTACGTACTTGCATATTAGTCTCAGGATGTGTGGAGAACCAGTCAATAAGCATAAACTATTATTTCTATTTTGTGAGTTGATGGTAGAGGCAAGGTCCTGTTCCTGCTACTGTTAGTATTTATTCTATTATGTTTATGTTGTATATTGGCAAAAAGAATAGTCTGCCAAGCAGCTATTCTAGGCATCGAAATCCTGAGAGATCCTGTTTTCTTATTGGTTTTGTTGGACTCAGTTTCAATTTACCATTGACATAGATATGGGAGGGCTTGCTTTTTGCAGGAGGGATTTTTTTAGAGTTCCTTTAGACCCTACAACTAATAGCGCAGCAACACCAAAGATAAGGAAAAGTAAAGATTATCCAAAAGTTAGATGGAGTTTATGCTACACAAAATAGTTGCACTGTTGAAGTGTATATATTAATGGAACATTTCTTCATACTGCTCATCTGTATAGAATATATTAGGAAATCGTAAAATCTATTCCTTACTTTACCAAAGGGAGAGGCATTCAGAAGCTTCAAGGCCCTTTGATAGCAACCAAATACTATGGGTGGTTAGTCCACAGTTTGTCTTTCTAATGTGACCCCAGCTTTAAAGCGGATGCCCTGTTATATTAAATATATCATACATGTATATGGTTGGGGGGCATCTTAGCTCCCTTGCTCTAGTTCACTTGAGGCGTTACCCATCACTGCTACTGTTTGTATGTAAAGGCTGGTGGTGCTGTTCCGACCACAGCCGCACACCCACTGTAGCTCTTGTGAGGCATTCAGCAGTGGTCGGGATGGCGTTCTGTATACATTAACAAAAAATTGGCACTCCCTTTGGTTTAGTGCTCATTAGGAATGTTTTGAGCACTAAACCCAAGGGAGAGCCAATTTTTAAAATTTTACAAGATGGAGCTTTATCCTATTTGTGCACCCCATTGTGCAACTCCATTGAGGGACATGTATTATTGTGAGTATAAGCCTCTGTATACAAACAGACACTCCGCAATGACGGGACGGAAAGGGAGCAGGGAGAGAGTATAAGAAATGTACCATTTTTAAAACCCCTCCAACTATATAGTAAATATTTATATACCTGGACAACCCCTTTAAGTACATCTGTCAGGTTAATGTCCTCTTCAGTGACATATCTATGTCAATTATTTTAATATACTGTACAGAATTTTCTATAATATTATAGGCCAATTGTTCACTAAACAAGGAATAGAACAGGCAGTTATTACTTCCTTGCACTGTTTGTTTTGTAGGGTACCATATTGAGGGCTCATACAATGGTTAATGACACTTTGGATCACAGCTAGGAAAGTGCTGAGCACCGCAGTACTTTATCTCTGGGATTAAACTGTGAATCTACGTTATGGTGAGTGAAGATAAAGATTATTCATGAAAAGTATATTTGTTCAGAGGAAGAGGAAATGAAGACCACGTCTGACAAAATAAAGGTTACCATAAAATGTGCCATCTATTTGTTTAAGCTGAGGATAAGATTCTCAGATTTGACGTTTGGACAAGAACAATCATGTGATTTGTAAACTGTGAAATAAGTAAGAAGAGGAACAAGCCCTAGGAAAGAATGTGAAGCAGATTTCTGTCCAAGAAAGTGCTTTATATGAGATTTGATTGAGCCTAGTAGCAATTTATGAGGATTTACCGTTTACATTTACCCTCTTTTTTATTATGTCACTTAGACTGACATTTTTCAATACAGGAAGGATGTTTTGTCTGATAATCACAGGGAAGATTTTAGTTTCATACATAAAACTGCACATAACTTGTCTGTCATTGAAAGATATATTATAACTTAAAAATAACACTTTATGACAGTTTGGATCTTGAATCATAGGTCGTTTGAGGATTTAGCAAAAGTCCTGGTAGAACTGTCTATTTGGTAGTTGATATAAAGGGGATTGTAACAAATTTGATGGTTGAGAAAGCAGATTATGGCCCACATTTACTAATAGTTTACTAATGTGCGGCAAATTTTTCGAAGATCGGCGCATCTTCTTCATTAATCTAACAAAAGAATGCGACATGATCACCGTTCCAAGCTGCAACTTGTAACAGTGCCAGTCCTGAGCTAAAAATGAACAAGCATTTAGAAACATGAATCCAGCACTCCAAACAGTAGCAGAAAATCCTTAAATTCCTTTATTCCATAAAAACATTAGTACATCAGAAGATAAACAGGGTAAATAGCATTGATCTACGCGTTTCAGCTTAGCTGATCATGGTCAATTAGATGTGTAAATGATGCAGTTTTAAAACGCCCGCTTGTTGGTCACGTGACCACATTATCACGTGACCTACTCGGACTGGCAAAAAATTAAAAACAAAGAATGGATTAACATATCCTTCCTAATGCTACATACTACTATGACCAGTAATAACAAAGTCTCGCAGAACCAGATACAGGTATCTACAAAACATTCATCAAACATATTGGGGCTCATTTACTAAGGGGCACGGAGGGCACTTTCATTGGACTGTGCGCCGTTTTTGGGGATTGCATGGCTTGGACAGGTATTTAGCAAGTGTCTGTGCTGGGATTTTGGCACAGCTGCACTGGTGTCATGCGACGGGTTTAACATTCAAATTGTGTCACAAGACAATGCACTTACATACACCACGAAAAGATTGTGAACTCTGTCGGACCTCTCTGGCGGAAAGAGACAAATGCTGGATATCGGGCGCACAATCTTAGGGAATCGCAGCACAGTGCATTATAGTCAGACAATGCACTTTTGGTGAACTCCAGCGGCCGGGTAAATAAATGTGCCCCAATTTTTTTACAACAATACATTTTTTATACATCTTAAACATTCTATAAATATACCTCTAAACCAACTAAACAATATCTCAATATGCTTCCATGCAACACAAATCGGGGGTCGGGCCATCAGACAATCCGACGGATTTGGACAAACCACAGGAATTAACTTTAAAATTGTGTCGCAAGCCATGCACTTACATGCACCCGGAAGAAGAAGGTGAACTCCGGCGGACCTGAGTGAATCGTGGTACAATCCATGTTCGTTGGGAATTCCGGATCGCGGATCGTGACTTGGACAGGTCAGTAAATGTGTCCCATTGTATTTTCACAAGTTATGTGTGCTTTACCTTTACCTCCACAGATGCAATGCAGAAATAAATAAATTAGTAATAATAATGGCATTTCCACTAGTGTGGCATATGTCAGATATGAATCATGAGGCTGTTATTCCATGACAACTTCTATAAATTTCACTGGGTATGCATCCACTTTTACTTAAGGAGTTCTCAGTAAGGTGATATCTGTAAAGAAGTGTTCAAACGAAATTTGTCACCAGGTTTGGTTGTCCATATCTAGCTAAGGAAAGTCCACATTGATTTGTTGTGCATGCCAGGCTAACTGGGAGCTAACTGGGGTTACTAAGTTTGGGATCCTAAACCCCAGTAACATAAAGGTAGAGGCCCTTTGGTCAGTTGATCAATGTAGTGCTGGCAGTCAAGCATCCACCAATCTAATATTCCCATCCATTTGTAGTTCCAGATTATTATTATTTATAAAGCACCATTAATTCTATGGTTTTTTATAATCAATAAGTGATTCACAGATGTTACATCGAGACAAGAACAAATGCAAGCACAAATACAAGACTATAGTGATCAGGAGACAAATGGAGTAGGACCCTACCCTTGAGGGCTCACAATTTACATATATGGGAAGGAAGATGGAGACACGGGGTGAGAGAGCAGTGTAGTTATTGTGTATTGTAGGTGATCCTGAACAGGTGGGTTTTCAGATTACGTTTGAAGGTTTGGAAAGTGGGGGACAGTCTGACACATTTTGGTAGAGAGTTCCAGAGTATGGGGGATGCACGGGAGAAATCCTGGAGACAGTTGTGAGAAGAGCGGATGGTAATAGAGTGAAGCTGAAGGTCCTGTGAGGAACGGAGATTATGTGTGGGATGGTATTGGATGACAAGTTCATAGATATATGGAGGGGACAGGTTGTGGATGGCTTTGTAAGTCATGGTTGGTATTTTGAATTGAATTTGAAGTGCAATGGGCAACCAGTGGGGAGACTGGCAAAGAGGAGTGGAAGAGAAGTAAGGTTTACCCACACAGGGATTTAAAAGGTCCTATAGGTCATACAAAATAGTAACAATGAAAATTTCAGCGTGCCCTACAAAAAATAATATCTGACGCACTTTTATAAACTGAAGTAAAAAATGTTTTGGGTTTTAGGCACTATGCAAGATAATAGGGGTGTCAGGGATATAGTTTCTGTGTAATGATGCTAATCAATAATGGCCTGGGTATCTTAGGGCCTTAATGAACCCAAGATATACCTATTATAAAAATCTCCTCCAAAGCCATGTGAAAATGAGCAGAGAAGAGTCATATTTTGCCTGAGATGAGTCTAGAGGCTGAATGAGGAGTGTCACTTCAGGCACCTCTATCTTGAATTCCGTAGTAACATGGTGTCATACTCAAAATAAGAATCTAATCTATTAAATCACATCCAGGCTTGTGGATGAAATTAATTTATCTGTAGTTCACATTCCATGTATGGCTTTAACCGTCGGTATTTCCTGTTCTGTAGCTCAAAGAACCACATGCCTGGTGCGATCTGAAAAATGAGATTATTATCTTTAATATGACACCATGTTTCTAGCTACTATAGAACCGGACATTCTGAAGTGACACTCCACCTGTGACCTCTAAACTTCACTCAACCAGGTAGCCGGGTCTGAGGAGCCATCCACCCCCCACCCCCTCCCGGCCCAGCTACCTGGTTGATCCTCCCAGTAGTATATGCTTGTTTTAAAGATTAAGCCATGCATGTCTAAGTGCTGACTATTCTGCTCATTTTCGAATGACTTTTTATAGGTAAACAGTAAAGCTGGAATTCTACTAAATATATTTCATACTCTGCCTGATTGAAAATGTTGAGATGAATAAAAGAATAAACAGAATTCTCAGATTCAAACAGTTCTCATTGACTGTTCACTCTACAAGGATATACTGTAATATGTGGATATACACTCAGTATTGCATCTTAGTTTTTGGTAAGGATTTGGGTTTTCCATAAACATCATATTGTCTTTGTATTCCCCCACACAATGTAGATTTTCTAGGACAGCAATGAATGGCAGCTGATCTTGGAAGCTCTCCAGTTGCAGTCATAATTCATTCATTTTCCAGTAATCATCTATGATTGATCCCTCATTCATCACAGAAGGTCACACACAGTGAAGTGCAGTCAACACTAAAGATTATTGGTCTATTTTATTGTGCCAGATACTGCTGTATGGTGCTAATCATTCTTGTTTTGGTTTTTGCTATATTTTATTACCTCCATTCTTCATGTAGTCTCCTCCCTGATTTATTAGTTTTTCTCACGTCAGATAAAGTTACTTGATTAATTATTCTGTCAGTAAATTATTTAACACATTTTAATTGGCATTCCAGAAATAGAAACAAGTTTCACCCCATATTATATTCATTCTGGTATGGATGGCGTTCAGCACCTTTGCATGATTGCTGCTGCTTACATGATATAACCTGACATTAGCTTAACCTATGGCACTGATTGGTGTCAACATATTTTATCAACAATACCTTAATCTGCAATTACGTGTATTGACAGAGTGTTTTATATATGAATCCATTAAATATGATAACATAAGTAATAAACATAATTCCTGCTCTGATTCTTGGAAATGATCAGATGGCGATATACAACATTATATCAGACCACCATTCTATAATAGTATTCGGCCATATGGAAAGTAATGAGTTGTTAGCCACTCTTTTTTTTTAAAAAACATAACTGTGCATGTCTATATATACTACTCACAAAAACTTGAGAGAGTACAAATGGGGAGAGACCACTATACAACATAACCTTTAATACTTCTAATGAAATTTGGAGAAAGGATCCTCAAGAGACAGAACAAACTTTTTCAAAGGTGCACTCACCCACTGCTATTGAGCCTCAGGAAACACTGAGGGTCATAGAAATAGGGACACAATGCCCCATCTAGGGATAGTTTCCGGGCAGGGGGGGCTATTGTTTAGCATTGCCACTCCAAGTTGAGGTACCTAGAGAACAACAGGGTACCTCCTCATGCATAGGGTGATTTAGGACTTCTTTTGCAGACAGCAATTGTTTTCTATGGAATTACCCTATGTAGGAATTCATATCTATGTTCCTTTTCCTATCCCTCTTGCAAAACATATGTCTCCCTGACCTCATCCTTTTGTGCACCATCACTTTGGAGATACTGACCATCTCTCTCCCAAAGTAATACCTTGTAAAATCGAGTAAAAATATCAAGGTATGATGCGAATTAATAGCATGGGGCAGTATATTGTTCCAATCAAGCTTTTATACCCCTTTTGAATTAAATGGTATTCCCATTTCAGCAAATTAATGATATTGTGTGTATTATAAAAAGTTATACAATTTTACAATATACCTTTTGTAGCAATTACTCACAGTTTTTAATATCTCTGCTTGCTGTTATTCTATAGAAAGCTCCTATGTTTGCTCCCAGTGGACAGAAATCTGACCATGGTCACACAGGTGCACAGCTCGTTATATCACACAGCTGATTACTCTCTATGATACTAACGAGCCGTGCACCTGTGTGACCATGGTCAGATTTCTGTCCACTGGAAGTAAACATAGGAGCCTTCTAAAGCATGACATCAAGCAGAGATCTAGAAAACCATGAGGAATAGAAAGTATATAGAAAGTATATTGGAAAACTGGATAATCTTTCATCATACAAACAATACCATTAATTTTCCCAAATGGGAAGCTTAACCCCTAGGCGCACCAGGACGTTATAGTACGTCCCCGGCGCTAGATGCTTAGCGCACGGGGACGTTCTATAACGTCCTGCTTCTGGCACCGGCTCACGAACGGAGCCGGTACCAGAAGCAGCGGCTGTCAGCTGTCTAGTACAGCTGACAGCCTGCGCTAACACCCGCGATCGGAGCCGGCTCCGATCGCGGGTGTTAACTCCTTACTCGCCGCGGTCAAACATGACCGCGGCGTGTAAGGGTGTTTGCGCTGTGGATCGGATCCCCCGTGCCGCTTACCGGGGGATCCGATCCACTTCTGGGCAGCTCCGAGGACTGGCATGTGCCCCGGAGCTGCCCAGTCTCCATGGCAGCCAGACCCCTTCCGGGTCTGGCTGTAAACTGTCTGAGCATGCGCAAGCTTGCTCAGACAGTTTACACTGCTCTACAATAAAATAGTATTGTAGAGCAGTGTATTGAACTTAAACCAGTGATCAGAGCATCACTGGTTTAAGTTCAAGTATGTATAAGTAACAATATGCAAAAACACTTAACACTACACATTATAATAAATAAAAAATAAATACATAAAAATATAAGCCCCTAAAATGTCACTTTCCCATAAAAACACTTAATAAAGTATAAAAAACACAAAAACACAAAAAACCCCGCATATTTGGTATTGCCGCGTCCGTAACAATCTGTATAATAAAACAGAATCGTTACTGGACCCGCACGGTACACGCCGTAGAAAAAAAACGCAAAAACGTTCCGAAAAAAGATAATTTTTAATTAATACCTTATCAAAAAATGCTCTAAAAAGTAATTTAAAAAATGTTATGCACTCCAAAATAAGCCCACTAAAAAGAACAACTCTTCTCGCAAAAAATAAGCCCCTAACCAGATTTGTCAGCCGAAAAATAAAAAAGTTATGCATATGAAAAGATGGTGATGCTAAAATGAACAAGATTTTCTCCAAATTGGTTTTTATTCAATACAATTGAATAAAATACACAAAACCCCCACATATTTGGTATCCCTGCGTCCGTAACAATCTGCATAATAAAACAGAATCGTTATTAGTTCCGCAAAGTGAACCCCGTAAAAAACAAAACAAAAAAAAGCTCCATAAAAAAGATCATTTTCAATTAATACCCTATAAAAATGCTCTAAAAAGGGATTTAAAAAATGTTATGCACTCTAAAATAAGACCACTAAAAAGAACAATCCTTCTCGCAAAAAATAAGCCTTTAAACAGATTTGTGAGGCAAAAAATAAAAAAGTTATGCATATGAAAGACGGTGATGCTAAAATTAACAACATTTTTGCCAAATTACTTTTTATGCAGTAAAAATGGGAAAAAAATAAAAAATCTATATAAATGAGGTCTTTTTGTAATCGTGGCGACTCATAGAATAAAAATAATATACTATTTTTATGGTATGGTAAACGGGCAAAAATAAAAAACCCATAAAAATCTTCCTGAAAAGTGATGATTTTCATTTCCTCCACCAACAAAGAGTTAATAAAATCTCACCAATTAGCCTATAGATTCCCCTAAATTACGTACCAGAAAAGTGCATCTCATGTGGCAAAAGAAATAAGCCCCTATAGGTCCACATTAAAAAAAAGAAAAAAATTATAGCCTGTACAATGTGACATAGAAAATCTGATCTGGATGGCGCCTCCTTCCCTTCTATGCCCGGCCGTGCGCCCATACAGCAGGTTACCACCACATATGGGGTATCGGTGCATTCGGGAGGAATTGGGTATCAAACTTTGTGGAGCCTTTTTTTATTTAATCCATTGTAAATGTTTAATTTTCCACCCAAAATGGGTGTATTGTGAAAAAATATTACAATTTGCAGACTGCACCTCCATTTTGTTTTAACCCCTATAAAACACGTAAAGCGTTAACAAACTTCTTAAAAGTGGTTTTTCATACGTTGAGGTGTGTAGTTTCCACAATGGGGTAATTTACGAGTCTCGCTATTATTTAGGCCTCTCAGTGTCAATTAGAAGTTGAGCAGGTCCATCTAATACAGGTTTTGGTGATTTTACAAAAAATGTGAAAAATGATACCTAAATTCTGAGCCTCATAACATTCTAGTAAAATATGTGGAATCTTAAAAAACCATGCCAACATAAAGCAGACATTTGGGAAATGTAAGTTATGAATTTATTTGGGTGCTATGACTATCTGCATCAAAAGTAGAGAATTTAGAACGTTGAAAATAAAGAATTTTTCCAAATTTTTTCCAAATTTTGTTTTTTTTCATAACTAAACACAAAAGATATCATCCAAATTTTTAAACTAATTTGAAGTACAATGTGTCACGAGAAAACAATCTAAAAATCCCATGGATATCTCATAGCGTTCCAAAACTATAACCACTTATAGTGACACAGGTCAGATTTGAAGAATGGGGCCGCGTCCTTAAGGCCAAAATAGGCTGTGTCCCCTAGGGGTTAAAGCTTAACTTGCATATACAGAGCATTTAGTCAACAGTTATGGTGTATGGTGTGTATGGTCAGATTTTTTATCTTTTTGTCTCTTTAGGATCCTTTCCCCAGATTTTATTAGAAGTATTGAAGGTTATGTTTTATAGTGGTCTCTCCCCATTTGTACTCTCTGTGTTATTAGCGTGGTGGAATCCCAGGGACCAATGTTACCTGGATTTTGGTATATTCTGTTTACAAAAACTTAGGAATAAAGGGAAATTTGGCTTTTAGGTAAGATTTATGAAAAATATATATAGTTCAAGCTGCAGAGATATTGGGGCACATATACTTACAAGGTCACTGGAGTTCACATAAAGTGCATTGTCCGTGTATAATGCTGCATGCGGCGATTCACTAAAATCATGAATGTGTTGCTTCCCCGTACGGGTCTGACAGTGGCACCATCTTTTTTGTGGTGCACTTCTAACATAGGCATGCAATAAATATGGAGCTCGGTCCGAATAAATCGGACCGTCCGACGGCACGTCCCCTAATTTGTGTTGCATGGAGGCCAGTGCAGCTGCACCACAAAAGTGTCCTGTGTACATCAATCGCAGGGCATACACTTCTTAAATACCCGTGCAAGCCGTTTTAGCCATGAAGAATGTGCAGAGTCCGACAAAAGTGCAGTGCGTGACCCTTAGTAAATGTGCCCCATTGTATCATATATAGAGCATTTAAGTAGATGCATGCAATTGTGATTTCCTCTTCTCAAACTATTTAGTTAAACAAAATCCAACAACAGTGATGAGTATGTCACTGTCTCAATAACTTGCTATTTGTCCTTGGCCTTGAGCATCAATTTCAGCTTGACCATGATTTCTCATGCAGTTCACAAGATTACTAGTCGGCTTCTTGAGGGGCAGCCCTCAGGTTCTTGAAGTATTGGCTACAGAGTTACAAGCCTCTACAGCAGTAGTTCTCAACCTTCCTAGTACAGTTCGTTATGTTGTGGTGACCCCCAATCATTGCTATCTCATTGCTTCATTGTTGCTATTTCATAACTTCAATTTTGCTACTGTTTTGAATCGTAATAATACCCATAGTGATGCCCTTAGTAGTCAGTAGTCTTAATGATGTCCCTAGTATCCAGTACTCATAGTGATGCCCCCAGTAGCCAATAGACACATTGATGCCCTCAGTAGCCAGCAGTTGCATGGATGTCCATAGTATACAGTAGTCATAGCGATGCCACTAGTAGCCAGTAGAGATATTAATGTCCCCAGTAGCCAGGAGTCTCAGTGATGCCTTCAGTAGCCTGCAGTCACAGTGATGCCCCTTGTAGCCAGTAGTCATAGTGCCTGCTCTGGTAGCAATAAGTCACAGAGATGCCTTCAGTAGCCAGAAGTCATAGGGATGCCCCTAGTCGCCAGTAGTCACATTAATGCCCCTAGCAGCCAATTGTCACAGTGATGCCCCAGCAGCCAGTAGTCAAAATGATGCCCCCAGTAGCCAACAGTCAGAGATAAGCCCCCATTAGCCTGCAATCACAGCGATGCCTTACAGCACAGTGGTTTAGGGGTTAGCACTACGCATTGCAGCGCTGGGGACCAGGGTTCAAGTCCCAGGTCAACATATGCAAATAATTTGTATGTTGTTTGCATGGGTGTCCTCCGGTTTCCTCCCACACTCCAAAACATACTGGATACTGGTAGGTTGATTAGATTGTGAGCCCCATGGGGACAGGATCTGATTTGGCAAGCTCTGTGCATCGCTGAGTAATCTGTGTGCACTATATAAAGAAATTATTATTATTACTATTACAGTAGTAAGTAGTCACATTTTGCCCCAGCAGACAGCAGTGAAAGTGATGCCTCACTGTAGCCAGCAGTCACTGTGATGTCCCATAGTAGCCAAAAGTCGCAGTGATAATCCCAGAAGCATATGATAAAAAAAATAAAACATACTTACCTTGTTCCTCTCTTTGCCTTCTATTTGTGCTTGTGGCTCTCTTCACTCCAAAGCCGCAGCTGTGCCAAAGGGGATGCACGTTGACATCATGCCTCCACCAGTGGTGGGTGATTTCTGGCCATAGGCCTTTGCAGCTTTCGAAGTGGTACAGATGGCCATGTCATCACACGTTATTTGAGTCACATCTGCTATCACATAGATCATACACTTGTGAGCTGTGTGATATTTGGAGAGCATAGATGCTCCGCTGTCACATGTAGGTGGTAGGAGCCGCTACTCTGACCTACAGTGTCTCGGTTTCCAAGACCATTGGAAAAAACATATTTCCGATGGTCTTAGGGGACCCCTGTGAAAGGGTCATTCCCCAAAGGCGTGGCAACCCATAGTGATTTATCAGCTATCCTACTGTGCACACAGTATTGACATGGCAAACTGGGTTTTTATCTCCATCAAGGGCCTATAAAATTCATATTTAGTGACCACTTTATGCAGTATATAATTCTGTATTCAGAATTCACTGTTTGTTCCCCAAAAAACAGCACTCAAGGCATATGCCACATCCAGCATTAGCTGACACCTATCTAAAATGCTAAACGGTCACAAAAAGACCATGAAGGGAGACAGCAAATGCTAAGGCATCCAGTGCTGGGTGACTAAAACTGGCAGCATGAAGAAAAGCCTGGACTGATCTTCTGCCTCCTCTTCATACATTTATGGTCCACACAGATAGGAATGGTTGTTTTCTTACAAAAAAAATCATGCCTTATTTTGCCTTATAGTGTAGAGTGTGTATGTAAATCCATCATGAAAGGTTATAATCCTATTGAAATCAATTACTATGTTTTCTTTGATTCCTTTGATGCAATTGTTTTGTCCTTTAATGTTCTGTCTTTTTTAAGTTGTTTTGAACCCCCAGGGAAAACTTGATTATTATAAGGTCAATTACATGATAAATATCAAACAAAGCAAATCCCATCAAGAGTGCAGAAATCTTTTATCTATAAATGTAGTGAGTCTCATTATACAGAAAAATGGATGAAGAATGAGTCAGTGAGTATTACGTATACAACTCCAACTGCTGCTGAACTACAACTCCCAGTTACTAAACTGGTGATCTATCTGCCAGTATAGAAATGTTCGGTCTAAATGACTATATTGAGGCCCTTGCATACTGCTCAAATGGCCTGATGTTCACTTTATTAGTATTTCCTGCCAGGACTGGCAACAGTAATTTTGGGCTCCCCTTACACATTAGTTTCCCATGTTATGCTTGTGATGTGGTGTCATATCAGTCTAAGTTTAAGACTATCACTGGCCCTTGGCCGTAAATAGATTGTGGCCTCCCCAATGGCCTAGTGTTTTTGAATTATTCGATATTTTATGCATAAAAACAGTAATATAAAAAACTTAAAAACTAGATATAATACATGGGGGCAGTATCAAAACCAATATTACAACACAGATTTGGCACTGGAAGTTTCCCAAACTACATGACACTTCAACTCTCTTTACTAACCCCCCCCCCATGTCCTCCTCCCATCTGTTATTCGGCAAAAACCAAATACCAAGCTTCTCTGTAATCCCTTTCACTCTGTATATAAGATGGAGGCTGATGACTGGTTCAAGCAGCAGCATTTTTATGTATTAAATTATTTTACTCTGTTCCTTTATAAAGAATGGCAGGACCATTATACAAGCTCTTATACCTCTTGTGTCACCCCCTCATAGACTGTAAGCAATTGTGTCACCCCTTCATCCTTATAGACTGTAAGCTCTTGTGTCACCCCCTCATCCTCATAGACTGTAAGCTCTTGTGTCAACTCATCATCCTCATAGACTGTAAGCTATTGTGTCACCCCCTCATCCTCATAGACCAGTGGTGGCGAACCTATGGCACGGGTGCCAGAGGCAGCACTCGGAGCCCTTTTTGTGGGCACCCGGGCTATCGCCCCAGCACACCAGACAGGACTCAAAGAATCTTCCTGCAGTTCCAAGCAACTTAAAAGATGCTGCTTTCAGTCATACTTTCATACTTACCTTACTACTTGGGACTGTAGGAAGAGGGAAAATGAATAGACAGGGCCGAATTATTTTTGGAAAACCTTCTGCTGGCGCCACAATTCTCTGTGCACAGAGGGACACTGGAACAAAGCTAAAACGATGCAAATTTTCCATCTTTCTACTGTGTTGCTGTCCTCAGGAGGCCAATCTGATTGAAAGTTGTTGAAGAACAGGGAGCAGTAAGTTACTGCTTTAATTTTTGGTTGGCATCTCGCGATAAGTAAGGGGGGTTTTGGGTTGCTTTTTGGGCACTCGGCTGCTAAAAGGTTCGCCATCACTGTCATAGACTGTAAGCTCTTGTGTCACCCCTTCATCCTCATAGACTGTAAGCTCTTGTGTCACCCCTTCATCCTTATAGACTGTAAGCTCTTGTGTCACCCCCTCATCCTCATAGACTGTAAGCTCTTGTGTCAACCCCTCATCCTCATAGACTGGAAGCTATTGTGTCACCCCCTCATCCTCATAGACTGTAAGCTCTTGTGTCACTCCCTCATCCTCATAGACTGTAAGCTCTTGTGTCAACCCCTCATCCTCATAGATTGTAAGCTCTTGCTAGCAGCACCCTTACTCCTGTGGTTCGATATGACAATATTTTCACTCTTTAATGCCTTATTTTATTTGTATATGTCCCCCATGATTTGTAAAGTGCTTCGGAATATGATGGAGCTTTATAAATAAAATTATTATTACTATTAACCACGCTTACTACATAGAAACATTACCAAAACCAAGCCCACTACCAGAACTAAGCTTGCTACACAGATACAGGGCCAGAACCAAAATTACTACGTAGAAATAGCACCGGAACCATAATTACTACAAAGAAGTTGGACCAGAACCAAGGTTATTAAAAAGAAATGTTACCAGAACTAAACTTACTACACCTAAACAGGACCAGATAACAATCACAGTGTCCCCTACAGAAGCCCCTTTACGGTGCTCCCACAGTAGCCAAATTACAGTAGCCTGCGGCTTGTTAGATACATGTAGAACATCTGAGTAAGGAATCTGAAAGTTTCCCTGATGCGCTGCAAATTAGCACACTGGATCGGGGAGGGGAGGAGGGAATACAGGGAGTCGAGCGCACCCTATTCTGACCGGCCACTGGAGTGGAGTGCCACTATTCCACCCTGGATGGCAGCCTGTTTCCTCCTAAATAAATGAGTAACACAAAGTGAAAACAGGGCCATTATCTACGCCCACAGCCTCTAAAACTCATGTTTCGTGGCCACATTTTAATGTATAATATTCACTATTTAGCTAAAAATGGATATTTATGTAAAAAAAAAAGGTTAACAAATTTGACAACATGGTTTAAAAGGGATTCTCAGCTATTCAAAGACTGAGGAACAGATACCCTAAATGGATTCAGGCTAGAAATCACAGTAAATAACCTTTACAATTGAATACATAGTCCATTTCTGTGTAATATCGCTATTGGAAAATCATCACCAAATTTTTTTAAAAAGTTCCAAATAAAATGTCTAATGGCACAATCCCTTTAAGTAGAGCAATAGACACACCAGAAACCACTTGTCAAGTAATATTGTCGGGTATGGCCCATAGTACCTGCAAATCCAGTATGTTTATCCAATAATGCCAAAAAATTGTTCCAAAAAAAAAAAAAAAAATAAGTACATTTTTAAAGATAATAATAAATGATAAATTATACAAATATACCTCATGTTCCCCATATGCATTCATACACTGATATGTTTAATTATCAATTCTTTGCTAATGAATGAAAGAAAGACAATATCACAGAGAAACATTAACATGTAAAAATATTGCCGTTGGACTTTCAGCTGTAACCAAAAATTTACCCTGCAGCCAATTCCACATTTCATTTTCGTAGTTAGACCCCAAATATTTCACCGGCTGCTGATGACAAGCTTTTATTACAGAGCGAGCGATGAAATGCATGTGTGGTTGTGATAAATGGAGCAAGGGTTTACATTCCAGCATTTGCCTCCTTAATCTATGAATGGTAATGCCTTCCAGCTTATCAAATTGCAAAGTGGTGAGAAGCTTACACTTCCTCTAAGAAAATACTAAAGAGCAAGGTTACATCAGGCTAAAATCCTGGTAAGAGATCTGTTCATTGCTACGTTCTAAGGCTACATTTACACCAATGTATGCCCTCTCGACTACGGGCAGGTGGGAGCCATGCTGGAGAGATGACCCCTCCTCTCTTCATTGAAAACAATGCCGCACGGCTGAAGAAAGGGGCAAGGATGGAGCATGCTCTATCCTTTTGTGGCCATGGAACAGTACAGTGAACACACATTGTACTCACCGGTTTTGTGCAGCAATTGCCGTTTATGGGGACATATATACGTCATGGAACGGTCCTGTGAATTCGGCCTAATATTTTTGAGCCAACTGAAGCATCTACTAATTATCATGGACAATGATAATCACCGAACCCCAGTGTAAAAACTGTAGGCCATACAACTATTACATCTCATTCACACAGCTCTTTCACATTGGTGTTGTTTTCCATGTCTGTGGTTCAGTGATTTCCACAGATGCCTCACAAAGCCATTGTTTTCTATGGGAACTTTAACTGATCTGTTGTCCTTGGAAAAAAATATGAAACATGTCCTATTTTTTTCACTGATGAGACAGAAAAACCAGGTGTGATATTTTCAAAGCAATGTTAAAACTTCAGGTTTTTTTGCGGACTTGGAGACAAAACGGAAGAACAACAGAGACAAAACGCAATGGATGCGCAACTGAAGCTAAGCACCAACGCCAATGCGAAAGAGCCCTCAGTATCTGGTTGTTAAACAGTGACAGGTCAAGTTTTAATAATCATTTTATTTAGCTTTCCCTAAAATAAAGTTATTAATATTGATATGCAAATTAATTGCAGGGGCTACATGGGGCGGGGAATATACCTTTTGAACTCTGGGGTAAAGGGTACTCTCTGCCCCAAGTAGCCCCTGCAGATCCACCTACCTGCTTGTCGTCCTAGGCTCTGCGGCCATGTCCCAAACTGCAGGAGCATCACCATCTGAGATATGGGAGCTACTGAACATTGTGCAGAGACCCCCTGCTGCTGGCGATGCACCCAAAGAACAGAAGAAAACAAGCAGCTAGACGTATCTGTAGGCTTGACAAACACAAAAAAAAACAGGTAAATACTTTTTTTCAAGTATAAGTATATTAAAACTACATCTTTGAAACTGTGTAAACCACTATAATAAACCTGGCATACGAAATACACTAAAACAGCTCAAAAAACTAAAAAAAATTGGCATAGGGTGCCATATAAAAATTTTGAGCCACAACCAACATAGTAAACTTGCACATGCTCAATAAAGCAAAGTTGCATCTACACTATGTTTAAGTGAATTTACAAATTACCATATATATTAAGCAATATAAAACAAATTAGCATATATATGGCCATATTTAGGTAATGTTTATTAAGCCTACCATCAAACTCAAGCATGATGAACTCACTTACTCAGATCCAGGCACTGTGACCGTAGTAATCTTTTTATATTTTTTATCCATGGCCTCCTTCCCTGTAAAATAAAAAAATTATGCTAATGCGGGTAGAACCAATTGCAGGTGTTATTTGTGGGGATTCTTGTTTGGCTGGACTTGTCAAACCTGAACTTTGTCAGGTCCACTCATCGCTAGTTATTTTAGTCTACATAGCAGGGGTCAGGAACCGTTTTGGCTGAGAGAGCCATGAACGCCACATATTTTAAAATGTTATTCCGTAAGAGCCCTACAATATGCACATGAATTCCAGTAGATAGGTAGCCACAGCACATGCACCCAGTAGATAGGTAGTCACAGTACATGCCCCCAGTAGATAGGTATCCACAGCACCTTCCCCCAGCAAATAGGTAGCTACAGCACATGCCCCCAGTACATAGGTAGCTACAGTACATACCCCCAGTAGATAGGTAGCTACAGCACATGCCCCCAGTATATAGGTAGCTACTGCTGCATATGCCCCGACTAGATAGGTAGCTACAGCACACCCCCCAGTAGATAGGTAGCCACAGCACATGCCCCCAGTAGATAGGTAACTACAGCACATGCCCCCAGTAGATAAGTAGCTACTGCACATGCTCTGAAGTAGATTGGTAGTCACAGCACATGCCTCCCAGTATATAGGTAGCCCCAGCACATACCCCAAGTAGATGGGTAGCCACAGAACATGCCCCCAAGTAGATAGCTAGCCACAGCACATGTCCCCAGTATATAGGCAGTTACAGCACATGCCCCCAGTACATAGGTAGCTACAGTACATACCCCACTAGATAGGTAGCTACAGCACATGCCCCCAGTATATAGGTAGCTACTGCTGTATATGCCCCGAGTAGATAGGTAACTACAGCACATACCCCCCGTAGATAGATAGCTACAGCACATGCCCCCAGTAGATAGGTAGCTACAGCACATTCCCCCAGTAGATAGGTAGCCACAGCACATGCCCCCAAGTAGATAGCTAGCCACAGTACATACCCCCAGTATATAGGTAGCCACAGCACATGCCCCCCCAGCATATAGGTAGCCACAGTACATGCTTCCCAAAAGTTAGTTAGTCACAGCAAAAAAAATATTCACCTCCCTGCAGCCAGCTCCTCATCGCTTCCACTCTCTTCTCTTTGACCCAGGCTTAGAAAATGGCGGTGATGGGGCCTGGGTCGCACAAAGGACGTAGGCAGCAGTAACATCGCTGTCTGAGTCCAGTCATCATCAGTCTAAGACACACACAGCAGCCATCCATATTTATGAAATAGATGCAGCCAACAAAAGAGCCACATTTGGCTCCCGAGCCATAGGTTCCTCACCTCTGCTATAGAGAATAATTTGTAAAGTTAAAATAGATTTCTTCAAAAAAAGTAAGCTTTCTTTTTCCTTATTAGAGACTATTGCAGAATTTTGATTGCCATTGAAAGGCCATAGCAGCTTAGCGGCTGATCACATGTAGAATCTTCAGCCATAGCCATAGCAAGGAACTTACTAAAAATGATGGCATTTAATACTAACCTGTGCATTTCTGTGCTAATTTGACAATGTTTTACGGGTATTTCTATGGTTTCCTATCTACTACCTGGTTGTAGGTATGATTTTGTATGGACTTTGTAAGCATATAACGTACATTTTTAAAGGACTGTACTGTAAAACATATATATGCTGTTCTAAAAGGGGTTTCCTAATATAAAAACTGGCAATGCAGTAGTGAAATGTCATAAAATAACAAAACAAGCAATGCAATTTTTTCTCCAATGGGAGATGGCTTGGTTTACACTTGGCATGGACAATTTTTCCACAAAAAAGTAGCCCGTTCAAAATTTCCCCGGTTATGCTTCACATAAGCTTTGTATATCCCCAAGCCTTACAGTGCCTTTAGGAACACATGATAGAATTATGACCTTTCAACAGATATAACAGCTTGTAAAACAACCTAGTCATAGACATGAGATAACTGTGAACTGAACATGTGACCGACAGCTTTTCCACCTCCTCACCGTTAACATGCCCATCCGGCAATAACATGCCGATGCTATTTTACTGGTGAGAGATGGATAAGTGGCTCTTAACCTTGCGAAACAATAGGATTGGGTGTGTTGCAATATGCACCAAACTCTTTAACATTTGCCAAGAAAAATCTTATGAATCAGTCTCTACGATTACAGTTAATTGTAACTCCAAATTTTGTGACAATTGGATTTTAAAAATGTTGGATTGTCATAATAACCAAAATTATCAATAAAGCTTGATTGCAGACCCCTGTGATAACTGCTATAGATGTTTATTGTAGCCTAAAGCTAAAGTGCAATAAATTACCAACATCCAGAGGTCCACTTGTAACTAAGAGTCATCTGTAAGTTGGGTGTTCTTAAGTAGGGGACCGCCTGTATTGATCTTTCTGCTTCTTCCTCTTGGGAACGCATCTTATGATAATGTACTGTAACCATCAGCATATCTACAGCCATTAAGTGTGTGGGTACCCCACTGGCTTAGAAAAGCATTCCTTGACCTGTGTCCACGAATACTTCAGCTCCTATTCAGTGTGCCTCATGACAGTCATGTCACTTAATGACAACATTGGAGCCATGAATTCTCATGGTAATTATACACAATCCTCCTCCTGTGAACTAACCCACATTCCTGCCTCTCATGACAAAGCACCTGTTCTGGAGTGGCTGCCAATGAATTGAATAGGTCATCACTATCTCTAGTGGACAAGTTGCATGGTAAATTACAGTCTGTCATGTCTTTTTATTGTCCAACCAAGCCTACCGGGCAGCAGGTTTATCCAAATAAATCAATCCATCTATTTTATCAAGAATTTATTTAACCCCTCTGCTGCTACAGATTAAAATATGACCTTGGTGGTGGTGTGGGGGCTCAAGATGTAGATGGCAAAGGGTCTCTATACAATACTACATATATATATATATATAATAATGTACATGTTATACATCGTGTATGATAATAAGCAAGGTGATTAAGTCTGCACTCAGGCACACGCTCTAGAACATATAGTTTCCTCATCAGAGAAACTGCCAAAATTCCTGACAGTTTCGATCGTGTGTTCTTTGCCTGAACTCGTAAGGAGGCTGTCTGAGAATTCCCCCATGGCTCTGAACCCACAGGGGGTTAAATGAGTATAACCACTCCAGGAATGCTACTGTCAGTGGAGGAAGGGAGGAGGAAGCTGGGTGGAGAAGATCATACATCTCATAAACTTGCAAAGCTGTCTCTTCAAGCCACATTTACCTCTAATATACTAAATCACAGTGGGAACATCTGTCACGAGACATCTTGTATAGGATCCACGGTAGGCTGTTCAGCCAAAGTAAAGGAAACAAAGGGATGCATTTAAATATTCATGGAATGGTCAGAAAAACAAACCGTTTATTCAAATAAGAAAACCCCCCGCCAAAAAAAAAAATCAAAACATATACCTTGTGCAATAGCTAATTATATATACATACAGCCACTATAAATAACAGATACACAATCTTACATAAAAACCAGATTTAGAAATTTAATGAACAAGAAAATTGTGATTAAAAGATAAAGATTATAGTTTGTTTGATCTATTATAGATCAATTTCACGTTTTGGATTTACATGTTATGATCCTCCAGGCTACCGTTTTCTACTCCTTCACTACTACCTTATTTCTAAACTTATGTCATTGGAGCCAAAAATAACAGACCCAAAGGTACATGTAGTTTTTAAGACTATCTCCTTTATAATACAACCATTTAGTAGTATAACTACTAACTTTAAGCTAATTTTCAATGTATTGAATTTATATTTACCCGGTAAAATGAAAAAAGTTAAAAAAAAACAAAGGTATTTGAATAATGGCAATCAGTGTCAGACTGGCCCAACTAGTACTAGAGGATCCTCCGATGAGCCCTGATTCAATCGATTACTGAAAACAGTAAACAGCAGAAAATAACCCAATTTGTAGGCTGCTGGAGTCTATGTCATGGGGATAATGAAGTCTGACCACCCCATTAATTTTCTCTGGTGGTCCTAAGAAACCACAATCAGACACTAATGGCACTTATATGTCCTTTCCAAAATATTAGCATGTTCATTTAAGATCAAAGAAGAAAATGTAAATTTTTCAGTTAAAATGGGTGCAGTATTTTTCTGATAAAATTAGGATCATAAGAGACCTGTTGTCAGATTGGGGTGCCCTGCTGATGATCAGTGCAGATGAATAGGGAAAGAACAATCCTCTGCCATTAACTTTGCATCAGTCTGTGATGGATGCAAATGAGCACTTATGTATGTGTTTATGATTAATGAGCGCTCATTAGCAGCCTGCCTCGCCATATCTAAATGGACCATGATAAAGCATAAAAGATAGAATTTAAGGAATTCATGGTTACATTTGTATGATGCCATTTTAGGCCAAACAAGAAAATACATGCATGAGTTATTTTCATTTTTTTACTTTTAATTTATCCATTGCGGGGAAGGGAATCAAGAAGGGTGGAAAGGTATAAAGTACTTCTTTCTTTTGTATCCACTCTTGTGTTTGGGTGTAAGAACCCAATTTGGAATGATTAAAGTTTTGGTAAAAACTAATGCACGTAAAAACTGCATCACATGGGTAGAGCCTGTAGCCACATGCACCCAGCAGTGCCATGTAAATGGATTATACACAGAATCTTAGGTTCAGATGGAAGGTTATGATAGCCCCCCCCCCCCCCCCGATGCAGCCGAATACATCAAGTGGCTTTTACTTGCTGGCTGCAGCAAGTACATCGATGCAGGGATGGGAACAACCGCGCTGGACCACTCCCCGCCAGCTGATACCCCTTCATGCTCCTCCATGTCCCCCTAAGGTGGAGCTGGCGCAGAAGTCCTGATAAATAAGCCCCATGTACCAATGATAAGATCAGATTCATCTCCATGATTTTGATACATTGTGTTTCTAAAATCGACATGACCCCCTAAATATTACAAAGTCATGTCTCATCACAAATGGATTTAAGAACATAGTGCACAGTGATGTCAGATCGGGACTCCCGCTGCAATTATATGAAGAGTACGCTGACTTTGTTATTGTAACTTTTGATTGTAGCCACACTGGTAAACACTTTTTTGATCATTTAAACATGGAACAGGGTGGAATAATCTTGGGTGGATTACACCACTATTATAATTTTTTAATTGTTATCATCCTCCAGGAAGCACAGACATACACAGTAGTTGCCAACAGCTCCAAAGTTGCCAATGTTACTTCAAAATTTCAGTGAAACTTGGCCTGACCCAGTGTGGAATAGGATATAAGCACCATTCATAGTCAGTGGGATTACAAGAGCCCGATAGGCCCCAGTGCAAACTTTGGATCAGGGCCAAACCTTTACTGCCATCCGCATCCTACAAATTTTACTTGGGAATACATATATACTATGTACGCTACAAACAAATATACATATTTGGCAGACCACAGCAGATCACCTGTGAAACTGGCATACACTGTAATATAGTAGTATTGCAATGTGTGGTATAAGCAGTTAGAGCACTAGTGTTCAAGAATCTTAGAGAACCTGAAAAGCTGTCAAAAAAAAGTCAAAAATTAAATAAATAAAAAATATCTATAAGTTCAAATCAACCCCCACCATTTTACCTAGATCTTAAATAAAAAAAAAACATAATCATAAACTTGTTGGGGATCATCACATCCCAAAAGTTGCAATCTATCAAAATATCTCAAACAATTATTCTCATGATTAACTGCCACTGTCTCCCCATTTCACAACCCATATAAAATTGAATATAAAATGATCAAAAGGTCATACATTCCCAAAATAGTACCAATGAAACATCAACTTTTCAGCAAAAAAATGCATTTTTCATCAATCTCATCACATTTGGGATTTTCTTTCACGCTTCTCAGTACAGGCAGTCCCCGGGTTACATACAAGATAGGGTCCAAAGGTTTGTTCTTAAGTAGAATTTGAATGTAAGTCAAGAATTGTAGTTCTAGACAATTTTTTTTGCCCTAGTGACAATTGGAGTTTCAAATTTTTTGGCTGTAATGGGACCAAGGATTATCAATAAAGCTTCATTACAGACACCTTACAGCTGATTATTGCAATTTAGGACTGTAGTGAAGCATCCAGAGAGCTTCACCAGAGGTCATAGGGGGCAGAGGAGACTGCCTGTACACAGCATGGAATATTCAATTAAAACAAATTGTACATCTTAATGTGTGTTGCAATTTGTTTCCTCATGAAAAATAAAAGTTATGATTTTTGAAGATGGCGAATGAAAAATAGATACAGAAAAACAAAATAGGGTCAGGTCGTAAAGGGGTAAAGACTGAAAATAATGATAATAATAATAATTCCTTTATTTATATAGCGCACACAGATTATGGAGCGCTGCACAGAGCTTGCCAAATCAGTCCCTGTCCCCATGGCGCTCACAATCTAATCAACCTACCAGTATGTTTTGGAGTGTGGAAGGAAACCCACGGAAAAACGGAAAGAATATACAAATGAAAATGAATGTATTATAATGTAAGGTGGTGAGTGATGAAGTCATAGTGACTTACATTGATGTAGTTAGCGTTTTAGTATTTTAATAGATCTTTTTACATTCATTTGTTAGATCTTCCCAGGTCAGTAACAGAATTGCAAGAAAAGATGCACTAAAAATTATTTAATGGGGAATAGAAGCATTACCTAAATAACAGACATGTCAGGAAAATCGACTGATCCTTATTAAGTTTGTTTACTGTCCTGCATTATGCCCATTTTGGTCATTTACAGATTCATCAAAATTTTAAAACTCTGCCACTTTTTCCATGAGCCACTATCTCTAGAGGAGTAACTAGTCTATCAATTTGTAAATGTGTCACATGAACAGTTTATTAACAGACATGGGGAAAGTGGATATGTCATTTTTCAAGTAGTATTTATTGTGTGTCAAATTTGATTTCAAGTTGTTTAACTGATGCTAGTAATGACAGCCCAAAACATATAAAACATGCACCATATTATGTACTTAATAGTCTATTACTGGTAAAACTAGGCAAAGAAGAGTGTTCAATGACATTCCAAGCTACCAGCACTTGATATTGAATAACTATACCAGGACATTATACATTATATTTCTATTGATTGTACTATTTAGAAAGTGGGGGATATTTATTATAAGACTCTTAGAGCAGAACTGTTCAAGTTGCCTATGGACACCAACCAGAGCTCAGCTTTCATTCTCCCACAGCTGTTTATAAAATTAAAGCAGAGTTCTGATTGGTTTCCATGAGCAACTAAAACAGTTTTACTTTAGAAACTTGATGATAAATCTCCACCTTGCTGATTAATTATTATGATCACTATGAGAGAGTTTTGAAATAAGAGAAAATAAAAGGTGCCAGACACCGGTCTTAAAAGGTTTGTCTCATCAAGACCACTTATGATATCTGGTCAGTGGCAAAATTGTTCATCAGTACAAGTGTAGCTTATCATAAATGTACCTTAGAGCTGCGTAGTATTACAAAATGGCTGTTAACAGGAGTACGAGCATAAAGAGGATCGGGGATCAGCACAATCCCAGTACTGCTGGGTTATCAATGATGAGAAGACCAGCAAAAAAGTCACTCTAACTACTGCCTCTCTTGTAAATGTAATTCTCTCTCTTTTTCAGGAAGCATCACACAAGCACCATGCCCCTGACTACACTATAAAAATATGGTAACACTAAGATAGGGAAGGAGTGAATGACACAGGCCATCAAAGATTACTACAGCAATTTCCACTCTGCAAAGTCCACATTTCCAGAGACACTTACTTATAAATCCACAAATCTGTGGTAATCTTTTTACATTTGTTATCCATGACCTCCTTGGTCATCCACACCAGACCAGTAGTAATCCTAACTGCAGGATCAAATACAGGTTTTCCCAATTTGGGAAAGCGAACAACATACCAAAAGCTTCCCCATGTCTGCAGCCCTGTGAGCCTTGATAATATCTCTTTATGGACGAAATGCTGTTTGGTTTTGGCATTGGTAATGTTGTATTCCTAAGTTAATGAGGTATTTCCATTTCGGAAAATTTATATTATTGTTTGTATAATAAAAAGTTATCCAATTTTCCTTTATACTTTCTGTATCAATTCCTCACAATTTTCTAGATCTCTGCTGCTGCCATTCTATAGAAAGGTTCTATATTTACTTCCAGTGGACACAAAGCTGACCATGGTCACACAGGTGCACGGCTCGTTAGTATCATAGAGAGTAATCAGAGCTGTGTAATATAATGAGCAGTGCACCTGTGTGATCATGGTCAGATTTCTGTCCACTGTTAATAAACAATGAAGCTTTCTATAGAGGGACAGCAGAAAATCAGGAATTGATACAAAATATATTTTAAAATTGTATAATTTTTATTATTTAAACAATAACATTTATTTGCTGAAATGGCAATGCCAACTTGGCCCCAGAATTTCAGAGGACCTGAAGGTACCTCTGGTATATCAGAAAATAAAAGTACCGGTATATTATTAATGGCACATGCCAGACGAGTGGGATGTCTGTCACAGTGTTTGCTATAAGGTCCAGAAGCCATAAGTTATGCCTCTAGAATGATCCTATAAATACTCGACATTCGCTGATCTGTTATTCAGCCTTACCTGAACGGACCTTGTTTCACAAAGACAAAATGAAAAATCATCTACTACACCTGCTCATTGTTAAAAACTGTGATTTGTCAAAGATTATATTTATTGCTATTGGTTATATGTTTTTTACATTCTAGCAACCACTTCCCATTGGATGCAAACTTTCTCCAGTTTTTCATAATGTTATTTCAAAATATCATATAGTGCTTTCACTTCACTACCCTCCCTGACTTTTTAAGGTGATCTGACGTTTTGACGTGCTTTGAACAGAAGATTTTGACCCCGACCTTTGTCTAATTTGCTGACTTCTCCCTCAGGAAACCTATGACCTCCACGTACAGGTAATCATTAGGCTAATACAAATCTCTGTTCATGCTCTGGAGCAATTTACAAACCAGGATTTGACATTACAGGCAGTCCCCGGGTTACATACAAGATAGGGACTGTAGGTTTGTTCTTAAGTTGAATTTGTATGTAAGTCGAAACTGTATATTTTATCATTGTAGTTCCCGACAAATTTTTTTTTTTGCCCTAGTGACAATTGGAGTTTCAAATTTTTTTGCTGTAATAGGACCAAGAATTATCAATAAAGCTTCATTGCAGACAATTTTAAGCTGATTATTGCAATCTGGGACTATTTTAAAGCATCCAGAGAGCTTCACCAGAGGTCACAGTGGGCAGAGGGGTCTGTCTGTAACTATGGGTTGTCTGTAAGTCGGGTGTCCTTAAGTAGGGGACCGCCTGTACTTACAAATTACTGTACACTGCCCAGCACCATGTCCCCTCTCCCATCTCCACATGTATATTAAATCATTTTAGTATTAGAATTGTACTCTGTGACATCCCTTTAGGTATCACTTCAGATGGGATCCGGACTTAAACCATCACTGTTATTTATGAAGCTGTGAGCCTCTGCTTCATCAGGGTCTAAAGTCCTCTACTTAAAAGAAGAAAGGCTACAATACAGGGTAGTAATCCACTTAGGGATGCGATGGGGGCAGCGACTCCCAGCATCATATATAACTATGAGCGTTAGTCCAGATCCCAGGGCGGAGTTTATTCAGTGAAACGACAAACATTATATATACAGTATACCGTATATATTTCACACACTAAATATGGGATTCTGAAAACATCAAATACTTGCTTTAGTCCTTTTTTACAGCTATGATATATTTTTTTAATTTTTCTAAATTTTAGTCTAATTTTTATTATTTTTGGTGTCATTTTGGTATAAAATGTAGTTATATTGTTATTGTTTACATTTAATCTATCTGTTTTTTGTTAAGCAGCTCTGAGAACAGAGACATAATCCGTTCACTTTCAGATTGATCAATGAAAATACTGCTAATAGCATACAACAGCCAGTGAGAGAGCAGAAGGGGTTAACACTCACAGCTGTGTAACAAACAGGAGAGAGAAGAGTGTGACCTGTCTTCTGGTAGACAGATTAGCCATAGCTACACAAAAGTAACATCCTAACTTCTTAATGAAATATATTAGAAAAATTGTCACAACAGTAATACCCCCCCCCCCCCCACACACACACACATCACACAGACAATATAAAAAATCATATTAAATGAAGGTTATAGGGAACCCATCAGAGTGATTTGGGCCACTAAATCACAAAAGTAAGACCAGTGATTTAGTGGGCCAAATCACCCATATGATTTTAAAGCATTTGTCCAAAAAAACCCGGATTTACACCTAGGTAAGTATAAGTTGTTTTTTGCTTTTTTTTACACTTAAAGACTTCAAAATGGTTGATTTGGGACCCTAAACCTTAAGTTTTCCCCACCATCATAATAAATTATGGTCCAACACAATTGCTCCAAATGGGTTATAAAAAATAAACTGTTTCCGCAAACCTTTTGCTACCTGATATCTCCCTTTAAAACCATGATGGATGGGCCAGAATAAAATCCAACATTCCTGATTAGTTTTTTCCACTAACATCTATTGTATGAATTTCAGCCAATTAGTGTATCAGCACCTGATACATTCTAATTACTTGTGTTAGTAGTTAGGGTTAGTAATTGTTTTTCTTTATCAGAGTTTTGATTTTCAAGGTATATGCCAATACATTAAGTATAAGAACTAGTTGCTAAACATCAAGTAAGTGAATATTTTCTGACTAAGCAATAAAACCAGTATGGATTACCAGTCAGTAGGAAGTGTGAAATGCTTTGGAGTCATTCAGTTGGGTGACCCTTTATTACAGGAAAATATCAATAACTTACTAGGTTAGTGAGGCCTGGCAGATAAAAATATCAACTTTTCACCTTCCAGGGTTGGGCATACCTACAGCCAACTGTTAACAGGTTAGCAGATAAGTCTGTTATTCCCAGTACAATGAAGCATGAGGGAATATGGAGTAAAATACATAATACCCTTTTTTCTCCCTCCTCTTTCACCTACTGCAATCCTCATGTGGCCGCTTCTAGTGCTCCTTGGGCATCCAAAAGTAACTTAGTCTGTCCTGAAAATCCTAATAATCTTATGTCTTTTAAGAATATCTTTTGATACTCATTTGAGGCTTTAGGATTTCTGGTTATCACTTCCATCTAACACATTATCTATGACTACAGTGATCTTTAAAAGGGGTTTGCCCTTGAAAACAAAAATTCTCAAATTTAAATCCCCTAGTGATGTTTACAAAATAAAGATAATTGTACCCCTTTCTTTACAATTTTACTCAGTTGTATTGCTGTTTTAGCTCCTATCACTCAGGGATGGTCAGTGTAACATTCCAGAGTGTCGGCGGGGACTCTCTAAGCAGACCCTTAATGATTCCTCTGTGAGATGACAATGTGCTTAGATTATCAGGGTACAGGGTTTATCTACACTTTCATTTCATTTCTGAACATTGTACTACTATCTGACACAGAAAGAGAGATGAGATAGATCAGAGATGATGAGATCCATAACCATAAGCAACTGAAATTGTGTACACCAGGATTGATAGAGACAGGTTGGACTTTTATGTCTGAAATGCTGTATAACAGTGAATTAGAGAATGTGATATTTTGTTATCCTGAGTACATTTAAGAAACTTGTCTATGTGGGAATACCCCTTTAATGTCCTGTCATAGTTTAATACAGAGGGGCGTCTAAAGGAACACTCCTCTTTCAGCCTCTAAAAGTGACTCATCTCAGGAAAAGAGTGATTCCTTTGTATATAACTTTATAGGTGTTTTTTTACTGGTAAATGGGCAAATTATAACACAAAACAAATTATGCAACACATGGTATTATATTGGCTGAGGGGTTTGGTAAATTAGTGGTATAAATGTTGGTGATAAAGTATATTTAATAACAAGTGGCTTAACTATAGAGGTCACCTGACCTCTAAGGGTGCCCGCAAGCTGCTCTACGACACTTTGATACTCCTTGATGCCTGGCAATTTAACCCATTCAGGACATGCCCACTCTTTCCTTCTTTTTTCACAAAAGCCGTAACTTTTTTACTTTTCTATGTATGTCATTGGTTGAGGGCTTGTGTTTTGCAAAACAATTCTTGATAGTGTCCATTGAGGGTGCTATAATTTATTGATTGAATTGTATTAACTCTTTAATAAGAGGATGAGAAAAAAAGCATTCATTTTGGCATGTTTTATTAAATTTAACATTTTGCCCCCGTTTACCATTCAGTAAAAGTAACATCTTTATTCTTTAATATCTTTATTCTGCGAGTCAGTATGATACATATGTCTAATTTATATATTTGCTTAGCTTTGCTTATGTTATACTGTACAGTAAAAACACTATTCTATGAAAATCATTTGATCATCAGTTTCCTAAAGTCGTAACTTTTGTAATTTTACCACCGACGGAGCTTTTTGTTTGAGCTATTATTTTCCTTGGTACTATTTAGGGGTTTGTGTCACATTTTTTTTGTGTCACTTCTTTTTTAAAACAAAGGTTTACAAAGACACAGCATTTTTACACAATTTGTTGGGGATGTTTCATTTTACTGAGCTCACTAAACAGGTTAAATAATAGATTACATTTATTGATCGGGATTATTCAAACACAGCAATACCCATTTTTTTTATCATAATAAAAGGAATTACTTTTAACTTTTTTCAGTTTTTTAATTTTGTCCTAGGAGAGGACTAGAAGGTGCAATATCTAGATTGCACCTTCTATACACTGCAATACCATAGTATTGCAGTAATTACTGGCTGTCAGCATACAGCTGCCGGCCAGTGTTTTATGTCCTGCCACAGACAGCCCTGGGGGCCTTCACTAGGCTCTTGGCTGCAATGGTAATGCATCAGCACCCACATGTTGTGGTGCGGGGGTGTCGATGCAGGGGGCGCAGTCAGAGCATCTTAGACGTCTAAGGGGTTAAAAGGCTGAGATCGATTGCTGTGGCAGGAGCCTGGCTGTCAAGAGCACAAGCTTTGCTTCTTATGTCCAGGATGGTATAGTACGTCATGGTGCTTTAAAGCACTGCTCAGTAGGACGTACTATACCGTCCTGGTGTACGTAGTGGTAAGTAGTGTAAGGCCTCATGCACATTGCAGTTTGCAACAGGCTGTGTACCACTGATTGCAGTTTATCTGACATCGGCTGACACTGCTCACCCTTCCATAGGAAATTACGGCTGGCACCACATTCACAGGCAGAAATAGGACCTGTCCTACTTTTTGCACTGTGGGCAGTCGGCATGTTCACAGTGCGGTGATGGACAATGCTTAAGAGTGCGTATGCCGCACCCTAAACGTGCCCAATAGAAATAAATGCGGCTTTGAGTTGGCCACTGTTTGTGTGCCACGGTCGTGTGCCTAAAGCCTACAACCTTGCACTTTAAACTGAGATCTATGACACAAGTTGCCTGATGTTTTTCCCCCACACTCATTTTAGAAGATTATAGCGCTCCTCACCCTTTCTACCTCCATAGGAAGACGAGTGGATGCAACTCGGTCGCAAATCATGCCACCAAATCACTGCCCCCCTAACGGCCATCATAATGAGCCGTTATAGAGGTGTCTACCAAACAAAGATCTGAGCTGCTGTATCTAAGCTTCCCTTCCCTTCCAAAAGATGTATCATTGATGTGCTGTTTCCAAAATATATGAAGATTTTTTTTGAGGTTGGGGGAGAAAGATATATCTGCTGATGCCCCTTGGCAATGAATCTGGCTACAAGTGCTGCATCTGCAACATCCCCCACCGGGGCCTAGCCTTTTCTTGGGGCCTGGAGTCAGCTGGGGCCCGCAGTACCTGAGTGGCTGGTGGTTGCGGCCTAGGCACGCTAGTGTCACGGTGCTTGGTACTGGGAACCAGAGGGCTGTCCTACAGCCTGGCAGGTCTCCAGCAGGATGGTGTTGGCAAGAAATGATGAGGGAGAGGCTGCTATAGCGGTTCTCCCTGGGGCAACCCTTTGGGGTCTGGAGTATGAGTTTCTGTGTGGTGGACAGGGTGCCCGTGATGGTGACAGCCGTAGTAGCAAGGACCAGACGGTGGCAGACGTTGAACAAAAACAACTTACAGTTCTTTATTGGAACCGACAGGAACCGTAGCAACATGCCTTGACAGAATGGTGGAATGCTGGAGATACAGTTGGAGGGAGCCACAGGATGCATCATCAGCCTGGATGCAATGGCAGGCTGGGAGATAGCTGTGTCCTAGTAGGATGCTTCAGCTTGTCCTGGGTTGCTTCAGGTTTCACCCTTGAAGGTAGGATGATACCCCTTTCCTCACTCAATAACTCACTACACTCAGGCAGGGAGCTGGGCTCACCTGCTCTTGTCTTGCTGGCTGCACAGACTCTTCTGAGTCTCTAATCTGAAAGAGTGAACTCTATCCTCACACTGGACTCTCTTCTGAGAGAGAACTCTTCTAGAAGTTTCCTGACCAGGGGTTTTGTTACTCCCATTGGTCAGGTGGTGGCTATTCCTCCAATTACATCTCAGCTTACAGAAACAGAGTGTAACACATGTGATTGGTTGCTGGAATTGTATCACATAAAACAATTAACTCCTGCCTTACCAGGCAGGTTCTACCACTGCAGTGTTCATTGCTGTTATGTAGTGTACCTGCTGTGGGGTTGATCAGACCCTTCACAGGCTGCAAGCTACATGATGGGACTTCATGCACATCCATCATGGGAGCTGTAGAAAGGTACTGAAGGAAAGTAGGTAGAGGCCCCAAGCAAATTTTACCCATTTGGCTTGTGAGTCTTAAGTTACACCCCAGTTAATAACTTATTGGATATTAAAACAGATTAGAGAATGGATGGTTGCATCCTGCCAGGAGATTAATACTCAAAGTTTGTTATGTTCTGATTGGATCTCTTCTAGAATCCTGATGACAGAGGAGAGGATGTCCAAAACTTATGAGATCTTTTTTTGCAATTGATACCAAAGACATGTTTTCTTTAGACCTACATAGAAACATTGAGGTCCCCATTACATTGTGAAACTTTCTGGTTTGCATAGTTTCTAGCTCAAACTGCAAATTTATTGTTGCGTGGCTCTGGATATATCTGGAGTACAGCCAGGACCAACAAACAGGTTGAGGCGAGCAATGTTCCTAAGTGCTTGGCAGCACAGACCAGGTAAGCTTTACACATGCAGTATCACTTACTAAAAGGAGATGTACTACTAAACAATTTACTTCACACTCCCACAGATTACCATTCAATCGCACTTCTAGAACTCTGCATTCATCTATAAAGTAGCACTCCATGTGCCTTGTGTACTACATGTAGAATATAACAATGGGAATCAGAGCGCCCAAGTACTTCAGCACAGCATAACTAAAATTATGTATCTAATGTGTAACTTTATTGGAATGCTCAATCTAGGAATAATTTTACACCTACTTAGTTATGGAAATAATCCTGGGATGTGAGGTCCCATTGAAGGGAAGCAACACCACAGGATGCAGAATATTGACTTAAACCCTGAGAGTACTGATCCGCAGGACGTGTGACTCATAACGCTGAATGATTTAAAGGAATCATTTTCATGGACATAATACCTCATCTGACAGAATGGAGGAGCTACAACATCAGAAATCAATTCAGCATTGCGCTCAACCACGTGAAAGAAGCTGACAAAAGTATTTCATAAACTGAAAAGGCTTAATATATATGAAAGCATGTGATTTGCATTTTACCATCAATTTAGTCTAATTTGCATAAATATGTCCCTTTCTTAGAACCACCATATGCTGTATACATTGTATTCAGCCTTTACACCACTAATACTTCTTTTTATGGTGTTCCTTAGGGGCCTGTATTGCAAAATGTTTCACTTTCTGCATCTAGAATGTCCATGAAAATGGTCCTCACAGTTGGCAAACTTGGAAAGACAGCTGCTGACATAGCACACAGAACATACTATACTATACTATGGCATCACTGCTGTGATAATCTGGTCCTTTATTCTGTACATCATACATATACAATGGCATCACTAAGGGATGGCTATAAATTAGGGGGCATAGACTGCTGGCTATTTACTATAGGGTAGGGGGTGGCTACATATTGGGGTGGCACAGGCAGTGTACTGGGGGGGAATGGGCTTGCTAGCTATATACTGGGGGGTGGGCTAGCTATATACTAGGGGGCATAAGCTGGCTATATACGGGGGTGCATGGCTGGTTAGTTATATACTGGGGTCAGGGGCTGGCTGTATACTGGGAGGTTGGGCTGGCTGGCTATATACAAGGGGCCATGGGCTGGCTGATGATATACTGGGCGGCATGGGCTGACTAGCTATATATTGGGGGGCATAGGCTGGATGGCTATATACTGGGGGTATGAGCTAGCTGGTTATATACTGGGGGCATGAGCTGGATGGCTATATACTGGGGGCACTGGCTGGCTGGCTATACACTGGGGGGCACTGTCTGGCTATATACTGGGGGAGGGGGCTGGCTATATCCATGAGCAGTATGGGCTGGCTATGTACTAGGAGACATTAGCTGGCTGGCTATATAATGGGGGCATTGGCTGGCTGGCTATATACTGGGGGCATGGGCTGGTTAGCTATATATGGGGGGCATGGGCTGGTTAGCTATACATGGGAGGCATGGGCTTTCTGACTATATACTGGGGGGGCACTGGCTTCCTGGCTATATACTGGGGGCAGGTAATGGCTGCATACTGGGGGTATGGGCTAGCTGGCTATATACTAGGGGATATGGGCTGGCTGGCTATATACTGGGGGGCATGGACTGGTTAGCTATATATGAGGGGCATGGGTGTCTGGCTATATACTGGGGGGCACTGGCTGCCTGGCTATATACTGGGGGCAGGTGCTGGCTGTATACTGGGGGGTATGGTCTGGCTATATACTAGGAGGCATGGGCAGGCTGGCCATATACTAGAGGGCATGTGGTGGCTGGCTATATATTGGGGGTCAGAGGGCTGGCTATGGCCTAGAGGGCATTGGCTGGATAGCTATATACTGGGTGGAGGCTGTGACCAATGCATTTCCCACCCTAGGCTTAGTTAATAGGTTTCCCAGTGTTTGTGTTGAAATTAGGTACCTCACTTATACTTGGGTCTGCTTATACTCGAGTATATACTATTGCCAAATGAAATGTCATAAAATTAGTGCAAAGCAGTTATGCCACTGCTTGGATATCTATCTATCACCCCATATATTCCTCACTATTAATATATATATAATAAATATAAAGCCTATCCAGCATGACGAGGGAGGGTTTAGCCACTATCATACCCACGCTGGTGGTTGATAAATTTCCACCATGAATCTTTAAAGCATATAGAAGTATATATAGGCAAGTATTCTTCATTGCATTTTCTAGTACATAGGTGATAAGGGATCCTAAAAGATATCTATGCTGCATGTACATCATAGTCATTATGCCAAAACACCTTAAATGATACAGTCATGAGTCAGTTACCATATTTGATAACAGGGTGAGCTCTCTACATACACAGGTGGAGTTTGCTGCATATTGCAGCAAACACCCACCGCTAAAACCTGCTAATGGTTCTAGCACATATCGCAGGTATTACCCTTTCGATGCCATTTAAAGTACTGCGGCATGTGGATGTCGCCAAATTAGTTCCGATCGTCGCTCCCTGGAACGTCATCGGGGTGCGGCAATCGCTTTCCATGACAGCCTCAGCTCTTCGAGGCTGCATGAGATATTCAGTTTCATTATAATGAGCCAGTAATGAATGGTGTGTAATAATGCCGTATACTGCAATACAGTAATAAAGCAGTATATGGTAGTAACAATCAGACCATATAGGGTCAAACTACCCTAGAGGGTCTTAAAAATAGTAAAAAAAAAAAGAAGTGGGAGCTGTGTGATACCATCATAAACTCTTCACACCAGGGGACATTATGTAGCGCTCTCTGCAGTGAGACACAGTAATAAATAAAAAGATGATCCAAAACAACAAAAAAAAAGTTTTAAAAAATAATAAAAAATTGAAAGACACTAAAACTTCAAATGACCCACCTTTCCCTATAACTGATATAAAACGTAATAAACAGTAAAAATGACAAACATGTTAGGTATCGTCGCGTCTCAAATTGCCCGATCTATCAAAATATAAAACTGGTTATTGCCGACGATGAACCCCATAAAAGAAAATAGCGCTTAAATGTATGAAACGCTCCTTTTACACCATTTTACATTAATAAAAAATTGTAGCAAAAGCGTCAGAAGATGGCGAACCAAAAAATAAAACATCATATTGAGCGTTGTATCATATCAGTTGTATCATATCTAGGGTACAGTGAAAGTCGTCCACAAGAAAGTAACGCAAATGTGTTTTTTTGCCAATTTAACCACATTTGGAATTTTTTTCCAGCTTCTCAATACACGGCATGGAATAATAAATAATGTCACTGAGAAGTAAAATTTGTTAAGAAGAAAATAAGCACTCACACCTGGAAAAATGAAAAAGTTATGGATTTTTGAAGGTAGAGAGTAAAAAAATGAACGAAAAAAACCTGCGTCCTTGAAGGGTTAAAAGCTTTTTCAAAGTGGACTAGGCCTTATCTAAATACTTAACATGGCTATTTTAATTTAAGGGATTGGCATATGAAGAGAGATCCTATAAATTTCTTCCACTCGAGATGTAGTGATAACATATTGTTGAGGATGTCACATTCAGAGCTGTGGTTGACAAGATCAATGTGAGACATAGCGAAGGCTTTCTTCCAGCTTTTCAAGCATTAAGTTAATCAATGTAGCATAAAAAACATTGGTCCATTGTAGCTGTACAACTACTATAGCAGAATGTGCAATGTGTTGGATTATGGCCATTCAGGACTTGTTGGAGACACAATTTTTTTCGACTAATATAACATCAATCCACCTGCCAATCCGTCCATGTATTTATCCACATCCCAGCACTCACACACAATAGTGTTAGTGGTCTCATTACTGTCTAAGTCATTTATCTTTCCTCTTTCCTCTCACCCGAGTCCTATCTGTTGTGTTCTTGGCTGCACTAGTACGCGGTGACACAATGCTAGTGCCGTCACCTTCCTGACCTCACAGGGGCTGCACTGTTGGGATTTTAATTTAATGTGTAAATCACTGGCTAGGGATTCCAAATAGGTTTTAAGAGGGAAAAGAGTTGAAAGTCGATTTGTGTAGAAAGGAACCAGTTAAAGGGATTGTACTTAATCCGTTTCCAGCAGCAGTGAATGTGTGAGGGATCCTTCACCTAAAGCTGCTAGATTTGGGGATTAGAGGGGAAATAAAACAGCCTGAAAAGAGTCACTAATGTATAAAACAAAGAGAATCCCACAGACCAAGGCTTGCCTCCAACCCATAATCTTCTGCAGATTTCCGAGCAAGACTGCTCATTCCATGCGCCACTATAGAAGATTGGTTTAGTTGAATTATTGAAACTTGATTTAACTTCTCAAAGAATCTGCCCCAATGATGTCACTATTCCCTTCCTCATCCTGTGATTTTAAGAAATAATTTGATATCTTCTTATAATTTCGAAAGACAAAAGGGAGCTGACAAAAAATCCCCCCCTGATCTAGATTGCCTGTGACTCAGCACCGGAAAGTAAAATGACACTACATAAGGTCAATATTAGTTTTAAAGTGGTTTTTCAAACCTATTGTCACATTTGGCTAACATCAATGTACCAGAAACCACTTGTCCCTTTTTTCCTTTATTTTCACCTTTAAGAAAACCCCCAAAAATGTTCATTATAGTAGTAGAGAGAAGACAAGACAGTTAATCAAAAAGGATACATGCAGAAAAGAGTACAGTACAGGCAGGTTCCGTACGTTTGTTCGTAAGTTGAATTTGTATGCAAGTCAGAACTGTATATTTTATAATTCCCCAGGGGTCAAAGTGGCAGAGGGGTCCGTCTTTAACTAGGGGTCGTCTGTAAGTCGGGTGTCCTTAAGTAGAGGACCGCCTGTATACAGTATAGTGATTAAAAGAATAAGGTCTTCTAGAAAAATAATCTTCAATTCTTTTCACATCTTTGTGCATGGAATTCACTTGGAAGTGAATTTTCAAACCAGTTCAGGAAAATAAGTTTTTTTGCTATTAATAATTGCTGATGTGTTACCATTTAACAGCTTTAACCCAAACATAATAGTCATCACTAAAAGACTCACCTCATGTTAGCGGTTTCACTTCCTTATCTAACATGTTAGTCATTTTATTTAGATAAGAACTAAAGTGGTTTTTAAGGTTCTGAATATTATTATTAACATAGGTCATGAAAAGCAGATTGGTGACCACAAATCTTAGCATCCCCACTTGAGTTGTTTGAAGAAGCCATGATGCTTGTTGTTTACGCTTCTCCAGACAGCTGTACCCCATCTACTTAGTAATGGCTATGAACAATGCTGCAATACCATACACAGCCACTGCCAAGTACAGGTAGACCCCAAGTTACTTACAAGATTGGTTTGTATGTTTGCTCTTAATTTTAATTTGTATGCAAGTTGGAGCAGGCATGTTTTGTATGTAAACGCTGCACACCCCTCCCCTCCCCATACTACAGCACAGGGCCGGCTCCATAACATGGCAAAATATAGGACATGACCTATATTACTCGGTGCAGTGAGACAACGTGTGCTCACCGCACCGTGACTGGACACCATGAGCGTCAATGGGGACCGATATCCAACCGCAAATGGTGCCACCCGGTATCCATCCCCATTAGGTTCATGTTAATGAGCCCTTAGGTTTCTGATATATTTCCATTCAATTGACACCTAAAATGTTAAAATGTATACAGTTTTTTTTGTAAGAAAACTAATGTTTTAGAGGACTAGAGGGGATATATGTATGAATTTTGAGGTCAATTTAAGGAACATTAGTCTGAACCGAAAGATTCAGACCAAATCATCTAACTGGACCCCATCTGGGTCCACAGCCACTGTCTATTCAGCTCTTTGGGTGTCCTGCATCACTCTCTCCATTTAGCCTGGCTGTGGGAAGGAGATTAGCAGATCTCCATTCTTGAGATCGGTGCGGGTCCCAAAAGTTGGACCTGCATCTATCTAGATATTTCATAAATAGTTAAGATAGGATTACCTCTTTAAGTATACGTCTGGATAAAATACAGAAGAGATCCATTATCTCGGGACTGAATTCTACGCATAGAAACTGTTTTTATTAGTAGAGAGTGCACATTTATGTTACATGTGCAGAAGAATCAGCTATCAATAAGGGATGTTCTAAATATATGTAATATGTCCTGGTAGGAACTTGTGGCAGTGAAAACTGAGATTTATTTACCCATTACACATGCCTATTATCGTGAATAATCCTAAATAAAGCGAAACTTCCTCTTGATGGGTGCACTGAAGTGTTAGGGGTCTTAAAGTAATCCTGTGCTGTGTTATTTCACTGAATCAGGATATGTAATGCACTGTCACGCTGAACTATCCTGCTTCTTCGTCTTTTATTCAATGAAAGCAGGCAGGTTTGAAAAGATGAACATGATTTTCTTTTCTGCTGGAACAATGCTGCCCTCTCTAGGCATGTAGGATGGTGAATGCCTTGGCCACACACACTTAGACACAGTCTTTATTTCAGTAAAAAATTAGGAAAAAATCTCACATGGAAAGTATATAACTTTATTAGTTCTAACAATGTGTAATGTGTCACAGCAAATTGAAGACAGATGTTTTAGAAATATGGACCCTTACAATTGTAAGGACATGTCTTTAGCCTCGGCATGTAAACATCAGTGGTCCCATTCAATAACATATGCAATGGCAGGGAAATGAAACAAAGTATAAAAAAAGTTGTAATTCTTTGCTTTATTCGGTGATTCGATTTTGCAATCTTATTAATCCTACTCAGTAGGTGTATTTGATCATATACTTTTGTATTGGGGTTGGTGAGTCCCCTACTAAAGTGATCTTTTAAGCCTCTGTATATATCTGAATTAGTTCATGCTACCTAAGGCACCATGGTCCATGAGGTCCAACCGATAGTTATACAGTGAAAGGCAAAAACTCCTATGGGACAGACACCAATTTTTTCATATTAGGTTAAAAATTAATTCCCAAGAATTACCGGTAATCCAAGAACACCTTTAACTTCCAGAGCCATATCTTTTATATCTTTGTTAAAAAAAAGGACTTTAAGCCTTGATGTCAAACTTGGCTGCCTCCTTAAGAAAGAAGATTAAACATTGGTCTTATCTACTTTTTGGGTCCAATTAGAGGAGTAAACTAGAGCATTGTTTGATCCTTGGTAGAATACATTACACTACTAAGGTGCTGACTACTGGCAAACCAGGTGTTTATTCTTGCAACAACAATGGCGGCTCCAGGGGTTGGAATCAAGACCCTTCATGTCAAAGAAACACATTGGCTGGACACCAAATACCATTTTAGAGATACTGTTTTGGGAAATATTCCAAAAGTGAGGAGCCGATGAGGTTTGGTAAAATAAGGGATGGAAAGGTGCCGTCACAACAGTCTCAGCCACAGTGAAGTGGCTACTAAGAAAAGACATTGCCAATGAGTCAGGTAATTGTTGTGTCTGACTATGCCTAATCGCGCCTGCAGTTATATAAATGCCCTATAGATTATCTGTGTGACACTGGTGTCTGGACATTGTCTGTGGTATTATTAGCCACTGTACATCATAGTGTGGTGGTAACTATTTGGCTGGCGGTAATGAGTGAAAGCTTAGAGTTTTAAACCTTTCACAGTTTAGCGATCCTGTTATTTATTTGCAATTTATGAATGGCAAGAAATCTTGGTTACAATACAACATTTCAATGGACTTGTAATATGCTTCTTGCGATGCAAGATGAATAAGATGAATAGCACTATAATAGATCACTATGTTATACAGTAGGAATACCAAAGCTAGCACTGACATAAGAGTCTGTCCTCAATTTAACCCCTTCCTGATACCTGACATATTAATACAGTGATGGCGAACCTTTTAGAGCCCGAGTGCCCAAACTTCAACCAAAAGCCACTTATTTATTGCAAAGTGCCAGCACAGCAATTTAACCCCTTCCCGACGCGCCACGTACTAGTACGACGCGCGCCGGGTCCCGGTGCATGGAGAGGGCCCGCGGGCCGAGCCCTCTCCATAGCCGGTAAGTCTTTGCTGCATATTGCAGCAAAGGCTTACCGGTAACACCCGCGATCGGTGCTAGCACGGGGAGCAGCGATCCGTCGCCATGGTAACCTCGGGTGTTCGGAATACCCGAGGCTACTTCGTTTTAACCCATGTATTACAATGTGCTCATTGCACATTGTAATGCATGGGGAGTAAAATCCACATATACTGCCATACTGTAGTATGGCAGTATATGATAGGATCGATCAGACTACCTAGGGTTAGAGTACCCTAGGGAGTCGGAAAAATAGTAAAAGTAAAAATAAAAAAAAGTTTAAAAAAAAAAAATTATAATAAAAAAACCTAAAAATTCAAATCACCCCCCTTTCCCTAGAACTGATATAAAAATAAATAAACAGTAAAAATCATAAACACATTAGGTATCGCTACGTCCGAAAATGCCCGATCTATCAAAATATGATAATGTTTTTTCACTATGTTTAACCCCGCAACGGAAAATAGCGTCCAAAGTCGAAAATGGCATTTTTTTGCCATTTTGAAAAATATAAAAAAATTTATAAAAAGTGATCAAAAGGTCGCACAGTCCCAAAAATTATAGTAATGAAAACGCCATCAAAATTCGCAAAAAATTACACTATCCACAGCTCCGTACACCAAAGTATGAAAAAGTTATTGGCCCCAGAAGATGGCAAAATAAAAAAAAAAATATTTTGTACAGGAGGTTTTAATTTTTTTAAATGTATGAAAACATTATAAAACCTATACAAATTTGGTATCCACATGATCGTACCGACCCAAAGAATAAAGTAGACATGTCATTTGGGACGCAGATTGAAAGCTGTAAAATCCAAGCCCACAAGAAAAAGTCACAAATGTGGTTTTTCACCATTTTCACTGCATTTGGAATTTTTTTCCTGCTTCCCAGTAGACGTTATAAAATATTAAATACCGTCACTATGAAGTGCAATTTGTTACGCAGAAAATAAGCCATAACACAGCTCTTTATGTGGAAAAATCAAAAAGTTATAGATTTTTGAAGTTGGTGAGTGAAAAATGGAAGTGAAAAAACTAAAAAAGGCCAAGTCGTTAAGGGGTTAAGCAGTAATTTATTTCTTCTTGTTCTTTGACAACTGTCAATCGTTCAGCCTCCTAAAGACACCAACGCAGTTGAAAGGAGGAGGGCAAATTCACCTAATATTGTAGGAAGATTCTGTAGGAAGATTCTTTGAGTGCTGTGTGGTAAACTTCATGCTAGGGTGATGGCCTGGGTGCCCACAGAGAGGGCTCCGAGTGCCGCCTCTGGCACCAGTGCCATAAGTTCGCCACCACTGTATTAATACATCAAATTAAGAAAGATCTTTCAAACCTATGATATTCTATTACATTATGTGTTTTGGAACCTCACCATCAAACTGAGCATACACAATGGGCACATCCATAAAATATATACATATAAACATTAATGAAGCCTGATGGGGAAAAAAACATTTTTGCCCCAAAAAATGGCATAAAAAGTTATCAAAAATGTACGCATAAAAAGCACATCTAATCTGCAAAAAAAAACATTTAACTGGCTTCATTGACAACAGGAAAGAAAATATATTTTGTCAAAATTAGTAGAACATTAAATAACAATTTATGCTGCAAAAATTAAATGTTGAAAATAACCGCAGAATTGAAGTTTCTTTACACCTTCCCTTAAAGGAAATCTACTATTTGTTTTTATGCATTGTGAACCAGACATACATGCTGTAGTGACATATCTTGTTTAATACCTGGTCCGAGTGGTTTTGCTCGAAAAACAATTATAAAGTTCAGGACCTTGGAAAAGCGAAGTCGCATACTAGCTGCCATTCATAAACACATTACACGGAGCTTCCTGAACTTTCCAGACAGGACTAATCAACCTGAGCTGCATGACTTATACACAGCAGCAGGGGGATGGTGCAGCAATTGATTACTTCTGCCTGTCAGGAACAAAACAGTGGTTACATCATTCTCTGAAGTAGTGCATAATTAGGGTAAGTGGAGAAGTACCAAGCTAGCCACAGGAGTGATCCAAGGTGTAAGACACCATTACACCTTACCCCCTCCTAAAATTCTTGCGGCCATGCCACATAATTTTAAAAGCCTTTGTGAATGCTGCACACACCAACATGTATGTGTGCTTTGTTTACAATCCTTGATCCTGGTGGTAAATGTCCTTTAAAGGTGATTGATCCACACATAATGCCCCATGTGATATTATACACTGCAATTTGCATGTCAAAATAATCTCTTGGGCACTTGAGAAATTCATGGAGGCTTGTTATTTCTGAATCCCAGGGATTTTTTAATAAATTGAAGTGGAAATTACTGAAATGTACATGGTACTCCTGAGCCCCATCACAAGATTAAGACCAAGCCTTGGTTAATACACGGGTCAGGATATAAAAGGGGGTGTACCAGGGTGCACCAGGATAAAGCCATACATTAGAGAAACACCTTAAGGAATTTGTCCATAATATGAGCTATAACCAGAGAGTACGAGTACAGTAATGCCCAGGCACCCTAACATACACATATAGCCAGTTGTAGTGCCTAAGTATGGTATTTCACTATCTATTGTCTACACATAACCCATATAGTATATATATTTTATTTTTTACATGTTTATTTGCTATGTTTTTATAAAATCAAAGATTTTAGATATCTAAAGGTTAATTTTTGTATGGTTATACATATTGAATGAGTCAAACATGACTAATAAATGTTTAATATTCTATGTTTTCTGGTGCCTGATTTGTAAAGTGTTACCTTTATCAGTGTTTTGTAGTTTGAGTAGCAGCTACTTTAGTCCGTTGCACCGCAAACTTAGACCAAATATAGGTAAGCTCATGCATGGGTTGCCATCCTTTTTCAATTGTTTATCACATATAGCTAGCTGTCTGATCCTATCTCAATGGATCTGTGAAGCTTTTTTATACAAAAATTATAACACTCTGCCCAATGACACAGGTGCTGCAGGGATGTATTTATGCTGTATGTGTCTTTACACAGCAGTCAGAGAGTAAAAGTCCAGCTGAAGAGACAGTAATGTCAGTGTGGCATGGAATTGATGGTGGTCATTTTTTATATTGGCCAAATTCAATTGGGCACTGTACAGCGGATGAGAGGGGGAGTAGCAGGATGTATATTCTTTTTATTAAGGAAGGTATTTTTTGTATAATTTTTGAATAATTTTTGAGGAGTCACAGCATATATTTGATATATGCAAGGGGCAGAGGAAATCACCTGTGGTATAAGCAGTATATTATATTTAGGAGCTCAGTGATTTGGGTATCTTTAGGGGCACAGTGTGGAGACATGCTCCAAGTAGCTGAATACATCTGAGAGCATATTCTGCATAAGTCATGTCCTGAAAAAGTTACCAAAAGTTATGTTCCTGATGAAGAAGAATCATTACTTGTGAGGCGTCAACCATTACCCCAAAGGCCAGCACTGAAAGAGGCAGCAGCTGTGACTGATTCAAACAGTAAGTGATGTCTATGTCTGTTTTAGTTCTGTTTGACTGTGTTAGGTCAGGGTTCAATAGGGAATCCACTCTTGTTGTCCATTCCTTGCATCTTACAGTGAACCAGTATGCATATAAAATCTGCTGCATTTTTCTTCTTCTGCAGATTTCAACCTTGGACGAAACCAGAAATATGAGTGACTTTATAATCATAATAATTCAATTATTTATATAGCGCACACAGATTATGCAACGCTGCACTGAACTTGCCAAATCAGTCCCTGTCCCCAATGGGGCTCACAATCTAATCAACCTACCAGTATGTTTTGGAGTGTTGGAGGAATCCGGAGGACCCAGACTTTACACTGTGTTTTATTATTCCTCAGGTAACGTCAATTGACATGGGAAAGGAAGCCTAATGATTTCAGTCTAGAGGGTCTGTCAAAATCTTTTGACCATAAAAAATAAAAATTGTATTATTTTTTTTTGTGTAATATAGCAAAAGATGGAAAACTATTGTGCAAATGGGGGCACACAAAACTCCTGATGGCAGCCCTTAATGTATCATCTATGCTCTTCTAGACTATCTCTTTCATTAGATAGATAGATAGATCGATAGATAAGCTTCAAACACGCATTTCTATCATATAGTGTCAGAATAACTAAAATGTTATGCTGTTAATTGTAATGAATCCCGTACTGAGTAGGAGGGTCGCTCAGCATGAAGTCAGCACAACAGGGGTATGTGTGGGCTTTTTCTTGCTGTGACGCTGTCTTTGAGATAAGTGATGGATCATATTGTACTGAGAGATTGTTGCTGGAGTTATCCGCCCACGGTGTCGTTCTTTGCATGTGAAAACTCAATGAATGACACTTGTATACACAGCACTTCTAGTGTACAATGCCTGCAATACATGTGGACAATGTAATCAATGATGATGAACTTGTTATAGAGACTAGTGGTAATTTTAATGAACTAAACAGTGAATAGGTAGAAAAAACCCTATCAGCATTTATACACTTTCCCCCCTTCGTACGAATTGTGAATTGTTCACTTCATTGAAGCAATGAAGATAAAAAATAAAACCTGTATAATAATATATTTATCTTTTGTGTTGTGGGGCATGACTCCGCTATAGTACTTCTGGACGACCGTCATTAATGGAGGACCTGTGTAGGAGGGGTACACTATTTAACCATGTACAATTTATAACCTAGATATCTATTTATGAGAAAAGTGGTTTTAAGGTCTCGCAACATCATAGCTATCCCCTCCATTTAGAACTTCATGTAGATTATATTTATATTTCAGTCATAAAATGGTTGTTTCATAAAGAAAATTTCACTTCATGTCAATACAAGTAGAAAACAAAAAGGGACTTGTGCTTGTTTTACTGTACATGGGTGGCCACTAGGGTTAGGGTTAGCCCAGAGTTGTGCTTGTTTTCCTGCACATGTGTTCCGAAACACACATTGCAGGGGAAATGGTTAGATGGTCATGGGTTTCCCCTGCGGTGGAAAAGGATCTGAGGTGGTCTTGCTCAAAGTTTCATTAGAGGGCTGTCACTTAAGAGGACCACCCACATGACTACTAGGCTTAGAATGAGCAGAGAGTTACAGTGAATCAGATCAGTACCTCCTGCTCTATAAAATGTCAATCATCAACTCCTTCTTCTCAGCAGAGAGAAGCTTATATTCCCTGGGGGGGATTACCATTTCCCACCCGAACCACAACACTCCCAATAATAATAGAAGGCTCTATCGTTTCCACAGCCGGATCATTCATGTCCCTTTCCACCCCCTTGGAGAGAAGGTGGCATAGGAGAATAAAAAGTCGCAATTCCTGGCCATGGAATTATGACTTTTTCATGGTGTGTATGAAAACCAAAACTGACTTGCAAGCCATGATAAATTACCCCACCGAGAATAGAAATTCAGCTTACTGCTTTACCACTGTAAGTAAAACCTGTGCTAAGGTAGAGTACTTTACCAGAATCCACTGGCATCCAGCACCCAGTACATGTGTCTGCTAGATACATGGCACTTTAAACTGATTGGCAATATCCTTATATGAGTTCAACATGAATTCCACAAAAACTGGCTAAAAGTTTACAAAACTAGAATACAGAGTGTTAAATTTTGCCAAAGTGTCTAATGTTGGATGATAAGCCTGTCACAGCTGAAGTCTGTCAGTTTAACTTTATATCTCTCACTATTGGACTAAAATTTGCCACAGTTATGGCCTATGTTTTGGGACATGTAGTCACAAATTCTGGCAATGCTTACCTGTCTCAAACCCATACCCCCTTTTAAAAAAACAGGCACATATATTGTAGAAGTGTCTTAACACTGTCTTTAATATATGGAAAATGTGGAAAAATTCATCCATGTCTGCACTTTATGCTGGAATAGAGGGGTATTTTGTTTACTTTATTTTCCCTATGTGTGACCATATAACCATCACAAATGAAGAGCAAATTGCCAAAATGTCATTGATTCATGTTAGTAGCCACATCAACTAAGTACTGTAGATTCAGCATATGAGATTTAATACACCAAGTTATCAATGCAGGAACACAATAATATATACGTTTAATACATATTTGCTATGTCAGCTTCACAACCAGGCAGCAGACTTCATCAGAACATCGAAATAACACAGCACCAGCCGGGATTTGTATAGTTAAACCTGTATTAGAGCACACAGCAGAAGAATCAATGATATAGATGATCCAATAAACTGTAAAACCTATTGTCAACTATCCTAGACTTTAATACACTTTATTTTCAGCTTGAAAGGCCACTTGACAGTGCATCTCCCCTGGGGTTAATCTGCACAATCTTTTGGGACCCTAACTGAATACCAAAAGGGGTTTTCTTTTACAGACTTTAAAATGTAAATTCTTGGACATTGCCTGTAATCTCCTCAATGCTATAGAAGAGGCAATTGGATAAAGTTCTTAGTGAAAGCGAACAGTTAATTTGAGGTGAAAATTTGAGGTTTTTTTTTATCATTCCCATCCTTTATTACCACTTACTGACATAATAACAACTTTATAACTATAATTGAGATGGTATTGATTGACCAGATCTGGAGTGGAAAGACACCCAGATATGGTATAAAATACATTCCTAGTAAAACACTGTATTTTAAGAGTCTTCAGATCAAAATAAAAAAGTCAGCTATATAAAAATGATAAAGCCATGCCCAACTCACAGATCCACCAAAGCTCCATTCCCAATATTGCTAGATGTTCATCTCCTGTGCACTTCCCGGGCCAGTGGTGACACAGGTGGCTATTCCCACAGCAGCCAATCACTGTATGTAGCAGCTCACTGTTCAGCCAACCACTTAATAGTCTCTGATAGAGAATATTTTAATATTAATAACACACTACAATAAATATTTTACACTAAATACATGAAAGGGAACTTTGAACCTTCCCCATCAACTCCAGTTCAGAGCATCTTTTCCACTGCAGTTCAAATTATTTCTCTATCCTCCGCCTCTATCCTTCCAAAACCATAATTTCGGACCACCTACCGGACACCCCACAGTGATTGTTCCAGTGGTAACAAAGGAAAAAAATATCATATGTGAAGGAACTTCTATTATTTCTATTGATTAAAAAAGTTGTACTAAAAGTAGTAATAAAATAAATTATTCATGTACAGGCAGTCCCCGGGTTACGTACAAGATAGGGTCCAGAGGTTTGTTCTTAAGTTGAATTTGTATGCAAGTCGAAACTGTATATTATATAATTGTAGATCCAGACAAAAAAAAATTTGGGCCCCAGAGACAATTGAGTTTAAACATTTTTTTGCTGTAATGGGAAAGGATTATCAATAAAACTTCATTACAGACACCTTACAGCTGATTATTGCAATCTGGGACTATAGTAAAGCATTCAGAGAGCTTCACCAGAGGTCAGAGGGGTCTGTCTGTAACTATGGGTTGTCTGTAGGTCGGGTGTCCTTAAGTAGGGGACCGCCTGTATATAATCCTAACATGATAATGATCTGTACTCTATCTGTAGAGTTTACTCTATCTTCATTGTTTACCATCATAATATAAAGATATGTCCTGGTCACAGTTGTTGCTCCACTTTACAAGCTAAATTCCTGTTAGTGGGGGATCTGAGTGTTGTATAATTGCTATAATGTATAATTTAATGCCGTTTTTGGTGGTCATAAGGACCTAAAGTTAAAACCTTGATTTTTAAAAACAGGTAAAAGACACATTTTTACATTTGTAAACTGCATTTTCTTTATATTTAATAATTATGTGCCTGGCACAATAATGGAACACAATTAGTATTATCTATGTGTAATATGTGTATAATGATACACACAAGAGTTACAGGCTTCCCACATGGGTCACGACACTCAGTCTATATATATAACTATAAAATATTCAGGGGAAGATTTGCCCATAATGCATCCCAGACAATTGCCCCACACAGTGTTGGGATGCAGGTTTTCCTGAACAATTGTTTTAAAAAAAGCCAGGTAATGCTACTGGTGAAAAGCTGGTGTGAACTGCATGCTTTAAACTTTTATGGTGTGGTGCTCAGCAATCCCCTTCAGCTCCATATAGATGAATGGAGCAGAACAGACATGTGCGGCCTTCTGCGGACAGGTGTCGGACAGAGGTCATTTTATGACCTTGTATTGCTCATTAGGTATATTCTCTATCTTATTTATTATTTAAACCTAATATATATGAATTACCTGATTTTTATGGTCAGCATGTAGGTAAAAGCAAAAATGCTTATTAAAAAAGACCAATTTTATGTATGACTTTAGACAATATTAAGAAAACTTGTTGACTACACAATGTTTTTCCGTGATATATTTTTATATTGTATTAAAACAGTCCCATTTCATGTATGACAGAAGACAGCATTAAGGAAACGTAACTACACAGTGTATTTCCATGAGAGATTTTTTGGCATTGCGTGACATGTTCATACTGACATAATGTGCTGCTATCGCTGGTGGTCAGTGTATTTCCTGCACAAGATGGCAATGTAAGTCCCTGCCTGGCTAAAAAGCGGACACAGCAGATTGGCAATAGCAGCACAAACCAAAATGACGTTTGTAAAGCAGCTGCCAAAGAAGCAAAAGTTAAAAAAAAATCAGAAGGGAAAAAGCCACTAGAGAAACCTCAGAGATGCTGAGCTCCCAGAGTAGCCTCAACGTGTAGCAGCCTCTAATGTCAGTGTGATAGGATATTCCAGGAAGGGGAGAGGCAAAAAAAGACTGTGTGGGATCTGCTGGACAAATAATAAGACCTGCACAGTGCTCAGAGTCTGGACAGAACCTGGTGTCTGTCAATAAACATGCACATAGGAGGCTCCTCAGAACTTCAGCCCTGCACATCCCATAGCCAGTGGCTGTGCAACCAAAGACATTGCATTGTGACATTTTACTGAACCATAGGAGAACATGCACTAGGTGGTTTTGTTGAGTTACTGGATGAACACAAAAAGCTCCCTCTGGCTCTGATTTTTTTTCTCCATAGTTGAAGAAGTAAAATCTGAAGATGTGGGGGTGGGAGGATTGCCCCCTCTGTGTTGGATTTAGTGGCTGTCATGCAGAGAAGGATTGGGGAGGAATTGTACAATGACTGAGCTGGTCTCTATGGCCATTAAGGGTATTAATCTCTCTCTCCACCTTCTTTCTCTTTGGCCTCCTCTGATGGAAAGACAGCTCCTGACCGCTGTGTCACCTACTCAGTAGGGGCAGAACATGTCCCTGGGTCCTCATTGTTAGCATAAGCTGAGGTCTACTTATTCACTTCTGGCTTGGAACTTGTCCTCAACTTTCTACTACATCTTCAAACATATCATTGCATCCAAGACAACTCACTCAACTCCATAGCATTATTTCCTTTATTTGGAGCAGCAAAAAGAGAAATACTGAAAACTAAAGATTGAATGAAACATACCACAAATTATTTCTTGACATCGAGCTTCCTGCATCTGCATTGCCCTCAGGTGGACCTGAACTTATGAGTAGAAGCCTCCAGTGACGTGGTCCATCTTGCTGAGCCACCTGCTGAACCCACTGCAGAAATGAGGATCCTCACTTTCCTGGTGGGCCTCAAGACTTTATGGGTTTTGGCTTTCTCCTCATTGTCCAATACTATGGCTGTGAATAACAGCGGCAAGTGGTGGTAAGTGGCTATGCAATGGTCCATGGTGTGCTAGATGTGAAGTTTTAGCTTATGCAATGATAACCTCATATATGTTTGTCTAGAAATGTCCAGCTGAATGAGTGCTTTACGTGTATTATTAAGATATAACTTTATATAATATAATGAGGAATTGATCTAACTAGATGTATATTACAATTGTGATTTTTATTCAAAACTATTACTGCATGTTTCTATCCTTACTGTATGATAATGCACCAAAAATAGTCTACAACTAATGTATACTGAATACTGTACAACACGGCCTGTGTCCACATAATGTCTTCTTTTACTGTGCACCTGCTGGGAGTATTGCAGGCTACATATACAAGGCAGGGCCCATAGAATATACCTCTTTTTATTACATGTATTCTGTATACACAAGTACAGTGTATGTGTTTTTACACAATACTTGTAACATACTTTGAAACTGCATATTGTTATCTTATATGCAGTTTATATTATTATTCCTATACAAATGCTGTTCATAATCTTTACTCCAAATCTTAGAATGTAATCCTTGTAACAATTATTAGAACTGTAGTGTGTAAACTCTTATACTAACAGTGTACTAGCCTAATCTCAGGATAATAATATACAAAATATGCAAAGCTGTATTAGGAATGGAACTTACATGACATAGATACTCTTTATATAGAAAACACATAATCTATGTAAGAAAAATTGGTATTGCTCAAAGCACTACCTTAGTGTAAATGTACAGTCATAAGGATGTGGATTATATGAACTAAATATGTGAGGTCTACTCACACAGACATAATTAACACAACATTCAGCCAAAATACCTTAGCATCTGTACCTGTATCAGGTATACTGCTGATTTTACATTTGCATTCTTCCTAAAAATAGGATTTATAGCTAGTGTCTTTTATCCACAGTGCATCTTACCTGTAACCGAGGAAACAGTTCAGTACAATTATGCAATATCTTATACAGTTCAATATTATAACTACATTATAAAAGACATATACTATTAAAACAAAGGCTCATTATAGTAGTAGCAATATTAATAATAAATAATATATCATTATTACTTTTATATGTTTCGGTTGCACAGGATGACTGTACATTACAATAGCATTGTATCTGATCTACATGGACTATATGATTCTGATTCATTTATTTATAATCAGTTGATATATATTATAAATTTTTACTCATACATCAATTTACACATATACTTGGTAATGTAAATGCCTAATGTTAAAATAGTTGTGGGATAAATTCAATGTATGAATAATAAAAAAGAATATAGACAATCATAAAAGTCACTTTATTATGTATATCTGTCCTAACTCACTTACAGTACATATCTGTAATGCGCAGACACATTGTTGCTTCTTTTTTCATAATACATTTAAATCTGTACATTGACAATCCATATAAGAATTGCAGATTGAACCAGTTGTCAAAATCAGTGCCAGAGAGGTTTCATGTGAACTGTTTCATTAGCTTGAACCCACAAAGCAGCCATACTATAAATTATATGAAATCACAATATCCACTTCCCTTACTTTCCTCAATGATCGATATTCATCTAACCACAGCCATGGTAACATAACACTGCAACCTACACATCTATACATACATTAGAAAGCAATGTGGTTACCCAACGTGTAAACATAGCAGAAGGAAAGCTGAGGTGCTACCTATAATAGCTCTATGATTACAGAGTGTTGTAGTCCAAGTATAACTCAACATATGTATGGATGTTAACACTCCACACAGAAAGATTTTCCTAAAGAATTCAGAAAATGCTGATTATATATGTGCAGTTTAAGAGTTTGCTCAGTTTATTTACTATACTCTTGTGTGCTATCTACCACTTTCTTACACTTTTTCCATCTTTCAGGGGTATCATAAACATAGCGTCCAATGGAAATGTGCTGCCAGGATCAGATGTAGGCCCAGTACCTCTGGTGTTAGATCCAAGTCTTCAACTTTTAAGCAGAAGACAGAGACGTCTAATTCGTCAAAACCCCGGCATACTACAAAGCATTACACGTGGGCTTCTCAGTGCCATCCGAGAATGCAAATGGCAATTCCGAAACCGTCGTTGGAACTGTCCTACTGGACCTGGAAACCAAGTGTTTGGGAAAATAATTAACAGAGGTAAAGAATTAATAGCGTGAATGTTACAAAGGAAGAGGAAATATCTCATTTATTTATATTTACTAAGAAATATTTGACCTCACATAAGTCATACACTCAGTGTAGTGTAGCATCTCAAGGGCAAGTAATTCCTAATCATATGCAGTTTTTCTGAAGTGACACTTTAAGTGTCTCTATAATGATATATTTATTTAATTACAATAGCAGCCTCTTATACAAGTTACAATTTTATCAATTCACTGAAGATCTGATGCTAATCTCTCCATCTCTTGCCAGGTTGCAGAGAGACGGCATTTGTGTTTGCTATTACCAGCGCTGGTGTAACTCATTCTGTGGCTCGTTCCTGTTCAGAGGGTTCTATTGAATCCTGCTCGTGTGATTATCGACGTCGAGGCCCTGGAGGACCAGACTGGCACTGGGGAGGCTGCAGTGACAACATAGAATTTGGAAGGTTCATAGGAAAAGAATTTGTTGACTCCAGTGAAAGAGGGAGAGACTTAAAGTATATGGTGAACCTGCACAATAACCAAGCAGGCAGGATGGTAAGTTAAAGTCATTGAATATCAAATACAATTTTGTGACACTGGCACTTAATCAGGGGTGGAATAAAGGAATGTAAGTAAAAATATAGTAGTCATCAAGTAAAAAGTCTGTATCTCGGAAACAAAATAAATGGCCAAGCATAAAGACTGAAGAATTGTTTACATTTAAATGACAGTGTCAGGTCTTGTTTGATGTCATTACTTTCCAAAAGGCTTTGTCAGTATTTGATGACAGATAGGTCAATGTTGCATTTGAACTGTGTTTAGAAACGCGATATAGTGTTTTAGTAATATTGTCACATTGTCATTTGTGGAAATGTAAATTTCTTATTCATTTGTAATATTCATGTGTGCATTTTTACATATATTGTCTGTGTATGTGTTGCATATACTGTGGTGAACATAGTTTCCCTTGTAGGATTATTAAAGTTTTATCCTATGCAAATTCAAGCGCAGTAGGGAGGAGCTTTGCCTGATCACAGATCCAGTTAGATCTAAATGCTTGGAAGAAGCACCATGGGGCACATTTACTAAGAAAGTCAGAAACTTTGCATGTTAAATGCAGCAGTTGTAAAGTAGTGGATCACCCCCAAATTTGTGCCGCATGGAGGCTAGCGCATCTGTGCCACAAAAGGGTTGTGTGCAACACAATAGTGACACAGACACTTCTTAAATACCTGTGAAAGCCATTTTCACCTAAAAGACATGCAAAGTCCTTCAGAAAACCTTAGTAAATGTGCCCCCATGTATTTTGCCAGTAAATAATAAAATACATGTGCTGCTCTTTTCCGATAGCAAATGTCTGGGTCTAAAAGTTTATGCGATTGGGAGAAGCTACTCTCTACTGTAATTGAATTCCATTTCTGATTTGGGGGAGATCTATCACCACCTTGTCTGGTCCCTTGTACTGCTTTATAAGAATTTTTGGTCCCAGTTGGTACTTTTTGGTCTCAGTAGATCTCCCCCACTGCGTGCATGTGAGGTTTGATGGCTTAATGGGTCAGGGATTTAGAGAAATACCTTCACAATATTAGGAACCTGGAGTTAATGTGGCTTTTTGGTGAATGAACTAGTATTAACATTCACTCTGCTCTAACCAATGCAACTGAACATACATATAAAATAACTATTTTTTCAGTAATTCTAATATCTGGAAGGTAATTCATTTAAGAATGGGTACCTATGAAAAAAAAATTACTCCAAATCATTCAGGCTGTGTCAAGACATATTCCTGTAATATTTTATGGCATTGTTTAAGGATTTTCCTCTTTATCTTATAGACTGTAATGACAGAGATGCGTCAGGAATGTAAGTGCCATGGAATGTCAGGATCCTGCTCTCTTCGTACATGCTGGATGCGTCTCCCTCCATTTCGGGCAGTGGGAGATGCTCTGAAAGATCGATTTGATGGTGCATCAAAAGTCACATACAGTAACAATGGAAGCAACCGTGGAAATTCTCGCAGTGACCTCCCACATCTGGAACCTGAGAACCCTTCTCATGCTATGCCTTCTTCTAGAGATTTAGTCTACTTTGAGAAGTCTCCAAACTTCTGCAGCCCAAGTGAAAAGACTGGAACCCCAGGTACAACAGGGCGAATATGCAACAGCACCTCCTTAGGTCTGGATGGTTGTGAACTTCTGTGCTGTGGCCGAGGTTACAGAAGTCGAGCAGAAAAGGTCACTGAGAGGTGTCACTGCACCTTTCACTGGTGTTGTCATGTCACCTGTTTGAACTGCACTACCACACAAATAGTCCATGAATGCTTGTAAAGTCTCCCATATGCACTGAGTATACTACTACCTTTTGTTGCTTATTTTATAAAGGTCGGGCATACTAGCAGTGTGACCACAGGTCAGCAAATAGCAATGGCACATGAACGCTTGGAAAGGCTGGCATTGCACACAGAATAAATCAGGGATATGAGATACTTCTCTATAATAACAACTCATAGGTGATGCTCAGATTTTTCAGCTTGGACTTTTTCCATCATCTGTTATGACATGAAACAGAAATCCATGGTGCCATACAGAACTGTATCATACACTACAGTCAATGTACATATATTGTAGAGTTTTTCAGCTAGCACTGATAATCTTGCACTGATAACAGTATTATTTGCTTAACCTCACATACCTTATACATAGAGATTCATACCAAACCAAGGTACCTCAATGTAATGGAAAATAATGCATGAAGCCAATACTGGTCTTCTATGGACAGAAGGACAGCAGATATACATAGTAATGTGGTGGGATGGCTTCTTAGTTATGCCAAAAGGCCACAATTACATTCTCCATGTTATTCATAGTCCAATGAATCTTCTGTTACCAGTGCATGGTCTCATGATACTGTGTTAGTATCAACAGTATTTCAGCCTGTGATATGAAGGAGAGGTGCTAAGAAGATTAAATCTAACAAAGCCTGTATGTCTGAGACCTAGGGCCTCCCAAGGAACTCATCTCAGGATAATGGAGAAGAGAGAAATGTAAGTGAAGATAGGCAAAGAAAGAGCTGCTCAAAGCAACTGCCATTGCTGTAGGAGTAAATGCTACTTTAAAACCTGAATGAATATTTGTCAAGAAGAAGCATAGCGACAGAATACCCACTGGGATTAATATTAGGATGCGGATATGACAAAGAGCGTTTTATTTACTTACCCAGCTGGATAAGTGGTGGGAACAAAAATGAAGATGCCAAGTTCCCAATATCTGTTATTCACAGGCCTTGTTTGGGGAACCCGGCCAAATTGTTCGCCTCCATGCGCTCAGCACCAAAGAACTCAAAAGCAGAAAACATTAAAACTTGTCACGTAAGATCAATAGTTTTAAGGGTTTTCCCTTTGTAACAACACAAAGACAATAATGTCTTTCTATAAATGCACTTTTATGATTACATATTGTATTTTCCTTAAATTCCCTTAACCAGGCAGCTATTATATATAGTGGTTAAATAGGATTTTTCCACTCATACTGAGGTCACTGTAGTGTTAGCGAATACATGACACAATATATTAGACTCTCCCTAAGACCACTTCCTACATCAGTATTTATACCTCCTAAAGTTAAATTTTATTTTTATATTTTATGAATCCGATTAAGTGATTGACTTCTCTAGACTTGCTTTTTCCTTCATCTGTTCCTTGATAGCTGATGTTCAATAAATAGACGTGATGTAAAAGGATTATTAACACATGCTGTATAAGAGCTATCAAAGGCCTCTTATCATACATTAAGTAACAATTTTAGTAACTTACTGATACTGGTCAGTGCACACACATCATTATCTACACCAATGCTCCAAACAGACTATATATATGTGCTATTTAGGCATGATAAGATGTGGATTGATAGTCATTCAATGCCCCTATAGCCAATGTGAACAGTAAGCTACCAGTGCAATGGAACAGGTAGGAAATTCAAAGTTTTATCTTGTACAATAGCCTTTTTTTAGCACTTCTGGTAGTTGTCCCTTAGTGTAAATCCTACATAATGATTTACATAAATTTATCAGATGTATTCAGCAATTGTACAATGTATGATCTAATGCCACCGATCTCTTTAACCATATTACTATAGTAAAGATGGTACAACCTTGTATGTTTATATTAGTCATATATTGTATAGCTTATTTTATAGACATGTAGCAGTGGGGTTTTTTTTACACTGAATGAGTGCAAATTAATTTTTTCTATCATGCCACTGATATACAGTACACTCACTGTCCTCCTAATGCAGATAAACACACATGACACAAACAACAAAGACCCCCACAACAAGGGACAGTCTATAGGGGGCAATTGCTTCGGGGCATCTATCACCACAGGGCCTCCAAAAGCCATCAATGGCGTAACCTACTGCAAAGCATGAAGGTTTGAAAATGTCTAAACATTTGCATATGTATTAAATGTGATTATTCAGTTTTAATTAATTTTTATTGATAATTTTTAGAGCTGTATTGCATCAAATACCAATGTACAATTGACAAGAACAATTTTATTAGTATTACCATAGAAAGGAGAGGGCAAAACCTGTGCCCTTCTTGTCTTTCAGTGTGATTAACCTTGTGGACATTGGGGGACAGTGAGGCTTAAGATGTGCTTAAGATAATGTTATGTTTGTGTTTGGCCACTAATTGTATGACACTAAGGAAATATGGTCAGCTTGTCCTATGTATGTCCGCCATAAGAGCTATAAGAACATTGTACAGTCTACACAAGATTTATGTCATTTTCCATCTTTTTTGTATTATATGGTTCAAATAATTTTTTACCGCTCCATATTCCAGTGGAATCTTAAGTCACTTTTAATTTTTGGAGCTAAAATGCTTTTCAGGGTCCATTTTTTTGTTTCTTACAGTACACATCAGTCCTGAATATTATAGTAGCCACCTATTTAAAATGGAAATATTGATCTAGGCCTTATATTGCTTCACATTGTAATTTTCTGAATGTAAAATATCATGATGCATATTACCACATGTGTTGTATATATTTATATAATTCATGTACGTTATTAAGAAACATGGTCCTTCATTGGTGTCACTACTACTGTATCTGCTATAACCCAGACATACTCTGGGGTCAATGTGCCTACTTTTTGATGTCAGATCTATTCCTGATGTCACTTATTCAGCTGCTGCAGCGTATGGTTTCTGTATATTGCCAAATGTATGCCTTATATAATCTACTGTACTATATTATACTGTTTTAGGGCATATCTAGAATTATATATTTATGTAGATTATGTCAATATTACCTGTAAATAACCCTTCAGGTATTTGGGATTTGTAAATAAAACTATTTATTGTCACCACTTTTATATCCAAAAACTGCTGATTGTCATTTTATTTAGAGGATGAAACTCCATATTTAAGCAGGAGTAGATTATACATTGTGCAGGCCAGATGTGTGTGAGGTCCTGCTTGATTCTGGTTGGAGCTGTCCAGTATACAGACACCAAGCAAGCAGGAATACTGACTCACATCTCCGAGGTAAAAGAAGGGAATGCAATGGGAGTGTCTTTTTAAGGAAATCCTAGAAAATATGGAAATTGTAACATCCCAGTATTGCTACATGTTCACAGGGGTAAGTTTGCTGTCTATTTTCCATGCATACTTGCTGTGATTTCACACATCTTCAACAAAATCTTCTGATTTTCTCATGGATATTGTTGTGGATTTTCTGCAAATCCCTCCAGTGCTTTTCCAAGGCCACATCGCAGGTCACGTTACACATATGAAGATGAGAAATCTCACTGGTACTGTATCAGGCTGTAGATTTGCAAGTAAGGTTACCTGGAAAATCCTCAGCTATACATAATGGGGGTCATTTACTAAGGGCCCGATTCACGTTTTCCCGACGTGTTACCCGAATATTTCCGATTTGCACCGATTGTACCTGAATTGCTCCGGGATTTTGGCGCACGCGATCGGATTGTGGTGCATCGGCACCGGCATGCACGCAACGGAAATCGGGGGCGTGGTCGAACGAAAACCCGACGGATTCAGAAAAACCGCTGCATTTAAAAAAGGAAATTGTGTCGCGGAGCTTGCACTCACCTTCATCCAGGATAGGATCATGAACTTCAGTGCATTACAGGAAACTTCAGCGCAGCAGCGCCACCTGGTGGACGTCGGAGGAACTACCTTGATGAATCCCGGCCGGACCCAAATCCAGCGCAGAGAACGCGCCGCTGGATCGCGAACGGACCGGGTAAGTAAATCTGCCCCAATGGCTCAGATTTATCAAAAGTAGTGCAAACTGCACTAATGTGCAGGGTGCACCTGATTATTGAATACTGGTGCACAGTCTTCATTGATCTGGTGCCCCCTGCACTGCTTGGGAAGTGCGCACCAACATTTTTTTTATGCACCTTTAACATAGAGTGTGCAACACAATTCTGTCGAGTTGCTGTAATAAATGTGGTACACAGTCCGAAGCGGCGCCAGAACACCCCTTTAGGTGCTGAATTTTGTGACACTTCAGAAAAAGTGCAGCCGCAACCATAAAACTGGTGCAAACACTTCATAAATACATGTCCAAGCAGTGTGCATGTTCCTTTCAGTGCAAAGTCAGACAGAAAACTGGAGCAAACGCTTTAATAAATGTGGGCCAATGGGGGTCATTTACTAAGGGCGAATATTTCCGATTTGCACCGATTTCCCATTAATTGCCCCGGCATCGGCGCCGGCATGCACGCGACGGAAATTGGGGGGCGTGGCCGAACGAAAACCCGACGGTTTTGGAAAAAACCGCTGCATTTAAAAAAAAAATGTGTTGCGAAAATTGCACTTACCTTCACTCAGCCCGGCTCGGTGAACTCCAGTGCGTTCCGATGCTTTTCAGCGCAGTGGACGGCGGAGGAACTACCTTAGTGAATCCCGGCCGGACCCGAATCCAGCGCAGAGAACGGGCCGCTGGATCGCGAATGGGCCGGGTAAGTAAATCTGCCCCAATGTGTTTCATTATCTTCAGGCTTCATGCACAAGGGAGTTTATTCTGCATGTGGATTGCAATTTCATTCTACAAAGAATCTTTGGTTGACCCTTTGTGCTATCTGTGCCATAAGGATTTTGCATCATTCAACTTATCTACATTATATCACACTAAGGACTTTACCCATGTAAATCTGCTTATGTGCATTCGCCATAAAGGGCTAATTATGGTAAATAAACAGTGAGGCATTTAAATGATGTCTCAGATGTTATCATTTAATACTAACCAATAAGTCTACTGCGATAAATGAGCTTTAGCACTGTATAAACTAATACATCTATAACTGATCACCTCACTATGCCCCCTCTTTATTAGTGTTGGAAAGACAAGTCTTGTTGAACTGGAGCCTATAAGGTCTCAATGGGAGCTGTCCACAGATATGGTGCTGAAATCAGTCAGAAAGGACACATCCAGTACATAGAGAATGGAGCAGCAGAGCATGGTCCAGGTTATATAAAGAGTAATAGGACTATAGAGGGAAGTCAGTGAATTATCAGTTTCTGCCCTGCACAATCCCACCAAGAAGCCTGAGAACGGAAATCAAAAAAGCTGCCTAGCCTCTTAATGATGGAGACGTCCCAAAATAAAAGCTGAAGATTTCAGCATGTTCTTCACCTGCTTCCAATTAGGGCCAGACTGGGCGTAGCTCTCCCCCATGTACCTTGCCAGTGCACTTAAGGCAGATGGACACACACTGGCATCTGAAGGAAGATGTGGTTCCTGGGAAGAACCCAATATCCCCACAACACACGCGTCACACAGGAGGACACAGGGAAATTGCTCATTTTTCTTCAGCTCTGCTTTTAATTTACGGAGGTCGGTTATGTGTAAGGGGGAGGGGTAATTACCATCTGTGAGGGCGAGGTCCTCCTCATCCTAGTAACCTCAGGCTGAGGTCAGGAAAGACAGCTGCAGCCTGCACTGACACTGGGAGGTAAAGGGGGACAGGTGGGGGGCCTGCATCCAGGACATTAGCAGAACTGTATGTGACAAGTTTATCTGTCATTATGCTAATCATCCTCATTAAATAATTCTATAATATATTACAGAAGTTTTACTTCTGCACTGTTTTATGTACTATTATAGCAGGTACATTTCTCAGGAAAAAAACATTTGGTCCAAATAAAGTGGTCAAAATCATGTAGTCAAAATTATAATACTTTTTAAATGGCATTTCAGCCAAGTTTACACAACAGTTTACAACATCCATGCCTGTCCTAGTGCACACCCATCACTCCACCTAATTCAAGATTGCTACATACACCTATAGTGACTTAAAGGGGTTTTCCCACAAACTAAAGTTATCCTGTGGATAGGGCCTATCTTGCTGGTCACGTGAACGTGGATAGGGCCTAACTATAGTTCGTGGGAAAATCCCTTTAAAGGAGTTTTACTGGGTAATAAGTATAGCTAAAAAGGCTAAACACTGGGGCACCAACACAACATCAGAGACTTACCTCTCCCTGGTACAATGTTCCTCGCACTGCCCAGATTCCCACTACTGCATCAACACTCAGGTAATGCCCAGAAATCCCTGCTTACTCAGTCAAACCATCATCACTAAAACAACAAGATGGCATGATTTCACTGTTACTAATCTTATACTTTCTTATTTTTACAGATAGTTTCATTCTACAGGTGCTTCTTTTTTTATAGAAAAGCGTTGCAGAGAAATCCCCTAAAATAATATACCATATGCATGCTACATTTAAAATAAATTAAAAAACACAAAAATACAAAAGGGCGTGCATCGATAAAAGACAATTATCCATAAAAACTCTAAGGTACCGAGTTACCATGCCTTGTATGCTAGTTCTATAATACCATATAGCAGTGATGGCAAAGCTTTTCGAGACCGAGTGCCCAAATGACAACAAAAACCCACATATTTATTGCAAAGTGCCAACACAGCAATTTAAGCAGTAACTCTCTGTTCTACCACAAATTCAAAAGAAGACCATCATCAATAGACTGCACCTGCCCATACTTTCTCACTCTTTCTACAGTCCGAAGAAGCCGAGGGTGTGTTGCTTTGAAATAACATTTTGAGAGAGGCAGCTACATTGCCTGTGCCTGCAGGTGAATTCTTTAAGTCATGTCTGATGAACTCAGTGCTGGGGAAATGTGGCCTGGGTGCCCACAAAGAGGGCCCTGAGTGCCACCTCTGGCCAACACTGCCATATAGCAAGCCATGTATTTTGCTACTTTTTGCGCCTTTTGCACCAGTCACACCACTTTTTAAAAAGTTAAAGGGGTATTCCGGGAATATGAACGTCTGACGCAAAAACCCATGATGATATAAATAAATGAATATAACAAAACTCAATGTCATTAGTCACAAAATGGAGCTTAAATAATTTGATTTTATGATTTACAAAATGTATGGCCTCTCTAAAGTAGGTGGAGTTATCACAAAGATGGCCGCCACTGGAAACTACAAGTTCCATGACCCTTTAGTACTCAGTAACTCCTCCTCCCTCTTATGCTCTGCTCCCAGTGATGATATAAAAGGTTTTCTTGCTCTGTTATCATAGTAATGATGTGTAACTGCCATCACCACAACACTGGTCATACTGGATGCACTGCAACCAACCGACTACAGCCAAACTTAGTGGTGATCACATGACCTGCCCAAGCAGGTGCAGGACATGTGATGTGGACATGTGACCAGCGGCCATCTTCTGTCCTGCAACAGACCGCGCGGAGGAAATTAACGGACTGATTAAAGGGCCAGTAACATTTTAATTCTTCATTACAGTCTATGTCCACAGCATTTTCTGCAGAGGGGAGCAAAATTTTAAATAACAACCAATTACACATTAGCTTATATTTTGAGTGCCCATTTGTATATGAATTATGCTGATTCCTGGAATACCCCTTTAACTGTGGAACAAGGCAGGCGGACTGGCCAGCCAAATTTGCTACAACCTGCGTATAAAAACTGGTGTGGGTTATAGCTGAAATCTATGTCAGGTCAGACCTAGAAGTATAGTAGACTTTGCATATTATTGTTGGGACAAACCAGTTTACACAATTTTTTTTTACAGATTTGCATTAAAAGGTTCTTATACCTTGCTAAATACTTTTTGGAAGTTGTCTTACTGGGGCATGCTTTTGCCAAGTCTTAAAAAGTGCTTCATTTATGTTGATCATTTTTAAAAAGTATTAATTATAGCTGTAGCCCCAGGCGTTGCCCTGGAAATTAAATAACCATCTATCTCTATCTATCTATGTATATGTATTTCTATCTATCGCTATCTATTTCAGTATATTTCTCTACGTATGTCTATGTATTTATGTATATCTATCTATGTATAGCTATGTCTATATCTCTATCTATATCTATTTATCTGTATGTATGTCCATCTATTTATCTGTAAAGCCTATCTGTATGTCTGTCTGTCTATCTATCTGTATGTAGGTCTATCTATTTCTGTTTGTCTATGTATCTATATGTTTATCTATCTGTATGTATGTCTGCCCGTCTATCTATATGTCTATCTATCTAACTGTATGTATGTCTATCTATCGATCTATCTGCATATTGTGAGACACTGAAGGGGTTAACTGTGGATGGGCGGTATGTTTCCCCTAGGTTTTGCTTCTATGCAAGGCCTTAGTGCTGAGGTGGGTTTGTCCAGCACCTTGGACACAGGTGATGGGAACAGCCTAATTAGCCTGGATAAAATGACTCAGCAGAGTTGAGTGGGTTGTCTCTCTGTGGAAGGAGGCTGAGAGGACACAGCTCTGACCTGTGGGTCTGGAGCAGCCACATGATCTTTTGTTTAGTGTGAGCTAGTGGACTATTGTGTATAGTTAGCACCCTGACGGGTAGGTTTTCTTTTGTTTATGCAAATACCTGAATGTAAAGGCTGGTTTTATTTTGCTGCAATAAACGCAGGCGAGACCTGTTTGGACTGTACCCTGGTGTCCCTGTCTTGAACTGCATCCCAGCACCCCGCTACCACGGTCTCTACTGGGCCAAATCCCCACATATGGTGCTTCGGATTGCGGGCAGTTCAAAAAGACATACACCCGAAAGGCTCGCTACATCCTGCAACATTGCATGGCCTGGGTGAAAGCAGCAGGCAAATTGCAGGATACAGCCAAGATGGAGGACTTTATTAAAGCCATGCTCCAGCAGCAGGAGGAGAGATCCTGCCAGCAGCAGGAGGAGGCCAGAGCTAATCGGCAGCAGCAGCAGGAAGAGTCCCTGGCTAATCGGCAGCTGCAGCAAGCCATGCTCCAGCAGCAGGAGGAGAGGTCCCGCCAGCAGCAAGCCATGTTTCAGCTGCAGGAGGAGAGGTCCCGCCAGCAGCAGGAAGAATCCCGAGCCATGTTCCAGCTGATGATGGAGAAGTTTTCTGGCATGATGGCAGCACCGCAAGCGACGACTACTGAGGGGTTCCGTACTGGTCTGCAAGGGTACCCGGTTGTCCAGCATTCCGCACGGGCTGCAGTACAAAAGGCTTTACAAAAAATGGCGACGACCGACGACGTGGAGGCGTATCTCACTGTGTTCGAACGAGTAGCTGAGCGAGAGGAGTTACCGGCTGAGCAGTGGGCAGATGTCCTGGCACCGTTCCTGACCGGCGAGTCGCAGAAGGCTTACTACGACCTGAGTAAAACGGAGGCCCGTGAGTACCCCCAGCTAAAGGCGGAGATTCTGGCTCGTCTTGGGGTCACCGTTCAGGTTCGCTCCAGCCGGGTCCACCAGTGGGCTTACTCAGAAAAATTACCCCCACGCTCCCAAATGCATGACCTGATCCATCTTGTCCGGAAGTGGCTGCAACCAGAGGACTGCACCCCCGCACAGATGGTAGAGAGAGTGGTCCTCGACAAATTCACCCGTTCTCTGCCCTCTCGGCTCCAGCGGTGGGTTGGACAGGCCGGTCCCACAAAAGCTGAGGATCTTGTGTCCCTTGTAGAGAGGTATCGGGCTACGGAGGATCTTCTACTTACCTCTCCGACACGAAGCAGTGCCAGTGACAGGGTCACCAAACCAGCTGGTAAGACTGCTACTGCGGAAAAGGGGAGACATGTCAGGTTGGGAGGGGGTTCATTGGGGGGCGTGGATACCCAGAAACCCAGTGAGGCTCGTGACAGAGGTCATGGCCGTATCCAGTGCTGGCGGTGCCATGAAATGGGCCATATTGCTGCCAACTGTCCACTGTCAGTGGAGCCAATGGACTGCAACCAGACCCGGCGAGTGTCACTGTTTGCCCGGCCAGTTCTGTCGGCAGAGTCAGTCACGGATGCAGAACCCCAAGTATGCATGGTCACAATCGGTGGTCACACAGTGGAAGCCTTGCTAGACTCAGGGAGTCTGGTCACCCTGGTGCGGGGAACTTTGGTTGATCCTGGACTGTACAGCGGGCGGAAAGTGGGAGTGTTGTGTATACATGGGGACACTCGCGAATATCCCACTGCTGTCATCAACCTACATACCCCTTGTGGTTCTGTTACCCATGAAGTGGGGGTGGTGGGGACCCTTTTTCATGAGGCTATTATCGGCAGAGACTTACCGGTGTTTTGGGACCTCTGGAGACGAAGACCCACCTCAGGTGCTGTTGCAGATAAGGGACAACAGGTATGTCCGGCCTTGGCCCCTGAACCCTTTGAGGCCGATGTACCCACACCAGCAGTAGGGGTGACCCCATGTGATGAATTCTCTCCCCTAGAGGTCCTAGCTGGTGAGGTCGAGGGCCACGAGGAGGTGGCCGACATGCTGGACCTTGAGATTTCCCGTGACAATTTTGGGGCTGCACAGCTACAGGACCCTACCTTGGTTAAAGCACGGGAGAATGTCAAGGTGGTAAATGGGGTACTCCAAATACCAGGGGCTGATAAAATATACCCCCGAATGGTGATTATTGGGGAACTGTTGTACAGGGTCGACCAGATACGGGGTGAGGAGGTTGAGCAACTGGTAGTACCCCAATCTCACCGTAGGCTGGTGCTAGAGTTGGCACACAAACATGTGCTGGGAGGGCACTTAGGTGCTGAGAAGACCCGAGAGAGGATCCTGCAGCGATTTTTCTGGCCCGGGGTATGGGAGGAGGTAAACCGGTATTGTAGCTCCTGCCCTGAGTGTCAACTTACTGCCCCGGTCTCCCACTTCAGGAGTCCTTTGGTCCCGCTACCGATCATAGAAGTGCCCTTTGAACGGATTGCAATGGATCTGGTTGGCCCCATAGTCAAATCCTCCAGGGGGCACCAATACATCCTAGTTATCCTGGACTACGCTACGCGGTACCCCGAGGCGGTTCCACTAAGGAACACCTCCTCCAAAAATATTGCTAGGGAGCTGTTCCAGGTGTTCTCACGCACAGGCCTCCCCAAGGAAATCTTGACTGACCAGGGTACCCCATTCATGTCTAGGGTAATGAAGGAGATGTGCAAGTTACTACAGGTAAAACAGCTCCGCACCTCTGTGTATCATCCTCAGACAGATGGCCTGGTCGAGAGGTTTAATAAGACCTTGAAGGGGATGCTTAAGAGGGTGGTCAGCAAAGATGGGAAGGACTGGGATTGTTTGTTGCCCTATTTGATGTTTGCCATACGTGAAGTTCCCCAGTCCTCCACGGGTTTCTCACCCTTTGAGCTGTTATATGGCCGTTCTCCACGTGGGCTTTTGGATGTAGCCAAGGAGACCTGGGAGCAGGAGAGGACCCCCCACCGTAGTGTGATAGAACACGTCTCCCTTATGCAGGACCGCATAGCGGCGGTAATGCCCCTGGTAAAGGAGCACATGACAAGGGCACAAGAGGCCCAGTCTAGGGTCTACAATAGGTCAGCCAGACTCAGGACCTTTAACCCAGGCGACAGAGTGCTAGTTCTAGTGCCCACCGTGGAGAGCAAGTTCTTGGCCAAATGGCAAGGGCCATATGAGGTCATGGAGAGAGTGGGGAAGGTAACCTACAGGGTATCTCAGCCGGGGAGGAGGAAACCCGAACAGATATACCACGTGAACCTCCTAAAGCCATGGAGGGAAAGAGAGTCCCTGATGGCCATGGGAGTAGAGAAGGCGTCTGTCTCCAAGAAGGGGACACCGGAGGTAGGTGTACCCGTTGCCAAGGTGCCTGAAGTACGGATCTCGGAGTCCCTCTCCAGGGCCCAGATTCAGGAAGCGAAGGAGTTTGTGCTCCGAAATATGGATGTGTTTTCTAAGTTACCGGGACGTACTTCAGTCATCAAGCATGACATCATAACCGAACCCCACATCCGGGTACACCAAAAACCTTACCGGGTCCCTGAAGCGCGCCGGCTTGCCATATCCGAAGAAGTCAGGCAGATGTTAGACCTGGGGGTTATCGAGGAGTCTAAAAGTGACTGGTCGAGTCCTATTGTGTTGATTCCCAAACCGGATGGTTCCCTACGGTTCTGCAATGATTTTAGGAAGTTGAACGAGGTGTCCAAATTTGATTCCTATCCCATGCCCAGGGTTGACGAGTTGATAGAACGACTTGGACAGGCTAGGTTCTTCTCCACCCTTGACCTGACGAAAGGGTATTGGCAGGTACCCCTGACTGACAGGGCTAAAGAGAAGACCGCTTTTGTTACCCCTGATGGGCTTTTTCAGTACGTGGTACTCCCCTTTGGGCTACATGGGGCTCCCGCCACATTCCAGAGGTTAATGGATCTCGTGCTAAAACCTCACCGGAGTTATGCCTCGGCCTACTTAGATGATATTATAGTCTATAGTAACGACTGGGAGAGTCATCTAGCCAAAGTACAAGCAGTGGTAGACTCCCTGAGGGCAGCAGGGCTGACAGCGAACCCCCAAAAGTGTGCACTGGGTCTGGAAGAGGCCCGTTACCTGGGGTACCGTATTGGGCGAGGGGTCATCAAACCCCAAGTAAATAAAGTAGAGGCGATCCAGCAGTGGCCACGACCTTTGAGCAAGAAGCAAGTGAGGGCTTTTCTGGGCATAGTGGGCTATTATCGCCGATTTATCCCCGATTTTGCGACAATAGCGGCACCTCTGACTGACCTGACTAAGGGTAGCAGGGCGGTGATGGTAAAGTGGAGTGAAGAGGCTGAGGGGGCGTTTCAGCGACTTAAGACGGTTTTGTGTGAAGGACCGATACTGATCACCCCTAACTTCACCAAGACCTTTATTGTGCAGACTGACGCTTCTGACGTGGGCTTGGGGGCTGTCCTGTCCCAAGTAGTGGAGGGTGAGGAACATCCCGTGACATTCCTGAGCCGCAAGCTCACACCCCCTGAGAAGAACTATAGCATAGTTGAGAGGGAGTGCTTGGCGATAAAATGGGCTCTGGAATCCCTGAGGTATTATTTGGTAGGGCGGCAGTTTACACTGGTGACCGATCACTCTCCCCTAACCTGGATGAGTCAGGCCAAGGAGAGGAACGCCAGGGTCACAAGGTGGTTCCTAATGCTCCAGAATTTTAAATTCACGGTGGAACATCGAGCAGGAAAGCTGCATGGGAATGCCGATGCCCTATCCCGTACCCACTGTCTGATGGCCAAAAGTGTTCGTCCCCACAGGGTCAAACAGAGGGGGAGGGTATGTGAGACACTGAAGGGGTTAACTGTGGATGGGCGGTATGTTTCCCCTAGGTTTTGCTTCTATGCAAGGCCTTAGTGCTGAGGTGGGTTTGTCCAGCACCTTGGACACAGGTGATGGGAACAGCCTAATTAGCCTGGATAAAATGACTCAGCAGAGTTGAGTGGGTTGTCTCTCTGTGGAAGGAGGCTGAGAGGACACAGCTCTGACCTGTGGGTCTGGAGCAGCCACATGATCTTTTGTTTAGTGTGAGCTAGTGGACTATTGTGTATAGTTAGCACCCTGACGGGTAGGTTTTCTTTTGTTTATGCAAATACCTGAATGTAAAGGCTGGTTTTATTTTGCTGCAATAAACGCAGGCGAGACCTGTTTGGACTGTACCCTGGTGTCCCTGTCTTGAACTGCATCCCAGCACCCCGCTACCACGGTCTCTACTGGGCCAAATCCCCACAATATCTATTAATCTATCTGTTTGCAAGTCAATCTATCTGTATTGTATGTTTTAGTATAAAACTAGATGACAAAAACAACACGTTACCTTCAATATAATTGTGGCTGAATAGTTTTGGCTATATTAATAAAGTAGTTGCACTTGCAATATTTATTGCTGCCATAAAGTGCTCTTGAATTCATCCCCTGAAGAATAGGAACTAATAAGCTACCAATCAGTAACATATAACCTATCTTAATAATAGGTCATCGGTCGAAGAAACTGTTCCAATCCTTGCAAGCTACTGCAAAATGGCCTATGTGTGATGCATAGAAAATAAAAGCTGTCAATAAACATTAAGGAAATTGTCAGGATCAGGGTTAGTGGATCCTCTGGACCAGTGCGGACGATGACGTAAGCCAACACCTGGAAGCGGAGTCTAAGTAGCACCTGGTTTTCACCAGAGCCCGCCGCGAAACAGGTTGGACTTGCTGCAGCGTGGTACCACCAGTTCCTTCCATAGGCGCGACTTTGTCCACGGTGGTGGCCAAGGCAAAGTACAGAATCGTGAAGCAGAAGCGTGGTCGGGTACAGGCAGGAGGTCGAGACAGCCAGCACAGGATTAGAGTCAGGGACATAGCGGAAAGGTCAGGATGGGCAGCATAGAATCAAGGTCAGGAACACAATTAAGGTCACAACGGGAATTCAGAATAATCACACAGGGCATCAGGAACAAGCTTTCTCTAAGGTTATGAGGCACAAAGATCCGGCAGGGAACACAGGGAGGGCTGGCTATTTAACAGAATTGGCAGCTGGGCAGCGTCAATTATCGGTGTGGGCATCGCGGACATCACGTTCCTGGCTGGGGCACATGGAGGTACAAAGGTGTGCCTGTGAGCAGCGATACGGGCCGCAGGGGCACCCGTGACAATTTGGTATATCAATCTCTAAGAAAACTATTTGAGACTGTAGTGAGGATTATTATATCAAAGTGTAATTGTACAACTCTGGAATGCGTATGATCAAGAAGATTTAATTCATCTGTGAAAGATGACATTTCTGTTAACCTCATTGTGCTTCATAATGTATAGTTACTGCAGTAAAGTGATGAGCTACACCAGCATCGGGAAAACAGACACTGTGCATCACTGTAAAATGCACCTCATCCCTCAAAAAATAAGCCCTCACATGGCCACATTACAAGAAAAAAATATTTTTAGCATTGAAAGCACACCATTGGAAAAAATTATAAAACGGCTACATTCTATAGGCCAAAACTGTCTGCTGCAGGGTTGTCCTTTCCTTCTGGCTCTGCTGTTTGACTATACAACAAATAAAATCCACACATGGGGTGTTTATGCACTTGCCAGAAGTTGTATAGCACATTTTAAGATGGGTTTTCTTTTCTCCAGCATCTGTACATAGAGCAGAGTGGTGACTGAAGCATAGAGAAAGCGCCAGTGTGACAGGAAAGGAGGAGCTATGAGAGGTAAGTATTTTTTTTTTGTCTGCTCTGGGGTTCAATATTCATAGTCAGGTCTGGGGTCTCCAATATTAGTAGTCAGTTCTGGGGTCTCCAGTATTATTTGTCTGCTCTGTTGGTCTCCAGTATTTTTATTGTCTGCTCTGAGGTCTGCAGTATCATTATTATTATTATTATTTGTTTTGGGGTCTTCAGTATAATTATAATAATAATTGTCTCTCCTGGGGGGCCTCCATGTTTATTGTGTGCTCTGAGGTGGTCTCCATTATTAATAATAGCATGCTCTCAGTTCTTTATTATTAATTGTCTGGTTTGGCTGCTGGAGTCTTTATTATTATTTATTGCCTGGTCTGGCATCTGTATTAGTTATTGTATGAATGCAATACATTCTGTGGTTGTTGACACACCTATGGTGCTGGGTACTAGTGCGGCCGATTGAGCAGTATGACAATTGCTTCAGACCAATAAAGGTTGTGCTTTAGACCTTAATGAATGTATTATTGACAAAATTAGACCAATCTAAATTTTATCTCAATTATGTTTTAATTACTATGAAGCTCTCAAAAGGTTTGCAAGCTTCCTAAAAGCCGTTTTAATAGTTTGAGGGGTGCACTTTTGAAAATGGTCAAAAGTAAAAAACTTTTCGTATGGTATTTGAAATACAGGCAGTCCTCAGGGTATTTACAAGATAGGTTCTTTAGGTCTGTACTTAAAGGGAACCTGTCATCAGGAGCCCCTTTTCTGGCTCACCCATGTCTCCATAGAGAATAGTGTACACATTGCCATAGAGTTTTTATAGTAACACTGACTTTTTCCAAAAAAATATAAGTTAGATCAAAGTTTACCTTTCTGTATGCAGAGCTATGTCCCTAGTCCCATTGGAGTGGCCAGTGAGGAGTGGATCCTCCCCCCTTGGAAAACTGGTCCGATTACCTTATATACTCGAGTATAGTTTTTCAACACAAAATTTGTGCTCAAAAACCCTAACTCGGCTTATACTCGAGTCAACTAAAAAAATAAAGTCAAAACTCACCTTTCTGACATCATCTGACATCATAGGTCCTCTTCTGTCTGAGACAGTCTGAGACAAAAAAGGACCTATGGGGGACGTCGGAAAGATGAGTACAGTGTTATTTTTTTTCCTACTACAGGGGCTGGGCAGGCTGTATACTACAGGGGCTGGGCAGGCTGTATGCTACAGGGGTTGGGCAGGCTGTATGCTACAGGGGCTGGCAGACTATATACTGGGAGGCTGTAACCAATGCATTTCCCACCCTCGGCTTATACTCGAGTCAATAGGTTTTCCCAGTTTTTGTGTTGAAATTAGGGGTTTCGGCTTATACTCGGGTCGGCTTATACTTGAGTATATACGGTACATCAATTTCAAATTTAAAAAACTCCCATGTCCCCATATCACCTCCCCCTGTCACTTACCCCCTCAGGACGTCATACACGTCTGCTACACTCCTCACTGGCCACTCCCATGGGACTAGGAACACAGCTATGCATACAGAAAGGTAAACTTAAGTATTTTTTCAGAAAAAGCCAGTTGTACTATAAAAAACTCTTTGGCAATGTGTACACTATTCTCTCTAGGGACATGGGGGAGCCAGAAAAAGGGTTCTTGATGACAGGTTCCCTGAATTTGTATGTAAGTCAGAACAAATATATTTTATAATTATAATTCCGGACAAAACACTGCCTTTATTATATTTTTCACACTCATTTAAAAAAACTAAAATAATCCTCATAAAAATTCTATTCCGAAATTAACAATCTTGACAATCCAGAAAATAGTAAGCTGTTTTATGGTGTAATAAAAATAAGAAAAATAACACTTTAAAAATTATGTAAACAGAAAGCAGAGGTATGGGAAATGTTAGTTACTAATTTAAGCAGTAAAACTATCAAAAAGCTGATAATCTAGAATTTAGAAAATATCAAATTTCACAAAAATGCCTTAAAAATTTTGTAAAATAAATAAATGCAAAACATATCAACCAAAATCTACCAATAACATGAAGTACAACAGGTCATGAAAAAAAATCTAAATCCCTTTGGTAAATTAAAATGTTCAAAAGTTGTAACCATAAAAAGCAACACATACCAGATTACAAAAAATGGGTTGAGCCTTGAGTTACAAAGTGGTTGCGTCCTAAATGAGTTAATAGACCACAATGGCCCAGATAAATCATTGTGTCTGTGCCAGTTTTTGGTTTTTCATTCTTTTTTTGTTTGCACTTAAAAGAATGTCTTTGGAACTTGCACACGTATTTATTAAGTGTTTGTGCCACTTTTGGCTTGCAGCTGTACTTGGTCCGATACTTTAGAAAACTGGGCACCTTAATGGCCGTGGTAGTGCTTAGTCAAAGTTTGCACCACATTTATCACCGAGCTTTGTCACAATTCTGTCTGCGAAACAATTTTGCAACATGAAGCAAAGTGCACCAAAAAAAGGTGCTGATTATGTATGTGGTGGTTATGCACGTGTAGTGTTTGAGTGGTGTTTTGTGTGTATTGTTTGTGGTGCTTATGTTTATTTTTTAGCCTGTTTGTATAGTATGTGTGTTTGTGTGTATGCATGGTGAGTGTGTGTAAAACTAATTTAAATTATATGTTGGAAGCTCTGGGCCATGTGTTGCACCCATTTCTCTGTCTTATAGCTTCTTGTGTACATAGGTCAAACTAACTTTAAAGATAGCTATATGTCAAAGAAGCATATAGCGGATCTAGGAGTCTTATATGGGCTAGGCAGCCTGGGCACAGGTCCAGGGTGTCAGGCCAAGTACTCCAGGTCTTATGTCTTTCCTCTCTACTGCACGGCTTCCGACAGAAAACAGTAAAATAAACAGCACAAGACTTAAATTGGCAGATAACATGTAACTTCCTTCCTGTCCTCTGCCTGGCCTGTAAATGCAGAAGAATAAACATTGCTTCACTGTATATACTGTGGCATTGGCAGGTTGTATGATAAGCTTAGGGATATGCATTTTCCATACTGACAACTAATAAAGGATAGTACTCATCTAAATCGCCACCTGTTTCTGTTATTTAAAATATATTTCATGTAACAGATTCTGAAATAAAGGGGTATTCTCACAGAGCAACATGGCTATGCTGTGCCATTACTTTCTTATCAGGGGATGGGGGCAACATACAGTAGAATCTTTAGCATTGCTTTAGCTCAATCACTTAAAGGGGTATTCCCACAAAGACAAGTTTCTTAAATGTACTCAGGATAATAAAATAACACTTTCTCTAATTCACTGTTATTAACAAAAATGCAGCATTTCACTGATATAAGTCCAACTTGTCTCTATCAGTCCTGCTGTACACAATTTCAGTTACCCCCTAGACACGACCCTGTAACTTCTGACTTAGGGTCGGACGCCATCTTGGATGAGATCGTGCAGATGAGATTTCTGCCTGTAGCACAGACACTCACTGATTACATCCTGTAAGCACATGGTGAGCAGAGAGAGAGGTTGCAAACTACAAGGGGATAAGTGATCCGGGGGAAGGAAGAGGCAGGCACATGTCTGCGAGATGTAGCAGAGCTCACTGTGTAACAGTTTAATGGTCTATCCGCCTCTGTGTAATCATCTCATGCATCTCTGATCTGTCTCATCTCTTTCTATGTTTCAGTGTGTTAGTACAATGTCAGAAGCCAGATGAAGCTGCATATACACCTTGTACCCTGATAATCTAAACACATTGTCACCCCACAAAACTAGATGGGTCATAATGGGGCAGATTTACTTACCCGGTCCATTCGGGATCCAGCAGCGCGTTCTCTGCGTTGGATTCGGGTCCGGCTCAACTATGGTCATGAGAGACATAAACTACAGTTCTATTTTTAACAATTTTACATTTACCGGTAGCTATCACTTCTGCTACTAGTTGACCCATTTTGGTAGAATGATGAACCTATATTTATTTGAGGAGATAAAACGGATACCAGTGTTAATTGATATGTCTGAACGGTTTATTGCCCCTTGCTTATCTGTTCCTGTAGCTGTTTAAAAAGGATCTGTTTCGTTTCCATTTTGTATCCGCATCCATATTTTTTACGTCTGTATGACATCTGTTTTTTTTTCATGCCCACAAATGAAAAAAGGATGGTTTCACATTAGTAACAAGTTATAACAACTGGTTGCCCAGCGTAATTGTATGTACTATCTCCATTCATGATCTGCAAATGTGAAAAAAATAGGACAACCTCTAAAATTTTTCAACAGACCATGGACCGAATGATTAAAACATGTGAAAAACTTCACATCAAAGTGATGTCTTCAGTGTACGGACATGAGATGACAGCAGTTATGCCTCTATATCAGTGATGGCAAACCTCTTAGACACCGAGTGCCCAAACTACAACCAAAACCCATGTATTTTTCGCAAAGTGCCAATGCGACAATTTAAGCAGTAACTTATTACTCCCTGCTCTTTCGCAGGTTTGAACTGTATAGGCACCTAAGGACACCAATACAGTAGAAAGGAGGAGAAGAAGTTTGGATTATCATTGTAGTTTCCTTTTAGGGTCCTGGGCTGCAAGAGGCCTTAAGTCCTGTCTGACGAACACTGCCCTGGGGTGATGGCAAGGGTGCCCATAGAGATGGCTCTGAGTGCCACCTCTGGCACCCGTGCCATAGGTTCGCCACCACTGCTCTATATGATCACATATACGTTTTTCCGCTGCAGGGGCTTTTATTTCCAACCATCATGAATCTGACAAGATTAAATATAGGAAAATCATATGTACATATTTTTGTTATATCTCTTTGATAAATCTTCTGGAATGTAATATGTTATATGTTCTGCTGAGACTTTTATTTTTATTTGACAAGCGATGGCACTCAAAATTTTCTGTCTTTTCCATCCTACATTGCTAACCACAAAGTTGTATTAGTTTGGGCCTCTGGTTTCCCGTGTTTTTGGAATTGCTCATGTTTATAATTACATACACAGCATGTGCACTGCTCTCTGTCTGCCTTTGTCCATCCTTAGCTATCTATTTACAGTGGAGGTTTATGGAAGAGTTTATTGTTCATTGTTGTGGGTGGGTGGGCGTACTTTGGCAGGAGATTTCTAAGAGGAGTGAGAGGAATACAATCATCTTGAATGTTTCTGTAAATACCCACTGGAGCAAGTGATGAGTGGAAATATTGGATCTTAAAATACATAATTCCTCATGTGGTGACAAAATAAACAAGACTCCTGGGCCAAACATGTCATTTGGTCCAAAATAATCTCAGGTCTGTGTCATAAGTTTTGGGAGATTCCCTGTAAATTCTGCAAAATAAGTGAAATAAATAATGGAACTTCACAGGGGTCATGAGTAAACAAAGGTATAATGAGAATATCAGAGATGTCTTACTCATTCCTTCCAGAAAGGGCACACCTAAAGCCTGGAATAAGCAAATAACACCCACTGTGTGGTAAAACACTCTGGGGGTAAAGAGAAATATAAAGAAAATGATATAAGATTTCATACAACCAAACTGCTCTGAAGAGGGACCTTTCCAAGTATGAATTCAACATGTCCAGTTATTACTTTTACTATATATATGATGAAATCAATTATTATCCATATATACATGTCCCAAAACTTTATTGCTAATGTTTACTACTAGCTTAATTGTATCCTGTACAGGAGAATGTTTAACAAATTTTCTAGACTTCCGCTTCCTATGGTGTATTGAGTGTACATATACAGTATAGATCACAAGTTTAGACACACCTTCAAAGAGTTTTCTGTATTTTCATGACTATAAAAATTGTGGATTCACACTGAAGGCATCGAAATTATGAATTAATACATGTGGAATTATATACTTCATAAAAAAGTGTGAAACAACTCAAAATATGTCTTGAATGATGTAGAAGAACTGGTAGCAATAAGTTAATTATTAAAATGTCATGTTGGCACTTCCTGGTAAATAAGTGGATTTTAGTCGTAGTTTGGGCACTCGGTCTCTGAAAGGTTCGCCATCACTGTTCTAGGCTCTTCAAAGTAGCCACCTTTAGATTTGATTACTGCTTTCTGTTACTCTTTACTTTTACTCTTTACTCTTAGCATTCTCTTGATGAGCTTCAAAAGGCGGTCACCTGAAGGAGTTTCCAGAGATGCTTAGCACGTGTTGGCTAACCCCAAACCATCTTGATTGGGTTCAGGTCTGATGACTATGGAGGCCAGGTCATCTGGCGTAGCACCCCATCACTCTCCTTCTTGATCACATAGCCCTTACACAGCCTGGAGGTAATGATGGACCAACTAAATGCAAACTGGATGGAATAGCATGCAGCTGCAAGAAGCCGTGGTAGCCATGCTGCATCAGTATACCTTCAATTTTGAATAAATCCCCAACAGTGTCACCAGCAAAGCACCATCACACCTCCTCATCCATGCTTCACGGTTGGAACCAGACATGTAGACTCCATTCTCCACTCATTTTTCGCGTCACACAAAGACACGGTGGTTGGAACCAAAATCACAAATTTGGACTCATCAGACCAAAGCACAGAATTCCCCTGGTCTAATGTCCATTCTTTAGCCCAAACAAGTCTCTGCTGCGTGTTGCCTGTCGTTAGCAGTGGTTTCCTAGCAGCTATTTTACAATGAAAGTAATGATGGCCACTCGTTTTTCTGTACTTAGCTGCTTTTTTGAAGCCATAATGCAAATTCTAACAGTCTATTCAGTAGGTATGTCAGCTGTGTATCCACCTGACTTCTGCACAACACAACTGATGGTCCCAATCCCATTTATAAGGAAAGAAATCCTACTTATTAAAGCTGACAGGGCACCTGTGACATGAAAACGTTTTCTGGTGACTACCTCTTGAAGCTCATCAAGAGAATGCCAAGAGTGTGCAAAGGAGTAATTGAAGCAAAAAGGTGGCTACTTTGAAGAACCTTGAATATAAGACATATTTTCAATTTCACACTTTTTTGTTAAGTATATAATTCCACATGTGTTAATTCATAGTTTTGATGCCTTCCGCGTGAATCTACAATTTTTATAGTCATGAAAATACAGAACATAAACCAAAGTGTACTCTTCTTTGCACACACACACACACAGAGATAGATACAACTCAAATGTTGAAGGTCTATGTAGGATGTCACCCGGTGTAAATTTATAATATCATGCTGCAACAATGTAGGCACCTTGGGAGAGGTAGGAAAGGTCATATTTGTCCAGGGGCTTGGTCAGACTTATAACAAGTAACACTCAAAGAAACAAATGCATCTAGATGAGCATGTCTATGGCCACCTCCACTCCACCAATGTCCTCCAGAGGGCACACTATTGCGGTCACTCCTTAACTGTAATTTAAGCTTAGTTGAAGATTGGTTACCTTCTATTTGTGTTTTTTATTTTGGTTGGTTCATTTAGTTTCCCCTAGTGCACGGCATAAAAAAATATATGCCTGACATCTGGCTCTATATACATATATATATATATATATATGTGTGTGTGTGGGGGGGGGGTTAATATTAATATTAGCATTATTGGCATTTTTTGTAAAATGAGATAGAAATGAGTGAGGTAGGAAAATGGTTTTAGCTACATATAGAGTTTTTGAAAGTATTTGCAGCTATAAATGCACTGCCTTTGGGTAGGCCTCATACACATCACACTGCAGAAAAATATATGAAAAAGTAGTTTAAAATGTGAGTTATTTATTTATATACTCTATGAATAGTTTAGCTGACAAAATATTTCCTGCAGCAGTTCATATTTCATACACTGAATACTTTGTCTATATATGCCTGAGGCCTCATACACACGACTGCAATTTGCTTGGCTAACTAAAGGCCCCAACTAACTTCTATTATGCATTGTCACAGTGTGGTGAGGCCACCAACTAGGCAACAAAATAAACTGCAAGATATAGAGCATAGATTTTATTTTTACACAGCATTTTATGTGTGCATAGACCAGTATTATTTACAAAAATAAGGTACTGCCATGGGGGCAGCCTGCGTACCCTCAAACGCAAATGTATTCCTAGAATACTGGGGATGGGAGATCTTTTGTGATAATAGTGTGTTGACTGACCTCCATGTGCAGTGCTGGCATTGGTATATCGATGATGTGTTATTCTTTTGGTGTGGATCAGAGGATGGGCCAAAGAAGTTTATGTTAAAATCAAATGAGAATTACTTTAACATTAAATTGACCGATGAGATGGACAAAAAGATGATAAACTTCTTGGATCCAGATCTAGGTTGATGAAACTGAAATGTTACAAATGGATATACAGTATATAGAAAATCTACATCTGTATATTCATTATTGCATGCCACCTCGGCCCATCCCCAATCAACCATTAAAGCCATCCTTGTTGGGCAGTTCCTAAGGATGAAGCAGATCTACTCTTCAGAACTTTGAGAGACAGGCTGACAATTTAAAACTGAGGTTGTCAGAAAGAGGCTATATAGGAAGATCATGAATAGTTATAAGCAGACTAGACAAAGAGCACATGATTCCCGATTGAGTGGACTGGAGCGAGTCAAAGATAACTTGCAAATTAGATTTATTTCTACATTCAACAGATTTATTTCTACAATCAGTAGTAATTTCTAAAATTAGAGATATTTTGTCCCAAAACTAAGGATACTAAAAACTGTACCATCATTAGCAAATTCAATTTCAGATAGACCCTTGATGCTTTTCGGTATAAAGCCATTATGTACCCCTATTACGTAACCTCTTTGGGTCAGTGGCCCAAGAAAAGGGTTTTTTGTATTGCCTGTACCAATATGCTAAGGACATCAACCTTTGAGTCCGCAGGATTGAAAACTATCCACCTCCTTGATTTTATACAATCTCGATCATACCACTACACTGGGCCATGAAAGAAACAAAAACTAGAAGGCATTGCGCAATATACTGGTATTAGGTCAATTGGTGAAGACAGGTTCTCTGTAAGATTTGGGAATATATATCATGTCCCACCATGTCCATGATTTATGTACATGTAACTCCCTGTAACCTGTGTAAATAAAAATATAGAGCAGATTCACGGCCGGCCATTTTAAATGGCACATGGCCCATATATGGCATACAGTTGTGTGCATGAGGTCATAGAGGGCTTGTCCACTTACAGCAGATAAATATAATTGCTTTTATAATGAAAAATTATGCATTAAAACATGGTCTATGCCACCATCCAGGTGGCATCTAGGTGCTCTAAATACTTTGTGATATAACAAGCATCTGTGTGGCATCACATGACCATGAGCCTTTTTTTATTTTTTAACCATAGGAAGTAAACATAGAATCTACCTATAGAATGTCAGCAAGCAGATATATAAAACAGGGAGGAATTGACACAGAAAAATTGTTTACATTTTTTATCAATAACATTTATTTGCAAACATTGGACAACCCCTTTAAGGGAGAGAAAAATAGGCTGTGCACAGAAACCTCTCCTTTACAAACAAAAGGATCAGGAATCTTAAATTCAAAATCTTCCATTATCTGATTCCTGCTTCTAAAGGGGGAATGATAGTTTGGACATTTGATGAAACGCCAATGAAATGATATTGCTTTAGATATTCAGTGCACTACTACTAGATTAACCATTTGCACTACGATTAGCAATGCTTCCTTGGTAAGTACAGCTCTCTGATGGATTTAAGGACTGAATTTGGGAATTCCACGATGTAACCTTCCAACAACCATTGGCATACAATTGTACCATACCATATCATTAGTGGAAATTCTTTCTGTCGCATATCATTTTGTTCTTCCTAATTGTATGAATAGGTATGGCACAATAAGTTTTTAATGGTATAGTAAAACTTAATAAACTCATCCAACAACAGTAACTTTGTGTTCCTCGTCCTATACTCAACTCATGACTGTTTTTCCTTACTGTTAATTACAATTACAGTTCTGTTTGTAATAGCCCATTCGTATTACCATCCATCATCTATAATCATGCACATGGCGAGCTGTTGGAAAGACTTTTTCACAGTTTTATGCCTATTCATATGCAACCCAGTTATATCATTAACCTGAGGCCAGTGAGTGCCAGCCAATGCGTTTAACAGAGCTGCTCAATAGGACTCTCATTTCAGAGTATTCTGCACTGATAGCCTGCTGAGAAGTACAAGGGACATGATGTCATGGGACTCCAACACAATCCAAAGACACATCTTCTGTGTGAATGATATGTAGAGTGCTGAAACACTGTACAATCAATTACAGCCTCATCTGTCACCCTCAGCACCCAGCACCTCTCTTGTAGCTCTTATTTATGAGTCCATAGTCTCCAAATGATGTCTTGTATTGTGTGCACAAATGGAAATGTATGTAAATAAATCTACGCTGTGCGGTTGTTCACTTCTAGTTGACAACTCCACATATTCACAATTTCTTTTTACGGAACCATCCATAATGACATGTTTATATACTATTATTTTTATTTAATTGTATGTTAAATGTTAAACATTTAACATTTAAGAATATAATATCCTAACCAAGTTATTGTACCTGGCTTAATATTATTAAGAGGACCCTCTTTTATCATCCTTTATTGCATAGCAATATATATATGTATAATATATGTAATATATAATAGAATCTAAATGAGTTACAGGCAGTCCCTGGGTTACGTACAAGATAGGTTCTGTAGGTTTGTTCTTAAGTTAAATTTGTATGTTAGTTGGAACTGTGTATTTTAGAATTGTAACCCCAGCCAAAAATTTTTTGGTCTCTATGACAATTGGATTTTAAGCATGTTGGATTGTCATAAGAACCAGGATTAACAATAAAGCTTAATTGTAAACACCTTTGAAAACTGTTATAGCTGTTTATTGTAGCCTAGGACTAAAGAACAATAAATTACCAATATCCAGAGGTCCGTTTGTAACTAGGGGTCGTCTGTAAGTTGGGAGTTCCTAAGTAGGGGACCATCTGTATACATATTTCCCATATTAAATATGCCATTTTTATTTATTTCTTAAAACAAAACATTGACTAATTACAACTATTTTAGAATTATTGTATATAATAGTAAAAACTAATTCTGTGCAACTTATGGATAGCAGGCATCTTATTGACATTTTTAAGGCAACAATGAGTTAGAAAGTCCATTACAACTAGTCAGTTAAAATAAAAGTCACCTGCTGTCAACTTTGACTGTAGGTTTCATGGTTGTTTGAGTGGAACATTATTTTGAATTACAAGGAGACACCACGTGCCCTGAAGGGCCTTAAGGTTTACACATTTGGCAATAGCATGCAAGCCAATTTATTATGATTATTTAATTTCATTATTTTATTATATGTGCAGTGGGTCCGGAGGGAACATTTGTTAAAAAATGTTCAAAAAAAAAGGCCATTTTCCCCTAATTGTGCTTGTAATTTGTTGCACGTGTAATTTTCTGATTATTTGCAAATAAAAAGCTACTCTTGGAAACTAAAATGCAGATAAACAAAGTCTTATGGACTTATCTCTACTTTTAGAAATGCCTGTTTATAAAGATATTATTTAAAAGGACTTCTATCCATATATGTAGATGATGATCAATAATGCACCCTGCACACTCTTTTTGACAGCTGGCAGTGTGATGCCATTTCACAGCCCTGGTCTACACAACAAAGGTCCTTAATGAGTGAATCTCAGTGTGTATATGAGACACAATGACAACAGAGGTGTGTGTAGTGGGTAAAAGCATTGAAAATTAAGTCTCTTCGGAGGAGTTTAAATCCTAAAACGGATGGGAATGTGTGGGCACAAATGGATTGGGAGGGAATCCCAGGGGGTCATCTCCTAATTTAATGGCTCTGAATAGTTTTGGGCTAATCCTTCAGTGCAATGGAGCTTATCAGAGTTGATGGGAGTTTTATTACTGTTCCTTTTCTTATGTCCCAAACCAGCGGTTTAATCAATTCCTTCTGATTTTGTGGGGTTAACAGACACCCATGTTTTCTTCTGTACCCTTCCCACCCTGTTCCTATCTTGGTTTTCCTTAATCACCTCTGGACACATTCTTACCCATCATGGCAGCAACTCCAGGGCAACACCCACCCCCTATACACTTCCCTCTAATCCCTGACACTGCTAAAGCAGCCAAATATCCCAGCCCTGCTGGTGAGGGGCTTCTGGCTAGTGGCTGCAGTAGACAAAGCTGCCTCCTGGGGGGCTAATGTGGAGCGTCACGGCGCGACTGTGTGTCGCTCAGGCAAAGTAATGAATTGTCTATCACGCTTTTCAGGTGCGCCCGTCCATCCTGCATTAATCTTGGATGTCAGAACGGGATGGAAGTCACTAAGCCGGTATTTATTACACTCCTATTGTGACTAATTGAGCTAATTATCTGAGGCTCCAGCCCCAGAAACAATGCAACTTTCACACGCACAATGCTGAGAATTGCAGGCCTCGACCAAGGGGGGTGATCGGGGCACTTAGGTCTGTCACCTCCCCTGAAATTACAAGGACACTTCATAATTTCCACGTTAGAAGCACAGCTCACACATTCATTATGACAAGTGGATGTCATATTCAAGGAGTATAAAAAGTAATAAAAATGATGTTATTGGAACTTGTAAAGATTATTTTTGAAAAAAACAAAAAACAAAATGTACTAGAATTCTAACATGTGTATATGTGTCAGAAAATTTATTTTATACAAAGACATTTGATTTTAATGATCTACTTTCACACAATTGTGTACAATAAATTAGTACGATATATACAACTGAGAAATTTACCTATGAATATAAAATAAGGAAAGCAGCAGTACATGTCTGTCACTGATTAAAGCGGTATTTATTTTGAATATCAACTTCTTGTGAAATTATACAAGTTTGAGCTATGGGGGTAACAAGATTTAGGTTAAAGAATGGTTAAAAGTAACAGAAAATTTGAATAACATGTAGGCGACTGACATAGAGAATGGACTGAAGAGGGAAAGTGGAAAGATAAAGGTTTTCCCATATGTTATTATATGTTAGCAATGACAAAGACAGTGAGAAACCTACTAATCCAATACAAAACAATTCCACAGATTTTCAAAAATATATTATTGTACCCTGCAATCTATAAACATTCCATGTAATGTTTATAATCTTGACCTTAAGAATACATTTATTGTGGATGATGGGGGGATTTCCAATTCCGTTAAAATCTTGTAACGGTGGTTAAATAAGTTATGTGACAAAAAAGCAAGTGTGCTACTTTTTTTGTGAAAGTAATATAATTTATTCATTGTATTTGTTCTAGCAGTTTTGGGGATCTCTAATATGCCTAGACCGCAGCAAAAACTGCTATGACACAAATTTTTTAAAAAAGAAAAACATGTCTATTTCACTTACCATTTTACATGTGTTGAATAAAAAGCATTAAGTGTAATAAAAACATGTTTCATTGTGATTGTTTTAATTTAAGCTACTTATAAGATATTTCTCTCGAATAATATTTACATTACTTTGACTTTTCTTTCATGGGTAAATATCTTTTGAGAAAGTGTTAAGTTTTTGCCAGGATGATGCAAGGAACAAAATCCACAAACAAAGACATAAAAAGCTGCATTTTGAAGGTTATTTTTGAGACCCTTATTGAGTTTTAGAATTTCCACAGCAACTATAAATATTTACTATATCAAAGTACATATGTTTATATGCATGCTCGATGTAGATAATACAATATCAATCAGATTAATAATAACATCTATTCATGTTTCCATAGGTTTTAACACTTTTTTAACATTTTTATCAAAATGTAATGGCGTTTGCTAAAAAATGTTCTACGTTTAAGACCAAATGATGAAGCAGCACTTTTTTAAAAAATAAGATACAATATATAAGAACCATGTCATACTTCCCTACTGGTCACCAAGTGTTCAGTACATGACTGCACTGTGAGTACTAAAATTTAGGACTATGTGGTTTTACTAAAAATATGCAGTTTTAGAAATTTATTTTAATTGCTGCAGTTTTGCGGGTTTAATTCAACAACTAAGGCTTTCATTACTCCTGACACTTCTAGTGATAATAAACAGGACCTACACATTAATAACTAATGTGGATCTGGCAGTCAATCTTCTTACTGCTTTTCTTGCAACAGTTTTATCTAAGATCTTCCTTGTAGAAGTAAATTTTTGTGTGATTTATAATAGCATGGTAAATTAGTCTTTATTGCCACCCACTCGGGTGAGATCAGAATTGTACTTTGCATGGTGGTAAGGGTTACTATTTTAAAGAACAGAGGAGCAGACTTATTATGAGACAGGCATCATCTGCTATATCTCAAAACCGGCTCTACATACAGTACGTATCATAATTCTTCCAAAGTTTTGAGCACTTGTAGGGCAACTATATATATAGTTCTAGGACATACAAAAACTTTATGTCAGATAAAGGAGACTATGGATGTATTCTTGTCTTACAGAGGTTTATACACAAGATGCTGGCCATAACAGAACATAGCTCTCTGAATACTGTGGTTCTTGCCTTCCCACGTGCAGCAGCTGTACAGCATGTGTGAGGTGCAGGAGGGAGAGTGATAACTCACTGAGGTTACAGGCCACACGGGGTTAACCTTTGGCTCTGACTCACTCCGGGGTGGACACTCCTGCGGTTGGTGGTTTGGCTTCTGGATGACCCCCTGATTGTCTCACCACAGAAATGACACCTCATCCCACGGCGGGAACTAGCCAGAGAGGAGCCAGGATGACAGAGGGACTGAATACCCACAGAAAGAGTTAGGGAGAAAAATATTACGACTGACAGCTGGATACTGCGCTGTGGAACCCGCACAACCAATCTTGTCTATGGTGGATCTTTTCTCAATGGACCTATACCCACAGACCATAAGACCATTCCTTTCTGTTGATGGCTCATTCAGTATTCATGAAATACAAATGAATGACAAATAACATAGTTATTTCCATGACAAATGAAACATTATTTTTATTAAGTTACATGTGTCATAAAGTTCATTAGATATTACAGACTTTTCTAAAATAGTTTTTCTGGGATTGAAACATTAATAACCTAACGTTTTACTGTAGTCAGTTTTTTTTATTAAGACTGGCATTTTAACCGTTATCCTAGATTGTCCCTCCGTCAGTGTACTTCATGCTGGGTTTACTATCAGGCTCCGGCCTTTTAGAAAACCTGTTTGTGAGGTCTGTTGCTGGACTGAATCTTCACCAGGTTTGACTAGTTTAAACCCGGTCAACTTGGTCGAAAGTTCAGGTGGAAAACCGGCAGAGGCTTTAGTAGATACAAACAGACAGGATTGGAGGAAGTATCTGCATTGCTTGTATGACAAAAGAAGGGGGTGCACGATCTTTATGGATCAAAAGTACTCTGAATAGGGCAATCATTTAAGCAGCCTACTGGCCCATCTTTTCCACTGTAACACAGCCCCTCACAGCCTACCACTGAGGGAGGGCTTTGTTACATCATTGGGCTCTTCATATCATGTGACCAGGGGGATGTCATCTAAGGTCCTTTACCCAGTTACATTTGCAGCGACTTCCCCATGTACGTATCTGATTACATGAAATCACAGCATGCTTCAATGTAGGCATGGGGAGGAGTAGAAGTCCATTGAGGCATGCAGTGATTTCATATGATCAGATATATACATGGAATAGATATCCGATCTGAGGGATCTCTGGAAAATGGTGAGAATCTAGTAAACTTCATGTGTTAAAACCACCTCTTTCAGTCATGTCCTGGTTTAAGCATCGGAACAGATTCTATAAAATTAACTGACAATAATTGTTACTGTATATATATTTCTCCATCCACCAGGACATATAAAGGCTGGGGCAAAAACTTAGCCCCGATTGGACAAAAATTCTAAGTAAATAATGTAATACCTGTAGTATATATGCTTCAAGGTAACTAAATAGTTACTGTACCTAGAAACAGGGCCACATCTTCCCTGAGGCGAGATGAAAATCTCGCCTCAGGCGGCAGAATGCAGAGCGCTTTAGGGAGCGGCAAAATTTGCAGCTCTAATGTGGACGATTCGGGCGCCCGTTGCTGCCTGAATTGCCCACCAGATAGATAAATCACACCTGTCTCTTTAAGACACAGGGGCAATTTATATATGGAGCAACTCAGCGCCTTTCCGGCTGCTTGCGTCGCTCCGTACTTTGCAGGGACACAGGTGGGTGATGACGTCACAAAGCCTGTGTCTCTGAGCGGAGCTGCCGCTGACAGAAGAGCTGGGAGAAGAAGGGAGCCGCACGGCGTGGGAGCACACTGCCTGCAAGTGAGTATAAGTTTTATTATTTTAGCTGCCCAAATATTGCTGAAAGTGAGGGGAATATGTATAAACAGTATATATATGGGGACTGAGACTATTTATACTGTGAGGGGCTCTGTATAGAAATAAGCTTGCTGGGGGAATATATATGTGCTGGATGCAATTAAAAAAAACAGCAGGTGGCTATTTAGGAGAATGTATACAACTGAAGAGGGGGGGAGGCTTCTGAATAAAATAAAATTAATATGGGGCAATCCCAATTTAGGAGCCAAGTAGTAATTAAACTGGGGGCACTACATGGGAGGCTGTATATAATTCAACTGAGGGGGTGGGCTATATATTGGGGTCAGATAGTAATTCAACAGGGCTGGTGGACTATATTCAGGAGCTGGATATTAATAAAACTAGTGGGTAGCTGTATATATATATATATATTTATTCATTAAGGGGTGCTGTATATATTGATTTGTCAGGGTGGCACAGTATATAAAATGGTGAGGGGCTGTATATATATATAACCAGTGAAGAGGCAGCACTCCTTGGTATGATGAAAGGCAGGGGCGTAACTAGGAGAGGCTGGTCCCCATAGCAGATTTCTGCATGGGGCCCCCCTTCCCCTTAAAATATATATATATGGCAGGCAGATGTCGGGCGAACTGGAGAGGAGGAGAGGTGAGCGCAGCTCACCCTTCCCCTCTCCATAGAAAATAGAGCCGCATGGCTGTTCTTACGGCCATAGATAGAGCACACTCTATCTCTTTTGCTCGAAACAGTGAGTACTCTTTGTGCTCACTGTACCGAGCCCCGGCATATAGAAGCCTATAGGGAAGTATATCCGACAGCAAATTTGCGGCCAGATATACGTCCCCCATATGTTCTTGGGAAGGTACCCCTATACAGACATGTTTATACAATGACACACATTTATACACTGATATATACACACCTTTATATATACACACATAAAGTTCTACACTTGTATACTCACACCCATATACATACAAGTATAGACTAGAGATGAGCGAACATACTCGTCCGAGCTTGATGCTCGTTCGAGCATTAGCGTACTCGAAACTGCTCGTTGCTCGGACGAATACTTCGCCCGCTCGAGAAAATGGCAGCTCCCGCCGTTTTGCTTTTTGGCGGCCAGAAACAGAGCCAATCACAGGCCAGGAGACTCTGCACTCCACCCAGCATGACGTGGTACCCTTACACGTCGATAGCAGTGGTTGGCTGGCCAGATCAGGTGACCTTGGGATAGACTAGCCGCTGCCCGCGCTGCTCGGATCATTCTGTGTCTGGATGCCGCTAGGGAGAGAGCTGCTGCTGGTCAGGGAAAGCGTTAGGGTGTTCTATTAGAATAGTGTTAGGCAGGAGTGATTCAACAAGAACCCAACAGCCCTTCTTAGGGCTACAATAACGTTATACTTTTTTTTTTTTGTTTGCTTGTGGCTGGGCTTGCTGGCACTAGTAGTGCAGCTAGTACCATATTGTGAGGAATTTGCAGGGGGACTTGCTACCGTTGTGTTTAGCTCTTAGTGACACACATATCCACCTTAAAACACCAAAGTGGGAAAATTTATTAGGGGTTTGATTTCAATTAGGCACAGTCTGCCATTTACTTTTTATTTTACGTTTATTTTTTCATAACTCAGCGTCATCTCATCTGGCATAGCAGTGTGCTTTCATACTTGGCTAGAAAATAGCCATAGGAGAATCCAAACGGCTTAATTACGCCTACAATAGCGTTATATATATTTTATTTCTGGTTGATCTGCTGGTGGCTGTCCTTGCTGCAGTGCATCTACTAGCCAATTGTGAGGAATTTGGAGTGAGACTTGCGACCGCTGTGTTTAGCGCTTAGTGACGCACATATCCATCGCAAAGACCGAAGTGGGAAAATTTATTAGGGGTTGGATTTCAATTAGGCACAGTCTGGCAGTTTCTTTTTATTTTACGTTTATTTTTTCATAACTCAGCGTCATCTCATCAGTGTGCTTTCATACTTGGATAGAAAATAGCCAAAGGAGAATCCAAACGGCTTACTTACGCCTACAATAGCGTTATATATATTTTATTTCTGGTTGATCTGCTGGTGGCTGTCCTTGCTGCAGTGCATCTACTCGCCAATTGTGAGGAATTTGTAGTGAGACTTGCGACCGCTGTGTTTAGCGCTTAGTGACGCACATATCCATCGCAAAGACCGAAGTGGGAAAATTTATTAGGGGTTGGATTTCAATTAGGCACAGTCTGGCAGTTTCTTTTTATTTTACGTTTATTTTTTCATAACTCAGCGTCATCTCATCAGTGTGCTTTCATACTTGGCTAGAAAATAGCCAAAGGAGAATCCAAACGGCTTACTTACGCCTACAATAGCGTTATATATATTTTATTTCTGGTTGATCTGCTGGTGGCTGTCCTTGCTGCAGTGCATCTACTAGCCAATTGTGAGGAATTTGTAGTGAGACTTGCGACCGCTGTGTTTAGCGCTTAGTGACGCACATATCCATCGCAAAGACCGAAGTGGGAAAATTTATTAGGGGTTGGATTTCAATTAGGCACAGTCTGGCAGTTTCTTTTTATTTTACGTTTATTTTTTCATAACTCAGCATCATCTCATCAGTGTGCTTTCATACTTGGCTAGAAAATAGCCAAAGGAGAATCCAAACGGCTTACTTACGCCTACAATAGCGTTATATATATTTTATTTCTGGTTGATCTGCTGGTGGCTGTCCTTGCTGCAGTGCATCTACTAGCCAATTGTGAGGAATTTGGAGTGAGACTTGCGACCGCTGTGTTTAGCGCTTAGTGACGCACATATCCATCGCAAAGACCGAAGTGGGAAAATTTATTAGGGGTTGGATTTCAATTAGGCACAGTCTGGCAGTTTCTTTTTATTTTACGTTTATTTTTTCATAACTCAGCGTCATCTCATCAGTGTGCTTTCATACTTGGCTAGAAAATAGCCAAAGGAGAATCCAAACGGCTTACTTATGCCTACAATAGCGTTATATATATTTTATTTCTGGTTGATCTGCTGGTGGCTGTCCTTGCTGCAGTGCATCTACTAGCCAATTGTGAGGAATTTGGAGTGAGACTTGCGACCGCTGTGTTTAGCGCTTAGTGACGCACATATCCATCGCAAAGACCGAAGTGGGAAAATTTATTAGGGGTTGGATTTCAATTAGGCACAGTCTGGCAATTTCTTTTTATTTTACGTTTATTTTTTCATAACTCAGCATCATCTCATCAGTGTGCTTTCATACTTGGCTAGAAAATAGCCAAAGGAGAATCCAAACGGCTTACTTACGCCTACAATAGCGTTATATATATTTTATTTCTGGTTGATCTGCTGGTGGCTGTCCTTGCTGCACTGCATCTACTAGCCAATTGTGAGGAATTTGTAGTGAGACTTGCGACCGCTGTGTTTAGCGCTTAGTGACGCACATATCCATCGCAAAGACCGAAGTGGGAAAATTTATTAGGGGTTGGATTTCAATTAGGCACAGTCTGGCAGTTTCTTTTTATTTTACGTTTATTTTTTCATAACTCAGCGTCATCTCATCAGTGTGCTTTCATACTTGGCTAGAAAATAGCCAAAGGAGAATCCAAACGGCTTACCTACGCCTACAATAGCGTTATATATATTTTATTTCTGGTTGATCTGCTGGTGGCTGTCCTTGCTGCAGTGCATCTACTAGCCAATTGTGAGGAATTTGGAGTGAGACTTGCGACCGCTGTGTTTAGCGCTTAGTGACGCACATATCCATCGCAAAGACCGAAGTGGGAAAATTTATTAGGGGTTGGATTTCAATTAGGCACAGTCTGGCAGTTTCTTTTTATTTTACGTTTATTTTTTCATAACTCAGCATCATCTCATCAGTGTGCTTTCATACTTGGCTAGAAAATAGCCAAAGGAGAATCCAAACGGCTTACTTACGCCTACAATAGCGTTATATATATTTTATTTCTGGTTGATCTGCTGGTGGCTGTCCTTGCTGCAGTGCATCTACTAGCCAATTGTGAGGAATTTGTAGTGAGACTTGCGACCGCTGTGTTTAGCGCTTAGTGACGCACATATCCATCGCAAAGACCGAAGTGGGAAAATTTATTAGGGGTTGGATTTCAATTAGGCACAGTCTGGCAGTTTCTTTTTATTTTACGTTTATTTTTTCATAACTCAGCGTCATCTCATCAGTGTGCTTTCATACTTGGCTAGAAAATAGCCAAAGGAGAATCCAAACGGCTTACTTATGCCTACAATAGCGTTATATATATTTTATTTCTGGTTGATCTGCTGGTGGCTGTCCTTGCTGCAGTGCATCTACTAGCCAATTGTGAGGAATTTGGAGTGAGACTTGCGACCGCTGTGTTTAGCGCTTAGTGACGCACATATCCATCGCAAAGACCGAAGTGGGAAAATTTATTAGGGGTTGGATTTCAATTAGGCACAGTCTGGCAATTTCTTTTTATTTTACGTTTATTTTTTCATAACTCAGCATCATCTCATCAGTGTGCTTTCATACTTGGCTAGAAAATAGCCAAAGGAGAATCCAAACGGCTTACTTACGCCTACAATAGCGTTATATATATTTTATTTCTGGTTGATCTGCTGGTGGCTGTCCTTGCTGCAGTGCATCTACTAGCCAATTGTGAGGAATTTGTAGTGAGACTTGCGACCGCTGTGTTTAGCGCTTAGTGACGCACATATCCATCGCAAAGACCGAAGTGGGAAAATTTATTAGGGGTTGGATTTCAATTAGGCACAGTCTGGCAGTTTCTTTTTATTTTACGTTTATTTTTTCATAACTCAGCGTCATCTCATCAGTGTGCTTTCATACTTGGCTAGAAAATAGCCAAAGGAGAATCCAAACGGCTTACTTACGCCTACAATAGCGTTATATATATTTTATTTCTGGTTGATCTGCTGGTGGCTGTCCTTGCTGCAGTGCATCTACTAGCCAATTGTGAGGAATTTGTAGTGAGACTTGCGACCGCTGTGTTTAGCGCTTAGTGACGCACATATCCATCGCAAAGACCGAAGTGGGAAAATTTATTAGGGGTTGGATTTCAATTAGGCACAGTCTGGCAGTTTCTTTTTATTTTACGTTTATTTTTTCATAACTCAGCGTCATCTCATCAGTGTGCTTTCATACTTGGCTAGAAAATAGCCAAAGGAGAATCCAAACGGCTTACTTATGCCTACAATAGCGTTATATATATTTTATTTCTGGTTGATCTGCTGGTGGCTGTCCTTGCTGCAGTGCATCTACTAGCCAATTGTGAGGAATTTGGAGTGAGACTTGCGACCGCTGTGTTTAGCGCTTAGTGACGCACATATCCATCGCAAAGACCGAAGTGGGAAAATTTATTAGGGGTTGGATTTCAATTAGGCACAGTCTGGCAGTTTCTTTTTATTTTACGTTTATTTTTTCATAACTCAGCATCATCTCATCAGTGTGCTTTCATACTTGGCTAGAAAATAGCCAAAGGAGAATCCAAACGGCTTACTTACGCCTACAATAGCGTTATATATATTTTATTTCTAGGTTGATCTGCTGGTGGCTGTCCTTGCTGCAGTGCATCTACTAGCCAATTGTGAGGAATTTGTAGTGAGACTTGCGACCGCTGTGTTTAGCGCTTAGTGACGCACATATCCATCGCAAAGACCGAAGTGGGAAAATTTATTAGGGGTTGGATTTCAATTAGGCACAGTCTGGCAGTTTCTTTTTATTTTACGTTTATTTTTTCATAACTCAGCGTCATCTCATCAGTGTGCTTTCATACTTGGCTAGAAAATAGCCAAAGGAGAATCCAAACGGCTTACTTATGCCTACAATAGCGTTATATATATTTTATTTCTGGTTGATCTGCTGGTGGCTGTCCTTGCTGCAGTGCATCTACTAGCCAATTGTGAGGAATTTGTAGTGAGACTTGCGACCGCTGTGTTTAGCGCTTAGTGACGCACATATCCATCGCAAAGACCGAAGTGGGAAAATTTATTAGGGGTTGGATTTCAATTAGGCACAGTCTGGCAGTTTCTTTTTATTTTACGTTTATTTTTTCATAACTCAGCGTCATCTCATCAGTGTGCTTTCATACTTGGCTAGAAAATAGCCAAAGGAGAATCCAAACGGCTTACTTACGCCTACAATAGCGTTATATATATTTTATTTCTGGTTGATCTGCTGGTGGCTGTCCTTGCTGCAGTGCATCTACTAGCCAATTGTGAGGAATTTGTAGTGAGACTTGCGACCGCTGTGTTTAGCGCTTAGTGACGCACATATCCATCGCAAAGACCGAAGTGGGAAAATTTATTAGGGGTTGGATTTCAATTAGGCACAGTCTGGCAGTTTCTTTTTATTTTACGTTTATTTTTTCATAACTCAGCGTCATCTCATCTGGCATAGCAGTGTGCTTTCATACTTGGCTAGAAAATAGCCATAGCAATAGGATAGCATCGTTTGGTTTTAAAAACTAAAAAACACAAAAAAAAAAAAAAACACAAAAAAACACAAAAAAAAGTTTAAAAAAAATTAAAGTTATAACTTTCATTTTCAAAATGTTTAACCCGAGGGCTAGGGGTAGAGGACGAGGGCGGGGACGTGGGCGTCCAACTACTGCAGGGGTCAGAGGCCGTGGTCCTGGGCGGGGTGAGACACCACCTGCTGATGAGGGAGCAGGGGAACGCCGCAGAGCTACACTCCCTAGGTTCATGTCTGAAGTTACTGGGACTCGTGGTAGAGCACTGTTGAGGCCAGAACAGTGCGAACAGGTGATGTCGTGGATTGCCGACAATGCTTCGAGCAATTTGTCCACCAGTCAGTCTTCCACGCAGTCCACCCATGTCACCGAAATCGGCACTCCTCCAGCTCCTGCACCTCAGCCTCCTCCCCCCCAGTCTACCCCCTCCCAGGAAAATTTGGCATTTGAACCGGCATACTCTGAGGAACTGTTTTCTGGACCCTTCCCACAGTCACAAACCACTTGTCCGGTTGCTGCTGAGCAATTTTCCGATGCCCAGGTTTTCCACCAGTCGCAGTCTGTGGGTGATGATGACCTTCTTGACGTAGTGGAAGAAGTGTGTAAAGAGGTGTCCGACGATGAGGAGACACGGTTGTCAGACAGTGGTGAAGTTGTTGTCAGGGCAGGAAGTCCGAGGGGGGAGCAGACTGAGGGATCAGAGGAGGATGAGGTGACAGACCCAAGCTGGGTTGAGAGGCCGGGTGAACACAGTGCTTCTGAGACGGAGGAGAGTCGTCGACCAGAACAGGTTGGAAGAGGCAGTGGTGGGGCCGGGACGGAGAGGCAGGGCCAGAGTAGGTGCATCAGCGCCAAATGTGTCACGTAGTGAAGCTCCCGTGGCGAGGGCTCCCGCGGCGAGGGCTAGATTTTAAGAAGTCTGGAGGTTCTTTAAGGAAACACCGGATGACCGACGGACTGTGGTGTGCAACCTTTGCCAAACCAGGATCAGCAGGGGTTCCACCACTACTAGCTTAACTACCACCAGTATGCGCAGGCATATGAATGCTAAACACCCCACTCAGTGGCACCAAGCCCGTTCACCTCCGGCCGTGCACACCACTGCTCCTTCCCCTGTTTCAGCTGATAGTCAGCCCCCTGCCCAGGACCCTGGCACAAAAACCCCATCGTCGCCTCCACGATCCTCCACAGCATCCACCAGCGTTCAGCTCTCCATACCCCAGACGCTGGAGCGGAAACGGAAATATAGTGCAACCCACCCGCGCGCCCAAGCCCTTAATGTCCACATCTCCAGATTGCTTAGCCTGGAGATGCTGCCCTATAGGCTAGTAGAGACCGAGGCCTTTCGCAACCTCATGGCGGCGGCCGCCCCTCGGTATTCGGTCCCCAGCCGCCACTACTTTTCCCGATGTGCCGTCCCAGCCCTGCACCAGCACGTGTCAGACAACATCATCCGTGCCCTGGTCAACGCATTTCTGACAAGGTCCACCTGACCACGGACACGTGGACGAGTGCTGCCGGGCAGGGCCACTATATATTGCTGACGGCACATTGGGTTAACTTGGTGGAGGCTGGGACCGAGTCTGACCCTGCGGCTGGTCATATACTGCCGACGCCGAGGATTGCGGGGCCTACCTCGGTCCAGGTCTTTCAGGCCTACTATGCCTCCTCCTCCTCCCACCCCTCCTCCACCTCCTCCTCCGAACTACCATCCGTGGGCATGGCGCCATCAGTCGCTAGCTCTAGGCACAGCAGCAGTGCCGTCGCTAAGCGACAGCAGGCGGTGCTCAAACTGCTGAGCCTAGGCGATAAAAGGCACACCGCCCAAGAGCTATTACAGGGCATCACGGCGCAGACTGATCTGTGGCTGGCACCGCTGAACCTGAAGCCAGGCATGGTTGTGTGTGACAACGGCCGTAACCTGGTGGCGGCTCTGCAACTCGGCAGACTGACACATGTGCCATGCCTGGCCCATGTGTTAAATCTGATAGTTCAGCGTTTCCTCAAGACATACCCCAATCTGTCTGATTTGCTCACGAAGGTGCGCCGCATCTGTGCGCATTTCAGGAAGTCCAGCACAGATGCTGCCACTCTCAGAGCAGCGCAGCGCCGCCTCCAACTGCCCGCTCACCGACTGTTGTGCGACGTGCCCACGAGGTGGAATTCAACATTAACCATGTTATCCAGAGTTTACCAGCAGCGCAAAGCGATTGTAGACTGCCAGATGTCAACTTCCACCAGAACTGGTAGTCAGGTCAGTCAGCTTCCTCAAGTCTACAATGAGGAGTGGACGTGGATGTCTGATATCTGTCAGGTGCTGAGTAACTTTGAGGAGTCAACACAGATGGTCAGTGGCGATGCCGCCATCATCAGCCTCACCATCCCGCTGCTTGGCCTGTTGAAAAACTCTCTGATCAGCATGAAGTCGGAAGCTTTGCGCTCGTCACAAGAGACGGGGGAAGAAAATTCCCTTGTTGATAGCCAAAGCACCCTTAGGTCTGTTTCTCAGCGCATATCGGAGGAGGTGGAGGTGGAGGAGGATGAGGAGGAAGAGGAGGAGAATGTTGGCGAGACACAAGAGGGGACCATTGTTGAGTCCTTCACTGTTCAGCGTGTATGGGCAGAAGAAGAGGAGTTGGAGGAGTTGGAGGAGGAGGAAATGGACAGTCAGTCCAGTGAGGGGAGTGAATTCTTACGCGTTGGTACTCTGGCGCATAAGGCAGATTTCATGCTAGGGTGCCTATCCCGTGACCCTCTCGTTCAAAGAATTTATTCCAGCACCGATTACTGGGTATTCACTCTCCTGGACCCACAGTACAAGCAAAATCTTTCCACTCTCATCCCTGGAGAGGAAAGGAGTGTGAGAATGCATGAATACCAGCAGGCCCTGGTGCACAAGCTGAAACACTATTTCCCTTCTGACAGCGCTAGCGGCAGAGTGCGTAGTTCTGCGGGACAAGTAGCGAGGGAGAGTAGGCGAGCAGGCAGCTTGTCCAGCACTGGCAAGGGTACGCTTTACAAGGCTTTTGCCAGCTTTATGTCACCCCAGCAAGACACTGTCACCTGTCCCCAGTCTCGGCAGAGTAGGGCTGATCTTTACAGAAAGATGGTGAGGGAGTACGTAGCTGACCATACCATCGTCCTAAATGATCACACAGCTCCCTACAACTACTGGGTTTCAAAGCTGGACATGTGGCACGAACTGGCGCTGTACGCCTTGGAGGTTCTTGCCTGCCCTGCCGCTAGCGTGTTGTCCGAGCGGGTTTTCAGTGCAGCTGGTGGCATCATCACCGATAAGCGTACACGCCTGTCGACTGACAGCGCTGACAGGCTGACGCTTATTAAGATGAATAAAGCCTGGATTTCTCATAATTTCCAATCTCCACCAGGTGAAGGAAGCTCAACCTGAATAATTTATGCACTCCTCCTCCTCCTCATTTTCCTCCTTCTCCTCCTCTTTGTACACTAAAGCAGAGGAAACTGGCTATTTTTTGACAGGGCCCACTGGCTCTAGCTATAGTACTTTATGCATTTAATTTTTCTGGAGGGCCACCTACCCGGTCCTCTGTTTTAAACAATTTTTGGGAGTGCCACATACAGGCACTCAATCTATTCAATTTTTCTGGAGGGCCACCTACCTGCTCCTCTGGTTTGAAAACTTTTTTGGACTGCCACATACAGGCACTCAATCTATTTCATTTTTCTGGAGGGCCACCTACCTGCTCCTCTGGTTTGAAAACTTTTTTGGACTGCCACATACAGGCACTATCCAAATTAAATTGTCTCCATAGCAGCCTCCACACGTTGTCTCCATTGCTACCTCCAAAAGTCGTCCATATAGCTGCCTCCATACATCGTCCCCTTATCAAACGAGGTGTGTCAGGCAGAAATTTGGGTTGTTTTCATGGATTCCACATCAAAGTTGTTAACTTTGTCGCCACCCTGCTGTGTTATCCACAAAAGATACTGGCAAACTTTTATCATTTACCAATATTATTTCAGCGCTTCTTGCGCATCTGTTTACATTCCCCTCACCCGCCATATCCTAAACTTATAAGAACGCTACTACACTTGATCTTATACAAAAGGTTCTTAGAAGTGCTGTTTGGGGAGTAGCCTAGAGACAGGGGCTTGGATTGGCGAAAGCTCGCCTGGCAGCAGAGCGCCAGCTCCATGCGCATCATGCGCTTCTTGCGCATCTGTTTACATTCCCCTCACACGCCATATCCCAAACTTATAAGAACGCTACTACACTTAACTTGGTGCAGGCTGGGACCGAGTCTGACCCTGGGGCTGGTCATATACTGCCGACGCAGAGGATTGCGGGGCCTACCTCGGTCCAGGTCTCAAAGGCCTAGTATACCTCCTCCTCCTCCCACCCCTCCTCCACCTCCTCCTCCTCCGAATTACCATCCGTGGCCATGACGCCATCAGTCGGTAGCTCTAGGCACAGCAGCAGTGCCGTCGCTAAGCGACAGCAGGCGGTGCTCAAACTGCTGAGCCTAGGCGATAAAAGGCACACCGCCCAAGAGCTATTACACGGCATTCCACATCAAACTTGTTAACTTTGTCGCCACCCTGCTGTGTAATCCACAAAATATACTGGCAAACTTTTATCATTTACCGATATTATTTCAGCGCTTCTTGCGCATCTGTTTACATTCCCCTCACCCGCCATATCCCAAACTTATAAGAACGCTACTACACTTGATCTTATACAAAAGGTTCTTAGAAGTGCTGTTTGGGGAGTAGCCTAGAGACAGGGGCTTGGATTGGCGAAAGCTCGCCTGGCAGCGGAGCGCCAGCTCCATGCCAAGATCCAACTAGCATAGTTTTAACTGCAGCACCTTTAATCTACTACTAGTTCACTGCCTCCATACATGGTCCCCTTATCAAACGAGCTGTGTCAGGCAGAATTTTGGGTTGTTTTCATGGCTTCCATGTTAACTTTGTCGCCACCCTGCTGTGTAATCTACAAAATATACTGGCAAACTTTTATCATGTACCGATATTATTTGAGCGCTTCTTGCTCACCTCCTTTGGTTCCTCTCTGCCACCCATTGGTTTGAAGCCTGAGTCCATTTAGGGTATGTCGCCATGCCACTCTCTAGCCTGCCGCTGCCTCTGCATGCCGTCCCCTATAGTGTCAGGGTCAATTATTGGATGTTTTAGATGCTATCTAGCTTCATTCTGTCACTCTGTCATGGCCATGCTGTTGCCCATAATTTTGGCATAATGGTGCGATTAAGCAGCCTCAGAGGCATCCATGCATGCTGCCCCTGCTGTTTCCTGTCCATTTCCGTGGTGTTTCCATCCTTTTCTGAGGTTCCCAGGTGTTTGGCCAAGCTTCCCTGTGCAGAGCCTTGGTCCCCTTGAAAAATGCTCGAGTCTCCCATTGACTTCAATGGGGCTCGTTATTCGAGCACTCGAGCATCGGGAAAAGTTCGTCTCGAATAACGAGTACCCGAGCATTTTAGTGCTCGCTCATCTCTAGTATAGACCTATACACACATTTATGCACTCATGTACATTTATACACAGAGTATATACAATATTATTACAATATTATACACATATAATAAATATACAACACACACACATATATATATATGTATACATATATATATATATATATATATATATATACATATATACAAACATACACACACATACAGTATACACTGACCATATATACACATACATGCAGGATAAAAACACCATATACACACATGCTGCATATACATACAGAATATACACACATACAGCAAGTACACACACATTCATTATATGCAGCATACATACTTACCACATACAAAAACAGAGCGGGGGGGGGGGCAGAGTGTCGATTGTGCCGCCCTGCAGGGTCATGAGCGGCAGGTCAGGGAGATGAGCGGGCGGGTCAGAGAGATGGCTGGGGGGGCGGGTCAGAGAGGTGGCTGGGGGGGCGGGTCAGAGAGGTGGCTGGGGAGGCGGGTCAGAGAGGTGGCTGGGGGGCGGGTGAGAGAGGTGGCTGGGGGGCGGGTCAAGGAGATGAGCAGGCATTGGATCCTGGAAAGAGGTGGGTGGGCCAGGAGATATGTGTAGATGCACAGAGAGGGAGGGGCCCTGGGGCACGATCCGGCAGGCACCCGGCACTGCAGCCCCGGACCACTTACTCCAAGCGGGTGGCAAAGCACTGCAGGGAGCGTGCATCCCCGGGCCCTTGAACCTCACGGGCCCCTGAGCAACCGCTACGGCTGCTACGGCGGTAGTTACGCCACTGATGAAAGGGGTGAAGCTTTATTCCACTAAGGCGACGTTTCGGTGTAATGATACAACATTATCAAGCATATAAAGCTGCTTGATAAAGGTGTAGCATTACACCGAAACGTTACCTTAGTGGAATAAAGCTTCACCCCTTTCATCATACCAAGGAGTGCTGCCTCTTCACTGAATATATATTGGGGACCCTTGCCAAGGGATCATCGGCTTCCGCACCCACCGTTAGCTGTGCTGCTCTGGATATCCTATATGTATATATACACTCACCGGCCACTTTATTAGGTACACCTGTCCAACTGCTCGTTAACACTTAATTTCTAATCAGCCAATCACATGGCGGCAACTCAGTGCATTTAGGCATGGTCAAGACAATCTCCTGCAGTTCAAACCGAGCATCAGTATGGGGAAGAAAGGTGATTTGAGTTCCTTTGAACGTGGCATGGTTGTTGGTGCTAGAAGGGCTGGTCTGAGTGTTTCAGAAACTGCTGATCTACTGGGATTTTCACACACAACCATCTCTAGGGTTTACAGAGAATGGTCCGAAAAAGAAAAAACATCCAGTGAGCGGCAGTTCTGTGGGCGGAAATGCCTTGTTGATGCCAGAGGTCAGAGGAGAATGGGCAGACTGGTTCGAGCTGATAGAAAGGCAACAGTGACTCAAATCACCACCTGTTACAACCAAGGTAGGCAGAAGAGCATCTCTGAACGCACAGTACGTCGAACTTTGAGGCAGATGGGCTACAGCAGCAGAAGACCACACCGGGTGCCACTCCTTTCAGCTAAGAACAGGAAACTGAGGCTACAATTTGCACAAGCTCATCGAAATTGGACAGTAGAAGATTGGAAAAACGTTGCCTAGTCTGATGAGTCTCGATTTCTGCTGCGACATTCGGATGGTAGGGTCAGAATTTGGAGTCAACAACATGAAAGCATGGATCCATCCTGCCTTGTATCAACGGTTCAGGCTGGTGGTGGTGGTGTCATGGTGTGGGGAATATTTTCTTGGCACTCTTTGGGCCCCTTGGTACCAATTGAGAATCGTTGCAACGCCACAGCCTACCTGAGTATTGTTGTTGACCATGTCCATCCCTTTATGACCACAATGTACCCAACATCTGATGGCTACTTTCAGCAGGATAATGCGCCATGTCATAAAGCTGGAATCATCTCAGACTGGTTTCTTGAACATGACAATGGGGGTCATTTACTAAGGGCCCGATTCGCGTTTTCCCGACGTGTTACCCGAATATTTCCGATTTGCGCCGATTGTACCTGAATTGCCCCGGGATTGTGGCGCACGCGATCGGATTGTGGCGCATCGGCGCCGGCATGCGCGCGACGGAAATCGGGGGGCGTGGCCGAACGAAAACCCGACGTATTCGGAAAAACCGCCGCATTTAAAAACCGAAAAAGTGTCGCTTTGGGACCGCTTACCTTCACCTGGTCCGAGGTGGTGCATTCCGGCGCGATGAGATGACTTTCAGCGCAGCAGTGCCACCTGGTGGACGGCGGAAGAACTACATTCATAAATCCCGTCCGGACCCGAAACCAGAGCAGAGAACGCGCCGCTGGATCGCGACTGGACCGGGTAAGTAAATGTGCCCCAATGAGTTCACTGTACTCAAATGGCCTCTACAGTCACCAGATCTCAATCCAATAGAGCATCTTTGGGATGTGGTGGAATGGGAGATTCGCATCATGGATGTGCAGCCGACAAATCTGCGGCAACTGTGTGATGCCATTATGTCAATATGGACCAAATCTCTGAGGAATGCTTCCAGCACCTTGTTGAATCTATGCCACGAAGAATTGAGGCAGTTCTGAAGGCAAAAGGGGGTCCAACCCGTTACCAGCATGGTGTACCTAATAAAGTGGCCGGTGAGTGTATATATATATATATATATATATGTTATTGGGGTGCTGTGCATACTATAATCCCAGTAATTATATATATATATATATATATATATATATATATATATATATATATATTTACGGTAATTAATGAAGGGATGTTTTTTATGTGTCGGAGCACAGTGTTGTTATCCAGGTGACTTTATAATGTAAGTGACTGTGGTATTTTTAGGAACACCGGGTGGAGATCTGCAGCACAGAGCTGAAGACATCTGCCAGTGGATTTAGCAGTGATACGTCATGGATGGAAGAACCGGAAATAAAGTTCTTTCCATATGGAAAAGATTGTCATCTGTAAGGTACTAGATGCAGCCTGTCACTACAGTGTCAGTGATGCTGCCTGTCAAAATGTTAACAATTTTTAGTAAAGTTTTCAACATTTACTAAACAGGACACTTTAAAAGATTTGTCAGATTTGTTTCTGTTCCCCTGCCACATATATAGCAGGGAAAAAAGAGGTAGGCCACTGAAGGATTAAGGGGGGGGGGTGGCATTTTAATTTTCGCATCAGGCAGCAAATGTGCTAGAATCGAGCGTGCCTAGACTGCAGTGACGGCCAAGTGGTGAGGTATAAAAGTGTGTAGCACAGTGACGTCACACGTCATGAAACAATACTTAGATTGTCAGGACCAGGAGTACCTCTCAACTTTCCTTAATGTACCCAGGAGTATGGGTCACAGGGAGTATGGGTCATTTAGGGAGCCTACCCTTGATGTAATAGGACTTAATGGGGGAGAAAAAGTCCCTTTATGTATCTTAGGCAAATTGTAGAAAATTGAATACATAGAAATATCAGGTAACATGTGGTCTGCTGATGTTGGGCTGGGCTGGCTGTATACTACTGGGGACAGGCGGGGCAGTAGTATACTGGGGACTGGTTTTCCCAGTTTTTGGTGGTAAAATTGGGGGTCTCGGCTTATACTCTGGTCGTCTTACTTTGAGAGGCTTAATAATAGCAAATCCACATAAATTACCCCATTATAGAAACTACACCCCTCAATGTATAAGAAACCAACTTTAAGAAATGTTTTAACCCTTTAGGTATTTAACGGGAGTAAAAACAAAATAAAGGTGAAATCCACAATTTGTAATTTGTACAATTTTTTGGCCCAAAATTAAAAATTCACAACGGATTAAATGACAAAAAGCTGAACAAAGTTTAATACCCAATTTCTCCCAAGTATTCCAATACCCATATGTGATGGTAAACTGCAGCATGGCCACGTGGCCGGGTGTAGAAGGGAAGGAGTGCCATTCATTGCAGATCTGCATTGTCACACTTTACAGACTATAAAATGTTTATTTTTTTGAAACGTGGACATATGGCTTATTAATTCCGAGATGAGATCCACTTTTCAGCTGAATCATATAGGGGGGTGTAATAGTTAATTGATGAGATTTTATTAACTCTTTAATGGTGAGAATAAGAAAATCATTGATTTTGGTTTAGGGTTTATCGTTTTTTTTTGTAGGCTGTTCACTGCACCATAAAAATAACATATCATCTTGTTTTACAGAATATAAAAATCATTTGTAGAGACATTGGGGCACATTTACTTACCCAGTCCAGTCGCGATCCAGCGGCGGGTTCTCCGACGCTGATTCGGGTCTGCCGGGATTCACTAAGGTCCGTGCGCCGATATTCACTAGGAGTCGATGCTGCGCCGAGGTCCGCTGGAGTTCACCTGCTTTTTTCTGGTGTATGTGAGTGCTTGATCTTGCGACACAAACGGCTTTTTAAATTCTGCGGTTTTTCCGAATCCTTCGGGTTGTCCGGTGGCCACGCCCCCGATTTCTGTCGCGCGAAAGTCAGCGCGATTGCGCCAAAAATCGATCGCGTGCGCCACAATCCCGTGAACTACAGCGCAAAGAGGAAATATTCGGGAAAAACCCGACGGATTCGCGGCTGCGGACCCTTAGTAAATGTGCCCCATTTTACTTCTTTTTGGATCACCATGTTCTAAGAGGCATAACATTTAAATTTTTTAAATTTACGGAGCTGTATTAGGGCTTATTTTTTGCAAGACAAACTGTACTATTTATTGGCATCTTGTAAATATTATGTTACTTTTTGATCACTTTTTTTCCTTTTTTTATGAGGTTGGATGTGAATATATTGTTATTTTTGATACAGTAGTATGGCAGTATATGAAAGGATCGATCAGACAACCTAGGGTTAAAGTACCCTAGGAGTCTGAAAAATAATAATAATAATAATAAAAAATTTTAAAAAGTAAAAAAAATTATAATAAAAAACCTAAAAATTCAAACCACCCCCTTTCCCTATAACTGATATAAATATAAATAAACAGTAAAAATCATAAACACATTAGGTATTGCCGCATCCGAAACTTAAATACACTGAGCCCTAAAGGGCTGAATGAGGTAATAGAGTCCATATAATACCGTTCAGCTAGTACTCACCTAGATAACCTAGTCGTTCTTCTCCAAACTTTCCACTCATCACCATCCCTAGTGCTCCGATCAGGGTCCCTCTGCTGTTCCCTCGTAGTAAAGTTATGATCAAACGCTTTCTTGAAATGTCCAATGATATGATCCGTACTTAGTGTGTTGCGGGCCGGTGGAGTGTTCCAGGAACATCACCACCCGATTGCTCCCCCTCTCCCCGCTTATCTACACACGCCATTACAGGCGGTCCCCTACTTAAGGACACCCGACTTACAGACAACCCATAGTTACAGACGGACCCCCCTGCCCACTGTTACCTCCGGTGAAGTTCTCTGGATGCTTTACTATAGTCCCAGACTGCAATGATCAGCTGTAAGATGTCTGTAATGAAGCTTTATTGATAATTCTTGGTCCAATTACACCAAAAATTTTGAAACTCCAATTGTCACTGGGGCAAAAGAAAAAAAAATTGTCTAGAACTTCCATTATAAAATATACAGTTTCGACTTACATACAAATTCAACTTAAGAACAAACCTCCAGACCCTATCTTGTATGTAACCCGGGGACTGCCTGTATTCCCCACGTATAAACAGCATCACTATTCAGCCTCACAATTTGTACATAGGTCTCATTTTATATTGTGATTATTTGATTAATTGAAGTGTGGTTTGCATAATAATTGTTCTTTTTTATATAATCATATTTATATGAATATATTTTTCTATTATTTATTTGCATGCTAAATATGTTTTTAGAATATTGTATGGCTTTTTCTAACCCCCTGTAGGAGCTTACCCTCCAAATGCGATCCGTTTTGAACTTTAACCCTCTGTAACTCACGTGACTTTCTGTATTTCCGGGTCTTTGCTGACTTACTATATATTGTACTGCTGTTTTATTAGTCTTTTATGCCTGATGAAAGCTCCAGTCCGGAGCTGAAACACGTCGCAACTTGTAATCTGAATAAATGTGAATTGGTCCCAACAACTTGGGACTTCTTTGACCGAGTCACTGAACGCCGGTCCGCTTCCCTTTCGGGTCCTTGCATGGATTTTTGAAGGTGGGGAGTAAAAAATGGAACTGAAAAACCAGGAAAGGGCCTGGTCCTTAACCGTTTAATAGATGGACACTATTATAGGACTCTCCAATTAACATATAACCAGAACTGGTCCCTCAAAAACAAAGTTTTGGTGATTTTTGGGGAATCTGGAAAATTACTTAAAGTAATAAGCTCTGTGACATCCTGGAAAATAATGGCAATATAAAAGCAGACATATGGTAAATTTAAGGGAACCTATGACCAGATTTTACCCCACTAATCAACTAGCCCCCTCAGGTAGGGTATGAAATGACCTTTCTAGAATTCCTCTTTATCTGTAAAAAAAATCTTTTCCACAGTCATATGAAAATGAGCAAAGAAGAGTCAAATTGAGGATGACACAAGTTTAGAGGCTGCAGGGGGAGTGCCAATGGAACAAGCCTGTCACAATTACACCTTCGATCCTGCCTCTGTCCCCGCTCCCCCGGTCCTGTACTTACCTCTCAGGGTTCCAGGCTGTGGTCTTCAGCCAGGCCGCACGTCTGTCTCGTCTGGGCCGCGCGTTCCCGCTGATAGGGCGCACGTGTGACGACTCTTCTGCATTTAAAGGGCCAGTGTCCTCCTAATTGGCGCTGGCATTCCCAGCTCTGCTACATAATCCGGCAGCTCCCAGCATCCCCTGCCAGATCTTCAAGTCATTCTACTGAAATGAACGCCTCCTGAGCGTTTCCAGACGGCTCCGTGGTTCCTGAGCGTTTCCAGACATCTCTGTGTTTCCCATGTTCCTGTGGTATTCCTGTGTTGGTCCTGTATCCCGGTGGCCATTCTGAGGTCCTGCCATCCCGAAGTCCTGCCTTCCTGAGGGCCTGCCTACCTGAGGTCCTGCCTTCCCGAGGTCCTGCCTTCCCGAGGTCCTGCCTACCCAAGGTCCTGCCTACCCAAGGTCCTGCCTTCGCTGTGTCCCTACCTTGGCTGCCACCGCGGTCCTTGTCACACCCGTGGAACGACCTGATGGCTTCCTGCCGCAGCAAGACCACCCCGCTTTGCGGTGGGCTCTGGCAAACACAAAATTTAAAAACTACAGAGATCTGAAACAAGTGGAAGAAGGACCCTCTGCCTGACGGCTTACAATCTGTATGGTAGAAAACATGGTGACACAAGGTGAAGGAACATAGCAGTGCAGTTATTGTATATTATAGGTCAGCGATGGCGAACCTATGGCACGCGTGCCACAGACGGCACGCGAAGCCGTTTCTGTTGGCACGCGTACCGTCGCCAGTAAGCCTCTGCCCGCTGCCCGTAAAAATTTGGTCTATGCGAGCGGCGGAACTACGCGCCGCTCCATAGACAGAACTGCAGTGTTTTTGCGCATGCGCGGTAACTTGGGAAGCGCTGAAAGTTTCAGTCGCTCCCATAGAAACCGCGCATGCGCATTAATTATCCCGGGCCGCTCCGCTCTGCTCTGCTCCCTCCCTGTCCGCTCTACACTGTCCCGGTCCGCTCCGCACTGCTTTGCTCCCTCTGTCCCGTTCCGTAGCCCCCCTCTCCTCCGCTCCATAGCCCCCCTCTCTACCTCTCCGTAGCCCCCCTCTCTACCGCTCCGTAGCCCCCCTCTCCTCCGCTCCGTGGCCCCCCTCTCCTCCGCTCCGTGGCCCCCCTCTCCTCCCCTCCGTGGCCCCCCTCTCCTCCGCTCCGTGGCCCCCCTCTCCTCGGCTCCGTAGCCCCCTCTCCTCCACTCCGTAGCCCCCCTCTCCTCCGCTCCAGGTAGGAGTGGAGAATGCATACAGTGTAACCTGCATGCATTCCTGGAGAACCTTCCTGTAGAATAAAAGAAAATAAAGTAAGTTTATCTGTGTATATGTATGTAATATGTATATGTATGTAATGAGTATATGTATGTGTATATGTATGTAATATGTATATGTATGTAATGAGTATATTAATATGTATATGTATGTAATGAGTATATGTATGTGTATATGTATGTAATGTGTATATGTATGTGTATATGTATGTGATGTGTATATGTATGTGATGTGTATATGTAGGTGTTTATATGTGTATATATGTATTTTATACTACATGGCGATAAGCTGTATGCATTTTCTCATACATGGCGGCATTCTGTATGCATTTTATACTACATGGCGATAAGCTGTATGCATTTTATCATACATGGCGGCATTCTGTATGCATTTTATACTACATGGCAAATTCTGTATGCATTTTATACTACTTGGCGGCATTCTGTATGCATTTTATACTACATGGCAAATTCTGTATGCATTTTATACTACATGGCAACATTCTGTATGCATTTTACACAACATGGCGACATTCTGTATGCATTTTATACTACATGGTGACATTCTGTATGCATTTTATACTACTTGGCGGCATTCTGTATGCATTTTATACTACATGGCGACAAGCTTTATGCATTTTATACTACATGGCGACAAGCTTTATGCATTTTATACTACATGGCGACAAGCTGTATGCATTTTATACTATATTACGTATATGGTGGGGGGGCGTCTCTCTATGGCTCGTTTTCTCAATTAAAACCTTGTTATTCTAGTTAAATTTTTGTGTTGGCACTTCACTTCAAGTCAGAAGGGTTTGGGTTGCATTTTGGGCACTCGGCCTCTAAAAGGTTCGCCATCACTGTTATAGGTGATCCTAAACTGATTGAAAGGTGGAGGACAGTCTGACATATTTTGGTAGAGAGTTTTAGAGTATGGGAGATGCACGGGAGAAATCCTGGAGACAGTTGTTAGAAGAGTCAAGTATGTTTTTAGAATAGTGTATGGCTTTTTGTAACCCCCTGTAGGAGCTTACCCTCCAAATGGGATCCGTTTTGAACTTTAACCCTCTGTAAGTCACGTTCTTGTGAGATTATGTGTGGGACAGCAATGGCTATTAAGTAGACTAATACTGAAAAGACTTATGTTATAACATACCTCTTGTACATTAAATACAGTGATAGACATGGGGCATACACAGTTATTATTTAGTTTAGTGTACTGGCAGTCCCCGGGTTATGTACAAGATAGGTTCTTTAGGTTTGTTCTTAAGTTGAATTTGTATGTAAGTCGGAATTGTATATTTTATAATTGTATCTACAGACAATTTATTTTGTCCCTGTAATGATTGGATTCTTAATGTTTTATGCTGTCATGGGAACAAGGATTATCAATAGAGATGAGCGAACATGCTCGTCCGAGCTTGATGCTCGGTCGAGCATTAGGGTACTCGAAACTGCTCGTTACTCGGACGAATACTTCGCCCGCTCGAGAAAATGGCAGCTCCCGCCGTTTTGCTTTTTGGCGGCCAGAAACAGAGCCAATCACAAGCCAGGAGACTCTGCACTCCACCCAGCATGACGTGGTACCCTTACACGTCGATAGCAGTGGTTGGCTGGCCAGATCAGGTGACCCTGGGATAGACTAGCCGCTGGCCGCGCTGCTCGGATCATTCTGTCTCTGGATGCCGCTAGGGAGAGAGCTGCTGCTGCTCAGGGAAAGCGTTGGGGTGTTCTATTAGCTTACTGTTAGGCAGGAGTGATTCTCAAAGAACCCAACAGCCCTTCTTAGGGCTACAATAACGTTCTACTTTTTTTATCCATAGCAAAGACCGAAGTGGGAAAATTCAGTAGGGGTTGGATTTCTATTAGGCAATAACTCAGTGTCATCTCATCTGGCATAGTAGTGTGCTTCCTTTGATACTTGGCTAGAAAATAGCCATAGGAGAATACAAACAGCTTCTTGAAGCCTACAGTAGCGTTCTATATATTTGATTTCTGGTTGATCTGCTGGTGGCTGTAGTTTCTGCAGTGCATGTACTTGCCAATTCTGAGCAATTTGTAGTGAGACTTGCGACCGCTGTGTTCTGCGCTTAGTGGCGCACATATCCATAGCAAAGGCTGAAGTGGCAAAATTCAGTAGGGGTTGGATTTCTATTAGGCAATAACTCAGTGTCATCTCATCTGGCATAGTACTGTGCTTCCTTTGATACTTGGCTAGAAAATAGCCATAGGAGAATACAAACAGCTTCTTGAAGCCTACAGTAGCGTTCTATATATTTGATTTCTGGTTGATCTGCTGGTGGCTGTAGTTTCTGCAGTGCATGTACTTGCCAATTCTGAGCAATTTGTAGTGAGACTTGCGACCGCTGTGTTCTGCGCTTAGTGGCGCACATATCCATAGCAAAGGCTGAAGTGGCAAAATTCAGTAGGGGTTGGATTTCTATTAGGCAATAACTCAGTGTCATCTCATCTGGCATAGTACTGTGCTTCCTTTGATACTTGGCTAGAAAATAGCCATAGGAGAATACAAACAGCTTCTTGAAGCCTACAGTAGCGTTCTATATATTTGATTTCTGGTTGATCTGCTGGTGGCTGTAGTTTCTGCAGTGCATGTACTTGCCAATTCTGAGCAATTTGTAGTGAGACTTGCGACCGCTGTGTTCTGCGCTTAGTGGCGCACATATCCATAGCAAAGGCTGAAGTGGCAAAATTAAGTAGGGGTTGGATTTCTATTAGGCAATAACTCAGTGTCATCTCATCTGGCATAGTACTGTGCTTCCTTTGATACTTGGCTAGAAAATAGCCATAGGAGAATACAAACAGCTTCTTGAAGCCTACAGTAGCGTTCTATATATTTGATTTCTGGTTGATCTGCTGGTGGCTGTAGTTTCTGCAGTGCATGTACTTGCCAATTCTGAGCAATTTGTAGTGAGACTTGCGACCGCTGTGTTCTGCGCTTAGTGGCGCACATATCCATAGCAAAGGCTGAAGTGGCAAAATTCAGTAGGGGTTGGATTTCTATTAGGCAATAACTCAGTGTCATCTCATCTGGCATAGTACTGTGCTTCCTTTGATACTTGGCTAGAAAATAGCCATAGGAGAATACAAACAGCTTCTTGAAGCCTACAGTAGCGTTCTATATATTTGATTTCTGGTTGATCTGCTGGTGGCTGTAGTTTCTGCAGTGCATGTACTTGCCAATTCTGAGCAATTTGTAGTGAGACTTGCGACCGCTGTGTTCTGCGCTTAGTGGCGCACATATCCATAGCAAAGGCTGAAGTGGCAAAATTCAGTAGGGGTTGGATTTCTATTAGGCAATAACTCAGTGTCATCTCATCTGGCATAGTACTGTGCTTCCTTTGATACTTGGCTAGAAAATAGCCATAGGAGAATACAAACAGCTTCTTGAAGCCTACAGTAGCGTTCTATATATTTGATTTCTGGTTGATCTGCTGGTGGCTGTAGTTTCTGCAGTGCATGTACTTGCCAATTCTGAGCAATTTGTAGTGGGACTTGCGACCGCTGTGTTCTGCGCTTAGTGGCGCACATATCCATAGCAAAGGCTGAAGTGGCAAAATTCAGTAGGGGTTGGATTTCTATTAGGCAATAACTCAGTGTCATCTCATCCGGCATAGTACTGTGCTTCCTTTGATACTTGGCTAGAAAATAGCCATAGGAGAATACAAACAGCTTCTTGATCTTGAAGCCTACAGTAGCGTTCTATATATTTGATTTCTGGTTGATCTGCTGGTGGCTGTAGTTTCTGCAGTGCATGTACTTGCCAATTCTGAGCAATTTGTAGTGGGACTTGCGACCGCTGTGTTCTGCGCTTAGTGGCGCACATATCCATAGCAAAGGCCGAAGTGGCAAAATTCAGTAGGGGTTGGATTTCTATTAGGCAATAACTCAGTGTCATCTCATCCGGCATAGTACTGTGCTTCCTTTGATACTTGGCTAGAAAATAGCCATAGGAGAATACAAACAGCTTCTTGATCTTGAAGCCTACAGTAGCGTTCTATATATTTGATTTCTGGTTGATCTGCTGGTGGCTGTAGTTTCTGCAGTGCATGTACTTGCCAATTCTGAGCAATTTGTAGTGGGACTTGCGACCGCTGTGTTCTGCGCTTAGTGGCGCACATATCCATAGCAAAGGCCGAAGTGGCAAAATTCAGTAGGGGTTGGATTTCTATTAGGCAATAACTCAGTGTCATCTCATCCGGCATAGTACTGTGCTTCCTTTGATACTTGGCTAGAAAATAGCCATAGGAGAATACAAACAGCTTCTTGATCTTGAAGCCTACAGTAGCGTTCTATATATTTGATTTCTGGTTGATCTGCTGGTGGCTGTAGTTTCTGCAGTGCATGTACTTGCCAATTCTGAGCAATTTGTAGTGGGACTTGCGACCGCTGTGTTCTGCGCTTAGTGGCGCACATATCCATAGCAAAGGCCGAAGTGGCAAAATTCAGTAGGGGTTGGATTTCTATTAGGCAATAACTCAGTGTCATCTCATCTGGCATAGTACTGTGCTTCCTTTGATACTTGGCTAGAAAATAGCCATAGCAATAGGATAGCATTGTTTGGTTTTAAAAACTCAAAAAAAAACAAAAAACACAAAAAAAAAAAAAAACACAAAAAAAAACAAAAAAAAGTAAAAAAAAAAATAAAGTTATAACTCTCATTTTAAAAATGTTTAACCCGAGGGCTAGGGGTAGAGGACGAGGGCGGGGACGTGGGCGTCCAACTACTGCAGGGGTCAGAGGCCGTGGTCCTGGGCGGGGTGAGACACCACCTGCTGATGAGGGAGCAGGGGAACGCCGCAGAGCTACACTCCCTAGGTTCATGTCTGAAGTTACTGGGACTCGTGGTAGAGCACTGTTGAGGCCAGAACAGTGCGAACAGGTGATGTCGTGGATTGCTGACAATGCTTCGAGCAATTTGTCCACCACCAGTCAGTCTTCCACGCAGTCCACCCATGTCACCGAAATCGCCACTCCTCCAGCTCCTGCACCTCAGCCTCCTCCCCCCCAGTCTGCCCCCTCCCAGGAAAATTTGGCATTTGAACCGGCATACTCTGAGGAACTGTTTTCTGGACCCTTCCCACAGTCACAAACCACTTGTCCGGTTGCTGCTGAGCAATTTTCCGATGCCCAGGTTTTCCACCAGTCACAGTCTGTGGGTGATGATGACCTTCTTGACGTAGTGGAAGTGTGTAAAGAGGTGTCCGACGATGAGGAGACACGGTTGTCAGACAGTGGGGAAGTTGTTGTCAGGGCAGGAAGTCCGAGGGGGGAGCAGACTGAGGGATCGGAGGATGATGAGGTGACAGACCCAAGCTGGGTTGAGAGGCCGGGTGAACACAGTGCTTCTGAGACGGAGGAGAGTCCTCGACCTGAACAGGTTGGAAGAGGCAGTGGTGGGGCCAGACGGAGAGGCAGGGCCAGAGCTGGTGCATCAGCGCCACTGTCAACTAGTGAAGCTCCCGTGGTGAGGGCTCTTGCGGCGAGGGCTAGATCTTCAGAAGTGTGGAGGTTCTTTAAGGAAACACCGGATGACCGACGGACTGTGGTGTGCAACATTTGCCAAACCAGGCTCAGCAGGGGTTCCACCACTACTAGCTTAACTACCACCAGTATGCGCAGGCATATGAATGCTAAGCACCCCACTCAGTGGCAACAAGCCCGTTCACCTCCGGCCGTGCACACCACTGCTCCTTCCCCTGTGTCAGCTGCTAGTCAGCCCCCTGCCCAGGACCCTGCCACAAAAACCCCATCGTCGCCTCCACGATCCTCCACAGCATCCACCAGCGTTCAGCTCTCCATACCCCAGACGCTGGAGCGGAAACGCAAATATAGTGCAACCCACCCGCACGCCCAAGCCCTTAATGTGCACATCTCCAGATTGCTTAGCCTGGAGATGCTGCCCTATAGGCTAGTAGAGACCGAGGCCTTTCGCAACCTCATGGCGGCGGCCGCCCCTCGGTATTCGGTCCCCAGCCGCCACTACTTTTCCCGATGTGCCGTCCCAGCCCTGCACCAGCACGTGTCAGACAACATCATCCGTGCCCTGACCAACGCCGTTTCTGACAAGGTCCACCTGACCACGGACACGTGGACGAGTGCTGCCGGGCAGGGCCACTATATATCGCTGACGGCACATTGGGTTAACTTGGTGGAGGCTGGGACCGAGTCTGACCCTGGGGCTGCTCATATACTGCCGACGCCGAGGATTGCGGGGCCTACCTCGGTCCAGGTGTTTCAGGCCTACTATGCCTCCTCCTCCTCCCACCCCTCCTCCACCTCCTCCTCCGAACTACCATCCGTGGGCACGGCGCCATCAGTCGGTAGCTCTAGGCACAGCAGCAGTGCCGTCGCTAAGCGACAGCAGGCGGTGCTCAAACTGCTGAGCCTAGGCGACAAAAGGCACACCGCCCAAGAGCTATTACAGGGCATCACGGCGCAGACTGATCTGTGGCTGGCACCGCTGAACCTCAAGCCGGGAATGGTTGTGTGTGACAACGGCCGTAACCTGGTGGCGGCTCTGCAACTCGGCAGACTGACACATGTGCCATGCCTGGCCCATGTGTTAAATCTGATAGTGCAGCGTTTCCTCAAGACATACCCCAATCTGTCTGATTTGCTCACGAAGGTGCGCCGCATCTGTGCGCATTTCAGGAAGTCCAGCCCAGATGCTGCCACTCTCAGGGCAGCGCAGCGCCGCCTCCAACTGCCCGCTCACCGACTGTTGTGCGACGTGCCCACGAGGTGGAATTCAACACTGACCATGTTATCCAGAGTTTACCAGCAGCGCAGAGCGATTGTAGACTGCCAGATGTCAACTTCCACCAGAACTGGTAGTCAGGTCAGTCAGCTTCCTCAAGTCTACAATGAGGAGTGGACGTGGATGTCTGATATCTGTCAGGTGCTGAGTAACTTTGAGGAGTCAACACAGATGGTCAGTGGCGATGCCGCCATCATCAGCCTCACCATCCCGCTGCTTGGCCTGTTGAAAAACTCTCTGGTCAGCATGAAGTCGGAAGCTTTGCGCTCGTCACAAGAGACGGGGGAAGAATATTCCCTTGTTGATAGCCAAAGCACCCTGAGGTCTGTTTCTCAGCGCATATCGGAGGAGGTGGAGGTGGAGGAGGATGAGGAGGAAGAGGAGGAGAATGTTGGCGAGACACAAGAGGGGACCATTGTTGAGTCCTTCACTGTTCAGCGTGTATGGGCAGAAGAAGAGGAGTTGGAGGAGTTGGAGGAGGAGGAAATGGACAGTCAGGCCAGTGAGGGGAGTGAATTCTTACGCGTTGGTACTCTGGCGCATATGGCAGATTTCATGCTAGGCTGCCTATCCCGTGACCCTCGCGTTCAAAGAATTTATTCCAGCACCGATTACTGGGTGTTCACTCTCCTGGACCCACGGTACAAGCAAAATCTTCCCACTCTCATCCCTGGAGAGGAAAGGAGTGTGAGAATGCATGAATACCAGCAGGCCCTGGTGCACAAGCTGAAACAGTATTTCCCTTCTGACAGCGCTAGCGGCAGAGTGCGTAGTTCTGCGGGACAAGTAGCGAGGGAGAGTAGGCGAGCAGGCAGCTTGTCCAGCACTGGCAAGGGTACGCTTTACAAGGCTTTTGCCAGCTTTATGTCACCCCAGCAAGACACTGTCACCTGTCCCCAGTCTCGGCAGAGTAGGGCTGATCTTTACAGAAAGATGGTGAGGGAGTACGTAGCTGACCATACCATCGTCCTAAATGATCACACAGCTCCCTACAACTACTGGGTTTCAAAGCTGGACATGTGGCACGAACTGGCGCTGTACGCCTTGGAGGTTCTTGCCTGCCCTGCCGCTGGCGTCTTGTCCGAGCGGGTTTTCAGTGCAGCTGGTGGCATCATCACCGATAAGCGTACACGCCTGTCGACTGACAGCGCTGACAGGCTGACGCTTATTAAAATGAATAAAGGCTGGATTTCTCAGAATTTCCAATCTCCACCAGGTGAAGGAAGCTCAACCTGAATAATTGATCCACTCCTCCTCCTCCTCCTCATTTTCCTCCTTCTCCTCCTCTTTGTACAGTAAAGCAGAGGAAACTGGCTATTTTTTGACAGGGCCCACTGGCTCTTGCTATAGTACTTCATGCATTTAATTTTTCTGGAGGGCCACCTACCCGGTCCTCTGTTTGAAACAATTTTTGTGAGTGCCACATACAGGCACTCAATCTATTCCATTTTACTGCAGGGCCACCTACCTGCTCCTCTGGTTTGAACAATTTTTGGGACTGCCACATACAGGCACTCAATCTATTCCATTTTACTGGAGGGCCACCTACCTGCTCCTCTGGTTTGAAACATTTTTGGGACTGCCACATACAGGCACTCAATCTATTCCATTTTACTGCAGGGCCACCTACCTGCTCCTCTGGTTTGAACAATTTTTGGGACTGCCACATACAGGCACTCAATCTATTCCATTTTACTGCAGGGCCACCTACCTGCTCCTCTGGTTTGAAACATTTTTGGGACTGCCACATACAGGCACTCAATCTATTCCATTTTACTGCAGGGCCACCTACCTGCTCCTCTGGTTTGAACAATTTTTGGGACTGCCACATACAGGCACTCAATCTATTCCATTTTACTGCAGGGCCACCTACCTGCTCCTCTGGTTTGAACAATTTTTGGGACTGCCACATACAGGCACTCAATCTATTCCATTTTACTGGAGGGCCACCTACCTGCTCCTCTGGTTTGAACAATTTTTGGGACTGCCACATACAGGCACTCAATCTATTCCATTTTACTGGAGGGCCACCTACCTGCTCCTCTGGTTTGAAACATTTTTGGGACTGCCACATACAGGCACTCAATCTATTCCATTTTACTGCAGGGCCACCTACCTGCTCCTCTGGTTTGAACAATTTTTGGGACTGCCACATACAGGCACTCAATCTATTCCATTTTACTGCAGGGCCACCTACCTGCTCCTCTGGTTTGAACAATTTTTGGGACTGCCACATACAGGCACTCAATCTATTCCATTTTACTGGAGGGCCACCTACCTGCTCCTCTGGTTTGAACAATTTTTGGGACTGCCACATACAGGCACTCAATCTATTCCATTTTACTGGAGGGCCACCTACCTGCTCCTCTGGTTTGAAACATTTTTGGGACTGCCACATACAGGCACTCAATCTATTCCATTTTACTGCAGGGCCACCTACCTGCTCCTCTGGTTTGAACAATTTTTGGGACTGCCACATACAGGCACTCAATCTATTCCATTTTACTGCAGGGCCACCTACCTGCTCCTCTGGTTTGAACAATTTTTGGGACTGCCACATACAGGCACTCAATCTATTCCATTTTACTGGAGGGCCACCTACCTGCTCCTCTGGTTTGAAACATTTTTGGGACTGCCACATACAGGCACTCAATCTATCCCATTTTACTGGAGGGCCACCTACCTGCTCCTCTGGTTTGAAAAATGTTTGGGACTGCCACATACAGGCACTATCCAAATTAAATTGTCTCCATAGCAGCCTCCACACGTTGTCTCCATTGCTACCTCCAAAAGTCGTCCATATAGCTGCCTCCATACATCGTCCCTTTATCAAACGAGGTGTGTCAGGCAGAAATTTGGGTTGTTTTCATGGATTCCACATCAAAGTTGTTAACTTTGTCGCCACCCTGCTGTGTTATCCACAAAATATACTGGCAAACTTTTACCATTTAGGGATATTATTTCAGCGCTTCTTGCGCATCTGTTTACATTCCCCTCACCCGGCATATCCTAAACTTATAAGAACGCTACTACACTTGATCTTATACAAAAGGTTCTTAGAAGTGCTGTTTGGGGAGTAGCCTAGAGACAGGGGCTTGGATTGGCGAAAGCTCGCCTGGCAGCGGAACGCCAGCTCCATGCGCATCATGCGCTTCTTGCGCATCTGTTTACATTCCCCTCACCCGCCATATCCCAAACTTATGAGAACGCTACTACACTTAACTTGGTGCAGGCTGGGACCGAGTCTGACCCTGGGGCTGGTCATATACTGCCGACGCAGAGAATTGCGGGGCCTACCTCGGTCCAGGTCTCAAAGGCCTACTATACCTCCTCCCACCCCTCCTCCACCTCCTCCTCCTCCGAATTACCATCCGTGGGCATGGCGCCATCAGTCGGTAGCTCTAGGCACAGCAGCAGTGCCGTCGCTAAGCGACAGCAGGCGGTGCTGAAACTGCTGAGCCTAGGCGATAAAAGGCACACCGCCCAAGAGCTATTACAGGGCATTCCACATCAAAGTTGTTAACTTTGTCGCCACCCTGCTGTGTAATCCCCAAAATATACTTGCAAACTTTTACCATTTAGGGATATTATTTCAGCGCTTCTTGCGCATCTGTTTACATTCCCCTCACCCGGCATATCCTAAACTTATAAGAACGCTACTACACTTGATCTTATACAAAAGGTTCTTAGAAGTGCTGTTTGGGGAGTAGCCTAGAGACAGGGGCTTGGATTGGCGAAAGCTCGCCTGGCAGCGGAGCGCCAGCTCCATGCCAAGATCCAACTAACATAGTTTTAACTGCAGCACCTTTAATCTACTACTAGTTCACTGCCTCCATACATGGTCCCCTTATCAAACGAGCTGTGTCAGGCAGAATTTTGGGTTGTTTTCATGGCTTCCATGTTAACTTTGTCGCCACCCTGCTGTGTAATCCACAAAATATACTGGCAAACTTTTATCATGTACCGATATTATTTGAGCGCTTCTTGCTCACCTCCTTTGGTTCCTCTCTGCCACCCATTGGTTTGAAGCCTGAGTCCATTTAGGGTATGTCGCCATGACACTCTCTAGCCTGCTGCCGCTGCCTCTGCATGCCGTCCCCTATAGTGTCAGGGTCAATTATTGGATGTTTTAGATGCTATCTAGCTTCATTCTGTCACTCTGTCATGGCCATGCTGTTGCCCATAATTTTGGCATAATGGTGCGATTATGCAGCCTCAGAGGCATCCATGCATGCTGCCCCTGCTGTTTCCTGTCCATTTCCGTGGTGTTTCCATCCTTTTCTGAGGTTCCCAGGTGTTTGGCCAAGCTTCCCTGTGCAGAGCCTTGGTCCCCTTGAAAAATGCTCGAGTCTCCCATTGACTTCAATGGGGTTCGTTATTCGAGACGAGCACTCGAGCATCGGGAAAAGTTCGTCTCGAATAACGAGTACCCGAGCATTTTAGTGTTCGCTCATCTCTAATTATCAATAAAACTTCATTACAAACACCTTGCACCTTGTAGCTTTGAACTAAAGTAAAGCATCCAGAGAGCTATCTGTCAGGGCTCATTTACACGGCCATCGGCGAGGACGTACTTGCGGCCGCATATACGTCCCCATAGACGGCAATGCACCATAGACGGCAATGGTCTGCACAGTGGGCATACCGCGTGTAAATGAAGCCTAAGTTCGGTGTCCTTAAATTGGGGTATACTAAAACAGAAATTAACCCCTTACCGATATGTGATGTAATACAACGTCACATGCCGGGTGCGGGTGCATGGAGAGGGTTCACGAGCTGAGCCCTCTCCATAGCCGGTAAGTCTTTGCTGCATATTGGTAGTTTTCCCGCTGTTCGCTGGTGGCTTCAAAAAGATGGTGATGCATTGGCACCTAAAAACTCAAATCACCCCCCTTTCCTTAGAACTGATATATATATAAATAAACAGTAAAAATCATAAACACATTAGGTATCGACACTTCCGAAAATGCCCGATCTATCAAAATATAATAACGGTTTTTCACTGCGTTTAACCCTGTAGCGGAAAATCGCGCCCAAAGTCGAAAATGCCACTTTTTGGCATTTTCAAAAAAGCTCTGTAAATGGAAAAATAAAAAAGTTATAGATTTTTGAAGGTGGGGAGTGAAAAATAAAAACGCAAAAACGAGCTGCGGGGGGGAGGGGTTAAATGAGTATTTCAATTTTGTAAATATGTTAATATTTTGATGCTTGCTTGAAGAAAACCTATGTTTAAAATGTGTTGGGGGAGTGATTTGGGTGCAATGCAGAATTTTGGTGCTAGTATATGCACCTGTATACACCTGTTTTCATTTAATAAAGAGTTTATTTGGAAACAAGTTATGTAACAGATTATACTATATAAAAAAAACTTCAAAACTACCAAATACATAATATCCTGGAAGTGCCATTGGATAAACTGTATAAATAGCTCCTTTTCTGATAACGTGCCTCTTCAGGTTTCTCATAATGTTATTTCAAAATATCATATAGTTCTTTCACTATACTTTGACTTTTTAAGGTGATGTTTTGACGTGACATACTTTGAACAGAACTTTTGACCTCTATCTAATGTGCTGACCCTACACATTTCTGCTTTTATTTCTGGGGCCAATATGTATTTAACATCTTGGCTTTGATAGATTGTCATATACATATGTTAATCACGCATGCAGACATATATTTGTAAGTAATGTGGAGACTTTGTATTACATCGCATTACAGCAAACATGTAATTTTCTATATAAAATATTTATTTAACCCTTAACTGGGTAATTTTTCTCAAGCCAAAAAAGTAGACATGGATAATTTGTTTAGGTACATTGTAAAACTAGTTGGATTTTTTACATTTAGAAAAAGTTGATAGATTGCCTGAAGAAATATATATCCCTGTTGTTTTTTTTTTTCTTTTACAAGTATAAGATCCCTAAGGATGTATTTGTGACATACCTTTTATAACTGCCAAGTAAAGTGTGGTGGGCCTGAGGGAAAAAGTCAGTTTTGTGGCCCGGCTTCATGTGAAGACCTACAGATGCTTTATTTTCCTAAGGAAACACATTGGTGGGGAGCCTTAGTAACCAAGAGGAATTAGGAAATCTAAAAATATTTTACTTTATAAAGCAGAAAAAAACAATGTTATTGCTTCGTTTTTACTTTTAAAAGACTGGTATACTTTTTGTCTCTGAATCAGAGCGTGATAGTTAATAATAGTAATAATTTTAAATCCTTATTTATGTAGCACCATCATATTCTGAAGATCTTTAATCATCGTGAATATGCAGATTATATAAGACATTTTAGAGTAATAAAATAGTCATATGAAACTGTAGGAGTGTGAGCCCTGCTCACAAGAGTTTACAATCTATGAAGAGAAAGGGGTGACACAGAAGGAATTAGAACTTGTACAGTAGTCCAGCCATTCATTAATGGGATCAAAATAATTGGATTAAATAAATACTGCTTCTGTTTTAGATTGCACTCTATAACCTGTGTGCTACTAGAAATGTATTGATCTCTGCTTTAAATTAATTAAATATAATGCTTGCAAGCTAATAAAAATTCACACAGACACACACACATGTGAAAAGTTGCTGTTTGCACCTATTTCTACCCACCCAGCTGATACATCAAGATGCCTAAGCCCCTTGATGTCCCGGCTGCACTGAAAGGAACGGCAGGGCTATAAATGTATATAATAAATCATATAAATTCTAAAGCACAGAATAAAAATGTAAATGAGATCACTGTAAATGAACAATGATCAAAATTAGGGAACACTTTCAGTTGAAAAAGTTATTGGTGTTAATCTGGCACCTGGTGTAAATTAATTATCTGACAAACCCTAACAGGATTTTTTTTTCCTGTAGCAGGAGTTGGACCCACCATACAGCTACATGGCAAGTTTGAATCAGAACCGTCTTCACAAACACATGGTTCCTTCCTTGTGTCCATCACAATCAACCTTTAATTTTCATCCAGGACAATGCCCCTAATTGATGTTTTCTAATTATGATCCTCAGATTTTCTTAAAAATAAAGATTTTATATTGATATACTTTGGTAATTTTGTAAAACATTGTTCTAGTGGCACAGGGCACCCCAATAAATGTCAAGCAATGGAAATTACATTATTTCTGAGAAAATCAAGTGATCACACATTGATCTGTAATTGTAATCTCCAGTTTATGTATACACATAACACGCATACCCACGGTTTCATTTTCCCATAGCTGTTTATAAAATTACAGCTCATCTCTGAGCTGTTTTCATGGGCTACTGGAACAGTTTTACCTCAGACATTTCTGATAAAACTCCCCGTATCTCTACATCCCTATCCAGCTTACCTCACACTAAAGCTGTCTTCTACTCATTGCCTATAGTAAAGAATCAAATCTCAGAGCTCATATGAATGACCTGTGGCAAAACAGCAACCAATCACGGCTCAGCTTCTAACTGCCACAGCAGCAGCAGACAATGGCTCCTGTTTATGGTGGGTAATAAGTGTATTTTGGAAAGTGATGGGTTAAAATTTCAGCTCAAAACCGAGTCTATGATGCTTCCTGAGCTACTGTTTAAAATTTGGTGATTGTAAATGCGACGGTGCAGATTCCTTTAGTGGACATATATACATACTTACATACATACACACAGACATACACTCAGCTTTATATATTATATGTGGCTCCAGTCTCTTCACAGTGCACGGTGATGGAGTGTGATGTACTCCCATGCCGGACATCATGTTCTCTTGGAGGTTATAACTGGCAGGATTCTGGGTCTGTGGACTCTCTGGACCACCGCAGGAGATGGTACTAGCTGACACCTGGGACCAGAGTCTAAGTGGCACCTGGTCTTTACCAGAGCCCGCCACAAAGCGGGATGGACTTGCTGTGGCGGGGTGCCACCAGGTCATTCCACAGGTGTGACTAGCCCGCGTTGGCAGCCAAGGTAGAAGTGCAGAACACAATGCAAGCCCGGTGTAGTTGCTTTGTATCAGGGTCACATTATGTGTTTTTCAGGGAGGAGGGATAGAATTAGTTAAGGTCCTTTTTTGCAGGAGGGGTTTTGGTAGCTTAGGGAGTTGAGGTGTTATTGTAAAGTGGGCAGGTGCTTGGCAACAGATATTTTATGTAAGGTAAATTGATTTCATTATTTGTTTAAAAAGTTCGGGATTTTAGAAAAGTTGAATTTCAGACTCCTTGAGGGGGTGACCTCAGGAGATGGATTGGTTGGATATTGGCCACATTCTGCTCTCACCACTCGCCAGGTTGGTGTGCGGCTTGTGGATTGGTAGGTGTGGTTTTTCTGCACGCTGAGCGTGATTTTTGAGCAATGTTACCTTTATTTAGTAGTTACATCGGACTAAGTTGGTTGTCAAAATGGACAAGCCTTTGCTTTTTTGTTGTCAAGTACTTGGCCACTATTTCACGGTATTCACCATGTTTTGTTGTATTGTATAATATGTATTTAATAAAGATTATATTTTACAGATTTTTCAGAAGAAATAAATAAAGCTGTGACCAGTCACTTTTCCAACAATAAAAGTTGTGTGTGTATTATTTAGTTATTGTGGTAAAGAGTTTCCCTTTTCCTGCTCTGAGAGCCATTCCCAGGACTCAGCCCTATCCTGGTCATGGACTGGAACATGGGAACAGGTATACAGCAATGGACTGGACCATAGGGACAGGAACACAGGAGCAGGATCATGGGAACTGCAGGAACTGGAACGCTGGAACGCAGGAACAACACAGGAACACAGAGGGGCTTGGAAAAGAGACTGTCAGGTCTTGTCCCAAATTGATTTGAGGTCCTGCAACAGATCCTATACCGCAGGGACATCAGAGAGAGTAGAAAGCGAAAGAGGAGGAGAAGGGAGTCGTCCGTAGAAGACAAAGAACGTAGCTGCCCCAGCATATTCAGAGTCCAGGTACTTGTAGGAGAGCTCAGCCCATGGTAACAGATCAGTCCAGTTATTTTGACGAGCTGAGACAAAGTGGCGGAGGTAACATCCTAAAGTCTGGTTCACCCTTTTTACTTGGCCATTCTACTGAAGGTGTTAGGCTGAACAAAATTCAAGATTGACTTGCAGCTGGTTACACAAGGAATGCCAGAACTTGGACACAAATTGGACACCTCTGTCGGACACTATGTGTAGCGGAAGACCATGCAGCTGGAAGATATGTTTGGAGAATAAACTGGCAAGCCATGGAGAAGACGGAAGACCTGGAAGGGGAACAAACTGGGACATCTTGGAAAACTGGTCCGTCACCACCCAGATGACAGTATTGCCCGAGGAGACAGGCAGATCAGTGATAAAGTCCATTGCCACGTGAGACCATGGACGACTGGGTATTGGCAACAGAAGTAAAAGTCCAGCCTGTTTGAGACGAGAGGCTTTGTTATGGGCACAGGAGGAGCAGGATCCCACAAACTCCCGAACATCTTTGACCAGGTGTAGCCACCAGTAGTAGCAGGAAATGAGGGCCATGGAACATTGCACCCATGGGTGCCCGGCCACACGTGAACAATGTCCCCATGACAGAATCCTCTTCCAGAGAGCTGGTCTAACATACGTCTTGCCGTGAGGTAGCTGCCGAAGATCCACCAGAGCTGCAACAACAAGCTGGTCAGGAGAGATAATATGCCAAGGAGCAGGTTCTTCAACAACATCTGAAGCACAGGACAGTGCATCAGCCTTGACATTCTTGTCTGCAGGACGGAAATGAATCAGCAAGTTGAAGCATGAGAAACATAATGACCAACGGCCTTGCCTGGGATTCAGGTGCTAGGCTGTCTGAGATACAGTAAGTTCTTGGGGTCAGTGTACACACAAATGGGGTGGAGAGCACCCTCCAGTAGATACCGCCATTCTTCCAGAGCAAGTTTGATGGCTAAAAGTTCTCTGTCACCAATCGAATAATTTCTCTTTGAAAAGAAGCCGCATGTGAGAGTTCGGCCCTTAGACCCTTTCTGAGTAGCAGCGCTCCAGCCCCTACGGAGGATGCATCCACCTCAAGATGAAAGGGTTTGTCTGTGTCTGGCCTAGTGCGCATAAGAGCCAAGGCAAAAGCGGACTTCAACCTGAATAAGGCCTCTTCAGCTGCAGGAGACCAGAAACGTGGATTGGCATATTTCTTGGTGAGTGCCACGATGAGACACACCAGAGTGCAGAAATGGGGAATAAACTGCCGATAATAGTTAGCAAAACCCAGGAACCTCTGAATAGCACATAGACAGTTGAAATGCAGACAGTATTGCAGGATCCACCTGGAGACCTCTGTCGGAAATTATGTAGCCGAGGAATGGAAGGCTGCGTTGGTGAAACTGACATTTTTCCAACTTGGCGTAGAGATGGTTGGCACGGAGTCGGGCAAGAACTTGACGTTTCTCTGCCTGGTGGGACTTCAGGTCTGGGGAATACACCAAGATGTCATCTATGTAAACCAGGACACAAATATAGAGAAGGTCCCTGAAAATGTCATTTACAAACTCCTAAAAAACAGCAGGGGCATTACACAGTCCAAAAGGCATCAGAAAATATTCAAAGTGGCCATCACGGGTGTTCAACGCTGTCTTCCACTCGTCACCTTTGCGGATTCGGATGAGATTATAAGCACCATGGAGATCCAGCTTGGAGAATACCCTGGAACCACGCAGGCGATCAGAGAGCTCTGTAATCACAGTGGTATAGGGGTTTTTAACCGTGACCTTGTTCATCCCGCGATAGTAAATGCACGGACGTAGTGAGCTGTCCATCCTGGTGACAAAGAAGAACCCTGCGACAGCTGGAGAGGAGGACTTGCATATGAAACCCCTTTTAAGGTTGTAGCCATGGCGTGGAGTTGAACCCATGCAAGACCCAGGATAAGAGATGATGTGGAGTGTGGCAGGACATAGAAATCCAGTCTTTCTTTGTGTAGGGCTCCAATTTGAATATGGATAGGCTGACTGAGGAGATAACAATGGGTTGCTTGATGGGAACCACTGGAATGTGATGGCGGGGCACAAGAGCGGCATCCACAAAGTTCCCCATGGAACTTGAATGTCCAAGAATGCTGAGACTTGCACTGAAGCGCTGGTACCGACAATGAGGAGCACTGGAACAGCTGAATTCACACCTAGGGACGCTTCTTCCAGAAGCCCTAAGTGCTGGCTTTTCCTGGACATTGGGGATAGACTGGACAAGTTCCGATGAGGTGCTTGGGACTGGCACAGTATAGGCAGACATTTTCTATGCAACGTCTGGAACATTCCCTAGCCATGAGCTCTGTCAACCTGCATTGGCTACAGTGCAGACTGTGCGGTCGGAGGCTGGAGTGGCTTTTGGAAAACCAGAGTCAAGCGAGGTAGACGTGGAAGTCAGACTTGTGGTTGCTGGTGACGCAACTGTTCAGCACGCTCCATGAACCACACGTCTATCCGAGTGGACAGGGTGATAAGACCACTCAGAGTAGCCTGCAGGTCACGGGCGGCCAATGCGTCTTTGCCCCCGGAGACAGTCCCTTTTTGAAGGTTGCTGATAAGGCCGTGTCGTTCCAGGAGAGCTCGGAAGCCAGAGTGCAGAACTTGACAGCATATTTGCCCACAGATGAGCACCATTTTAGGAGGCTTGTGCGGGTTCCTCAAACATGGAGTGGAATTCGACCAGAAAGGTCGTATGGGTAGCCATGACTGGATCGCTTCTTTCCCATAGAGTGGTAGCCCAGGCCAGGGCTTTCCCAAAAAAGGAGGTTGAGGATGAATGCCACCTTGGAGCGTTCAGTGACAAACTAAGATGGCATCAGCTCTATATGCAGCGAGCATTGTGTAATGAAGCCCCTGCACAGTTTGGGGTCGCCATCATATCTATCAGGCATAAAAAAGTCTGAGCCTTGGTTCTGCAGCGGTTGACAAGCCTAGATGACAAGGTTAGTCGCAGGAACTGCCGCAGGAGTAGTCACAGCGCGGCGGCAATTTGGCCTAGTAGGTCTCCTTGAGAAGCAATCTGTTGAGACTGCTGGGCGACAACGCCGGAAATATCAGACAGTAACCAACGTGGCTCCTTGGCAGGTTCCATGGCCGGATCTTACTGTCAGGGTTCTGGGTCTCCGGACCACCACAGGAGATGGTACTAGCCGACACCTAGGACCGGAGTCTAAGTGGCACCTGGTCTTCACTAGAGCCCGCCACAAAGCAGGATGGTCTTGCTGCGGCGGGGTGCCACCAGGTTGTTCCACAGGTGGGACTAGCCTGCGGTGGCAGCCAAAGTAGAAGTACAGTTTTGAATTAAAGAATCATCTGAGATCACTGGAAAATCTAAGAGCATGGGCTGATAGACTGCGATGAGGGAGGAAAGAAAGGATGGTGCAGTATTATGCAGAGCTTTGTGGATCAGGGTTAATCAATTTAAAATGTATTCGAAAGAAGATGGGCTATGTCTGCAATGAAGGACAAGCCTAGCTGCTGAAATAAGAATAGATTGTACAAGAGAAAGTTTAGTAGAGTGGAAGTCGAATTAGTAGGGTATTACACTAGTCAGGACAAGAGTGAATCAGAGTGACAATTAGGGTTATAAACAGTTGCACATGTACATTGTGTATTGTACCAAGAGTTCTTGTGGTATAATTTTTCTGCAACCATTTTATTACTTGTGTCACAATCCATAAGCCCACAATATTAAAGCCCCTGCTCCAGTTATTTTGTCTGACTTCAAATTCTTTTTAGTGCAAACTGTACATATATTTATACCTGACTATACCAGACACAAATTTCTGCACTGAAAGGGGCGTTCCGTTACACAGTCGGACCGTGCAACACATTCATCAAGCCCTATGTTAAAGTTGCCGTTAAGACTGAACTAGATATCACAGGGGACTGAAACTAGATTAGACTAGAGTCCAGGATAAACTGGGCACTTAAAGGAACTAGGCACTGCGTAAAGTGGAAGGAGCAAGCAATTACAGGTCCAGAGTATTAACTCTTGCAAGACAGAATCTGAGGAGTGTCGCAGACATAAACACAAACAATAAGGCACAGTTCACACACATATTAACGCAACCTACGGATAGTGCAGCGTTTTGGCACGGACGTGACAGTGTGCCAAAATTCATGAATCTGGCGCACCCTGCACACTATACGGCAGACTGCTCCTAGTGCAAATTGCATTGTTTTTGTGAAATGTAGGCTATAGTATTACATAGCAACATATACCTACTTATCCACTGTACACAAAATTGTACACAATGGGGCACATTTACCAGGGGCTTTTTGCCAGCTTTCTGTCGGTCTTTGCACATTATTTCTAGTGGAAACTGCTTGCACAAGTATTTAGGAAGTGTCTCTACCACAAATGACCGTTATGTGGCACAGCTGCGCTAGCCTCCATGCAACACAAATTTGGGGGCGTTCCTGTGCTCAGTTGGACTGTGCGCCAGATTTGGACTGTGCGACAGACTCTGTAAATCCTCTATGAGGTCATTAATAAAATTATTCAAAATAAGGGGGCTCAATCATAACCCCCAATTGCATGATAAACCAGGGACACTTACTCATAGACTGGCACAGTGACTGGTAATCTCTTTTTTTCTAAAATCAACTTTTAAAATTAGGCAAATGAGCCTGAAGGACTCTGGTGATATTACCAGAGGCCCTCCGTCCTGCAACTTCACAGGCTGTTACACTGTTACTCCGCTCCCTCAGTTCTTCACCCTCCCTGCCTGCAGTAATCTTACTACAGCACAGGATGCAGAGAAGGAGAGAACCCCGGCAGTAGCTGTTATAAGCTTCAAATAGTGTTGTGCTGGCAGCACAATGTCATCAGGTGAGACACACTAATTACTGTATCAGTTGTCAGAGAAGAATTGGGGAGCACTGGGGAGGTGATAGATTTTATTATCTTTTATTTTTGGACAGTGAAGCAACCTGTCTCATGTGTCTGGAAAAATGGTGTGTCAAAAAGATGTAAATCATATACATTGAGTTATGTAAAAGATGTCAAAAATAGAACTGGACCACCCACTGGACTCCTTAGCCCTGGGTAGCAAAGGTTTAAATTAAATAGTTACAAAACTATTGCTAAATAAACTCAACTAGGAATATAAAATGCAGGCATTGAAATGCATTTCAGAACTTTGCATCACTGATTTAATTGCCATTACTTTTTAAGGCACCATATATACATTGGTGAAGAAACAAAGACCTAGGAAATCACAGAACTTTTTCAAGAGGTACTTATGTTTTCATATATGTTTTTAAATCTACACTATGTAATAACTTTACTACTCTCCAAAAATAAGTAATATAACAAAAGATACTGAAACTGTGAGCTCCATGTGAATTGTGAGACTGAAGATGCAAGACAATACTGCCACCTGCTGTTTAGGAAATATACAACAATGTTGGCATCAAGGTGATTCCATAACTAATGCCCATTAATATATGCCCTGAGGAACTAAATTTTAGTTCCCATGACCTTTTCTATTCTCCCCTTAATGAAGCCATATATATGGGCTTTATTTGGGGCTAGATCTTTTTTGGGGGGAAGGGTTAAGAAATGGATATAGTTTTTCCGTTTATAAAGCATACACCATGTGGGTTAAAGAAAGCAATAACACATATTTATAGTTTTTTTTATTTTATTCACGAATGCCCCCAATATTTCCAATTATATTTTTTGCAGTATTTGGGGATAAATAATGTTTACTTACAATTATTTTCAAAAAATTCTGGCATATTTCTTGCATCGACTTCAGATCTGTGCCAGACAGTTTCCCTATGAATTCATACAACAATCACATTTGAGTAAGGCATAGGAATTAATAGTAAAACTGACATGTGCTTACTGTATGAAAGAACAAACAATAACATAAAATATAACACAAAACTTTTATAGCCAATAAGAGTTTTTAAATATCAAATTCAACAGGTACAACGCAGAGCTAATTACATGCACTTATTTCAGAATTGCACTAATTTCAAATTAAATAAAAGAACAATCCAAGATCACTGGAAAATCTAAGAGCATGGGATAGGTGATAGACTGAGACGAGGGAAGAGAGGAAGGGTGGTAGGACTGGAGATATCTGTGTCACATCAGGAACAGAGGACAAGCCTGGTTGCTGAAGTAAGAATAGATTTAACAGTGGCGTAACTAGGAGAGGCTGGGGCCCCTTGACAAACTTCTGCATGGGGCCCCCCTTACCCAGAGGGCGCCTTCCCACGTGGCGTTTTTCTCTCGTTTTTAAATGCATCCAAAACAAAAGTGGGAGGGGTTTTGAGCAAAACGCATATGTGTTTGCAATGAAACGCATACATTCACCGGCCACTTTATTAGGTACACCATGCTAGTAACGGGTTGGACCCCCTTTTGCCTTCAGAACTGTCTCAATTCTTCGTGGCATAGATTCAACAAGGTGCTGGAAGCATTCCTCAGAGATTTTGGTCCATATTGACATGATGGCATCACACAGTTGTCGGCTGCACATCCATGATGCGAATCTCCCGTTCCACCACATCCCAAAGATGCTCTATTGGATTGAGATCTGGTGACTGTGGAGGCCATTTGAGTACAGTGAACTCATTGTCATGTTCAAGAAACCAGTCTGAGATGATTCCAGCTTTATGACATGGCGCATTATCCTGCTGAAAGTAGCTATCAGATGTTGGGTACATTGTGGTCATAAAGGGATGGACATGGTCAGCAACAATACTCAGGTAGGCTGTGGCATTGCAACGATGCTCAATTGGTACCAAGGGGCCCAAAGAGTGCCAAGAAAATATTCCCCACACCATGACACCACCACCACCAGCCTGAACCGTTGATACAAGGCAGGATGGATCCATGCTTTCATGTTGTTGACGCCAAATTCTGACTCTACCATCCGAATGTCGCAGCAGAAATCGAGACTCATCAGAGCAGGCAACGTTTTTCCAATCTTCTACTGTCCAATTTCGATGAGCTCGTGCAAATTGTAGCCTCAGTTTCCTGTTCTTAGCTGAAAGGAGTGGCACCCGGTGTGGTCTTCTGCTGCTGTAGCCCATCTGCCTCAAAGTTCGACGTACTGTGCGTTCAGACATGCTCTTCTTCCTACCTTGGTTGTAACGGGTGGCGATTTGAGTCACTGTTGCCTTTCTATCAGATCGAACCAGTCTGCCTATTCTCCTCTGACCTCTGGCATCAACAAGGCATTTACGCCCACAGAACTGCCACTCACTGGATATTTTTAAAAAATCCCAGTAGATCAGCAGTTTCTGAAATACTCAGACCAGCCCTTCTGGCACCAACAACCATGCCACATTCAAAGGCACTCAAATCACCTTTCTTCCCCATACTGATGCTCGGTTTGAACTGCAGGAGATTGTCTTGACCATGTCTACATGCCTAAATGCACTGAGTTGCCGCCATGTGATTGGCTGATTAGAAATTAAGTGTTAAAGAGCAGTTGGACAGGTGTACCTAATAAAGTGGCCGGTGAGTGTACATATTTGTACAACATATTTATAAAATTACACACATTTATATACTTATATCTCCTTCACGCTCTGCGCCAAACAGAACTACAAAGGGTGTATGAAGAGGGAACATGGGGTGAACCCTCTTCATACAGAGGTTGGGTTCACTGGATATTGTAGCAAACACCCACTGCTAATACCCACGATTGGTGCTAGCATTGATTTAGTTTGTTGAGACATCATCAGGGAGCTGCGATTGGTTGCCAATACAGCCTCGGGTCTGCTATACAACTTCTGGAGATTCATTATAATGTGCCAGTGTCTCACTGTAATGAATCCTATGTAAAAAAGCCACACACTGCAAAAACCAAAAAATTAAAATCACCCCCCTTTCCTTAGAACTGATATACAACTAAATAAAAATGAAAAATCACAAACACGTTAGGTATCGCTGCGTCCTGTAATAAAAAGTTATCAAAATCTCCCACAGTCCTCAAAATGGTAGCAATGAAATTGTCGGTTCATTTAGCAAAAAACGACACCTCACACATCTCCTAGTATGAAAAAGTTACTAGTGGCAGAAGATGGCGAAACTATTTTATTTTTTTGTACACTGTTTTAATCATTGAAAAAGTATTAAAA